>NC_046643.1:22311862-22941789 GCF_900324485.2 Mastacembelus armatus
TCACCCTGCAGGGGAACCTGAGGATGCACATGAGGATCCACTCGGGGGAGCGACCCTACGGCTGCACCGTCTGCGGTAAGAGCTTCGGGAGGAGGGCGACGCTGGTGCGGCACGTCCGCAGCCACACGGGGGAAAAGCCGTTCACCTGCATGTACTGCGGCCACGGCTTCGTGGAGAAGGGAAACCTGACGGTGCACCTTCGGACGCACACCGGCGAGAAGCCGTACTGGTGCTCTGTGTGCGACCGGCGCTTCAGCCAGCTGTCCTGCTTCTACAAACACCCCTGTCAGAGGAGAGGCCTGAGCTCTGCCCTCGTCAACCCCCCCTGACTGCCTGGAAACATGGAACATTTCAAATTCAGGAATCGAGATCTGACCGAGGACCCGGGTCAGGTCCAGATTCTGCTCAGTCTTTGGCCTCAGGTCTGTGTGTCAGTATATCCAGTACCTGAGCGGATCTGGAACAAAGTGCTCCTGGTATCAGGTGTGTTCACAGATTTGTTCGGACAGGCCAAGATAATTTTAGGACAGTCAGTCAAGACGTTAAATGTCTGGTGTTTGAAATTAGATGCAGAGAAATTAAACATCTTAGAAAATGACCTTTTGTGTCTGTGTTGCCCTTTGACGATAAAACGAGGCAGAACATGATACAAATAAATTGGCCTGTTAAAGCATAAAAAGAAATTATTATAGTTTTCTTGACAAATCCTATAAACAGTATTTTATTGTTAAACCTTATCAGTTTCTTGATTAGTCCTGCTCTGTTAAAAGTTCAATTTCAAAGTTTGTTTCAGTTCGTTTGTTCTGCTTCATTGAAGGTTTGATACAAAACAAACTGACAATCAGGAACCAGAACTACAGAGGACGTGAAGTGCTTTCCAGTCGTTTGATGTATTTTATTGGGTTTATTGGAAATGGACTTTCCACAGGGCTCATTTACAAACTTCAAAGCCTGTTTAAAATCCTGAAGCTGTTCTTTGTTTTTTATCATTTGCTCTGAAACAAATCTAACTGAGACATAGTGCATCAGACTTTTAGTGAATCCTGATCTTTGTAAGTCCAGTACTGAAGCATCAAACTGAACTATGGACGCTGAGCTGAAGGGTTTTGCCATGTCCCCTGTCCTCACTGGGGCAGAGTCCTTCCATCAGTCAGTCTCAGGGCCCAGAATGTGACGCCCACAGCTGGAACAGCTGCAGGAGGCCGAGCTCTTCTCAGCTGGTCAGCAGCAGCAGCAGCTCAGACTCTGACATGGTGGACTCTGCAGGTGTTCCTAATATTCACCTGTGAACACAGTGCAGTCCTGAACAGCACTGACCACAACAATAATCAATATATCACTGTAATTGATACGTCTGATAAAAGCTGAGACACTTCGCATAAAGACAGATTTTAATGAAGCAGCGTTAATGTTTGTGTTAAGTTAAACTCACCTGGGCAGAGTTGAACGTGTCGTTATTCCTCCTGTCCAGCGGGCGGCGCTGTGGGTATAGTTAAAGTCGTACTGCTCATGCGCACAAATATTCACCAGGAAGCGTAGCTAGTAAACAACCGACCACGACGCCCGGACAGAAGACACCGCGTCCCCCCCAGTCCACCGACATGTCTAAGATCGAGATGCTGCGGGTCCTGATCAACCAGCGGCTCACCGCGGCCGCAGAGGAGATCTTCGGGGTGTTCGGGAGGACCATAGCCGAGTACGAGGAGGAGATCTCCCGCTCCAAGCTGGAGATCGACCGCCAGCGTCGCCTGCTGGACCTGTCCCGGACGCCGCAGGTCTCCCTGCAGGGCGGCGCAGGTTGGTGTTTCAGTGCCGGTCCGGGCGGGCAGCGGGGGGAGACGGCTCTCTGTCGGCTGCTGTGTCGAAGCCTGCCCCCCCAGGTCGGGTCTGCCACGGTGCCCGCTCCCCGGACGGGGTCAGGGTGCGGGTGTCCCGGGGAAACAGGCCTCGGCACAGCAGCTGTTCCAGTTTAACTGGACCCGGTTTAACCGATTGGCTGCGGCTGGGAGGGTTAGGTCTGTGAGTGTGTAGGTCTGTGAGACTGTAGGTCTGTGTGTCTGTAGGTCTGTGAGTGTGTAGGTCTGTGAGTGTGTAGGTCTGTGAGTCTGTAGATCTGTGTGTTCTTCGACCCTTCAGTCTGTCCAGTCAGTGATGGTCTGTCATCAGCTCCTCGTCAGTAGAGCTGGATCATAGAAACTGACCCATGGACTCTGTCAGTCATTTCCTTTCTGTTCTGTTTTGTTTCTACCTTTCAAACCCAATCTGATCGTGTGTCCTGACCCCTCTCTGCTCCCAGCAGGGTCCTGTCCGTGGAGCTGTGGTCCGGACGAAGCCAGACCAGCTCACATCAAAAAGGAGGAGGAGGACGCATGGGCGGTCCCTCAGGAGGACACGCGGATGGATCAGAGCGACGCCAAGTTCGTCCTGTTCGCCGAAACAAACGTGCAGGAGAAGTTCCCGACCCAGGACCTGCAGGACACGGTGCTCGATCCCCAGCTGGGCCCCTCAGTCCAGCAGACCTGTCCCGACCCTGACGACGAAGACTCAGGTAACAACCAGGCCCAGAGCGCGGAGCTGGAAGCCTCGCTGTCCGAGCCGGACTCCCCGTACGTCTGCGCCATCTGCGGCCGGACGTTCGCTCAGCGCGGCCACTGGGCCAACCACGCACAGGTGCATCGCAAGGTGGAAACCAAAACGGACAAGTCGTACACGTGTGACATTTGCGGGAAGAGACTCACGCGGTTCGACGGGTACCAGAAACACCTGAGGATCCACACGGGCGAGAAGCCGTACTGCTGCGACGAGTGCGGCCGCAGGTTCAGCGACAACTCCAACTACAAGCGGCACATCCGCACACACGCGGGCCAGAAACCGCAGCAGAGCTGAGGCTGCGGGAGGCGGAGAACCGGGACTCCAGGGTGCCCCGTTGGTTCCCCTCAGCCACAGGTGACATTTATTTCCTGTCGTAGAGACATTTGCTTCTCATGTGCAGCGAATGTTTCATGTATCCGGTCTCAGATCAGTTTCTGATGTTCGGTACTGATTCGACCAGTCACAACATCAGTCGGTGTGAAAACCCAGTTACTGTTCTGTGGTCAGACAGGAAGTAACATGGACACGGACCATGATGAGGCACAGACGCTTTTACATGTGAAGTATTTTAATAGACGTTAATATTTGGCTGATGCAGAACAATGTTCTTATTTTTATGAAACAGTCTCGAGGCAGCAATCAGCTTTGTTGACATGTTGTTCTAAACATAAAACAATAAACTCATTTTCCCATCGTCCATTGGGGCCGGACTGAACTGCACCTTCAGAGAGTCGATGTGGAAACTTCCTGTCACAGCAGAATCTGAAAATATTACAGGAGAGCATCAACTCCTCATCTTTGCTTAGAAAAGTAAATCGATCGTTTGGTTATTGATTGATTTTCTCTCCTTCAGTCCAACTTCTGTCTCTGTTGGAGATTTTAACAGCTGTCTGATCAGTTCCACTCAGACCCCATTGATCCAGACTCTTCCCTCTTCACTGGAAACTTTTTTTAGAGGATTTGAAAAGTTAATAAAAAGCGATTGTCAAAGTAAAAGCAGGAACTAAACTTTGTGATTGTGTGAACTAAAGAAACCTGACCTGCTTATGTTTCACCAGCAGGTGGCAGCATGACCCCGTCTGTAGACGCCCTCGCTGACAAAGTCCAGATCTGGCAGCAAAGTTCAGTTTCAGTGACGTAATCTGTCCCTGATTGACATTATATTAAACCCTGCTGCCTGAGCCCATTTAAATAAGTGAGTCTGGTGTTCCCCATGTGAACACTTGAGTCCCCTTCACAGATCTCCTTCAATTTCAATTTCAATTTTATTTGTATAGCGCCGAAGCACAATACAAATCATCTCAAGGCACTTTACAAAAACTAAAACTAAAAACCCAACAATTCCCTTATGAGCAGCACTTGGTGACAGTGGAGAGGAAAAACTCCTTTTAATGGAAGAAAAAACCTCCAGCAGAACCGGGCAGTGGAGCATCATCAAGGGCACGTTTCAGGAAACCATCATTATGTGACCATAAACCCCTTTAAAACTAAGACTGAAACCCCATCAGTGACTCCTGTAATGACATCAAGGACTCTGGAGCCTCTTTAAAGATACAGGGAGTCCCTCTGATTCCTGGAATGTATTTACTTCAGACCCATGTAGATCCCTGAAAACCCCAATTATTCCTCCAAGCAGGAGGATGCATGAAGACCAGTGGAACCCCCGACCCAAGGATACGTGGACTCCCCTCAGTAAATGATTTTATTCAGTGTAACATGGCTGGTTTTAGTTGGAGCTTGTGGAAACCCCTCGATGACCCTTGATACGCCTTCAGGACACATAGATCTAAGAGTAATGATTCAACTTGTAGAAAGTTGACACCGTTGTTATTAAACAGAACCATGTTTCAGTTTTCAGGAAACAGTCATCAGGTTTGGATGAATGTCTTGCTGTCTTTTGGAACAATGTGTTTCTACAGGTGACAGTGACTCCTCCAAATTCAGGGAGTTCTTGAATGCACCACCATGATCCAAATGGGCAGACTGTTGCATGGCTGCTCCCAGTAATGTGAGCTTCATGAAGAAAATAAGGACAGCTAGTGTTTGTCTGTAAGCAGGTTCCTCTAAAGGACTTTAGAAACACCCTG
The DNA here is from genome assembly GCF_900324485.2 of Mastacembelus armatus. Lineage (NCBI taxonomy): Eukaryota > Metazoa > Chordata > Actinopteri > Synbranchiformes > Mastacembelidae > Mastacembelus > Mastacembelus armatus. The sequence continues at coordinate 22,316,542 of NC_046643.1, forward strand.
AACACCTCAAAAACCCACAATGTGAATCCTAAAACAATCGTGTGACTCAGGAAGTTCCCAAAAGTCTTGGAAGTGGCTCCGCATTCTCCTGAAACAGACTCTTGGATTGTATTCAGAGCATCGAGGTTCACAAGGGCCTGTGGATCCCCCCCCACCCCACCCCAAAGATCAGGTCTGTCCACCTAGGTGAGTATGGCTTTTGGTTGTTTTGGTCTGTTGCTGCTTTATTTCCTGTTTACCAGTCATTACTTCACAATAAAAGCCCACAGAAGGTAATATTCCACAATAGCCTTTATTTACACAGTCATGTTAAGTAACAGCAGTAAACGTAATAGCATTTGACATTATAGCATTGTGGTTGTGGTGTGGCCCAGCAGGTGGTGCTGTGGCTCCGTCAGTGACAGTGTCTCTCGGTTCCCGCTCTCAGAGAGCACGTTTAGAGGACGGGAACCGAGAACCACTAAATGGAAAAAACAAATGTATTTTCAAGGTTACAAGTGCATCCTCATACAAAACCCCTTTTATAAAACGAGCCATGGTTTGTTTTCTGCAGCGCCTGTAGCAGCACCCACTGAGAACATTCGTACGCATCATCGAAAAGGCAGACAGAAATTAACATGTCGACAGTTTCTGTTCATTGCAGATGGAGATTCTTGTTCCTTTGTGACTATATGAAGGGACTGTAGTTGGTTTTGTTTCTCAGATTTAGGTTTCTGTCCTTTGCTGGACCCGACCAGGCTTAGATTTGAATGTCAAAGCGTTTTGAAAGGGGCTGATGCTGTGGGTACAGCAGGTGAAAATACTGACCTGGAAGTCCCTTTAATTCATTCACTCTCTGTGTGTCTCTGCTGTGAAGGTGACAACCCTGCTGAGACGTATGGAGCCGCTCAAAGGACCAAACGGGGACATGTCGGAACCAGCAAACTGCCAGTTCCCTTTTCTTTACAGCACCACTGACCTGTTGTAGGGCTGGTATGTAAATTCTCTTGTTACCGGAGGTTTTGGACACGTTCTCTATGAACTGGTTGATATGTAACTCAGGAAAATGTCCCCACAAAGTCTCTTATGGAGAAGAGTTCATACAAGAATACAACTTACTCTAAAATTGGCAGGTTTTTGATTTAGACAGGAACTGCTTCTAAAGTTGGTCCAGTTTTTGGTATTTGAAAGGGTTAAGGCCGATTTTGGTGGGACCCTCGATCGCTCAGCACAATTATCTCAGAGCTGCATGAAGTTATGTGTTGATTGGTTGATGAAACGGTAGAGAAACAGTTGTTTTTGTTCTTGTTTTAAACCTTCAGGTGATTGTTTCGGTCTGACCGACAGTTTCCAACAGTCATGATTTGACTTCACAGAAAATCAACTTGTAGAAAATTGACACTGTTTTAACAAAATCATGTTTTAATTTTCAGGAAACACTTCTGGATGAATGTGTTTCTGCAGGTGACTGCTGCTCCTCCGAGTTCAGGGAGTTCTTGAATGCACCATCCAGATCCAAATGGCTGCTCCCAGTAAGGTGAGCTTCATGTAGAAAATAAGGACAACTAGTGTTTGTCTGTAAGCAGCAAGTTGAAGCCTCTAAAACTGGTCGGCAGTAATGTGAAAGTTTCAGAACCAGCGGTACACGTCTTTGATTTGCACAGGATCAGAACCAACCTTCCTGTTAGGCTCCGGCCTTGTTCCTCTGTAGATGCTAGAGAAACTATCAAACGTGCCCCAGAGAGCTGGAGATCAGTTTTGCTGTTCTCGCTAATTTAGACTTTGATTCATGCAGGCAGCCTCTTCCCAGTGACCAGAACAGCACTAATCTAACGATCAAACGGTTCGGAGTCAGACGAGAGTTGGGTTGGAGATGAAAGCGGATGATGTAACACCAGCCCCTTTTTACGTAGGAATCAATATCAAATCGCTGCTTTGTCTCTTTTATTAAATCTGAACAAAACGATCACACAGTCTGGTTTGGGAATGCAGACTCAGAGTTGCATCATCTGCTGCAGAGCCCGGTGCTCCGCTCCGACTCTGCAGCAGAACCACCACGGCTTATTTATTGCTTCGTCCGTGTCCGGCCAGCTGAGTCCGTCAGATAAACCTGGAACTGGCTGCTGGGAACCAGGCAGACGCTGAAACTGGAACTGACAGAAGTTTATTGACAAACCAGCTGCTGTTTATTGATTGTACACATTACCTGGGAGTTAATACTTCAGAAGTTTAAGTTTTATCTCCAGGATCGGACGGGTCTGTTTGGTGTTGCAGCCTTTAATTAGAAAAGGATTAAAACAGATCAAAAAGAGACGTGAGTTTTCCTGAAGCTTTCAGCCAGTCTTCCCCAGCAGCTGGGTCACATGATGATGGCTGAGGAAGACTGAGGCAGAAGGTTGAGAGGAAGAAACTTTGAGGCGACATTACTGCAGACCATTAGAGAACAATGCATTTGTTTAATTTGGGTTTTTTGCTTTAGCAGTGTGTGTGTGATGGATCCTTCATACTGTAGAGCACATTGGCAAAGAGAAGTTTGGGGACCAGAACAAAATGTAGAAAGTCTAAAACCTGACTGAAATGTCTTCAGGCCAAACAGTTGGTCTTACTTTTGACTGAAGATAACCTTTTCCTGCATGTTGTAATAACTTTAGATATGTCAGGCATCATGCAAAAACAGGTTCTGGAATCAATTCATCCACTGCAACCATATTACAACATGCACCAAAATGGTATTTCCAGCTGAACCTGCTGGTGTCGACAGTCCGCTGCTGTTTGGACTGATCATTTCGGCTCCTTTGTTAATGTGTTTCTCTCTCAGCTGTTTGGCTCCAGCTAACATGTGGCTAACTACGTTTTTTAGAAAACATCAATCATCCCCCAAGATTGAAAAAAAAAAAAAAAAACCATTTTATTCCATGTATGTGCAGAAACAGTTTGAGTCATAAAACTGACATTATTATCCGTGGTATGTCTTCGACTTCCAGGTTTCTTATTGTGTTCTGCTTTGTAGGCTGGTATGAAGTCTGAGATGTCGGAGCTTCTCTGAACACACCACCAGCTGCTTTCCAGCACAATAACACAACCTGGACTGTCCGAGGAAAGGTGAGTACTTCACTGGCTGAGGAGGGTTTGCTGTTGGTTTTTGCACAGATTAGAAACCTGAACCAGTCCCGACTGTAGGTGCTGGCGTATGGTCCGCAGTAATATAGCAGCTAAAACAGTTTGGTTCTTTACGGATCGGACCTGGCGACAGCTGAGAGAGGACAGTGTGTGTCTGTGATGCATTCAGGCTCCAGAATCTGCAGTTTTTTAATGTTGACCATCAAAACGTTAAATCTAAAATGACACAGTCACCGTCCAGATGTTTTCAGACTTTACCAAACTGCAACATGTTGAGGCAACACTGACAGTCAAGTCCTGTCAGCTGTTTATCCATGCAGCGTATTGATTTATTTACAGGGATTATTATAAGTCTCCGACGTTTATTGCTGTTGCTGGCAGTATTGCTCATCTGTTGCCTCGGCATGTTGCCCGTTGGGCTGCTTGGTCTTCTGTCAGCTGCAGGCTCGAACAGGAGAAACAGACTCAGAATTAAGTGTTCTTGACCCGATAAACCCAGGGAGGCCAAAGTCAACAGGAAGTCCATTCACAGGCGGCTAATTTTAGAGCATGAGGAAACATAGACCGAATGAAAAGTCTGAGCTGAATTATATTTTCTGACTCTCCCATCGTGGTTCCTACCCCTGCACATAGCTTTGGTTTTATCTGTTCACAGGGTTTGTGGATTATTCAGGAATAGAAAGTTGAGCAGCTGTCCGTTTTTCTTTCTGTCAGCCAGCCACAGGTTTAGATCATATATATCTGCCTGAAAGTGATAAATATTATTGTGCTAATCAAAACCAATTAACACAATAAGTGCTGATTCATTTTTTTGCCCATTAATGAATCTGATAATTGTTTTCAGCTCTGGTACAAACTCACTGTACTAATCCTTTAACCTCTGAGGTTGAATTTAATGAGTCCGGTAATTGACTTTATGAGCTGCTGGAATTTACACTTGTACTTTAGCCCTAATTAGCAACTGTTAGCATGCTAACACCTTATTTCTGACACGTTCTTCAGTTAATGAAGCTGTTTCCTTTCAGTGAAATGTTCAGGACCACCGGGCCTTGATGACCCGACACCCTGGAACCACTGCACTGGAGGTGAGGGTCTGTTTACTTTTCATTCTGTGTCTTTTCCAGTTCTCCGTGTTCTCCACCTGTCGTGCAGCTGTTAACGCCAGTCAAAGCTACGGTGCCGAGCAGGTGATGAGAAAACGTCGCTGATTTTTAAAAAAAAAAAAAAAAAAAAAAAAAAAAAACCCAAAAAAACATATCTTCTGCAGCTGTCATTAAATTCCACTCTGAGGTTTTTGAGTGCTTCGTGGATAAAGACAGAAAGCAGGGGGCAAATTAAGTCATTTGAGGGTAATTATTAATTCAAGAGAATCAATTAAGTCATTTTAACACACAAATGACTGAGTGGGGGAGTATTAAGTGGATTGAGTGCATGAATTTGATAAGAAAATCTCCCACCGATCACCTGCTGGGCTCCGTAGCTACAGCTCCATTGGTGCCGTTTGCTTTTCATAGCAGTGTGGAAAGAAAAGAAACATTCATGTGGTTTGTGGGTGCTGTCGGGTGGCTGCTAACATTTAGCTCTAATCCCCACAGCTCATGAAACATAAGTGTTGGTAAGAAAAATCTCCATCTCTTGAACGTCCTGTCGGTGTCAAACTAAACCTCGCTCCCTTCAGTTTGGAAAATGGTTCCAGAGCAGCTACAGGGGGCCAAACAGGAATTACCCTCTGGGTATTTCTGACATTATATAATTTTTGTCTGATTTCTCCCACGGAAAGAAACTATTTATTCACCAGTCCCAGATTCATTTTACATCAGGTCCAATTCCCGACTTTCTTTTGAATCTTTGCAAATGAAATCCAGGCCCTGTGCCAAGGTGCAACAACTAGGGACATTAGATCAAAGCGCTCATATGAAAACTGCTTTAATCAAGACTTTTTCAGGCCACCTCGAGCCTTGGGGACTCCTTTTGAATCATTAACATCCTTCGTCCTGCTTGTGGAATGTTTCTCACACTCAGCTGAGCTGCTTTTGATCCGCAGTCTGTCGTGAGGGGGGATGAGTCACGGAGCTGGTTTGTTTGTCGACCCTCGGCGTGTCTGTCCGGGGCGCTACAGTGAGCGGCCGAGACTCAGCAGCAGGAAAATAACCACGTGTGAAGGGCTGTAATGACGAGTGACGGGGACAAAAAGCTCTGAGCTCTCTTTGTGTCTCACTCCCATCAATGCTCTCATTTTGTCATTTCTCACAGCCTTGCAGGCATTTCGGAGTGCTGGACTTGGCGAAGACTGTCGCAGCCGTGTCGCAGTGGCGCCACCTCCTCCTCCTGTCTCAGTAGTTGTATTTTCCTGCCTCTGCTACCGGTGACGTTGCTGTATTTGGCAGGAACAGTGGTTTTGGCGGGACTTGGGGTTTGAGCGACGCCGTTCTGCGGATGATTGCCGCCCGCTGCACATGAGGCCCTTCGCTGTAACTGTGCTGCCGCGTCAGGCAGGCGTTGGCGATCGTCGGCCGCTGGCTCTCACTGTTGGTACTGGTGTTCGCGTCCGTCCCCGCGCTCGGTGGGCCGTTGCTGCTGCTGTTGGTGTTCATCCTGGCTAGGAAGTGCGCATGCTGTGCTCCTCGTTGGTTGAAGCTGTGGTGGCGAGGCACAGCACCGCCCCCACTGCCCATCTTGATGAGGGAGTGGCGCTGGGAGTGGTGGCGTGTCACTTGGACGCCGCTTACTCCAGGTCTCTCCGGAATCACCTGCTGCTGTAGCGGAGTTGACGAGGAGGAAGAGGAGGAGGAAGGGACGGAGGTGGAGGAGGTGGGGTTGTTGGAGGATGAAGAGGAGGACGAGGAGGATGAGGTGGAGTTTGGAGGAGGTGCGTCCAGGCGCTTGGGGAGGCCGTCCCTTGGTAGCGTGGAGGTGCTGTAATATGGAGTGGATTCTGTCTCAGGGATCTGCTGCTGCTGCTGCTGATGACTGCTGTTATTGTTGTGGTGGTTGCTATGGTGATGGCTGGGGTTGTAGTGGTGGGTACGAGTTTGGCCGTGGTGACTGGGATGGTGATGGTGATTATGATGATGCCCAGAGCTGGATGAAGACGGTCCGGGGAACAGTGAGGATGAGGAGGTGGAGGTGAGGACTTTGATGCCTCCGGTGCCTGAAGCACTGACCTCGTGGATGTGTTTCAGCAGCTCGTCCAACGCTGACACGTCCACTACTGTCTGGGGGAGGGACTGCTGCGAGTGGTGATGATGTGGGACTCCTCCACCTCCAGCACCTCCGCCTGCAGGTGCTCGCTCATCATTCGAGGTCTTCCTCTCCTCAGGGAGGTGCAGCGAAGTCGAAGATGCACCCGCTCCGTGGACGGATCCATTGCTCAAACTGTTGCCATGGTGATGTGAGAAGGGAAATGGCTGCTGGGTCAAAGAGTTCCCAACAACAGCCATGAAGCCCAGACTGGATCCGGAGCAGCTGGGGCCAGATTTGGGGTTCCCTTCCTTGGTGTTGTTGCAGTTCTGATTCTTCTCATACTGATGGTGCCGTAGGGCCTTCATGTTCTTGATGGGCAGCTCTGGGGTGGAGTCAGGTGTGGGCAGGCCGGACAGCTCCCCATCCCCCTGGGACAGAGACTACACAGAGGTTAGACCCATGGGTTTAAACAACTCACAGAGGTCAACATCTTACTGTTATGAACTATAATGATGCTCAGATGTCCCTCTCATGTCTGGGCCCTAAAGCATCTGTCCCCACACAGGGACTAGGACCAGCCTGGACTGGCTTGTCGGTCAGATTGTTGACCTGCATCATTCAGAAACAATTAAAAATCATCTCGCACACGCGGACACACACACACGCGCACGCACGCACGCACGCACGCACACACCGCTGCACTGAGAGACATGTTTCTGTGTTGAGACCTGGGATTGAGGTCAGATGTGCATGAGAGGTCTGTGCTGTGTTTACAGTCTCCTAGCTCTCCATGCTACAATCAGCCGCTCTCTCTGCACAGTTGCCTTCAGTTCCAGCTCTGAAACATGTGTCACTGGTGGATCTGTCTTTGTTTCTGAACAACACATAGAACAGAGCAGTCAGGACATGGTTAGCTTAGCTTAGCATTGAGACTGGTTTGATAAAAATGATGTTGCTAATGTGTTAGCATTTAGGTCAAAGTCTCCAAAGTGTCTAAGTACAGTGTCTCAGGGCTAGAGCCAGACCGGTTGCTTCCCTTTGTCTCTGTGCTAAGCTAACTGTGTCCTGATGCACAGATGCTACTCTCATTTTAATAAAGGTGTTTAACAGGACCCATGTCCATGAGCCAATGTCCTACCTGAGACAGGCTGAGCTCGGGGTCTCCCAGAGGCAGGCCCTGGTGTCCGGGCGTGTGGAGGTGAGGTGAGGCCCGACCGTTGGGGATAAAGGAGCTGTACATCTTCGGCGTGGACATGTCGAGCTTGTCCTCCTGAGTGAAGACAAAACAAAGAAGAAGAGGGATAAGAGCGCTCTTGGTTTCTCTTTTCTGCATCTGTGCAGAAGAGGTTTGAACAAATGCGTTGACAGGTTTTGTTAGTTTGAACCTTTTAAGAAGAAAATGATGGCAGATAAACCTTCACTGGGGATTCCGGGCTGCTTTTTAATTTTACTGCACACAGGAACTCGTATAAATCTACATTTCTGGAGGACGTCAGGGTTCAATGGGAAACTCACAGATTCAGTTTCTTGCTCAAGGACACTTGGAGAAAGATGGAGTTTATAATGAAACAGTCGAATGTATTAAAGCTGAATAAAAGACGGAAGTGAGGCTATTAACTTATTATGTCTTCCCCAGGGCGATGAGGAGGAGGTGAGGATGAATATTAACACTGCTGCTCGAAATTCAGCTGATTATGTCGCTGCTTCTCGCCTCGTTCTTCGACAACAAAACCTGCTAAATCTGCAGCAGATGTGGCTGAAGTAAGGCAGAGGTTATTTATTTTCTACCAGATGAATCTGTGCTTTTAATGACAACATACCACGGCAGCACACACATTTCCATACGCTGCTTTTCTATTTTTCTCTCAGAAAACCACTCCTGATAGTTCACCCGAAACAGATGATATCGTTTGGTATAATATGTATAATCTGTTTAGGGTTTAACTCTCAGGAGAAGGTTTCTGATATAAAGATAATTGTAGCTGTCACAAAATGTCTGTTTCAAAAAGTCATTCCATGGGTATAAACATCTGCCCTGAGCTTGTGCTGAAGCTCATTTGTGACCAAAGTTTATGATATAACTTTAATCTGTGCAAAGTACAAAGAATCAATATTACACTGTGGTTTTCCAAGCTACTGGACACACGTATGTTTCTGTGACTACATGATTTTGTTTTTGTCTGCTCAGACAAACAATCAGACAAATGCTGCAGATATGAGAGACTGTTCATGCAGACGTTTCTCTACTGTCAATGCAAACTGTATATTTTAGTTTCTATATTTGGATTTTTGTCATTTTATATTAGTTGCATGTTGTTTAGTTTTACAGTGCTGTGCAGAAGTCTTAGGCACTTTAGATCCCAGGTTCACTGTACAGGACAAGTCCATAAAGAACCCACTGGAGTTCATGTAGAACTGTCTTCAGAGGCAAGAAGAAGCAGGAGTCCTGCAGCAGGTGGTCTGACCCCAACACTTTTGCACAGTACTGTATGTGATCTGGTCAGTATAACGGCACAGTTCACCCCTGAGTGAAAATGTATTTAATTCATAGCAAACTGAAAGTGAAAGCAACAACTGCCCCTGTGGAAGGTAAATTTGCAAAAGCTTAAAGGCTTTTTTTCCTAAAGATTCTCAGCCCAGTCTGTATTTTCAGAGGCCTGTTAATTTACAAATATCAACAAACTGCAGAGTAATTTCTCAGATTGCCTGTGAGACCTGTTCTGCCTTTTTGTGTGTGAATTCAACAAAATGAGTCTTCACTGTTCAAACAACATTTTGAGAGGCTGTGAGGGAGATGTTTTTTTTGAATGGCTGAATGTTCCTGGTTGCCAGATGTTCAGATATGTACCAGTACAACATAGGAACCTGTCTCAGTTCACACATGACCCCGTCCAACCCCACCTACCTTGGGTTGTCCATCCAGCAGTCCGTTAAGCTTGGCCAGGGACCGCAGGGAGAGGGCGTGAGGCAGCGACGCCTCAGGGTCTTTCCCCAGCCGCCGAGCCCGGTGAGCGGCACTGCGGCTGCAGTAACACGACACCAGGAACCCGGACAAGATGGCGCCCAGAAAGAAGGCCACCAGCACGCAGGCGATGAGCAGGGTGTAGTGGACGTTAGCAGCGGCACGCTGGTCCATCTCAGGGAGACGACGAACACCTGCGAGGCACAGGAGCAGGATGAAGGGTTATTTAATGTTGCCACCAATATTCTTCGATCATTTTAACTATTAATTTGAAAGTTCTACATCCTGGTAGAAGACAAATAGAGGAAATAAACAGTATATGTCCAACAGTGTTATTTTAAAAAGTATGACAGATGCTGGGAAATATAATAAAAATTTAAAAGCAAAAGAGAAAGGAGCCTTTGTTTTCAGTGTATGAGGATGGATTCATTATCCTGTAAAGTAACTTTTCTTCTAACATACTAAGACTTTTCTTCTGATATACACATTTTTTTCTGATACTATACTAAGACTTCTGAATTAATATAAATTTTTTCTGACACTATACGATACATTTTTTTTAAAGTTTATAATTTCTTTGACACTATCCCAAGACTTCTGAAACAGAAATATACAATTTTTTTTTGACACTATACAGTACTAAAACATTTCTTTTGAAATATTTTTTTTCTGATAGTATACTAAGACTTTTCTTCTGAAATAATATACAGTTTTTTCTGATACGATACTAGGACTTTTTTTCTGAAATATAGTCATTTTTTCTGACACTATACTGAGACTTTTCTACTGATGTATTATACTAAGATTTCTTTCTGAAAATCTAATTTTTCTTATGAAATACTATATTTTTTCTGACACTATACTAAGACTTCTTCTGAAATAATATAAATTTTTTCTACTATATGAAAACTTTTTTTCCCTAAATATACTATTTCTTTGACACTATCCCAAGACTTATGAAATTGAAAACTGAAAATCTATACTAATTTTTCTTTTGAAATGGTATACTAACTTTTTTTCTGACAATGTATTACTACAATGTATATATTAAGACTTTTCTTCTGAAAAAAATATACTAATATTTTTTTTCTGACAGTACTGGCTTTTCATCTGAAATAATTACCATTTTTTTCTGACAATCTATACTTCTAGACTTCTTTTAAAATATACATTTTTTTCCTGACACTAAGACTTTTATTATGAAATAGTATACTAATATTTTATTGATAATGTATACTAAGACTTTTCTTCTGAAATAAATACAATTTTTTCTGACAATCTATACTTCTAGACCTCTTTTGAAATATACATTTTTGTCTGACACTAAGACTTTTATTATGAAATAGTATACTAATATTTTATTCTCACCGTATACTAAGACTTTTCTTCTGAAATAATATACTAACGTTTTTTTCTGACACTATACTAAAACCTCTGCTGAAATATATTTTTTTCTGATAATATATGAAGACTTTCTGAAATATATTTTCTTTGACACTATACTAAGACTTCTGAAAAAATATACTAACATTCTTTTGACACTATTCTAAGACTTTTATTATGAAATAGTATACTAATATTTTATTGATAATGTATACTAAGACTTTTCTTCTAAGACTTTTATTTTGAAATAATTACATTTTTTCTGACATTCTACACTAAGACTTCTGCTGAAATATACGTTTTCTTCTGACACAAAGACTTTTATTATGAAATAGTATACTAATATTTTATTCTGACAATGTATACTAAGACTTTTCTTCTGAAATAATATACTAATGTTTTTTTCTGACAATCTATACTAAGACTTTTTGAAATATATATTTTCTCTGACACTAAGACTTTTATTATGAAATACTATACTAACATGTTTTTCTGACTCTGCTAAGACTTTTCTTCTGAAAAAATATACTAAAACTTTTCTGACACTAATTTACATCCAAAACAATGATCCAGAAAATATGGAATTAATAGATGGAAACAGTGAATTTCATGATGTCATAACTGATGGTGTTTTGTTTGCTCAAAGGAATGAGGCCAAAGAGTGGAGAAGGAGAGGAAGAAAGAAAGTGAGAGACAGAGACGAGGATTGGACCTAATGAGAAAGCTGTGGTTCACAGGTGAGTAAACAGGGCGATGGAGGAGAGAGGAAGATGAGAAGAAAGGAAGAGGACGAGTGATTGGATTTGAGGGAGAGAGGAGAAAAGAGGTTTGACAAAAGAATGGGGAGAACAGGAGGAAGGAGAGAACAGATGAAAGAGTTTAGTGTTCATGTCATCAGGTCCAGACACATCAAAGGCTCAGACACTGAGTCAGCGTGCGCACGCACACACACACACACACACACACACACACACACACACACACACACACACACTGCACTAATCATTACTTGGATACACAAACGCTGCTTGTGTGTGTCCAGATTTTAGAAAGGCATTGATCATTTCAGTCTTAGATGAAGTTCTGTAGCTGATATTAGGTTTGGAAAACAACCTTCCTGTCAGCCTCAGCATCTTTTAAATTCACCACCAAGACCAAGAGTAACAGAACAGTGATGATTTAGATTTTGAACCCTGAGTTTATGGTTTAGCAGGTCTTCCAGGTGTCGCTGGCGTTTGCTGAAGCCACAGCTGTATATCTTCCCCCTGACAGCCCTGCAGTCGGTGCTGACTCACGCTGCGGGTCGTCTGTGATTAACCACTTTAACAGATGAAAGCTGTAACTTTCAGGTAGCTTTTGTTTGGGTTCACCTCTGCTTTAACCCGGAGGTTTGACTGAGCACCAGAGGAGCAGTTTTCATTACCACCACCTGCTTCATATTCAGAGCAACACAGTCTCAGCTGGCAGCCGCCCAGACCTCCGACTGACAGGTGGATTTACCTGCTGACACTCACAGCACTTTACAACATGTTTCTCACCACTGACAGACAGAAGGAATGTTCTGGGAAAACCAGGGGAAGTTCAAATTTTATTTTTTCAGCTAGTGCCAAAACTGCTGTCCTTGCTTTTTCTAACGTGTCCTCTTGATACGGTACTGCCAACCTCGGTGGTACCAATGTGTTGTCATTGTGTGTAATTCCCCGCTCTGCAGCAAACTGCAGCTAAAAAGCCAGAGATGTCCCTCAGGAGGTGGTGGAGACCAAACCCAGAGCTCAAACTGAGGAAACACTTCACATACACCGCAGATTTATATGATAAAATCTTCTCAGGCTCCAAACCACGGCAGAACTCTGGAAAGTTCTGCGAACTGTTCTATCTTTGGTCGTAACAATCTCAAGGTCAACAGCAGAAACACAAAGTCATCCACCAGGAAGGTGCCTGATTGGCCAACAATTGTCCTGATTGGCCCTGTAGAAAAGCTGTGAACGCTGTGATGATGTATCGCAACACTGGACTACGCAAATTAAAGTATGGGGAAAGAGCTGAGAATCAGACTTCCTTACCCATGAGTCCAGGGATCTAACAGTAACAAGGATGTATATTTGGGTACAGTTGCACTTTAAGGGCCTTCAAACTCCCGGTTATTATTTCATAATTCATTTAAATTGCTCAGAAGGAGCAGCATGTCCCTGAAATCCTGATCAAAGGGCCAAAAATACCCCCAAAAACAAAAAGCTAATTTCATGCCTTGTGCTGCTGCCCATCTGGGGGTTTTATTCCCTGCTCCCGCCTGGCTCGGGACTCGAACTGGCAACCGTCTCTAACCTCAAAGCCGACATCACCCTGAGGCTTCGCTTTGATACGAGACACCAAGAAACAAATTTGCCTTTTATGCAAAATACTGTTGAAACAGAGCGAGCAGTCATTACACGTCCAGTCAGGATTAACACTCGCACACACTCATCCCCCCGTGTTTAACAGACACCATTTCATGTTCGTTATTTCCACCCTTTCATCTCTGTCCTTCACTCTGACAGTTATAAATAGGATGATGGAGACGCACAGAGAAAAATATTATGCTAATTACAGCCCGACGTGGAAATGTTTCATTGTCTGCCCTGTCTCTTTGTCTCCCTCTCTGCCCTGTCAGTTGGAAAGTTTCCTCTCGCTCTGCTGTCAGTCTGAACTCTAAAAGTTTCTGGGAATGAGGGTGAAATCTTCTGGGAGAAGTCTCTGCTCACTTTCTGTCACTTTTCTGTTTTCTGTCTGTCTAAAACTCACAGCATTCGTAAACTCGCTCTGCCTTCCCTTCAGTGCTTCCTCGACCTGTGTCTGTAGCCTGGTTTCTTGATACTTCAACTCTCCATCTCTGTTCGGACCTCTACTTGTGTCTCCGCTCGGACCTCTATACTTGTGTTTCAGCTCAGACCTCCTCGTGTAAATAGCAACACCCATAAAACAGACTGATCCCAAACATGCTGCATTTACAACCACAAGTGAAGCCCAGTGAAACGTGGCCTGTGCAGACAGCTGCACTCTGGGAGACTCCAGGCAAACATGTGACAGGAAAGTCAAACATTTCGACAGCTCAGTATAACAAATCATACGTTTGACTCAAGGGGCTTTAAAATCAGAATAGGAAGGTAAGGAAATCCCTGCAACCCACTTTAACAAGGCAGAAACTTCAGGAAGACCAGAGGAGGACCCATTTCCATGACGGACAGACAGGAAATGAATGTGTATAAATGTATAAACACCAACACACGTGCACATTACACGTTTTGCTAAAAGAGAGCTGTGGCTTTAAGGCCGAGGCAGCCGCTCCGAACGCTGAGGCCAAGCTCCAGAAACTTCCAGCCTATTAGCATGCTCTCTCTCTCTCTCTCTCTCTCCCCCTGTGTCGCTGCAGCTCTCTCGCCCACTCGCTCTCCACAGGATGCATTGGTATTCACATGAAGCCAGACACCAGTGACAGTCTGTGTGAGCAGAGAACAACGGGGAGGGCGAGCGAGCACAGAAATGACAGCAGTGTGAGGGAGAGAGAGAAATGACAGACATGGATTAAGGCAAAGAGAGTGAGAAACGTTAGAAATGAAAATTAAAGTGTGTGTGTGTCTGTGTGTGTGTGTCTGTGTCAGGTGTGTGTGTGTGTGTGTGTGTGTGTGTGAGAAGAAAAAGAAGAGACCTTGTCAAGTTTGACTTTTCCATTTTGCCACTGAAAATGCTGGTAACACATTCACTTTAAAGGTCAGACAACTCACAGCTGACACACACACACACACACACCTGACACACACACACACACACACACACACACACACACCTGACACCCCCCTGTGTCGCGCTGCATAAGAATGAAGCGGTTTCTCTGCAGCAGGTGAACCAACAGACTGGAAACTGCTGCTCTCCACCTCCTCACCACACTGGTTTTATATTTTAATTCAGCCCCCAGGTGCTCCTCACCTGTGTGTGTCTGCACTACACCTCCCAGAATCCACCTGTCAATCAGACTGTGTTTTACTGTTCTGTTCTTTTATGAACAGCAGATACTTCAGTGAATAAATGAAATTAGTACATTTGAATAAAACTGATCCTGTGAGAAGCAGCATTAAACTGTGCAACCAGAGAATATCTGTATAAACAACATTAATAAAACGTGTCATATTCATCGACATTGTTCTGTAGCTCGAGTAATTAAAAGGACTGATTTGTTATTTCTGCACGAAAACAGCTACTGGGAGCAATGATCCATCTCTCCTCACATTCATATTTATATTTTGTAAAAAACAACCAACGGAGCTGAGCCGTAAGCCACAGCGCAGACTAACAGGATCACTGTGGTCGCGTTAGCGTTACAGGTATGGTCAGGAATCTAGGTCTGTCTCGATTTAGGCAAAGACAGGAAAACACAAGAGCCAGGACACAGACAGACGAGCGGTGGAACATACGACACTGAGTCCAAGTCCAACCAGGAACAAGTTGAGGGCTGTGGCAAGGTCACAGTATAATAACAAACTAGAATTAACATATTGTCCTTGAATGCCTCTTCAATGCACAGCACCTCTGACCACGAGACCCCAAAACTGAAGAAATTCCCTCAAAGCATTCCTGAGATATCACCGTCACATGACCGACAACCTGAAAACATGACGACTCCAGCCACGACAGAGACGCCCAAACATGCATCAGAAGAAACGGGCTGGACTCTCCTGCACTGAAGCACGTTCAGTGTTAGGTGGGCACCGTAAAGACATGGACCTAAAAGACTCAACACACAACACAAAACCAGTCTTTGCCTGTTTTCTACACTCAAACTATGGCACATATAGAACCCCTGCGTCGGACCCAGTCGGTTTTTTAGATGTTCAGTTTGAGTTTCTCAGCTGTTTGTCACCTGCAGGCTGCGGTTTGTACTGAGGGTGGACTGGGTTACACTGAGGCGTCTCTGCAAACATAAGCTGTTTGAAAGTAAAGGTTTGTGCGTTCCTCCGGTTTGTGCGATTAAACTCCACATTACGCCCTGATGTGGCGACAATTATGATGATGATGATTATAGTGATTGGAAGGGGCTCGCCACTAAACGCTGCCTCAGTGATGTTAATGGACTGTTCACTCGACCTTGCGATGGCTGTAATCTTGGCGTTATCAGTGTTTGTGTATTTGCAGATGTGTTTTATTCTGTTGTTTTGCAGTGAGCTGCCTCAGGCCCAGATGGCTTTTGTTGATTTAAAGCAGCCAAAGCTGTTTGCATACAGCTTCTGCAGAAATGCCAATCATTTTTACAAAAGCAGCGTCTCCGCACTGAATATGGGACTAACTGAGTCCAGTCACTTTCCACCACCGAGCGTCATGAAAAGTGACGATAGGCTTTTTATTGTGGGGATGATAGATAATGATCACACATAATGAAGCTGTGGAGAGAACCACTATTTAACGCTCCCTCACTGATGGATATTAATACAATTACTGCTGCTGTCGGCCCGAATGAATAAGACACTGTTAAAAAGTGTGTGTTCATCTACACAACCTCTACACACCTCAGTGTGCGCCTGCAGCAGACGTCAGCTTTAAAAGCTGCCTTGTCTTTATCCAGGTGCACATTATGGCACCTGGGGGAAAAGCATTAAACGCACTCAGAGCTGGAAGTTCACTTCATTGTCTGATGTTTTTGTTCTGGCTGTTTGGAGGGAAAGACGGTCTAAGTACGTTAAATGTTCTCTGGCTCTTACGTTGCCCTGGGAAACAGTACGAGACGTTTTACGCCATTTTCTGATGATTGACAACATGTACATTGCAAACAAAGCTGGTTTCTGTCACGTTGGGTCCATTTTCTCGCACTGATCCGTGAACACGCGTCATTTTCCTCAGTGGCTTGATTTGAATAAAGTTACATTAAATTAAATTATGTTACAGGAGGGTTTTAGATGATTGACAGCTGTGATTGGCGCCCGATACTGTGGCTCCGCCCCTGGTCGCTGCACAGAATCTGATTGGAAAATGTGTCATAAAGCAAGATGGCCGCCGCCACGTTCACGAGTTTTACATAGTGACAGGAAGTGATGAGGTGTCGTACACATTTGTCTCCAGTCTGTGGTCAGGCCTGTTAAGTCCTGTGTGAAGTCTGGACTGAGCAGAGACCTCAGGCTCCAGGTCAGCACAGACCAACACACACACACACACACACACACACACCCTAACACACAGACGAGCACACACACACACACAGACCAACACACAGACGAGCACACACACACACACACACACACACAGACCAACACACATTGATTGACCCAGTCGATAAAAACACAATATGCAGCTCAGCAGGAATCAATCAACAAGGAAGCACAAGTTGGAGGTGTTTCATCCTATCAAACACGTGTGTGTGCGTGCGTGCGTGTGTGTGTGTGTGGGTGGCAGAGCCAATGCAAGCTCTTGATTGGCTGAGTCAATCATGACTGATGAGGGAAGGTCACTAGAGAGACAGCACATTCGTCCAACTACAGAGATGAAAGTAATCAGGCAGGTCACATAAAAATCTGTGTGTGCGTTAACTTGTTAATTACATCAGCTGATCAGTGACCAGGAAAATATTTCACTGAAAAAAAAAAAAAAATCATGCAAGTATTGATAATGTGAACAGCCATTAAAACACATGGACCTGATCATTTTCATTACTAATCTTTCTGTTAATCAATCAATTAATAAACGATTCATTACGAAAACAAACATCCTGCAGCCTAAAACAGCATCTCAAAGGCAGCCAGTGAGCCGACACACAGTCACAGGTGTGTTCCTTCTATCACTGCGAACATCAAGCAGCAGGAGCAGCTCTGCTAAGGCAGGAAGGAGCCAAACAGCTGCAGAGCCACTGACGTGCAGATGTGACACTACAGGATCAACCTGTGAACTAAAGGAACCTAATGTGTGCGTGTTATTTCTGACTTCAACATGTTTGATGGTGAACCAGCAGCATCACCAGCAGACAAACAACAAACAACGGCCTGATTTTCATCCTGTGACGCGTCTTCTCTCTTCGCCTCATTTTCCAGGGAGAAGATGAAGATAATTAGCGTCAGTACGACGACTTTTGGCTGCTTCCTTACATCCCTCATGCCGCCTGTTCGCCGCGAGCCACACAACACACCCGGTCCATTTGTACGAGCTCCAGCTTATTAAAAACCACTTTAACACGCTATGATGGCTCTTCTGCCTGCTCACACACACACAACAGACACACTCGGAGACGCAAACTCTCTTGCCAAACAATTGGTACACACACACTTAACACTTACACTGGATACACACACACACACACGGTGTCTTGTTTCTCCCACGTGGTTTAATAACACTCTGTGTCTCTTTGTTACACACACTCTGTAATTAGGACGGTGTCTCTCATGGCTTGTTGAGATCTACACAGACACACACACTGTTGGTTAACGTCCCTGTGCTGCAGTGAACAGTCCAACCTGAACACAACGAACTTAACTTCAGGGATCAGTTCTTGTGCAGACACGGCTGGACTGGGCCCCAAGAGACCCAGGTTGACTTTGGACTCGTCAGGTCCTCTATCCTCTACCTTTAAAACCACCGCTGGGTCATGAGAAGATGTAGCCAGATGTGACATCACCTGTGGGTTTGAAACCCAGAGCTGCAGCCTGTGGTCGTGAAGCAGGACGTTCCCCATGAGGAGCCGGAGGGTTTTGTCCGTACTCGGACCAACACTGACCCAACGTCCCTCCTGCCGCCTGCTGAACTACACGTTTTATTCTCTCCAGCTCCAACATGTTCAGACACAAAGTCGTGTTTGGTGACTTCACCTGTGCACCTGCAAAGAGCGACTCCAACTATCGGGCCTGTATTTTGGTGCAAACATGGGTCCCATCTATGAGACTGGAAGAAACCAGACTCAGACTTTTCACACAATCTCCCATTTTCTTAGCGAGCTCACAGAGCAGAAAGAGAAGCAGCTCATGTAGAAAGAAATGTGTAAATGAAGCAGCCGGCTCACAGAAGAGCAGGAGGTCGCTGTGGCTCTGATTGTAACTGGGTAAGAAAATGACCGGGGGAAAATCCCTGAGAAATCCTGCCTGAACCGGGTTTCATTCAGGAGCAGCTGCACAAATCCTTCTCGAGACGAACAGCGTTTAAAAAGTGAGACAGCAACAATAAATATCTGAGCGTCAGCTGTCAATGCCTCTGGAAACTGTTCAGTCACCAGCCAAAAGATGCAGAGGTCTGATATGCAGCTGCTCAACACGCAGCCCTTTTGCAAAATGCATATGTGGCATTTTGGAAAGCAGCAGTTTAGGACTGACTGAGGTGAGACGGAGATTCCCCTCATGGTTCTCTAATGCTGTTTGCTTCCTCCTTCCTCCTGCACAGACCAGGATCTAATGGAGACATCCTGCCCTTCTTCACTGAGCTGCAGCCTCTTTTCTATTAGACACACACTTATGAATGCAGCTCATGCTTTCTCACTCACACACACACACACACACACACACAAACACAGACACACACACAGAGACAGAGACACACACACACACAAACACAGACACACACACAGAGACAGAGACACACACACACACACACACAGAGACAGAGACACACACACACACACACACGGTGCCTTCGAGCTGACATTTTTGCTCTGTCATCAACACTGGATCTCAAGATCTTGAGTACACAGGGAGGAAGTGCATCTCTACAGTGTGTGTGTGTGTGTGTGTGTGTGTGCGTGCGTGCGTGTGTGTGTATGTGCTCTGTATAACAACAATTTCCCCAAACACTTTCAGCCAAAGGAAAAGGATGTTTGTCTTTCTGTGGGTGTGAGGACACATTTAACTTCAGTACTATCTCTGTGAGGACATGTTGTCAAAAGGCTGTTTGAAGGTTCAGACCTGGTTTCAGGGTCAGGTTAGAACCAGACTGAGGTCAGAACCAGGTTCAGGTTAGACTCAGGCTGAGGTTAGAACCAGGCTGAGGTCAGAACCAGGTTCAGGTTAGGGTTGGGGTAAAGGGCTGGTTTATTACCTGCAGCTGTTAGCGGGGCACTGGGAACCAGTCTGGGTATGACGGCTCCTACCGGCCGACTACAGGACAAGCCTCTTTCCTCCAATGTGTTTCTGACAAAGACTTTTTGGGAATAAAAACCACTTTGATCTCGTCCTGCTGGGGAAAAAGACTCGTCTTTTCTGACAGAAACATGGAACAGGGTGAAATGTAAACCCTGCATTAGACGCAGCCTCATTCTGAGGCGTCAGAATCAGTTTCTCCGTCAGCGTCTTTCAGGCTGGTTGAGGACGTGACAGCAGCAGTTGGTGGCTGTTTGACAGAGATCACCGCCTGGTTCATTTCTGCAGTACAGAAACTGCTGCAGGTTCAACTGGTCTAACACTTTCGTCCGATACAGACTGAGAATGTGTGCTAGCTTAGCAACATCAACGCTACAAACGACCCATAATGCAACACGCGAAGACAAAAACATCTATTTAATCCAAAACTTCGGCATCAAACGTTAGATTTTAGTTCCAGCCTGTGCAGAATCAACACCATGAAAACCGACTCACGCTGTCAGGTTAACGTGACAAATGTTAGCGGCACATGTTCACGGGGAACACGGCTCACGTGTCAGTAAAGGATGCAGTTTGACATTTTAGGACATTCTCTTGAGAAAATGGATCAGTTTCAGTTCCAACTTCAGGAAGAGCACGTCTGAGCTCCTAATGGAGAATATATTCTAATTTAAATGTCATGCAGACTGTTGCTCTTGAGTGATAACATGCTTAAAACCTTCATGAAACAGCACGAGCTGCTAAGTATTCTTTAAATGTCAAAGCCTCAGTTTCATTAAACACAGAAGAAGCTGTTGTGTTGAGCGTGACCTGAATCACGGCATCGTCTGAAACCGGCTGCAGCAGCCGAAACACCGACTCTGTCCTTGGTGCGTGCAGAGATGCCAAGTTACACTCACGGCTGCTAAAACAGGAGCCGCTGTGAGACCAGGACCACATGATCCTCCACAGGTTCAGACACTCTTTAACCTCCCACATCTCATTAAACCCTCTCAAACGCTTTGGATAAAAGTTGATTTATCAGGAACCAGCTGCTGTTACAGGCCCGTGGCTCCACTGAGGATCCAGGAGGGTTAAACACACACACACAGCGGCTGCTCTACCTGATGGGCTTTTAAATAAGACTAAATATCACAACATTTGGCTGTTTTTTAAAAGCCTTGTCGACAACAAGAAAAAAAAAAAAGAACCGAATAAATGAATAATTCATTCCAACTCAACTCATTTGTAAAGTCACAATTTATGCACAAGTGGAAAAAAAAACTGAAATCCAAGTTCTAAAGTGCCCAAATGTATGTCAGAGGTGACACGTGGAGGTCACACACAGGCGGCATCCATGTCATCCAAGAACCATCATCATTTGCGTCTGCGGAGCTCGATCTGCACAATGTCGACCGACCGACGTCTAACAGCGGACTACCCCGTAACAGCACACTGCAGCAAAACAGCCAATTTATGTCCATTCAGAGCCAAAACTAAACCCATGGGAGCCTCCCTCGCACTGCATTAAATAACCAATTTGCAGCGAAAACGTCATTACGGGAATAGTCCTCCGCCAAACGATGTCATTACGGTAACGACAGCCTCTCTAGCCTAGTGTGGCAGATAGATACGGGTGCACCCAGGCTAAGACATCAGTCACTCACTGTGTTCGGAGTCCTTCATGCCCGGCTGCCTGACGCCATGAAGTTAATGCCTCACACACCATTATGGAGGAAGTGCTGCTCTCAGTCCCACTGTATAACGGCACCACCACCACTTACTGCTGCCTTAATCGCTGCATATTTAAGCTGGACTTCCACAGCGAAGGCGTGAAGAACGAGCACGCCGCCGAACGTGGCTAATGTTACCGAGTGTGTACTCAGGCTGCTGTCAATTTTTATTGTGTTATGGGGTCATTAACTCCCTGGGTAATCCCCGCAGGCAACAATAAAATCGAAAACTTAAATGACATGGTTAATCACGACACTATTACCGCGAGTCGAGATGAATCTGTGGAAGAATGTAAATTATTCCACCAGCATCGGCCGAGCCTCCCGCTGCTCCACGTCTGCTGCACCTGTAATCATGTCAGTCAGTCGGGGCTAATCGCCGCACAGCGAGGTGCACTTCTGCCCGCGAAGCATCATTATGGAGGGAAAATTCAGGCGGGAAGTCAGGTATGTAGGCGATGGCTGTTTCAGTCACTGGGGAGGCGAAGGCGAAGCTACAGCTGCCTCATACAGAAGCACCTGAGCTGAGTTTGTGTGGTTCATCGTGCGGCAGCAAACATGTTAAACGTGTGCAGGCAGGTGATCCGGCGCTAATGAAAAACAGCAGCTTTAAGTTCAACCCTCACTTAAAGCAGATTGATCTGCCAAAGTGCAGTTTTCTACAGCAGGCTAATTTCACCGCTCCACGCTTGTCGTCTTCTAACAAGTGCTTTTCATTCTGGTCGACTAACAGGGCCTCATTTAGATGCCAGGTGAATGCAATTAACTGTCTTTGCAGAATACAAAACCATCCACACTCTAAGCTCCGAGGACTCCGAGACGGAGATCTGCTGCTCTTTAAAGAAAAAAAAAAAAAAGCTCCCATGAACTTCAGCGCGTTTCATTGTGAAGCTGCAGCTCTTTGATAGAATCAGGACTGCTCGGAAAAAAAGTTCCCAACAGGGATGACAAAAAAAAAAAAAAAAGACAATGTCAGACTGACTTTGAGGCTCAGGGACGCCTGATAGAGACGCCGCTCAGACTGTGATAAGTCAGTAATTCGGGACATATATAAACTGTAATAGAAAACACTGGTGGAAATCTATTGATAAAGAGCAACACATCATTTATCTTATTCATTTTCTCATTCACCTCTTTATTCATGGCGCTCTAATAAAGTGCTGACCTTGTCCCGTTGGCTGCTGATGTGATGCAGCCACTTGAGTTCACTTCAAGTGTTCCTGAAAGACCAACTCAGCTCATGTCAAGTAGACCACATAGCAGAAAAAGTCTCTCCCCGCTCCGTCCTGACGTCTCTTTGTCCGCTCTCCGGCTTTAATCACAGTAATGCAGCTCATGGAGGCGTAATGGGAATGACGGACCCTGGGCTGGGTTACAGGCAGCGGTCCTGACAGTCAGGTAGCAGCCATGAATACAGAGCAGGCGCTCAGATCTGCAGGACTGTAATCTAATGGAGTAACAGTCAGATCGAGCTATGAGCTACTCTACATCGAGCCGAGTGCTGCTAACAAAGCGAGTCTGAACTTTTAGACGAGCCCGCGGACTGTTCGCCACACGTCCGATTTGATTTATGTTCTGAGAAATTCACTCTTGTCAGACCTTCCTCCCAGCTGAAAGATTATTTATTAATTATTTTATCAAGTTTAGATTTTGTGATGTCGTGTGTCCTGCAGCTTTTGAGGATATGTCTCCATTTTTAAAAGACGATACAACAGTTTTTAGACGGCACCTTTGAAATAGTGGCCTGACCTCAGCTTGACTCATATTAAAGACAGGCTTTTAAACCTATTCTCCACAGTCTCCATGTTCACCTGCTGCTGCTGCTGAATTCAGTGCAAGGTCCGCCTCACAGAGTTCATCAGTGGGTCAACACTTTCTCCCTCAGTCCTGTTAAAGTGCCATGAATGAACCAGCTGGTGAACATAGTGGAGCATTTAGCAGCTAAAGAGCCAGAGGGTTCCCTCAGGAGGTGGTGGAGACCAAACCCAGAGCTCAGACTGAGGGTGGACACAGACACTGGTCCATATGGATCAGCCATAAAGCATTTAGTATATAGAATACTGAGTATTATCTATTATCTAATCTATTAAATACATGAAGTAAAAAAGTATTTGTCTCTGACAAGGAGTAGAAGTATAAAGAACAAAAATTCAAATACAAGCTACTGTACCCAAGTACTGCACTGTGTTTTTGATGTTACAGTTTGAGTTGAACATGTGAAAAGTCAAGTGACTGGAAATGTTTTTCAGTGATGTTTCACTGGACTGTCTTACCTTTACCTTCCTGATGACAGAGTGTAATACCTCACCTGTCCACCTGTGGCGCTATGCAGTTACCTCCACCACTGACTGATGGGGTTAAACATCTTTTTTTTTTTTTTACCCAGAACTCTCTCTGTCTCCCTCCCATAATTCCCTGGTGCAGGATGTGAATAAAACCAGAAACAAGAGACTGTCTTACCGTAGGCGGAGTCACCTGCAGGCTCCTGATTCCGTGACGTCGCCAACACGTCGGCTGCACAAAAAAAAAAAACCACGACACAACCACAGTCAGCACACGAGTTCATCTGGTTTCCTAAAATTCTCACATTCATCTCATTTATTGTCCAGTTTATTGTCTGTATCACTGCTGCAGTTTTACACTCTGCTGGCTTTTACACTGTGTACACCTCATTCTGTATCTGTTATCGTTATTGTGGCTGTAAAATGGCAGGTTTATCTCACCATGGCAGCTGTCTGAGCGAAACGAGTGGTCGCCCTCGATATCCTGCTCAAACCCCGCCCTGCAGACACAGACGAGAGAGACGTTTAGACAAAAGAATAAAATCAAGTGAAGAACAAAACCAGACCGTGTCTTCTCTCACGTCGGTTGCTGTGGGTTACCGTTGCCTGGGTAGTTAATCGATGACGTGTCTCCAAGGCAACCAGATAACAAGTTAAGACAACGATAATTAGATTGTGTCACACAGTTCATGTCCAGCTCATCATTTAGTTTGAAAGCCGGAGAGGTTGCCTGGGGAGAGAAAGTCAACAAATTCACCTTCTTCTTTGTCATCCAATTAGGAGAGAAAAAGGTGAGACTCGTCCAATCAGAGGACAGACAGTGACAAAAGCGACCATGAAACCCACAGTGATACACACTGAGCTTCAGCAGTAAAGTGAGGCGAGGTATGTGTCAGCGCAGCTCCAGTAAATGAAGCTATTTACTTTCCCCACAGCGTCTCTGGCTCCGTCCCAGCTGTTTACTGCTTCCACTGACGTTTCCATCTGACCTTCAAACCAGTTTTTAAAAGGAGCAGCAATCAGGTTTTACTGCACCGTGGCACAAACAACTGCAGCGTAATGGCAGAGTCAGACAGAGGAGACTGGTTGGTAATTCTCACTGGGAGTCATGGATTCATTCAAACCTCTTCTTCCAATAAAAGACACTGGTTTTATTCACAAACAGGAAACTAAACCCTTCTCCAAATCCACTACACAGTCCGCTAAGTCAAATGTGCCGAAATCTCTTCCAGAAATAATGTTTTCACGCTGTCACTTCTACTTTGCTGTTTTTGAAAATGAATATCAACCATTTCACATTAAAAGCCTCCCACTCTGGGTTCTGGGTAGGCTTTTAATGTGAAGGGGGCATTATGTGAAGGGGCATTATTTCATTGTGAATGAAAACAGTATTTTCTGTTACAGTGAAACTGAGCGCGGCAGAATGATGAGCACAACAGAAGTGTGTTGTACTGATGGAACCGGTACTGCAGAAATGTGCATTATGCTGGATTTATATGTAGAGCAGTACAGTCCAGGTAATTTTATCCATTTATCCTTTATCTGTTCAAGCAGGCTGCTACTGGAGAGCAGTGAATCTTTTCCTGCAAACAAAGTTAACAGCAAACTCAGATGAGGAATATCAGCAGAAACCTTGCACAGTGTCAGCTAAGGAGGGGAGAAAGTCAAAAAAGGTATCACGGGTGTGCTCAGAGAAATTTCCATTAGACTCATCAAATATAAAACAGCCTTTTGTAGTCAGGTGGTTAATGACTGACAAAGGCAGCAAAACAAACTGAACCACTGAAGCTTTATTGTGAATGTTGAGATGCATAAACAGCCTTTCTAAATAACGTGCAACAAACAAATTCATTCCATGTAAGAACAGGTAGATTTTCCATCCAATTTCTTTGTGTCGTGCCAAATCACAAAAACATCATCTCAACTATCCATCTAAAGACAAAAACAACGAACCAAGTTACAGCTTTAAATCTACAACAGGTGTGAAGATTCTTTGTGTTTCTGAGACAGAACCGTTCATCAGTCTGATCACATCGAGCCCACGTCCTCATTTATTTCCCATGATGTGTTCTCTGCTTATCATGTTCTGCCTGTATTGGCAAAAACATTTTCCACTTGACTGATCCAGTGACTGAAGATGCATTTATTTAAACTTTTTGTGCTTGTTTAATAAAAAGTGACTTCACCTGCTCATCTTCTCTGCGTATTTACAACTTCCTGTTTTCCATTAAAGCGTCTGCTCCCTCCTGTTTCCTCCACATTCATTACTGTCCTCACACTCCATCTGCCTGCACTCACACCTCCAACTCAGAACTCTCTCACTTGTGTTCCTTTTGCACCTCAGCAGATGCAGTGGTGTGATGGTGCAATCAAAAGTTTAAGGCCACACAGACTGAACTGGCCTTGAAAGTTTGGTGGACACATGCAGGAACTCAGTGAACTACAATATGAACTACAATATGTGCATGTTGTCTTATTTTGAAATGACTTCCTGTGTTGTTGTAGTTCCTGTTCCTCTGCACCCTTTTGGATTGCCTTGTTCGTTTGTTCAGTTCTGGATCTGGACTAGACTCCCAGGGTAATGCCAGGTTAAGTCTGAAACCTGGTGTTACTTATTTTCTGAGCCCATCCTGTCACAGCAGATTCAGTGCATCATGTGACAGGCATCGTGCACTAACAGCTTTAAAGTTCAACAAATAAGCACGAGCCAGAAGCCCCATGAACCATCAACAGCACTAACGCTAACCTTAAGCTAGCCCCGGACTAACATGCTAGTTTACAGGCTGATCTGGATGAGTCTCCAGCACCTTAAGAAACTGGACGTGGCCGATCAGGTCACTTTCATCATCTTCACCAATATTTACAGGAGACGTTCGTCTTGGGGGGCACTGAAGGCTAAAACAACATCACAGCAGGTTGTGTGTGTGTTTGGGCATAATGTTACACACCTGTAGTTCAGTTTACAGTGGCAGGACGGGTTACGGACTCTTTAACTCTTACAAGACTCTTTTGCTCCCCAGTCATTCACAAATCAATTAGGGAGGACTCGTGTTTTTCAGTCGCCTACTTGAGTGCCCATCATCTACACCATGTCCCTGTATCATGGCTGGACAAAAGGGAAGGCCACCGCTCTGAAACCAGAGGGCTGGAGGTAGTTGGAGCACATCAGAGCACTGGAAGAAAAGTTTGACTGTCCACATACTTTTGGCCACGTAGTGGATCTGGTATATTTGTGTCTGTATAAAAACAAGATATAAAAGATAAATGAATTATGCAACACGAGAGGAACATGGCGATCACATTTAATGACCTCTAAATGTTTGGATTCATTATGAAATCATTATGCTTTCTGCTCTGCACTCTATATTTACCTCTCCTCCACCTCACATATTTGCTAACTCCTCCGCCCCCTCAGTCACTCAATATTTATCTCACTTATCACTCAGTCCGTCCCCCCCCCCCCCGGTCTCTGCAGCTTCATTTCCAGCAGCGTGGGCTGAGCTGTAAGGGAGAAGAGAGAGAGAACAGGAGGAGGTTGTTGTGACGGCGAGCCGCTATAAATCCCCAACCCTCTTGGGCACCTAAACGCCTCGTTCATCTAGCAGGGAGCGGCTCAGAGGAGGGGATGGAAATAGACTCAGGCAGTTGCAAAATGCAGCCAAGTTATTATGTTCTCTGACTGAAGCTCCACAGTGGAACCATTAACAGGTTCCTGTGGCTGTAAAACGTAAGTACGATGTAGAAAAGTCTGCAGAAACCTTCAGTGTCCTGAACTATTCTCTTCTTCCACTGTAGGTTTCAGCTTTTGTTCTGTCGACGCTGTTTGTTGCTACAGGTTCATTTCACAATAAAATACTGTTCCTCAAACACGACACACAGAACCACAGCAGGAAAAATGACTGCACACAAAAAGTAAAAGTCTTCAGGGTCATAGTCAGCGATCTGACGTAAACGAGGTCCAGTGCATTTTCTTCTCAGGGTGTTCGTGGAGTTTGTGCTCTCACAGGTAAACTGGTACCTGACGGTTTCTGACAGGAAGTCCTTGGTTTCAGCAGCGAGGGTCAGGCTGCTGTGGAGCCACGGCTCAGTGACAACAAAGACACAGCAGTTCTTCATTTCACGCTGGGTACTCACTTCAACCATCTCCAGAAGATCCTGGCTGCTGCAGCAGTTTTACCACGTGAAAAAACCTTTCTCTAATTTTACACTTGAAAAGAAGTAATCCGACAAAAGCACATTTGGTCTGCCAGAGGCCCATAAGTGCACAGGCCGCCAGGGGGCAGTTTCCTGATGGAGAGGAAAAATAATGAATGTCCTGTTGTTGGTTTTTAGAACCAAGAGAACAGTGAAGGTCTCAGCTGCGTTTGACATTTGATTTCAGCTGCTTCAGTCTGTTCCACCAGGTTTTGTTCAGAAACATCAGTTTGTCATGTTATCTGGAGTGTGTGTGTGTGTTTTGAGGTTGTCCTACCTCTAGACACACACACACACACACACACACACACACGGTCTCCAGGGAAACAGCCGATTTGCTGCCACGACAACCATCTCCTGTTTTCCCTCTTCCTCCTTCCCTCTGCTGCCTCGTCTTCTCCATCCCTTGTTTTTTGTCTCCCTCTTCTTGACTTCCTGCCTCTTCCTGCCTCTTCAGCTGAAGTTATATAAACCGTTAAACTTCATTTTTCGCTCCAACTCTTTCCATCCATCTCTCTGTCGCCGCTTTTCCCCCTGAGGGGAACCTTCCACTTACCGGCAAAAGTTTGAGAGGCTAAATTCACTTCACTCACAGATTTGCCATCTCTGCCTTTAGAGAACCTCCTGTATCTATGATCCGATCAGCTGCTCTCAGGTCAGCCTACACTCGGTTTGTTTGCCAACGTGGTGGCTTTGGTTATACAGCAGCTAAAAATTCTGCTGATCCACAAAAGGTTGAAACCTTTTTTTGTCGAACCGATAAAAAACTGATCCCAGCAGACAAGGAGGAAAACGCTTCACTTTAAAGCCACAGAAAGAGAGAAAACTGTGGGATTATTAAGGTTTAACAAAAACAAAGACGAACGTGATAAAAAGTGACTGAACCACTGAGAAGAACTTCAGTTTTAATGAAACTCCAACGTGTCACTTCTGAGGGGAAGTCAAAGATTCATGTCTCTGTTAAAGTGACGCGTGTCGCTGCTCTTTCCTCAACAGATCTTTCATTTTACTGATCGGGAGGAGGATACGAAAGTGTTGGGGACTTCACTGAAGGTTTTGATGTTAGCACAAGCAGCTCAGATCCAGGACCAGTGCCTGTTCGGGCCCTGATGTGATCCCCACTGACGCTAATGGAGGATAATCACCGACGTTCCCTCCACTGGAGCACAGAGCCCAGCACAAACTCCCGTCAGCTCACGCCCGTTTAAACACATCATGATGTTTATTAAAGGCAACGATGTCTGCTGATGGACTACATGGGACCCTGAGACTTACTGGATCACGGTTGGAGTTTCTGGAATCAGCAGAGAGAAGTTTCACTATAATACTTTCTCTGCTCTCTGCTTTCTACTCGTGATCCTCAGACTTGGTTCGGTTTGATCTGGGTTGTGCTTTAGTGCTGATTAGCAAATACTAGCATGCAACACGCAGTAACACTTGGCAAAGCAAATAAATGCTTCCACTTTTTTACTGAATGTTAAGAAAACAGATGGGAAGTTAGAAATGTGGTCATTGATAAATCCCTGAACCCACTGCAGCTCTGAGCCAAAGCCAAAAGGGCCGAGACTCAATAAAACTCAAAATCACTTCAGGACCAATCGAGACAGAAGCAGAGTCCGAACCTGCTCAGGAGAACCCACATGCTTCCTGCCTGTGTCAGCTCCTGTCCTCCTGCTTGTTTTACTTCCTTTAACTCAGACACTGATATCTCTCTCTGAGCTAATCCACATCTCTCAGCTTTCACTTCTCCCTTTCCACCTCTTGCATCATATCTTCATCTCCCTCTCAGTTTCCTTCCTCGTGTCTTTTCATCTGCACCGGCTCATCCTGTCCATTTTAATCTTCCTGCAGCAATCTCCTCGTGCTCCGTCTGCTCTCGTTTGTATTAAAGATGCCACTTGTGTTTCTGTGAACCGCTGCTCTGTCGATTTTATCGTTTCCTGTGTGTGAGTTAGACAAAACAGCGTCTTGTTTTTTTTTTGTTTTCGTACAGGTTTCCACTTGAACAAAGATGTCAGGATTCAGAAGTGAATAAAGTGGACCTGAACCAAACTTCTCCCTCTCGTCTATCAGCCCCTCGTGGATAAAAGGCGAGGATAACTGTCAGCACCACGGGCAGGAAAACACAGAAGCTATGACTCTCTGCACCAGTGGTTTCCCTGTGATGAAATGAAGCTCAGTCAGAAAACTCAGTGTTTGTGTCCTCATTTCCAGAAGAACAGACAAAGCTCTTCCTCTAGCTTTTATTTTTCTCCTCCAAACGCAGACTCACGATCCCAGGAAGTGGGAACTTTACCACATACAGTATTTACTACCATCAATAGTAATTTACATGACACACAGCACTGAAATAACCCGATTAGCTCCCCGTTAACCAGCGTTGACTTTAACCAATCGGACGACTCGTCCTCAGATCAATAGAGTATGAAAAGGCCCCCGAGTCTCAGCGAGTCATCGATCGATGCGATGAGGCCCACGAAGAGGAGACGGGCGAATATAAAGAGCTGCCATCTGAGCAGAGCGGCACGCTCAGGCCGAGCGGGATCAATACGGGGATTATGTATGTCTGCTGGAATATTTGTGCCATTGATTGAGTTCACATTTGATGGAACAGGCTCGATTTTTAAAACCAGATCAGCTGTGACAGGAAGACTTCAGACGCCCAGCTCTGATATAAAACAATTCAGATCCTGATCTTAAGGCGGCGTTAGTTCTTTCATAAGAAAAAATCATTTAAGCTGCTTGATTTTTGTTTTCACCAACAATCTAAAGCTGTTTATTATTTAGTTATGGAATCAGTCAGAAAACTTTAATACTGGTCTTTAATGAACATCTAGAGAGATGAAACTTTCCTTCACACGGATGTTTGATGCACTAATATTCTACATTTCACGGCAGATAAAACATCATTTTTAATATGGATATCTGAGGCTCACAACAAACTCCAAATCTGAGGGTTTAACCATAAAGTCCCTAATTATATATATTTACATTCAGCCCATTTGGGAAAAGCTTCTCCAGTAATTTAAAGTGTAGGTGGTTTGTAGTTAATGGGCCAAAACCTGCAGAGATGTTCATTTAAATGCTCCTTTAAATTCCCAGACGCTTCAGCTTGACTCGAAATTCAAGACACGAGAGTCGAGCCTGAAGATGAAATCCCCCGTGTTTCTGTGCTCGACTCCATCAATATGCTGAGCCGAGATGAGATTTTAGCAGCGCACACACACACGCACACACACACACTGCGCAGCAACAAGGAGCTTGTGCGCCACCTCCCGATCAATAACTCCAAAGTGTCAGGTAGCTCCCGCCCACTCCACAACACTTCATGGCCATCGATCGCAGCCACGGCGTCTGTTATTCCGCAATTCCTCCGCTCCCCTTCTCCCCGGCAAATCGAACTGATATTATTTTCATATTTGTCTCTCCAGGGAGGACTTGTTTTAAACCCGGGAGAGCGGCGCGGCGTCTGCAGCCTCCCCATCTGTAAATATCATCAGTTATAAACTCCTGCAGTCGACAGCTGCTCTAAGTTGCTGTTCTCTGCAGCACAGGCCCACTAACCACATCATGGAGTCCTCGCAACGGCTGCACGAGCGGACTCATCTTCACATACGGTATCTGTCTGGGTTTTAATCGCAGCGCGTGATAATGAATCTGAGAGCAGAAACGGCATCAGGTGAAAAGACGAAGACGACCTCAGGCCTGCACAGTAGACTCTGCCTCTGCGTCCTGATGTCACCACCACGGTGCCACGTGGATGTTCGGCCAAATTTGGTTCCAACCCGCAGGATGTTATTTCACGTTTTAGTTAAGACTGAACGAAGGCAAACCGCTGCATATTTCCTGCTGTCAGAGAACAGACCAGCCCGACTGCTTTATGCAGGTTTCATAACTAACATATTTATACCAACAGAGTGCGAGCAGCACATTCCTGCTGACACCTATTCTAACATTTGTTCCCATTATGTTTCCCCATCCATCCTTTCACTCCGTTTGTGGTGTGAAAGGCATCGTGGATTTACATCTTCAGATATACAACCCTTCAGTGGCGGCGGCAGATATACGAGCGGAGCTGTCAGAGCTTTATTAGCTGGCAGATTGATGACGGTTCACAGGCAAGAGGGCGAGAAACAAAGCCAGAGTGACAGACAGAGAGAGGAACAACAGGGAGTGACACGTACTTGAAACCCGGCGCCATGTTGGCACAAGTCCCGGTCCGCAGCCAGATGCAGTATGGGTCACGAGAGGCCAGGCAGGATCTGGAGAAAGAGGGACGTTTTTTGTTTAACTGCAAATCCATTAGTCCAGTCCGACAGCAGCCTCCAAAATGAAAAGGTGCCCGCTGATATAAGGCATCCCCAAACCCCAGACCCCAAACCTGAGGACACATGGCCTGTCTCACACCTTTAAAGGGGCCGTTGGAGGGCTCAGACCAGGTTTTGGGTTTAGGTTAGAACCAGGTTTAGGTCAGGGTCAGGGGCTGGAGGAGGCTTTACATCATCGAGGACTCAAAGAAGACAAAACAGACAAAGGAGAGATGTCATGAGGAACAGCAGCTTTGTTTGTGTCACTGAGGCTTTTCTTCCATTTGTCACAGCTACCTGACGACAGGTGACATGACAGAGGTGTGTGTGTGTGTGTGTGTGTGTGTTAGACATTACAAAGAAAGCGGTTTTGTGTGACAGCTTTGTGTGTTCATGTGTAGACGCAGTTTGTCAGTGATGTCAGGTTATAAATGTTTACTTGAAGATGACAACTATGTGTTTACTCTTGTGGGAAGTGAGGACGTGGGAGACCAGGTTGTGCTGCCGTTCAGTCCTGGATCTGAGGGAAGGGATTCAGGGAGTCAAGTCTTTAGTCCCTGAAGAAAGTCCAAAACAAATTAAAAAGAATTTGGTCAGGTCTTAGGTCTGTTAGAACTAGTCAGGTGTCAAGGCCGTACATTTCCAGACTTGGAGTTAAATCCAGGTCACATCTGAATCTCAAGTCTCCAGTCCTCAGGTCTAGAATCAGCTCCCTGAACATGAACCCAAGTCAAGTCTTAACTCAGCTCCAGTTCCCAGTCCCTCCTGACAAGTCTCTGTTTCAACAAAACCGGGATCAGGTCTTTAGGAAGTCAAGCTTCATTTAAACCACATATGACAGACTAGCAGAGTCCCAGTCCTGAGAACCAGTGGAACAGTGACGTTCCCTCTCGATCCTCTTTGATTTGTGTCGATAATGGAGACACAGCTGGTTGGAGGCTGCTCGGTGCAGCTGTGTTAGCACATCACACATTCATCCTGCGAAGTAATTAAAACAAGGCTGATTAGCGACCGTGTGTGCGCACGTGCACGTGCACGTCTCTCCAGTGATGAATGCGCTCTAATTCGGGCCGTGAGCTCTGTCCCATTCAGTCTAATGACGTCTATAAATAAAGTTCTTTGTGCTCATATTTAACTGTTCAGACTCGGCGTACACCCACTGCCACCGTGCTGCTCGTGGAGCCAAATCAGGCTCCATGGCTCAGAAAGATCCCCATTCTAATTTCTGGATGTTTGCCTGAATTAACTAAATTACAGTGTAGTGTCTGAACCGCTGTGGTTAGAGAACTGAAGCTTCCCGCTATAAAAAGCTGCTTTATCTTAACACAGCTAGATTAGCAGCAGTAATGTGGACCAGGCCAGGGAGCGGTTCAGTTAGACTGAGGCCTGTTTTCTTACTTTTTACAGGATCCGTGTTGGCTGCAGCGGCTGAGCGGGACCCTGATGACACAGCTGCTGAAGGCTACGAACAAAGCATGATGGTCCTTATCCAGCTCCAACCCCAGAACCCTCCTGTCCTCCTGACCCTGGACGTTACACCTGGACACAGAGAGGAGCAGGTATGGTGGTTGGTGTTAAACCTCAGGGTGACAACTACAGCATGTGAACCAAGTCTTACTTGGAGGGGTTGTAGACGTCAATGTCCTCCAGCAGCCTGGACCCGAAGCTGTCGTTAGGATGCGTGCTAGCCAAGACCTTCAGGACTCGGCCATCGTCCGAGCCCAGGAACATCACAGTCCTGTCTTTGTAGGGACCGGCTGAAACGTCCACCACGATCTGGGTCAGCTTAGACCTGGAGGTGGAAACAGATGCTGAGTGATCTGAGTCTCCCAGCCCACTGGGTGAAAATGACCTCTAACACTTATCGCGGTCACATTTTCATGTTAATCACATCTCATTTCTTTCAGCGGCTGGAGGTTTGTCTCCGCACGGCGCGTTGAACAAACTGGTCTGTGTTTCCACATAAAACACAAAGCAAATCATTTTTGGAAATGACAGCAGGACTGTTCTCTCTGCTCCGTGACGCAGCAGCTGCTCCGAGCGAGGGGCCCGTGCAGCCCCATGGACATCAACATCATCATTATCTGGGTCAGCCCAGGCCTTTCCAGAGCGGAGGCTAATTCGTACGTGGAATTAAGAGTCTCGCTCCAATTCCAGACTGGTAATTAGAATCCTTCAGAAACTCATTTAAAACCTGCAGATGCAGATTAAAAAGGTCAGATATTTTCAGAGCAGAGGGGCAGACGCAGAGAAAGAGAGGACTTTCTGTGAGCTGGGATCTAATCAAAGCTGGTACCGATGATTATTCTGGCGGTTTCAGGTTGTGACGGTGGATTCGTTGCCTCTCAGATCTGCTGTAACTTCACAGCTCGGCTTCGGGGTGTAGTTCACATCCTCTTTCCTCCTGACCCCTCAGATCTCTCTCTCTGTTCTTTTATGCTCCCAGCAGAGCTTGATGCTCTGTTATCTGAGCGGACTGAAGCCGAACCAGATTTACTGCAGGTTGGTAAAAAAAGATGTCGCTGTGAAGGGGCTGCATCGGGGGCTCAGAACTGCGATGCAGTGTGTTTCTGGTATTGTGGTGACTCTTTGCATATTATTCCCATGTGGCTATTACCTGCTGGAGGTCCTGGTGAAACAGGGCCGGTCGTTGACGGAGGGAACAGCTTCGTCCATCAGAGGATACGACTTGATGAACGTCAACATCTCATCTGGAAACTGAACTGACGACTTGAACTCTGCGGCCGGGCCGTCGCCTGCACACGTGCCAGGTCTGGAAAACAAAAAGTCTTTTCAGATCTGCTCTTAACTTTTACGTACTGGGACCTTCTTAATGGGTCCAGTTTGAATGTACCTGGATTTAAATGTCTCACCTCGGTCTGGGAACCTGCTCGTCAGGCACTGGAGTCCAGGACGAGTCACTGGTCCGCTGCTCCTTAAACTTCCCATTGAACACTTTCTCTATGTCGTCCATGTAGAAGGCACAGACCGCAGAGCCCGGGATACTGCAGCAAAGCAGAGAGACCAAAGCCTAAAACCTGAACTGAGGCTAAACCGAAACTAACAAACTCCAAAAACCAGAAAATTTTACAAAGAAAAACAGAGTGATTCGCTAAAAGACCTATAGAATCTAGACTGAGTGGAGACGGGGCAGAGCTGTAAAACTGGTACTGACTCACGAGGCATCGAGCAGAAAAACTAAATCTCCTGGATGAAACAACAAATTCAAGGAAGGAGGCAACGAAGAAAAAAGCAGGAACACAAGAGAAGAGTGACATCGTTTCTAACTCACAGAGACAAACGTCTTGTTCTAATGAATGACTGTTGACACAAAAGTGAAGAAGCAGGTGAGAAGGAAGAAGAAGATCAAGTGTTTTGTACCTGTTGGCCTGAGTGGTGAAGACTCCGACCACAGCAGGTCTCTGGTTGATCTGCAGCACGTTGGTCAGAGACTGAAGGACGTCAAAGTAGAAGAAGGAGTCTCCAGGAACCGAACAGTTCAGACGAGCCTGAGCACAAAGACCACAATGTCAGAGCCCGAAGTCCGGACCGGTACTGTGGTCCACCATGACTGGACATCACCCTCTGGATGTTCTAATGTTCAGTGCCTAAAACTCAGTTCAAAGAATCAGAACCAGACCAGAAACTCAACTGAACTTTAAGGCTCAGTTTGTCACGGAATCTGATTTTATCCTCTAAAAACATAAAACTCAAAAACTAAAATGTGACCTTTTCTCTCATTGCAAAAAAAAAAGATCTAAATCAGTTCCAGATGATCCAGACCTGTGCTGCCTGAGTACTGACCAGCTGACCAGGACCACAAGGACTGAAGACGCCTGTTTGAAACTTCCTGCTGGTCAGGAAGGTGGGGACGAGTGTGGAGTTACCTTGAGGAAAGAAGTCCAGTACCTCTCCAGAACCCTGGGAGACCCTCCGTTATCGTTCTTACAAACCCGGGCGACCCGAGAAAACACCACCTGCAGAGACATGAGTGAGGGATGAGTCCATGTTGGTAAGGTCCAGTCCAGTTATACAGCCCAGAGACTATAACGTCCTGGATCATAAGTCCCTGTGGTCCCTGAGGGACTTTCAGCAGATTCAAAACATGACACACAAATCCAGTTCTTTATGTCCTGATTACAGAAACCAGGATCTTCGTTTACATGACAGTTTACTGGACAAAGACCTGAGTCTATGGGAAATGCTACTATCAGTCTAAACACACATACAGAACAGCTTTACAGAGCAGGATTCAGTTTTACAGGGTCCCAGAGTCCAGAAAGGTTTCGACTGTCTACTTCTCTTTGGATGGAACGTACCTTGCCCAGGGCGGTGTACTCCACAGCAATCTCACTGAGGAAAAAGTAGACGTAGTTCCCGTAGTCGATGGCGTGCAGGAAGTGAGGCTCTGCAGAGGGGGGGGGGGGGGGCATTATTGATTTCCTCCAGTATAAAAATCAGATTCTCCTCACATCTTCTTTCACTGTCACACATCAGCATCAGATTTTCAACATGTTCCAGCTGTTACTGAGCGACAAAAGGCTGCCGACAACCTGCAGCTTCAGTTTGTAGTTAGAAACCACTTCATCCCTGAGTGGATCAACCGTGAACGTCACCAAAAACATTCAGTGACCTTAAAAATCCCAAATGTCCGGAATTAGCTGTCAGCTGAACTCAGGTCACATGGCCACAAACCTTATTAACTACCTAACAACAAAGCCATGTGACCGATCTGTGAGTGTGTCACGTGACCTACCTCGGAGCCACTTGGAGTCGTACTTGACAGTGCGGAGGACGGGCCGGCCTTCCCCCAGGCTTCTGTAGATGACGGCGTCGCTGGCCAGGAAGTCGGTCATGGTGGCCGAGTAGAAATCTCCCCCTGACGAAAAATAATTAGCTTGAATTTATTTTAAAATAGGAATAAATGTGAGGAATCTACAAACATATTCACTGAAATACTGACCAGCAAACAGTCCCACGTTGGACTGACCGGACTCAAAGGGACAGCGGGCCTGACCAACCACCTCCTCCCCGACCTGCTCTAAGGAGGTCATCTAAAAAAAAAAAACAACATGCATTCAACACTTTGTCTTCCAGCAATAAGACGAGAGAATAAAGACACAAACACATCAAATAAAACAAACGATGCATTCACTGCCATCACTGAGCTGCAGCTCGATTCTTGGCAGATAATGTGTGCTAATATTATTCAGCAGAGGATCAGGATCCTGATAACCAGCTGTGTCAGCAGGGCTGCATGTACCTGAGCTAATCCATCAGTGAATTATTAAGACGTTATCAACGGCACCAGTCTGAGTTCTGAATGAAAAGTCTTGTTCACTGCGTCAAACTCTGGTCAGAGGGAAAAATGAGGTGACAGTTGCTTCTTGTCCATCGGTTCAATTCAACAAAATTCAACAATTTAAAATTTCCAGCTGCTTCATTTAAATACAAACAGTGAAAACGTCCATAGAAAAGTTATGAATCACCGTGGAAACATGTTTTCTATCCCACTGCTGCACAAGCATCTCTGACTCTTTGTAAACACACAGACAGTAATTGGTGATTTGTGCAGCGTTGGAACATGGGAACCAGAGATTAGCCAGACTATTAAACACGTACGGAGACGTAGGACAGAAGCGTGTCATGACAATAACAACCACAGCTTCCACTCTGCTGCTGCTGCCCCCTTGGACCGTTACCCTTCAGTAACAGAGACCGACACATGGTGAACGCCAACCCCATCACTGTGCTGTGGACAGATGGAAGTGTGGTACAATGTGAGGACCCAGTACAGCAGCAGGACCGAAGACGCCTCCATGAGGAACCAGAGGGGGAGCTAGCTCTAAAAGGTGCTACTGACAGCATGCTAGCTGCTTTGATAAGCTGCTGATGGTTTTATTCACAGCACAGCATCTCAGTTAATTATTCCTCCTGCCGTGTTGGCTACGGGCTGATAGCACTCTGATAATACTTCACTGTCAGCCTGGCAGCTGTGCTGATACCACAGAAGCTATTTTAGCTGATTTGCTAACAGATTTGTGGCTTTGGGAGAGTTTGGCCTCCTGAAAGTCCCATAAATAAACGGCCGTGTATTTCAGGGAGCTGGATGTGTTGGGAGCTGCAAACGCTGCA
The DNA here is from genome assembly GCF_900324485.2 of Mastacembelus armatus. NCBI lineage: Eukaryota > Metazoa > Chordata > Actinopteri > Synbranchiformes > Mastacembelidae > Mastacembelus > Mastacembelus armatus. The sequence goes on from NC_046643.1 coordinate 22,354,876, forward strand.
CCCCCTGACCCCGTCCCCTCTACTGCCCACCTGTCCCCTCACCCCCTGACCCCGTCCCCTCCACTGCCCACCTGTCCCCTCACCCCCTGACCCCGTCCCCTCCACTGCCCACCTGTCCCCTCACCCCCTGACCCCGTCCCCTCCACTGCCCACCTGTCCCCTCACACCCTGACCCCGTCCCCTCCACTGCCCACCTGTCCCCTCACCCCCTGACCCCGTCCCCTCCACGACCTCACCCATCGCTCACCCCCTGACCCCGTCCCCTCCATGGCCTCACCTGTCCCTCACCCCCTGACCCCGTCCCCTCCATGGTCCACCTGTCCCCTCACCCCCTGACCCCTCCATGGCCCACCTGTCCCCTCACCCCCTGACCCCGTCCCCTCCACGACCTCACCCATCGCTCACCCCCTGACCCCGTCCCCTCCACGGCCTCACCCGTCCCTCACCCCCTGACCCCGTCCCCTCCACGACCTCACCCATCACTCACCCCCTGACCCCGTCCCCTCCATGGCCCACCCGTCCCTCACCCCCTGACCCTGACCTCGTTCCTCACCCCCTGACCCCGTCCCCTCCATGGCCCACCCGTCCCTCACCCCCTGACCCTGACCTCGTTCCTCACCCCCTGACCCCGTCCCCTCCATGGCCTCACCTGTCCCTCACCCCCTGACCCCATCCCCTCCACGGCCCACCTGTCCCCTCACCCCCTGAGCCCATCCCCTCCACGGCCTCACACATCCCTCACCCCATGACCCTGACCCCGACCCTCACCCCCTGACCCCGTCCCCTCCATGGCCTCACCTGTCCCTCACCCCCTGACCCCATCCCCTCCACGGCCTCACCCATCCCTCACCCCATGACCCTGACCCCGACCCTCACCCCCTGACCCCTTCCACTCCATGGCCTCACCCGTCCCTCACCCCCTGACCCCGTCCCCTCCACGGCCTCACCCGTCCGTCACCCCCTGACCCCATCCCCTCCATGGCCCACCTGTCCCTCACCCCCTGACCCCGTCCCCTCCATGGCCCACCTGTCCCTCACCCCCTGACCCCGTCCCCTCCACGGCCTCACTCGTCCTTCACCCCTGACCCCGTCACTCGTCCCTGCTGTGTTTGCCAGCTAGTCCTCCAACATGAAGCCGGACAGACGATGGCAGTCACTGTCTTTTCTTTTCTCCAAGTTTCTTCTCTATAATCTTCTTCTTCTTCTCTTGTCCTGACTGGCACAAAACTCTGGGCTTCAGCATGAATCCAGGTGAATCACCCACAAACTAAATTAAATATTTAATCACAGACTTTAATTAAAGTTTTTTTCTTTATTATTTATCTTCCGCTGTGTGCTCAGCAGTCACATGCAGACCGTGATGGACGTGAAGGCTGTGTACATTAGACATCTGCTGCTGTTTGAGCCTCCACCTAAAGGACGTGGGACTGAAAAATGTCTTTTCTCAGAGAAGACAGCGGTCATGAAAACCTGCCGCCCAATCAGAAACCCTGTGAGGACGTTTCACAATTACAGTGATGAATTCTGGCGTGAAGGGATCTGGATAACAAGCGGTTCAGAGGCTCAGCTTCATACAGCCTGGATGTTTCACAGACGACATATATTCATGATTTAAATGTGTGAAATATGAAAAGCAAATGTTTTCCTAAAAATGGAACCATGAAGCTTTCTGAAATATAATTCATTTAAATGTTTTCACTCAAAACTATTTGATTTGTTTGTTTATCTTTGTTTAATCAAGTCTACATTTATTTCAATTATTAGCAAAATGATCTAATGCAACCATGATGGTTTTAACTGTGCACAGACTTCCTGCCTCCATACACGCATCAGGATGCATCCCTGTACCAACATGGCCGCCAAGTCCACGCATCTCATGGTTATATCTACAACAGCTTCCCCATTTTTGGACTGTCTGGCTCTTTGGTCTGTCAAACGTGGTTGTTGTGACTTTATGCGTCGAATTCTTCAGATTAACAAATTAACTTTCACAGGAAAAATGTCATTTAGCACAGAATGTCCCTGTTTTAGTTGCAGCCTGGCTTCATGTTTGATTCATCACAAAGATAATAAAGTGGCGTTTCAGGAGCTAAAACCAACAAAAGAAGAGGATGTAACAAGGAGTCGTGCTTCCTGTCGCCTTCACCGGCAACAGCCTGAACTCAGGACACAAAGTCATCTGCAGCTTTTCCCAGAATGCACTGTCCTCGCAGCAAAAGCGGCGTGAAGCTTGTTCAGACACGAATCAGTTTACTCAGCAGAGTGAAAGAAAAACCATCGTAGCAAATGAATTTTTAATGTGAGAAAAATCTTTGCAGCAGCAGAATATTCCTGCTGTGCACCTGTTGTCAAATCCAGTTTCACTCACTAATACAAGAAGCTCACAGCTGGTACAAAGAGAATATTACAGCACTTTGACAAAAGAAGCTTCTCAACCATTATAGTGTCAAAAATCTACGTAGATTTTTACTGAAGTGGATGAAATATTTGACTCCACTTTCATTTGGCTTTTAATAAAGCATCTCTGAATGATCTGGAAACCTGCGGATTACAGCCTGTTTTTATTTTGGGCGATGAGTCACAGAGGGAGAGCAGCTTAATGCAAACTGTTCAGAAAAGAATAAAATCTGCCTCATCTTCAGGTAAACCTGTTGTTTTTCCCGTCGCCGGAGTTTTCAGAGCGCAGGAAGCTTCAGACAAACGGGGTCAGCACCTGTCAATCAAACTGAGAGCGCTGCAGCTGAGGATTGACACCTGAAACTGTGGCGGCTGTGAAGGTGTTTGGTTTGACGAGGCGTCGGGAGCCTCCTGACACTTTCAATTAGGAAAGAGAAGCTCGGGGAGCACCGCCAGAATAAAAGCCCCCCCGTCTCCATCTCCCTGCTCATTAAAGCAACGTTAGTGACGACACAGCAGCAGGTTAGAAATAGTACTAACACTCTATGTTCATTTCAGCTGGGTGCAGACAAATGAAACAATTCTGCTCTGATTTTACTTTAAAGATGTAGTTAAAAATGTAAATATCAGCGGGTTTTTCTTTTCAATCTCGCCTGTATCTTTGTCGAATCCTGGGTTTGGAATTTGAAAGAAAATTTTTAAATTACGCATCAAGTCAGAGACGCAAATACAAAAACACCTGTTATTTACCTCTGATATAACAAACGACAACAAGCCGCACGTGGTTTATGACAAAAGATGCTCATCTCCCTTTTTAAGCTTCTGTCACAGTCTATTGTTACTGGAGCCAACTCATCTTTTCTAATCGACCTAAAATAATAATAAACACAAAACGTCTCATTTTTCCAGCAGAACGTAGAAACAAGAGTTGATTTGTTAGTTAAAGTTAAAGTTAAATTATCCCATAAAAGCTGCATTATAGCATGAAGAGTGTGTGTGTGTGTGTGTGTGTGTGTTGTTCTTTACACTGGTGAAATCCAGGTAAGTGCTTGTGGTAATGTTGTCGATGCAGCAAAGGACTGAGCTCAGTGCATTTTTCTCAATATGTACAAGTGTGTTGCAGCCTGACAGGGTGTTAAGCTGCATTTAGTGACTTCCCACCGCTGCTGCAGAGAAAGTAGGAAATCAATATGTATCGAGCAGGAAAAAATCCCTTAATTAATGTGTAGAACATATAAAACCACCAGTGGGTTTCTTTTTAGCACAAAACCCTCTAAACTGAATGTGGTATAAATGTCACATCACTGGGTATTATATATTATATATATATATATATATATATATTATATACCAGAGTACCTGTGGTGGTTGTTCTTTTATATTCAAGACAAATTTAGATCAACCTACTCACTTAGAAATAATCAACCCTTTTATTGATTTCTGAAGAGATCAATTTTAAGGCTGATAATTTACCACATGATCCATAACTATTATATTAGACGAGTCGTGTCTCCGTATCGGTTTAATTGTAAGGATTATTGTACTTCCTGCTGCACCTGAAGGGGTTCCTGCTCTGATCGAATGAAACCAATCAATCAATAAGCTGTCTTTTCTTTCAGAGGACACATTAGTGGCAGAGCTCAGGTGTGTGTGTACCTTGTAGTTTCGACAGGTGGGGTTGAAAGCGTTGGTGCCGCAGGCGAAAAGGGTCTCGTCGTTTCTGGGAACCAGGACTTTAACGTAGTTGTAACACTCGTCCTGAAACACAAACACCAAACGTGTGACAGCTCTCACCAATGAAGCAATGGAGGTGATAGGATCTTCTCTCTACAAGCAGGAAAATCTTTGTTTTTCTGAAGCTCTTGGTTTCTAATTTTATCTCTAATGTCAGTGTCTCTGACTGATCAAATTTCTGACAGGGTCTGAGTCTCTCCAGCAGGAAACTGGGCTGATTTTATCCATAAATGAGGAGATAAAAAAGAGGAAGAACAGGGAGTTTGGGGAGAGAAGAGGAAGGTGGAGGTTAGACTCACGCTGTTCTTCCCTCTGACCGTGCACTTGCTGACATCTTTGGATTTCCACGTCAGCTTCTGCAACACAGGAAGAACAAGCACTGAATGAAATGTGATGTGTGAAAGGTGAAATAATGTCTCCGGGCTGTGGAGTCGTCAGAGTGCTGATGAAGGAGGAGGAAAAACAGGAGGCTGTGGAGGAACAGGAGTCGTCTGCAGTCAGTCTGCAGGTCTACAGTCAGATTGCAGGTCTACAGTCAGTCTGCAGGTCAACATTGAGTCTGCAGGTCTACAGTCAGGTTGCAGGTCTATAGTCAGTCTGCAGGTCTACAGTCAGGTTGCAGGTCTACAGTCAGTCTGCAGGTCTACAGTCACTCTGCAGGTCTACAGTCACTCTGCAAGTGTACAGTCAGGTTGCAGGTCTACAGTCAGTCTGCAGGTCAACATTGAGTCTGCAAGTCTACAGTCAAGTTGCAGGTCTACAGTCAGTCTGCAGGTCTACAGTCAGTCTGCAGTTCAACAGTCAGGTTGCAGGTCTACAGTCAGTCTGCAGGTCAACATTGAGTCTGCAAGTCTACAGTCAAGTTGCAGGTCTACAGTCAGTCTGCAGTTCAACAGTCAGGTTTCAGGTCTACAGTCAGTCTGCAGGTCTACAGTCAGTCTGCAGAGGTGGTGCGTGGAAGGAAAAGCGTTGACCTCAGGGACACAGTGAATTTGCTGTGGCTGTGGTTTCCTGGTCGACAGCACAGATTTGCATGTCACATTCAGCAAATTCAAACCAGAAGTTAAAGATTTGCATATATTTACGTCTCTCCCACTAGTGACTCCACTGGAATCTCATTAATTGTGGAACCAAGACTTTAGGTAAGCAGAGTTCGTGTCAAAGTCTTTAATGGATGCAGCGTCTCAAAGTATTTTTACAACCAGCCTCAGAGAAAGTAAAAGCTTGTTTTAGATGATTAATGGTCCATTTGGAGAATTTAGCCTGAGTTCATGACTAAAAATGTAAAATTTGTCTTTAAGGTGAAAGTACAGAAGGAGGCTGAATGGGATGCTGAGGTCGGATCAATGATAATGAGAGTAACAGTTCAAAGTGCTGCTGTAGGTCGCCATCCCACGATGCACCGGGAGGCCCATTACTGTCAGGAGCCGTGGCGTAACCTTTTCTCTTTGATGAGGGGGAGGTGAGAGGATCAAAGGGAACGTGGCCTCACATTTACGCCTGCTCCGATATTCACCGTCGTCGGCCGTCGGCGCTGATGCTGCTCTCAGGGAGAGATTCTTACAGGAGACTCAAATGCCACAAAATCTAAATTTGAAGAGAAAGTCACTGCTCACGCTGCAGGTGCATGGAGAGAGCGTGCCGCAAACACTGGGCGGCAGCAGCATCTTTAGCCCCACACTGATCCATAGCTACGATCAGCTTGTCCAAGATAAGACCATCTGATCCATGAGGACTGATCAATGATCACATCAACTGAGCTCAGATGATTTGTTGGGAAAACTAAGCAGGATCCACGACACAGTCCGACAGTTAAATTACAATTAAATTATTGATCCAGCAGCTGAGAGCGGAAATTAACATTAACATGAAGACTGTATATAAAAAGACATGACGGCACATTATTTTATGTGGCTGAATGATCTAATTTCATTTTTACGATGGAACATATTTCCCAGAATCCCTCACCTCAATAATAATAACATTCACAATGAGTCCAATAAGTGATAAAGTTCTATCGATTGTTCCTGGTTCCTAAATCAGCCCACAGAGACACAGACAACACTTTACCACTGAAATGAGCTGATGGAAAAGTGCACTCACAGAATCCATCATCGACTATTATCATACGATCAACCATTTATATTAGGCTGTGCTAAAATGATGAATGGGGTAAATAATCAATAATAGTGTTCAGTGTTCTGTATCTTAGACTTTTGGCCACAGGATGTGCTCAGGGCTGAACTGTGCAACCAGCTCTTCTGTTGATGAGCGACTGTAAAGGTTTTCTGTTCCCCGTTAATGAACTCTGTCACTGCTGACAGACGTTAAGGCTAAAACAACAAAAACATCATCCCAGTTGGAGCAAACCCGACAACATGAGTTATATGTCATAAATATAGTTCTATAATGAGACTAAATGAATTCCAGTACAAATGAGTTAGAGGTCAAAGGTCAGCAGCTGTAAACTGTGAGAACAACAGTTCGTTTCACTCACCAGCTGAGGGACGAACTCCTCTGAAGCTGTGGTCAGGTTCACTGCAAACACATGGTCCCTGAGGAGGTGAAAGCAACATTACAACACATGTACAGTGTGTTACGGCAGTTCCTACATTTCCCAGAATGCCTTTCAACACCAGTGGACTTCTTGCTGTAGGAATAGCGTAACTTTTCGATACGCAAGGTCTAGGTCTAGAGCTCACTGATCTCAGTGTGTGATGTGTGTATGGACCTGGCAGCGATGTACAACATGTGGTTGATGCGTAACATCCTCTGAAAGTCCAGACCCAGACGCAGCGTGTCGTTGTCCTGAAGCAAACCCTGAAATCCTGGGTACAGATAGGACTCTGCAGACAAGACAGAATCAGAGTTTTTAGACATTTCATCTCAAATCAGATCAGGCTTGTAAGAAAGATGATGAATTGTGCAACATGACAGATAAAAGTCTGGCAGTATGCTGGTTCTTTCTTCTTCTTGTGCACACACAAAACTCTTTTTGGCTTCGTCCTCTGCCTGCGACTCTCAGCTCCAACCACACTAGTTCCTACTCAAGACGTGGTCCTTAAAAGCACAGCACTGAAACATATTTCGTGTTTGAAAAGCAGCTGCTCACTGTGGATCTGAACAAACAGGAGGACACGGTGCATCTGCCGGGGAGTATTAGTGGCAGCAGGACCGAGTCAGAATAAACCACAGAAGGAGCTAATGAACGAGCACGTCTCCACAGCTCTGACGTGCACTGGAAGCAATAAGATCTACGTAGTTAAACTTGGAAAATTAGGAGCCGAAATGTTTGCATGTAAAATAAATTTATCCAAATTAAATTCTCTCTACTTTCATCCTAAGAGCTCAGGTCAGACTGACCATGTGGGATTATCAGATCAGGAGAACGACTGCTGTTGATTCACAAACCCCTTATCTTCTATTACAACCAAGTGGAAATCAATCAATCAATCAATCAATCGATCAATCAATCATCATCATCGTCCAATCAGACTGAGCCTACTCACGCTCTGAGCTGACCACGCTGATTGGCTCCAGGTCTTTCGGGAAGGGCGTGGTCGAGGCCGACTCAGACAGGAAGCAGAAAGCGAGGACAAGCAGCAGCTGACGCCACGGCGCCAGCCAATCGGGTCGGTTCATCTTGCAGAACAGAGGGGAGGAGGGGGGTGGGCGGATGGAGTGATGTCAGCAGGTCATGGCGGGCGACGGCTGTGAGGAAACGGACACGAAGGTTAGAGGCAGAAAAACAGCGACGCTGCACGTTCAGGGTCCATCTGCTGCAAATGATGCAGGAATCAGGATTAGCACGTAGACTAGTGGTTATCTCCGTATTAACCTGCCCGGTCACAGAGCAGAACCTGCAATCAATTACATGGATTAGCTTAAGGTTAGTGTGTTTGTGCACACAACAACACACACACACACACACACACACACACACACACACACAGCAATGTGAGACTTTTTAAATGGTATAAAACAGCCTGGTCAGTTACTGCGGCAGCAAAGTGAAGGCACAGATTTCTCTTGTTCCTCACAGGAAGCAGCTTGAAATGTCTGCCCACACGGGAGAAGTCACGTGCACCTCTTCCACAAAATCCATCAGGGCTGGGTTTTTTCTATTGCTGCCTTCAGTTAAGCAGAGATCTGCTGCTTCTGAGGGTTTTGTGGTTGTTGTGTATCAGATGTTTTGCCAAACAAAACTGAGCGAAAGCTGAACTTCCATTTGTGAGACCAGTAATAACTCAAAGTCAGACAGAGCCGTTCTCGGCACTGTGGCTCACGGCGTTCAGATAAGGGCAGTAAATAAAGGCAGAGGTGCAGGGTGAGGTAAAGGGACTGATGTGTCCTGATGGAGGCAGCAAAGTTATTGGAAATGTGTCTGTTGTGTGAAAAATCGTCCTGGCTCTCAGAGTCGTAGCTCAGCAGACTGATGTAATACACGTACTCTCAGATTCAGTGTGACCTCCACTTTCATCCAGACATCAATCACAGGAAAAAGACGTTTTCTTCAGCAGCACGTGCCTGGACCTCCATTCCTTCGCTGCTAATTCAGCATCTTTTTAACGTGATAAGCTGATAAATCCATCATCTATACCCCCTTAGTCCTAACCAGGGTCCCAGGGATCTGCTGGAGCCAATCCCAGCTCTCTGTGGGTGAAACCCAGGACAGGTCACACTTGGCCAGTCCCTGTGTAGAACAGGTGGAATAAATGGACTGTCAGTCTGGGAAAGTAAAAACAAAACCGGAGCAGATGTGACCTCAAATCCCACCGAGCGAGGAGGTTTCAGTCCTTATCTCTCCTGCTCTGTGAGGCTCGGGAGGAGAAACAGACTGTGGAGGAGCAGGAGACAAAGGGGAGAGACAGATCAGCAGAGAAGAGACGGCGTTTCCATCCTACCCTCTCCTCCTTCACCTCCACCTCCTCTGCTGCAGCCCAGGCTCCCCCTCCTCCTCCTGTTATGTCACACAGTGATGAAGCACAAAAGAAGAAAGTATGAAGGTGACACACTCTCCTCTCATCGCCTCTTTCATCGCCTCCTCCCTGTCGCCTCCTCACCTCTCCTGCCTCATTCTGTCTGAGGAAGTGACAAATGAAAAGCAGAGAGGTGGTCTCAGACGTGACAAGCACTGCCTCACCCCCCCATCTTCTTCTGTGGTCTAGAACTGAACTAAAAGAGAAAAAAGGAGACGTCACTCTCTGGAGGCTTCTCTCATCTTTTTCTACTGAATTTACTCCTGACGTCTCTTCTCTTCTTTCTCCATTGTTTTGTTTCTTGTCTGATCCAAAAACATCGTCACTCTCTTCCCTCCTCCTCAGAAACTGCGGTGCGGCTCCCTGCTGTGTGTTTAATAGTTTTTGGACAACAATGGGAGGTCTACGGCACAGACCGACAAGCTGAACCAGGTTCTGGATTCACACACATTCACTGGTGCTGTCAGTCTGAACATTAGCTAAATCAAGATATTTATCCACATGACAACACCATTAGTCCCTGATGATGAAGAAATGCAAGAGCGGCAGTTGTTTTGGTGAATAATCGTCTGGTTTGGTGTGGAAGAGTGAGGGAACTCAGAATTAATCACCTGTCCTCCCATTAGCTTCTATAGGGGTGTGTGTGTGTGTGTGTGTGTGAAGAAGGCGAGCGGACAGGTATGACGTTAATAATTCAGACTGACACCTTTTGCCATCAAATAATGAAAGTATAAAAAAGAATAACCTGAGCTCAGTGTGTGTGTTTTATTCCTTTAAGCATTCATTTGCTCGTCGGAGCCACAGCAGCGCTGATGTCGATTCTCATTCGCTGAGACAAGGCTGAGACAAAGTGCCCGGGCTAATGAGCAAACACACACTCAGCTCACCTGGAAGCAGAGGAGCTTTTTTCAGACCTTGTTCAGACACTTTCGTCTGGAGCCATGTCCCATTTCTCAGATGTAATTTACACCTTGACGTCTGAACTGTGGACACGCTGAAGAGTCCACATCACAACAGTCTGGTCTCTTTGCTGCTGGATAGAAGCTGCTCTACACACAGCACATTGGCATCACGAGGACACAAGTCGGGAAGATTATTAGGGAATTAGAACCTGCAGGTACCCAGATCCAGTAGTGGTTTCCATAGTGGATTGAATGATTCTGATGTGGATTTGGGAGGAAATGGAGCTTTGGGTAACGTTAGCTAGCTTTGGACTGGACACTTTGTCCCAACCAGGCACCTGTAGTTCACGTCGTAGCTTCAGGAAACAGGACGAGATGGGAGGGGCAAAGAGCGGGGAGGAGGGGCTTATGGTGGGAGTCAGTTTGGGTCATCAGACCCTCTAGAGGCCGAGGAGACCTGAGGGGGAGCAGCTTTAAAGGTAAAAATCTACAACAAACGTGAAGAGGAGAATAAATCAAACTTGACATCATGGTTTAATTTCACAATCTACATCTCGGGGCCACTTCCGCCTCAGCTCTCTCGATAAATCGGCTCTGTCACTGCAGGCTGAACCTTGTTTATCCCTTCAAACGCATGTCGATACTGCCTAATAAGAGCTCTTTAAAGGAGAAGGAAAGCTAAGTGACTAAGTGACACTCAGACAGACCTGGACTGGACTTGACTTCTGGGTTAAATCTCCTTTTCTGGCCACAGCCTGGAATGGCTCTTATTTGTCCTTTAGTTCAGAGTTTTAATGTTCAAAAATCAGCAGATGCTGCAGCAGCGACAAACTGTTTTCTTTTAATCAGGATGCAAATGGAAAAATTAGACTTTCAGCCATGAAGAAATAGTGTGAATCTGCTGCTGCAAAGTCTCCACTCTGCCTCTAATGAGCCAATTCAGACACTTTCCTCCCTCCGCTCTCTCTCTGCAGCGTCTCTCACTGTGTTTTCTTTTTCTTGTTGATCGCGTCTCTGTCGAGTCCTGGAGCCGTTTGGTTTCTTATTTCACCCACTTCTCCTCCGTCTGTCAAATCCAAACCTTCCTGTTTTTTTATCATCTCCTGGGTTGTTTTCACACGTCCCTCCGGGCTTCTCCGTCTCCCCCACACACTTTAGGTTTTCTCTCTCCTCCTTTTTCTTAGTGCTGTGGCTGAAAACACCGAAAACAATGTGAATCTTCTCGCTCTGAGCAGACAAACTGAACGTGACGCTCAGCCCGAACAAACCGAGGAGCTCCATGTGACGCCTGTCAGTCGGCCTGACTCATTTAGATAATTGAACCATCTTGTTCTCCTCCTCGTCGTTGCGTGTTTTCTGCTGCCTGAACATGATCTTCCTGCCGCCGGGGACAATCTGTCATTTATATGGCGGGACTAATCCGTCACATGGGGCACAAACAGGAAGTTTCCTCTGGTCCCTGTGGAGCATCTACAGAAAAGGTTGATATTCAGTTTGATCATGAGTCTTATCTGCTTGTGCTGACAAAGTTTGATCAATTAATGGTTTAACCCTTCACTGCCCACAGGACTCCAGCACGAGTTTTATGAAAAGGTCGATCATCGTGATCTGCTGGTCTCAGGGGTCACTGGGGGCCCGTGTAAACCCCAGAGTTTCTGCCTTGTATTTAGAATAAGCACCTCCCTACCTTAGACAGTTCCAGTGTAATAAAGCCATGAAACCAGTGTGTCTGTTTAAGTAATTACTATAACTGGTCTGTGGAAAAAGTCAAATAAGCAGCTCAGTAAAAGTACCAGGATCTTTAAACTCTGAACCTTTGCCTCCATTCTCCTCTAGTCCTGACAGATTCCAGAGTCCGAAACAGAAAACCAATCGATCCATTTCAAGTCTCGGACACTATGTTTTCCCCAAATAATAACAATAAGGGTAAATAATGACAATATATGCACAATATGATCAGCCTGGGCTGCACCTAACAATTATTGCTGGTTTTTGGGTACAAAGCCCAAAGCAGCACATAGAAGACAGACAACCATCAGTCCAAAGTCCAAAGCCCCAAAACACAAACGTCACAATCTCTACAGAGAACCTGTACACAGAGCAACTTCCTGTCCTCCGTCAGTCGACTCTAACCCTTTGAATGTGTCAGACTGTTTCTGTGAGAGCAGCTGAAACAAAACCGCTCTAAGCTAATATCGATTCCAGCCTCTTACTGTTCTCCTCCCTCCATCTTTTCATCTGCGTTCTGTCCCATTAAAGTCTAAGCTCAGCATGTTCTTCATACAACAGGCCACACCCTCCCCTTTGAAATATTACTGCTGCTTTAATTTGGATAATTGACAGAAATCAGCTTTCTGTTTGTGAGCCAGACACTCTGAACCACAAATCACCGCCTGTGTCGGCCGCTGGATCGCCTCCGCGTCCCGGTGCCGCCGGATTAACGGTTATTGGGAGAACATGAGAACGACTTTGAGGTTTTAATGAGATTGGTGTCAGCGCGGTCACTGAGGCGGCTGTAAAGGTGTTTATTATCATGGTGGAGAATTGGTAATTAGATTAAGGCCAGCAGCGTGAAGGCAAATTCACTGATTTGGTCATTTAGAGCATCCAGAGAGGAGCAGGCGGGATGGAGGGACCAGGGAGATAAACAGGATTTTAACCATTTAGACCAAAGTACTGGCCTGACCATGTCCTGTCACTTCCTTCATTCAGCCTGATTGGTTGTTGCCGTGTTGTTTGTCAGTTGTAAGCGGCACATCTGTAGCAGATGTGAAATGAGCAGGATGAATGTGTGTGTGTGTAAAGCTTAGTTCTGAGAATAAAAAGGGGGTCAGGGTGGAAACACAGGACTGTGACCAGGAAGGTGACTTTAAACCTAACCAGGTAGTCGAAAGGAACATGTGACATTTCCGTAACTTCTCATAGGCTCGTGGTTATGAGCTTTTCCGTGAAGGTCCGGTGAACATGCTGCTGTGAAGTATGTTGTCATTAACGTTGGTGGAGTTGCTGCCATTGAACCTACGTGGGTTGTGTCGGCCGGAGGACACACTTTTGTCCGTTGTGCGCAGACCCACACTCCTCTGGCAGCCACGCATGTCTCTGCACCACCAGAGAGACTCTGTCTGCTGGCCTTGAACGGACGCCCCGAGTGTCAGACTGAGAAAGTGGAATCAGCTCTTATCCTGACAGGCCATCCAGCAGCTTCCCCCGCTGACTGTGTTTGTGTCAGGCTGAAGGACAAACTAAAAAAGACTTTATAGGAGAAAGACTAAGACCCCTGCAAAAATGAAAACAAGGCAATGAACAGAATGAAGAACGACCAGAAAAAGTGTCAGATTTGTAGTAAGGCTCATTTCTTCTCCTCCGCAGGCCTCTCAGTGGTTTCTATGAAGGTTTCCCCTATTAAAGAGCAAACTATGGAGCAGGAACAAAACTAATCCGAGCTGTAATCAATCTGCAGCCTCGGATTGGTGACTCTCTGAGTGAAATCCTGATTTCACGCTGTCTGAAATCAGCTCTTTGCATTTGGATTCACAGAGAACATGAGAGGACGCTCGCCAAACAGTTTCTGGCTTCAGTCCACGTCTGCTTCCTCTGCTTTCACAGTAAAGCTGATGTCTCCAGTTTTAATGTGAGACAAATGAACTGGCAAAGGAAGCCAAAGCGTTCGCTGATAACTACAGACAGATTTCTTCGTATAGGCTCAACACTTTGACTAAACTCGTCACTGTGTTTGTATTCAATTTATATTCTTGTACTGGGCTTAGAAAGCCAAGGGGCCACAAACCCTGGTCCTCGAGGGCCAACTGTCCCTGCCCTACCCTCTGCTGATTACCTGATCAGGTGTGTTCGGCCAAGAATATACCAATTCTTCCCCCAGCTCCACCTCACCTGAGGGCTGGGCAGTGACAGAACAACAGAACAGGTGGAGACTCCCTTAGACCACACTAAGTCTCGTCTTCTTTGCTTTAAAGTTAAGATGCCAGCGTCCCTGCACATGCAGAGCCACAATCAGCCGAAACATCCCTGCCAACGCTGCACACGAGGCTCACACATCGACCCCGACACAAAACAGCAGAAACCTTCTCTCAGCTCAGGGTTTGTCCACAAGCAGCAAACTCCTCCATCGGCCTGTTTCTGCAGCTAAACCATGAGCCGACAGGAACAGAAATGATAATCACGTTACCTGCGTGTTGTTCACAGACGTGGTAGAACGTTCCAGTGTTTTCAGCTGAATGTTTGTCGTCCTTCGCTGTTTGTTCCTGCACTGACAGCAGGTTGTGTTTAGTCTGTTCATACAAATCTGCTCACATCACTAACACAGCTGCACCGTCACACTGGAGCTGATACCATCAGAACCCAGCGGGTCTCAGAACATTCCCCCGGATATCTCTGATCCATCCGGTCACACAGAAACAGGCCTGAATAAAAACTACCGCTCCTCCCATTCCTCCTCTTTCCTCCCTTTCTTGCTTCCTTTCTTGTTTTATCCTTTTCCTTATTTCCTCCTTCTCGCTTCCTTCCTTCCTTCCTTCCTCTCTTTCCTTCTTTACAGCCTGTCTTCATCCTCAGAGGTCACTTTCTCAGCTCAACAGCATCCCATCATCTGGTTACCACGGTAACAGCTACACCTTCCTGATTGGTGGCACTACACTGTGTGTGTGTGTGTGTGTGTGTGTGTGTGTGTGTGTGTGTGTGTGTGTGTGTTCTCACTTGTCTTCACTATGCTTCACTTTTCTTTGTCCCTTAAACTGGAAACTCACTGGGAGATTGTTTTATATTTAGACACAGTCAAACTGTGATCAGGCTATTGTGTCTGATCACAGTCGACCCACAGTCTCTGACACAGGGCGTCCACAGAGGCGGTCTAAGGGAATTCTGGGACATGGAGTAAATCACCAGAAACCCTGATGTACTACCACAGCAGCGCGTTCATAAACACACACAGAGCTACAAAAGGAGCAGATGTTTATTTGTAGGCAGCTTCTTTATAAAAATTGTTTCTGGCTGTAATGAAACGCTGCTGCTGCAAAACGATGCAACATTCACATCAATTAAAGCGAGAGAGACGAACGTGCTGTGATGCCTTCACCGCAGCTGGGAGCTCCATTAGTTCAACAGCTGCAGCTGATGTTCCTGAGGTTTTATCACATCAGCTTCACATTCAGGAAAATAAAGCTGCACACTCTTTTTTTTTTTTTAAGCTGCTTGATACTGAAGCTACAGACTCAAAGATGTGAAGTTCATCAGATGAAATTATTGATCTGACTCGATCAGTCAAAGTTTAACTGGAGAATGTCCTGAAACTGATGTGAGATCAGCTGATGGTCTATTAGTGAAGATGTCTCACTCAGACGGATGATTTAGTGCCGCACGGCACAGAAAGAGTTGGATCTTCACCTGGTTTATTTTCACCGATCCTGATCAGCTTTGGACGTTTCAGCTTCCAAACGTTTCATTTCATTGAGAAACTTCTCCAGCATTTACAGATGAACATTGTTTTCCTGTAATAAGTATTGAGCAGCTTTTTCACAGTATTTTCTATTAGATTACTTAGTTTTTGATTTAAAGAGACTTACAGTCTGAAAATTGTCTGTGATGGACAGGTGACGCCTCCAGCCAATCAGTGGTGAGGGTACGGGAAGTAAACAGGAAGTCAGGAGGCGGGGGCAGACCCCCTCAGCAGTCCTGCAACAACACAAACCAGAGCAGATATTCAGCATTTTGCATTTCATACATATAAGACTTTTATTTTGAAGGCCAGGGCAACAGGTAGAAAGTGAAGAAGAAGAAGCAGCTTGATGAAGCCATTAGAAAACTCTCGTGTCGTCCTGAAGGGCCAGTGTGGCTGAGACGCCACCTTCTCTCCCATTTACACTCGATTTATTTATTTATTGTGGACCATTTGTCTTAATGCACCTGTGAAATGAAACGCACCTGTGCCTACTCTTATGTAGGATCTTTGGTTGGTTTGAATATTTTAGCCAGGATCAGTTTTAATACAAATTCTAAATCGTTTCCTTTCTGAAGCTAATGGGATTTCTTCACCCTGGGACTCGAAGGTCTGATCTCTGGAGGCTTCTGATCTGGTTTGATGGCAGAAAACCAGATCAACTAAAATCTAATCAGCCGCTCTCTGGCCTGAGGCTGAACTGATTTCCATTCATGAAAAGCTCTGAGCTAAGATAGAGGGTAAACACAGGAACATCAGACCAAGACGCGGCGAGGAGGAAAGCTGGTGTTCTTCTCTGTGTGAGTTTGATTTAAACACCACGAAGACGAGAGCAAAGTCCGTCCCTGTTCAGGTTTCATGTGTCTGAGCAGCGAGTGTTTGACTAAAATCCTACTCCGAACAAAGACACCGAGCTAACCTTTCCTAACAGGCAGCGTCCAATTAGAGGCGACCTCCCTAACGAGGTCAAGCAGTGGAGCATGATGGGAGAATGCAGCACAGACACCGATGCCGTCTCTGATTCTCCTTTGACTTAACGTCTGCTACAAACATTCAGAGCCGAACCCAAATAAAGTTGGTATCAGGAATGAGATTTCTATCTAAACCAGTTCGGGCTGGAGTTAACGAGCTCCGTCTTCATCAGGTCCTGAATCATCGAAGCTTCTCCTCCTCCGTCTGTTTTTCTCTCCCTCCACAGCTGCTCGTGATCACTTTCATCCTGTTCTTTCTTCTTCACATCGATTCCACGTCTGCAGCCTTAATGAAAACTCGACTGCAGCCTCTTAGCTACCCCAATAAACCTCACACTCATCTTCTCCTCGTTGCCACCGTGTCCGACCTGATGTTTTAATCTTCATCTCCACAGGTTTTCACTTCGTCCATGTCTCTCCCTCCGTCACCGATTCACACCTTCTGCAGTAGAAGCTTCGGGCCCATTTTCCAGCAGGTTCTATCACTAAATCTATAAACATATGATGTTTTATATAGTGAACATGAAAATATTAGAGCTTTGAAGTCTCCCTAACAAGCAGTGTGTTGTTTTGTGGGTTAAACTGAAACTCAAAAATGAATAAAATGATTTTTTCTTCCATCCATCAGACCTAACAAATATGAAAAGTACGAGTCCACAAAACTGCTTCACTTTTATTTTTCTCTTTTTCATGAATCGATTTCACCTGCATCAACTCATCGACCGTTTCCTCCTGTTGACTGATGAAAGAACAGACTCTTTAATTTCTCCTTTCATTCGATAAATCTTCTCCGTCCTCATGTATCTTCATCTCCTCCCCATCGCTCTCTGACCTGCTAATGAACACGTCTCCCACCTTCTCGCCTCCTCTTCCTTCATCTTGCTCACCCTTCCTTTTCTTTGTCGTCCTGTGCTATTGACCATCAGTCTGAAGCTGCTTTTGAATCAGCCCAACTCTGTGTGTTGCTTTGGTGTCTGTATTTATTTGTCTGAAGCATCAGTCTGCAGCTTATTTTAGGATCGGGATGAATTTCTCGGTTGTCGTTTGACCCGATTGATCAATAATCGGGCTCTCGGATGATCCGATAGATTTCTGACATGTCGCCCCTTCGGCTCGCTGTCTGATTTCTCGGCTGCCGTCAGGGATCTGTCAGAAAGTGCGGCGCTGTTTTTTCCTGGCTCAGCCTTCAGCATCATCATCACAGTAGTAAATGGCTCAAAGTAAGTGTGAACGTCAGTGTCTCAGGTATTTTTAGATCCATCTCCTGCTGCTTCGTCCTTTTTTCTGTCTGATGTCTTGATTTGCTCGTTGACTCCTCTCCCTCTGTCTCTCATGTCTGAGTAAAAAAGCTCTGACAGCCTTCTGATTCCTCCGCGCCGACGACAGCCCGGCAGAGAACATCTTTATCAAAGAGCAGGAGCTTTATAATCACAGCAGAATCAGACTCGGCTCTGACAAGAAAAGGAAAACACCCTTCATGTCTCTAAATTACTCACTTCACATGTAAAATCCGCATAAAGCAATCACTCAGTTTTGTTCCACACGTTTCTGCTCCTGTTCATCCACACAGGACCGAGGGTTTTTCTCTTTTGTCCATTTTGTCCTCCCGTCTTTGTCCCACAGTGGGATTAATGCCAACCACTGTGACAACCGTCCTGTTCCCAGTCCACTGTCACAGCATGAAGAACTTTGCCTCTTACAGGGCTGATGAACCATGAGTCGTAAACAGTTTAGAAATGAGACATGAACTTTTTGCAGCTGTGACAATAAAACAGCCTAAACACCTGAGCTCCCTCATGTTCGATACCAGGCCGATCACTCAGCTGAGATGTTCTCCTCAGCCACGCCTGCATTTAAACTGGACTAAGACTCGAACGCTCCAAGCTGAAGGTAAATGTTCCTGCTTGATGCAGAGAAACGTGACTCACTGACACGTGACGGTTCAGGGTGTGAGCTCCAGCACAACCAATCACACGGTCACGCGACTGGCCACTAACGTGAAAAATGGTGAAGCATATTCTCGTGTGAAAATGAAAGAACGACTGAATTAACCAAGTAGCTGAAAATCGAAAGTGACCACAAGAGACAAAACCCCGGAAAGAGTCAAATCTGCCACAAAGAGTCAAACCAGCTAAAAACTGACACAAAAGTCGTCAGTACCCGGTTCATCCTTCCATCCATACGCTTGAATCACATTCTCATTGCTGAGAACGAACCATCTAATCCGACGGCGGGAAAAGGTTCCTGCTGAAAACATGATTGAGAGCAAAGCCACAGCAGCAACAACGGAAACCCGACCTCAGCAGAAAACAGATTTCATAATATTTTCTGCATGAGTCACAGCGAGCAGACGTCTCAGATCGTGTTTTGTTGCCCTGATGTCCACCGCTGACGCTAACAACGCTAATGAACACGCCAGACGTTCTGTGCTGTCCGGACGTGTTCCAGCAGAGCGAAGGGTTTCAGGGACGGGATCAGGAGAACCAGGAGAAAAGCTGCAGCGACGGTGGAGCCGCTTCCAAACAGACACTCAGAGTGCCTGGGGGCAGAGAGGTCACAGATGGAGAAACGTGTTGCCAACAACAAACAACATCAACTTAATTGGTGCTTCCCCTGCGGCCTGGAGGTCAAAGGTCAGGTCTGAGTCAAAAACACTCTCAGTTTGCTGAGAACAGGAGGCGAACCGACTCAAATCAGACTCCAGGCCACAGGGGTCAACAGATTCCCAACGCAGTAGAGGACCGCTCTCTGAGGTCTGCGGGGGGGCGACCCCGCCAGCCCCAGGATTGGTCAACAGACTCAGTGAGTACTGCCATGAGACTGGTGGGGGGGTGGGGGGTTGTTGAACCTCCAAAACTTAACCTGATCTGAGTGACTGACAGATGGTCAGGAGGGGCACCAGTGGCAGTGATGCATGCTGGGAGGATTTGCTTTGTTTCTGGGTGAGAGGTTGGAAAGACAAACAGCAGGATCCAGATTAACTTTCCAGCCGTTCGTCTCTTCAGTTTAATTTTCTATCACTGAAACTCTTTAATTTATGCAGAAACTGTATTGACAACAATAGAAGATTATAGATTATTAGATTACACATCACCAATGAGCAGAATTCTTTATGACTCACTGTTTGTTACCAGGGCTGATGTTTCTCTGCTGATACATCCTGACAAACACCAACCGCATTCACTCCCAGCACCCTATGGGGAGAGGTCAAAGGTCAAGGCACAGACATTCTCATCGGACAGAGGAGACGGAGCAGCCTGGTGTCACATGATTGACCTGAGATGAGACGTGTCGATTCAGACGCATGAAGTGAATCTTAACCAGCAGCCCGGTACCGAGCAGCTCCGTGGTATCAGTGGGGCTGAGCTCCTCTGTCCAGGCTGTGTTTTCTGTCACTGCTCCGCCTCAGTCACCAACACTCGCTGCGCTAAATGATAACAGTGACTAACTGCGAACAGCTCGGCAGGCAATCGCTCTTAAACCCTCAGATTTGATCCGTTCCCAGAAGGCCTGAACGGCGGCAGCCGAGCGTCTCCTCCATCTGTCGCTCATTCTTCCCTCAGATGGGTCTGAGCGTGAAGCGGTCAACACAGACATCAGAGTCCTGTTGGAGCCGTCGGTGCTACCAGGACATCAGGACACAGCGTGTTATCACACAGCACCTTTAACGCGAACGACAACACGGCTCAGCCAACAACAAAAGACACGCGACCATAATTCTACCGACGACGCACAAAGAGGACGACGTGGAGTTCTGGTTCCACGTCCAATACTCGGTCCAAGATCCATAAACCTGAAAAACACCTGGAGCTAATAAGGCAGCTGAGATACGTGTCAGACGAGATCTAAAGGTTATCAGCAGAAGAAGAAAACCAAACCCAAGTTCCTCCAACAGGTTTTATTTTAAACCACTAAACAAAATCAGCTTTCGGTTTAATTCAAAAGTTTCCAGCTGATTTGATCAGTGATGTACGAGAAATGATCTGATGATTTACTGCACAGCAAATAAACCATTTTGTCTTAAATTCACTATTTTACACCGACTTTTTTATTAATATGGAAAAACATAATGCAACAATCCTGTTTCAGTCACTTTCTACTCAACAATGCAACACCACAGAAGAAGAGCAGCCGTTCCCAGACCACAGAAGAAGTGACAATGTGCCTGTGGGGGACAGCAGGACTGTTGACTGTTGGTCTGATCTCAGAGGACTAGAGATGACAGGATTAGACTGGACTCATACAAACGGGATTATCTACCCAGAATGCACTGTGTGTGTGTGTGATATGTCAACAGCGTGTCTGTCACACAAACAATATGTGCGATTTGTTGAACGTGAGTTTAAATCTGTTTCTACTTTAACCTTCTGTTGTATTTGAATGCGGCCCAGTGTGTTTGTGTGTGTCGACGGGATTACGTGTGTGACTTTATGGGTCGATGTATAAACAGACGCTAAAATTTAAATTTTAAATCATTTCATTTGCTGAGAGGTTGATGAAGCCGATGGCAGCTGTGCTTCTTCATATACACTTTTATGTTTTAAAGTTTTTTATAATATTAAATTATAATGCTACTATTCTCAAAACTAAATATCTGACATACTGGTTTTATTTTGTCCACACGTTTCTCATTTTGTTGTTCTTGTAAAATGATATTTGTAATATCAGAACTTTATTATTCTGATTTAAATCTATACTTTCACAACATCATCACTTTTTACTTGTCAAATACGTTTTTATTGTAATAAAGACATTTTTCTCTCCTCTGTGTGAAACTAATGAGACACAGTCTCTCACCAAATCCCATCTCATCCCTCTTCCAGCTCCAAGGATGCTGGTTTCCATGGAAACGCTCTGTGCCTCCTCCTGCTGACCAATTACACCTCGCCAGGAAGTTCAAAGACGCCCAATGGGGGCTCAGCTTCGAGAGGGAGACTGCTGGGGGTAAGTTGTGTGTAACTTGTGTAGTCAGCACACACACACGCACACACACACACCTTTCTATCATCTTATCTGAATGTTATCACCCCACTAAATGGCTGTTATCTCTTCTCATCAAGATGACAGATGTGGGTTAGCAGGAACTAATTCACCTTCTCGGGAGGTCAGGTGTCGTCATGGTTACTATGATGAGGCAGGTTCAGACGCAGAAACTTCCCGGTCACATGGTCTGGTTCAGAGAAAGATGGTGAATTGGGTGAAAACAGCGGAAGCAGAGCGACGGCTGTGCCAGAGACTGATAACAGCCATTAAATGACGTGATAACACTCAAAGCGACTTGAATTATCGATCTGTTTAAACTGACAACTTTTTAATTATGTTTTATATCACAGCTTTCCAATACGACCCAGAGATGTTCCCTGTTCCCTAAACCCAAACTGAACGTGTGCTTGCGATCGCACCGTGACACACGGGCCTAAACATCCCACTCGAAACAGAAATGTTGGGGTATAAACTAAGAGCCAGGGATTTGAAGGTAAAACTAGTGGTTTTCCAAACTGTAGAGAACCATTTGATGACAGTGGTGTGCACATCAGCTCAGGTATTTCCTCCAACATCCCTGCCCACCAGAGGCTTCACAGCACCAGGCTAAACTGAGCCGGGTTGTATCCTATCATCCTAAATAACGGCCTGACAGCAGGTCCCCGTGATTTTCACAGCACTAAAGTGGCCAATTTTCCCCCATTGGCCATCCTGCGGCTCCCAAACAGACCAGCTGAGTCTGAAACACTCTGAAGCAAAGCTGCAGAAAAGCTACGAAGCTGCTCTGTCACATGTTCAACAGCCTGGAGACTCATTCTGATGACGCCAGAAACCACAGCTGAGAGTTTAACTCTAGGAAACGAGCAAAGACGCCACAAACCTGCGGAACCTGAGGGGTTTGAGACGAAGGTGGGAACTAACACTAAAACAAGCGTCGAGCTGCTCACGGAGCTAAACTAAAGCCTGGTAACCCCAGTCTGACCCCAGTTAGCACGGGACAAACCCCTAAACTAATCCCAACGTAAACCCACGACACGTTGGACATAACCTCCACACGAAGGATCTAATTACACATCAACTACAAATACTGAGAATAAAACAGTGACAGACTTTAGATTCAAGGCAAGCTGACTAAGGAGTAACTCTGGTTCTGTTGTTTCCATAATAACAAGTTAAGGAGCAGCTGCTCGTTTGTGTAACAGCAGGAAAAACCAAGAAAAGGTTCAGGCAGAAAGTGGAGCAGTTTCTGTTCTTTCATTAGAAACACACTTAGTTTTCCCTCTATCTGAACATGTTCTCCGCATTTTTTATGCCTTCATTCTGGAGCTTTGTTCCACACACACACACACACACACACAGACACACACACACACACACACACAGCGTGGCATTTCCAGCTGGGCGACATCTCTCAGACTAACAAGCTGATCCTCCAGCTCTGAACAGCAGCACTAACAAAGACAGTTCGGCTGAATGTCAGCGACCACAGCACGACTCACTCAGCTGTTTCCTGTTTATCTGGAGAACATTTATTTTGCTGCTTATTATCATTTTCTTTTCTCTCATTTTGAACAATCTACTGGATCCGCAAGAGGCCGAGTGGTTTCGAATAATCATCCATCACAACACTAACAATTCTTCATCTCATCTAATCACTTAAAGCTGCATTACTTTGTTTTTTCCACCCAGTCTGGTCCCTGCAGGTACCCAGATCCAGGCCCTGGTGTCTCTCAGCTATACTACCCCCCAGGACTCTCTGCTACCTACAGTCCTTCTGTTGTTATTAGAGTTCCTCTACCCTGTGTTGGCAAAGTGGGAACCAGTGGCTGCCAGAGCCAAGAGGCGGGTTAACATGGGTTAACATGGCTTTGGCTTTTCTTCCTTCCAGATGTGTTAGCATCTAAAGCTAACCTGTTGGTTTGGTAGCATTAGCCACCTAGCATGGTCCTGACTGGACCTTTGGACTGAATGGATCTGATGTGGATTTGGGAGGAAGTGGAGCTTTTGGTCATATTAGCAGGAACCAGTTTTGTTGTGCGTCATCAGACCAGATGATATACTGCACATACTAGTGAATATCAACGTTAAAAAGAAATGAATAACTACAACTTGTTTTTAATGATCTTCCAGCTGCTGACACATTATCTCAGTATGGTCTTTATTAAATTAAGCAGCTCTCACACTTTAATGACTTCAGCCAGGAAAAGTGATGCTTCCTGTGTTACAGCTTTTAACAAAATAATAAGGAAATGTTTTACAGGTGCAACAGGTTTCATTAGTTTGATGACAATATCCATTTCTTCAGATCTCACAACTCCTGGATAACGTTAAGCAAAAACTCTTAATCTGTGCACGAGAGTTAATATCAGTCAGTTTCCTTCCTGGTGTGTTAAATATGGTTTAAACTGGTTTGGCTGTAAAAGCAGGTTCAGACTGAATGTAAAGTGGTTTCTCAGAAGTGATGTCGCTGTGCAAAGTTAATAGATGATGCAAAACGATTCGGATGAATTAACATCACCAGGGTGAAAATATAGCAGCAGTCAGGTCACACACTGCAGCATCATGAACAGCCTGCACCTGCTTTTATAGCTGGGAGGCCCTGAAGCCGCTTCCTCTATGTGCAGAGAATTGGCCAGTGAGAGGTGCACACACACACACGCACACACGCACACACACACGCACTGTTCAAAGCAACCAAGCAAAGACAGGAGAACAAATCAGATCTGTGCTCCATTAATTTGTCTTTCCAATAACGTCAGACACACCACCAGCTCTTAAACACTCCACACACTGAGACACACTGTGTGTGTGTGTGTGTGTGTGTGTGTGTGTGTGTGTGCGTGTGTGTGTGTGTACAGTCTCACTCAGGCCTCACACAGGAATAATCAGGTGGCAGGTGTTGATGGTGCATATTATTTTCATATAACTACGAATGTAGGAACCCGAGGTTCTTTACTTCCTGTTCGGACCCCAGCAGCTCCCACAGAGACACGTGCACGTGGTTGCTGCACACAGGCCTGTGCACGTTCGGTTCTCTGTTGTGCAGGTTTTAAAAATCTTGCTCAATCACTTTGTTGTTGATGATGAAGATGATGATGATGATGGTGGTAGAAGCATCAGGAGCAGCAGCAAGTCCTGACCTGCCTGCTTCTATCTGATCCCCCATATCTGCTCTGCCTCCTCCTCCACCGCTTCACTGCACGACATATGAGCAGACGCTCGTCCGCGAACAGTTTGATCCCCTGCTGAGCATGCTGGGATACTGCTGCTGCCGTGGCAACCAGAAGAAAGAGTCTGGCAAGAAGGGAGTGAAGAAAGACGATGGGAGAAACCAGTGATGAAGGTCAAATCACTGGAAGGATAAAAGTAATGAGAAGAATTGAGGGAGGGTCAGGAGAATGGAGGGCAGAGGAGGGAGGGATGGAAAGAAGGATAAAAGGATGAAGGGATGAGACAGAGATGAGACGGCGACACTCGGTCTAAACCTGCAGGAAATCAGATTTACAGGGATCTGACGACACAGCAGGACACACACGGGGGCTCTCACCCGGCACCTAATCCGCTCTCGGCCTCCCCTCCCTGGGATTAGAGCATCGCTGGAAAGAGATCAGGGCGAACATTGAGCACACACCTCCTCACCTGCAGCAAAGCGCTTTTCGTTTGACTGTCAGCTTCAGATCCATTTCTTTATAACGACTGCAGCCGTTAAACTGAGAAACCCGTTCCTGTTTAATTTCAGAGTAAAACTGAGACACAGGCCTGACAGAACCTGAGAGCAGACGTCCTTATGAACTTTACTTCATCCATTAGTTCGTCTTCCCAGTGAGCATCACATTTCTAATTCTACTTCACACCGAGCAAAGCCAAGAAGACGTACACGAAGTGAGCAGCTGCTCCACATGTGAGCTCTGGACTCAACCTGTGTCCTTCAGGAAGGAGAGAGCCCTGAAAGATGCTTCCTCAGCTCCGGGCAACAACCTGACAATTAACAGATCGAAGGGAATGAACCGCAGGGCTCGTTTCCTGACGTTTGAACCCTGTAGATCAATATCAGTGATTCTCCACTGATGAGGCTGCTGGAGTTTTAGTTCAAGAATAAAATGAAGTCCTGTCAGAGTCAATCATTCGTCGTGAGGAGTCCAAGCTGCAGTGTTTTTTAAACCCTGAGCAGCACAGGAGACGGGTTGGCTGGACGGCTGTTTTTCTGTTTGACCACAGTTTTTTGGCGTCTTGGTTCTAGAGGAGTGTGAGGCGAGGACGCGGTGAAGCCGCCCACCTGTGTGCTGACTGCTGGCTCGCCGGTTTGGGTCGTGTTCAGACAAGTTAACCTGGGAATTGCTCCATCTCGGCTGCACTACAATCCACCATCTGGCAGATTAGCTGTTAAAACTCAGCAAAGTGAAGTTAAGCGGCGCTGGCAGCCTCGCTGCTGTTAGACTTTACATTCTGGAGGAGCAGCCACAAAGACTAAGACGTTTTTAATTTGCCTCCAAAAGTTGATTTTTACTGAAGCTTTGCGTTTAATCAGGTCAAAAGCTGCAGCTGTGCATAAACACAAATTTCACGTCCACAGTTGTTTTTCCAAAGGTGAATATTTAAGAAAAATCTGGATTAGAAACAACCTACATGACGATAAAACAAGCGTCAGGCTGGCAGTGTGTTGAATCCAAAATCATTAGAAAGAAAAACATCTCAGGTGTGGAGAAACCAAACAGGAGGCGAAGAAAGACGAGAAAAGCCTCATTTTAGGTCAAAGACACAGAAGGAATGAGAAGTTTGATTTTTGTCTCAGCTTGTGTTCAGGAGCTGCTTCTGGATCGTCACATAAACAGTGTTGAAGCAGAAACGTTAAAAATCAGCAGAGTGAACTCAGGTGTTAACTGCAGGTGTTGGGTTATTCCAGAATCAGAAAACTGAACCGTATTCCTGCAGATCCAGAAAGGTGAAATGCTGAGTGACTTCAGTTACTTGCACAATGACGCCGATAATTGTGGGAGAGATTAGACAGTAGACATCGAGCTGTCAGGATCCAAACACCTGCAGCACAAACCACAGGCCAAACACCCGAAGTGTGAAAGGTGCCCCTGAAACTGGCAGAAACCATTAACACAGGTCTGACTGACAGCTGGAAATCTGGAAATGTTCAGAGTTTGGGAGGTTTCAGGACCTGCAGGATAGAACAGGGCAGTTTTAAATGTATGCAGCTGGTGCGTCTGCAGGCTGTCAGAGCTGAACGCCTCCTGACAGCTACAAGACTGAAACACTCACACACAGCAGCCATGACTGAATGTGAGTGTGTACAACTGAAGCCTCGCAACATGTCACATTTCTCATCACACACCTTTTTTTTAACAGCAGGAGGCTGAAAGGCAGAAAAGTCTGCTGCTGATTTACTCTGCTTGTGTTATTGAGTCCAGACCCCATCCAGAGACTGGCAGCACCAATGAATGTGTGTGAATCCAGAACCTGGTTCAGCTTATGAGTCTGTGCCGTAGACCTCCATTGTTGTCCAGAAACTATTAAAAACCCAGCAGGGAGCCACGCCGCTGACCTGGCTCACATGGTTCTTCCTCACCAACAATGGGAGGCCCGTCTGTTTCCAAAAACCAGCTCCAGACTCTGAGAACGGCCGTCACTGTTTACAGGCTCTGTAAAAGGCCTAAACCAGGTTCTGGATTCACACACATGATGCTGAGTTCATTGTTGCTGTCAGTCTGGATGGGATTTGGACTCAGTAACACACACAATGTAAAGTTCTCAGCGTGTTGTAAATAAAGGAAAACAGCGACTGCAGCCTGGTTCCATCGGTTCGGTTTCCGGCTGCTCCTCCAGGCGTCGCTGGTGAACGGGAGCTGGCGGTGAGACTCCGTCAGCTCTACAGCCACTTTCCCATTTTCTGCACCGTCACTGGCAACGATAACCTCGAGTGACAGAACGAGCTCCGACAGTGCAGCTCTCTCTCTCCATCAGCCGAACAGGATTTCATGCTCTCGTTTCTTCTGAACAGATGTTCAGCTTATTTTCCACAAACAACAAAATCCACTTTGCATTTCAGATTCAAACTGTAGTTAAACTGCAGAAGAAGCTTCAGACTCTCAGTAATGACTGTGTGATACAACTCAAGTCTAAATGCAGCAGTAAAATATAAAGAATCTAATTCAGTGGTGAACCACAATCAATCAATATTAATCAACAGTTTCCTCCAGTTTGTCTGTTATAAACCCCCCGAGCTTCATTTGGCCCAGTTTCCTGATGATGGTCATGATCACTGATATTATGAAACTGCTATTAACTGCACTCAGCAGCTGAGAGTGCTGCTGCCTGTCGTCTGCCTCTCTGCAGATAAACAGACACAACAGACACACGATTATCGCCAACGGAGAGAAAACACACAAACAAAAAAAGCAGCTGATGACAAGATGTAGGGAGAAGAAACAGAAGAACCACGGCCCCAGATAAAGATCAGTGTTATCAAATGACTGGAGCGTTTTGCAGCTCGGAAAAGTTTCTCCTGAGCCTGAAAAGTGCTGCAGCATCATCACTAAGAGCTGGGACAAGCCCGTGAAGAAGAAGCTGTCGCACAGGAAACCTGATTGGTCTAATAGAAGCCACAGAAGAAGAGAGAAAAGCAAATTTCCAGACATTTCAATCTGAATTTCAAATGTTTTTCACTTTCAAAATGTAGTTTTGAACATTTCACACAGTTTCAACCTTCACATCTGCTGCTCTCCAGTAAAACGCCCGACTCTCAGCTGTTTCTTAGACTGACAGTGTTTAGGTCAAACAAATAGTTGGTCACATGACCTTCATGTGAAACTCAAGGTTTCTACACTCACTCGTCTTTCAAAGCCACATGGCAGGATCGTTGTTGCCGCGGTGACCGATCAGGCCCCGTGTTAAACACCGAGCAGCCTGACGTCACTTTTCTCTGCAGACGTTTCACTGCGAAAGGCAAAGAGCCGATTTCTGTGAAAACCTCGTCCAAACTGAAAACACATCCTGAGGAAACTTCGTCTTTAAAACGACAACACAAGACATTTCAGTGTGTGAGTGTGTGTGTGTGCCAAAATTAATCCCCCCTCCAGCAGCCAAATTAGATAAGCGCCAATCAGATCTATCCACAATCCCTCACAGCTGCTCCAGCTGAATGCTGGGTAAATGAAGGACACACACAAGCTTCATCTGCACGATCCCAGCTTTCCTCAGGTGTGTGTGTGTGTGTGTGTGTGTGTGTGTGTCTCTTCTTCTCTGAAACAAACTTTTATTTAACAGCATTAAATTCCTGTAGTCATTTTTCCTCCAGACCCTGTGGCCATTCTGTTTGATGGGATTTATTAAATGAACGTGTGAACAGCGGACAGGCCCTGAGGAGACGTTCACTAAATATACGGTGCTTTTTTATTTTTTACTGTATCTGTTCACGTTTGAATAGAAAAGAGGGAAGGATTGGGGCTTTTCTAAAAACCCAAATGTGGTTTACTGTTTCACTTTCAGATTGATGCTTTTATCCAGCTGACAAACTCCAGTTAACATTTTCATTACATGATAAGTGGAATTATTTATAATTAGTGTGCAGCCAGTCTGTGTGTTTCGATTCTATGTTGTTACTTCGCTTTTTGTTTTTCTGTCTTTATATTCTGATGCAAAAATGCAGCAGACTGATATGTCGGTGTTGATGTTGGGCCAAGCAGGGCGTCCAGTGACACAACACAAAGTCCATGATTTAGTTCCTGTCCAGAGAACTATTACTGTGTTTCCTGTCCGACTCTCTAATAAAGACAAACACACCTGAATTCAGGTTCCTTTCTAAAGCCGGTGTCTCCAGGACACTAAAACATTAATGCACCTGCAGAAAAGCCCAGTGATGCATGTTCCTCTGCTCTTGAACACAACAAAACAATGCAAAGTGCAGAGTGCCCCCATTACTGGGGCTTTGCTATGTGTAAACGGCAGCAGCCTCTTCCTGCTGTTTCAGTTTGCTGTAAATGTCACAATGATTTTCCATCTGAGCTGATGCTGAGCGGCCGGGCCGGGTCGCACGAAGGGACAGAAACACGGCACAGCAGAACTCCAGACCTCGACGACATGTTGGATCCACACGGAAGAATCAGACATTTCATTCAATACTTTTATGGTTTTTATTTTAGAGAAGCTACATTTGATCAGTGAATACACACCTGACAGGAAGGTGTGTATTCATTATTGATCAGAGGCCTGGAGGCGACTGACTGAATAATCCAACAGTGTCGGTCCAGTCACAGCTCGGTGCCCTACGCTAACACTGTGACAGCTGCTAATGCTAATGCTAATAAACTCAGCAGGAAGTGAGAAGCTGTGAATTGTTTGATTCATGGTTTCTGGTTTTAGTTTAAATCGGAGTAAATGTGTTCTGAGCTGTACCAGAAGCTGCACACGGGTTAGGGCCTATTATTTTTTATTAATCCAAATTAATTTTATTAATTTTTCATCACACGTTTTTAACTTGGACAGATGGCGTCACCCATAAAGTGTCGCACTGAACGATCGATTATCCCTCAGCTCACAGCCGTATTTTAATTATTTCTAAAGTCCCATGTCCAAATATTTATTCCACACTATAAACAAAACAAGATTTAACTCTTGGAGACATTTTTTTATGTTTGTAGAACCACAGACTGAAACTTTCAATATGTTTGTTCCATTATTTAAACAGATATTACGCCAAATCAAATCAAACTGTATGTATAAAGCAATGAAAGTCAATGGCAGATGGTCAGAGTGGTAGAATCTAACACACACACACACACACACACACACACACACACACACACACACACACACACACTCAATGCTCATGCTGAGATAAATATAAATGAGATTTTAAAACAGGGGATTTGATATAAACAGTAATTTGCCACAGCAGAAAGGTCCAACTGATCCACTGATCCCTGGTCCCACTAGTCTCCGACACTTAGTGGACCTGAGACACCTGGTAGGAAAACACAGCTCAGGGGTTTTAAAGAAAAACCATTTTCTAATTTTAGAGGCAGCTACAAAACAGCCACATAATGAAATGAGATACCACGTTTCCTGATAATTGACCCTGGTGGGAGCATGGAAGGGAAAATAGCATCGGCCCCACACAGGAGACGTAACGAGGACAAAATAAAACTCCCAGGGCTGAGAGAAAAACGCCTTCGTCTCAGGAGGGACCTGATGATGCAGCAGCTGTAACGCCGACACAAAGACTGTTGTGATCTGCTGTGTCAAAGTGACCACTCACTAAAGACGCGTCATTACAAACCTTTAGAGCCGACTCAGTGCCTGATTGTTTACCACATGTTCATGTGTAGAAGACGCGTTGAACATCTGAGGTTTTAATCTGCAGCTGCAGGTAAAACCGATGACAACATGTTTTTATCTTTATTTTAGTTAAACTCTTATTTTTAAATCTCATACGTGTCTTTGTTCCCAGACTGTCTGCTGAAATCTTCTGAAGTTGCAGAAGAAAAGTTTCTGCTGTTGTTCCACAGGCAAAGTGTGAATCTTGTGTTTCCTGCAGCAAATGTTTGTGGCGTCTTTTTGTTGTTGAAGAGAAAAACGTTTGTGCTGTGGCTGAGGGGCACAGACACGTCGGCTCTGCTCTAACAACCGACTCGCAAAGATTTAAGGCTTTTCTGGGCGTCTCTGTTTATGCTCCGAGTTTGTTTTGGACCCCAGAGACACCGAACCCCGTCATGTGACCCACAGCACATAGCAACCACCTGGCAACACCATAGCAACCAGGTGACTGTCACCTGGGAAGCAGAAGCAAGGAGAGGAAGAGAAACAAAGGGAGGATGGAGGAGTGAAGGAGGCAAAGAAGGAGAACACCAAAAGGAGAAAGGAGGTGAGGAAGAAGAGGGAGGGAGGAGAGGAAAAGACTGGTAGTGAAGGAAAGAAGGAAACAAAAGAGGGAGGAGAAGGAGAAAAAAGGAGGAAAAAGAAAAGAGAGGGGGCAAAAAAGGTGATGAGGAGGAGAAAAGGAAATAAAATAGTAGGAACAGAGAAGGAGAGGAGGAGAAGAAGAAGGAGAGAGAAGGGGAGGAGACCAATGAGAAGGAAAACAAACAGAATCAAAAAGAAAAGCTGACGCTTGTTTTTCTTCCCACAATCCA
The DNA here is from genome assembly GCF_900324485.2 of Mastacembelus armatus. Taxonomy (NCBI): domain Eukaryota; kingdom Metazoa; phylum Chordata; class Actinopteri; order Synbranchiformes; family Mastacembelidae; genus Mastacembelus; species Mastacembelus armatus. The sequence continues at coordinate 22,386,430 of NC_046643.1, forward strand.
CAAACTCTTGTTTCCCAGAATTCCTCAGTGATGAGCAGCACATTCAGATGGGGGGGGGGGCACTTCCCTCCACTGACACAATGTTGGACAGACAGAACAGAACCAAAAATAAAGGTGGTTATCAGACCTCCTTTAGGAGACCACTTGACAGAACCCACGTGGTTTTGTCACTAAAACTATCCGAGGTTTCCAAGTAACGAAACAGGTTTTCAACCAACTCTACCTGCTCACGTTTAGGCGGCAAAAAGACGGACTTGGGTTTAGGGAAAGCACAGCTATGTGTTTGGGGGTCGGGCACCGGTAAAGGGTGTCGTACTTGTACAGCACTTTTCTACACTCAAGTGCACTTAAAGCGCTTTTACACCATTTTTCCATTCGCACTCACAGTCACTCTGATGGAAAAGCCACCGGGGGCGAATTGGGGTTCAGCGTCTTGTTGGTGCCCCCTTCCATACCTGGACTACAGAAGCTGGAGACTGAACCATCAACCCCTCGGATCATGGCTCCTGAACCACAGAGCTCTTTTCTCTGGATATCCATCCGTCTCCCAGACAGACACCAAACCTTTTCCAAAATCTGATATGAAGGAACCTGACAAGGTTCCACCTGTCAGTGGATGAGAACACCCTGGTCAGACAGATGTTGGACAGATGATTATTATTACGTTAAGTTCCTGCCAGCCAATGAGCCTGGACACAGACCGACTCTGGCTCAGTCTGACCGGACTCTGTCCCAGTCCACATTTCTCTGAGTTTTGTACTGTATATAAACATTTATAAATAAAACACATTAATTCACATGGAAACTCAAAATTCAATGAACAATATTTAGACAAAGCTTTAAGAGGATTTTTGAATGAAATCTTGAGGTTGTAGGAGCCATTTCCTTCTTTTATTTGGGTCTTTTTTTAAGAAACACATTTGACAACCTACAGCCTCCTTCCCCTCTCAAACCTTTACTTCCTTTTTCATTTCTCAGACCCCTCAGAGTCCTCCTGCCTGCCCCCAGGCCTCATGTTGAGCATCGTCCCTCTGTGCACCACATTCTGCCTGACTAATAATCGCTCTGGCGGCGCCTTCTGAAGCAGAGATAAAGGAAAATCCCCCCGAGGCAAAATCCCTCACGGCCGCCGCTATTGAATTTTGCTTTAAATCAAGTGGCTGCCAATCATTAGCCTGCCGCCGAACACACACAGAGAAGAAGAAGAGGGTGACATTCCTGCCGCTCGGCAAATTCCCCCCTCACTTGCTGGAGAGTCACTTTAGGGGAACATTATTGGGAATTAGGAGGGAGCGCTGGAAACCTGCCGGCAAACCTCTCAGAGAGGAGGAAGGAACGTCTGATCATGTTTCTCTGTGCCCTGAAGCATAAACTTCATCTGACAAAAAGCCACAGGAAGAAATAAATCACTTGACTTTTAATGAGGGTTTTGGACCGCAGGAGAAAACCCTTGGACAGGAAGCAGCGATTGATGGCCAGAGCTGTTGTTTTCCAGGAAGGGGCGAGGAAAACAAAGAGGGGGCAGGAGGAAGGAGCCGAGAAGGAAGGGGAGGAGGAAGAGGAAGCCTGGGGGTCCACTTAAGCTAATTAATGGATTGGCGTGCACGTGCACAGTGTGTGCACATTGTGTTTTAAGGGGGCTTAAGTCTTCATCCATTAGACAAATGAGAGGGCAGGAGGGAGGCTCCGAGTGGAAGACGGATGGGCAGCAACACACACACAGCTCCAGAGTAATCAGTCCGCACTAATCAGGATTTTTTAAGGCTTCACAACACTGATTGAACTAAGGCAGCTGTGAGGGACAGAGGCATGATGGGAAAGGAGGGGGGGCGCAGAGCAGGTGATCCACGCGTGGGTTCGGTTTCACTGTGAAATTGAGCTCAGTGCTGCAAATACCAGACTGCAGGTCCTACATCACCTACATCGTCTACATCTACATCACCTACATCGTCTACATCACCTACATCACCTACATCTACATCGTCTACATCACATCACCTACATCGCCTACATCACCTACATCGTCTACATCACCTACATCACCTACATCTACATCGTCTACATCACATCACCTACATCGTCTACATCACCTACATCGTCTACATCTACATCACCTACATCGTCTACATCACCTACATCGTCTACATCACCTACATCGTCTACATCGTCTACATCTACATCACCTACATCGTCTACATCTACATCACCTACATCGTCTACATCACCTACATCGTCTACATCTACATCACCTACATCGTCTACATCTACATCGTCTACATCGTCTACATCACCTACATCGTCTACATCACCTACATCGTCTACATCACCTACATCGTCTACATCTACATCACCTACATCGTCTACATCTACATCGTCTACATCACCTACATCGTCTACATCTACATCACCTACATCGTCTACATCTACATCGTCTACATCGTCTACATCACCTACATCGTCTACATCACCTACATCGTCTACATCCCCTACATCGTCTACATCCCCTACATCTACATCACCTACATCTACATCACCTACATCGTCTACATCACCTACATCGTCTACATCACCTACATCGCCTACATCACCTACATCGTCTACATCACCTACATCTACATCGTCTACATCACATCACCTACATCGTCTACATCACCTACATCGTCTACATCTACATCACCTACATCGTCTACATCACCTACATCGTCTACATCACCTACATCGTCTACATCACCTACATCGTCTACATCACATCACCTACATCGTCTACATCACCTACATCTACATCACCTACATCGTCTACATCTACATCACCTACATCGTCTACATCACCTACATCGTCTACATCTACATCACCTACATCGTCTACATCACCTACATCGTCTACATCCCCTACATCTACATCACCTACATCGTCTACATCACCTACATCGTCTACATCACCTACATCGTCTACATCACCTACATCGTCTACATCGTCTACATCTACATCACCTACATCGTCTACATCTACATCACCTACATCGTCTACATCACCTACATCGTCTACATCTACATCACCTACATCGTCTACATCTACATCACCTACATCGTCTACATCCCCTACATCTACATCACCTACATCTACATCACCTACATCGTCTACATCACCTACATCGTCTACATCCCCTACATCGTCTACATCCCCTACATCTACATCACCTACATCGTCTACATCACCTACATCTACATCACCTACATCGTCTACATCACCTACATCTACATCGTCTACATCGTCTACATCACCTACATCGTCTACATCGTCTACATCACCTACATCGCCTACATCACCTACATCGTCTACATCCCCTACATCTACATCACCTACATCGTCTACATCACCTACCATCTACATCACCTACAGTCACTGGGAATCAGAGCCCAGACAAACAGCTGACACACGAGGAAACGCCTCATTTATCTTTTCTTTCCTTTGAATTTGCATTTTAAGGTCTTTGTGCTCTCTTGCTCCCTTTTTGCATCATGTAAAGCAATTTGAATTGTTTTGTATATGAAAATCTGCTTTGCCTTAACATTTAGTGCTGCGGGGCCTGAAATTGACTGTGTCAAAAGGAAGGAGTCGATTTCAGTGGATCTGCAGAGTCACATGCACAACAACACTGTAGCCATGGCAACGGGTAACATGTCAGGGCCTGACAGTGATAGTTAATGTCCATCCAGCCTCCTGTGTATTTGTCTCATCTGTTTGTCTCAGTGAACAACAGCTTGTTTATAGCCGAGGTCACAGGTGAAGGTGGTGCATGAGGTGATCAGAATATTAGGAACACCTCTGAAAAACATATGAATGGACACTGAGCCCCAATAATCGAAGCTGGATCGAACCAGCTTTGAGTTGCAGAGAGTCACGCTGACCTGTCCAGGTTTGGAATCACAGACGGCCACATAAAGAAGCACCGTGTCATCGTGTGGGGGCAGACTAATAACCTGACGTGTTGCTTGTGTGTCTGCAGTGACGTTTTTAACTGTGGCTTTTGTTGGAGGCCACGTTGACACAGGGTGACACACACGCTGCCTCGGACACATCTACAGCAAATCCATTCAGGTACGTTACACCTTCTGGGCCCACAGACCCAGACTCCGAGCACACACACCGTATTTCTTCTTTATTTCTACCTGTAGACCGAGGCTAAAGGCTCAGCGGGAGATTAAACTGCAGCACATGGCGCTCAGAGCAGTTTTCTAGCTTCATTTCCATGTAATTTAAATATTCGTCCCCGCAGTCGTGTCTCTGTGATGAGTCTGAACCCGACTGATATCTGAATCTGATCAAACTAAAATAGCTCGTCTGAGTCTCTGAGCTGTTTCTGTCACTGCTCACATACATCGCCGCTGGGACGACGGAGGGTTTGAACTACCCACAATCCACTGCCTTGAACATGTGGAAGGCCAAGAATATCAGTTTCCTGGAGGAGTCGAGCTTTTTAATCTCAACCCTTCAGTGCTGAAGCATGAAGTGTGTTTTCAGACAGCGCCTGGGTCTTAATCTGCATTAACGGTGATTTCCATGTCCACACTGCAACACAACACCACCAGTGTTTGCATAAACAAATAACGAACCAAACCCAACACAAACTCAGTGTGTATAGACAACATCAGGTCAAAGTCACGGGTTATGGGCCGAGTTAAAACAACAGATCGCCTCCTTCTAGCACCACGGCGCAATCCTATCAATGACAATCAATCAATGACAATCAATGACACGATCAATGACAATCAATGACAATCAATGACACAACTAAAGAATCCAGAGACAATGACGTGTAAACTTCGTATTTTGATGGTGAGAATGTTTGTTAGGGTCTTTTTCTGATGGAGGATTTCAGGCTGTCAGAATTATTCATCATTTCATTATTCAGGCCCCACTTCGAGCTTATTAAGTGATCGATCACAGAACGACGACCGCGGCACCGCGGCTCCTCGATGAAGGATGGTTTCTGAATACTGCACTTTTCTCTACATGCTGCTTTTCAAAGTGGCTCCTCGGCCGCTGGAGTCCGAACCTTCAGGGCGAATCGCACAAATCTGAACAAGCAAGAAACTCGAGCAGCCAAACGAGCCGACAGGTCGGAAACACCAGCAGCTCATCACGATTCTCTAAACCAAACCTGAAAAGTCAATAATCTCAGCAGCTCTGGAGCCTCGGTGCTTTTACTATATTAAACTTCATTTATTTCTCCTTCACCTGTCAGTGGAAAACCAGCTGTTCAGGCTGCAACTGACAGTCAATTAAGTTAAACTGCTCTAAAAATAAATCTGAGAACAGAACAAATAAATATTGAGTTTGGTTCACACCAGTGTTCTCTTAGTGTGATCCCGTGGAGATCCTCATTAGCACTTTAATTAAACGTACATACAACATGTAATCCACATAATTTGAGTTCTGTTAGTTTATTGTGTTGAAAACATCTGGATTATAAACCAGGCAGCTGTTCAGGGACAAAGCTTTTTATCTGTTATTGTTTGGAATCTAATGATGATGAAAAAGCCTTTTCTGACTGTCACAAGAATAAAAATGAAAACACAGACATATTGTCCTGTTCTAAAAGGACCATGGTACTTTAAAAGACACTGGCCTTCCTCTTCCTGAACACCTGCTGCTGTCTGAGCCCACTTCCACTATCACTGAGCTAGAGGGTGAACAATGAAAATAAGGCCCACAGTATAATGAGTACATATTATGCTTTAATGGCAGCGTGGGCCATTTTTCAGACCCTCCACAAGGAGAAGTCTGGAAGTCTCGGCTGAGCCTATTAAGTCCTCGTCTGACAAAATGAGAACACTTTAACAGGCTGGACCCTGCAGACGTCAGAGATGTTGAAAGATCACCTTCAGGTAATGATCTTCCTTTTCTTCTGTCTAATTCCCACATGAGCAGGGAGCACGTCTAACATTTGGAGTCAGGAGTTTCTCCTCAGCTCCAGTTTTCTGGGACAGACTGAAACTTTGGCCCACTCATAATTTGGGACAAGGTATAAAAACACAAATGAATAATACCTGCTCAAAGTGGGCCACCTACACAACCAATAGGGGGTCTGGAAAATTCTCCCCAAACACTCAGTCTACCTCCCTTCATTTCCACACAGTCAGAGAAGCAGCAGACGTGTGAGGCAGAGTCTTTGTTTCTGAGCTGCTCGGGAAATGAGGTCAAAGACTCAGACAAAGATTCAAACTTTGAGGGTTTTAAAAAGGCCAAACTGGGACAAACACAAACACACAAACGTCATCAAGTCAGCAGTTTCAAGCAAAAAACAACGATGAGGCGACTGAACCATCTGCAAAATCAAAAACACCTACAGAACTAACAGCAGTCTCATCTCATCAGAGCTGAGCCGGGTCTTTAGTCATAGAGAGGAAGTGTGAGCACACAAATGTCTCTGATGGATCTGAGGGTCAACGTGTGGTTGGGACTGGACACGTCAAACTGATGGTGAACACCTGCAGAACATTTAGCTGTTAGCCTTCAGCTGTTAGCATTTAGCTATTAGCTTTCAGCTGTTAGCCTTTAGCTATTAGCTTTCAGCTGTTAGCCATCAGCTGTTAGCATTTAACTGTTAGCCTTCACCTGTTAGCATTTAGTTATTAGCCTTTAGCTGTTAGCCTTTAGCTACACACCGACCATGAAATAATGCCAATATGTGCTGGACCTTCCTGGCTATGGTAACACCAACAAACCGTCTGGGCCGGGTTTGGGTTTAGGCGTAGACTGGGTTTGGTGTCTGCTGTTGTTAGAGGGCGCCTCTGTTTTTCTGCGGAGGACAGTACCTGGCCCACCCGTGGGCGGGGCCACTGAATGTTTGAAGCTCTGATGCAGGTTTCTCCCCCAGATTTAACATTTGTGACTCTTCAGTCCTGTCACTTTGAGCTGAGGTCTGTACTGAGGCCTCCTGCAAACCTGGGCAGCGTTTTAAAATTTAGATGGTTCCATGTCGACTAAGTTTGAGCTACAGCCGTCACAGGCCGATGTTTGGCCCTTTAACATTTTGAGTGAAAATGTTTCTTGTGAAAATTCAAACACTAATGATGCATTTATCTGTAATTTCAACACAAGGTTGTGTTTCACTTGACATAAGTGCACAGCCACCACCACGGCAGATGGAGCAAAGGAACAAGAGCTGTTTTGGATGGATAAAGTGGATTTGGTCTTTTCATGAACTGGCTCGACAGAGGAGAGCAGGAAACTTCAACTCAAGGCTTTAAATGAGCTGCGGTTTGTGTAGAAAGACGTTTGCACAGACCCACAAAAAGACAATAGGGAAAAGATCAGCAAAATACCTTCACACAGCATCAACATTTTATCACTGAACACACACAGTTAGAGAAGGACTGGGAGCAGGAGCCCAGGAGGTTTCAGATGGAAACTGGAGGGAAACGGGCAGGAGGCTGAATCTTATCGGATTTAATCCAGAGACAGACGTACAGACCCACCCTCCCCCATTAACTGCTCAAGGACACACACATAAACACACCAAAGACCTCGCAACGAACACACACACACACGAGGAGATTAACCCCTTCAGTCTTTCAGGCTCAGAAACAAGGCCACTTGCACAATAGCCATTTGTTTTGGCGCCGTCAGACTGGAGCTGGTCTGAGGAGCCAAACCAGCGACTTAACCAGTAAACCTTGAACTGGTGTCAGACACCAAATGTGGATTCATCCGCCACTGAAAATAGTCCCCAACAACAAAAAATACTGAGACTTTTACCAACATGAAACTACGTATTAGTGAGACGACTTCAGTATGGACCAATGAGCTCAAACAGGAAATCTGTGGTCTTTCACTGCTGTGGGGCGTCTCTGGCCTTCAGCAGGACTCAGATCAGATAATCCCCCCTGCTCTTAATCCCTGACCTGGCAGAGGAGCAGAGGGCACAGGGTAGACCTGACTCCTGCTCAGCACATTTATTTTCAGAAACGGAGCAGATGGAAATGAACAAATCCAGAAAACAAAAGAAGTCACTGGAAGATTAATGTTGTAACACAAGAGCTAATGCACAATACTGAACTTCCAGACACTCACATCATTAATGTGACCAAAGGGGACTTCCTGTATGAGGGGATGGCTGCAGAGCTCTTCCTTTAAAAACCTTCAGTCACTCTATATGTATGGAGAATATCTAAAGATATATTTAATGATAACTCTGACGTTTGCATCCTGCAGTAAACAAAGATCTTCTCAAAATGACTGAAAAAGTTCTTCGACTTTCTCAGGAATAATTTAAAACTTTTCCTAAACCTGAATTTTGGTTTCAGGTTTGTAATTCCTCCACGGCAGGACAGAAACAAGATGAGCACCAAACATTTCAGTCAAAGAAGGAAAAACATGAGGACGCTACTCATGAAAATCCTTATAAACTTTAAATGTAGTGAAAATGTCCCCTGTTCAAAAAGTCATCACACATCTGGACTTTCAGACATCAGCAACAACAACGTCTCTTCTGTGTGGAGCTGACTGATAACAGCTGAAGGCTGCGCTCGGTTGGTTATCAGGACATTTAGAAATAATGCTGGGACGGGAGCCGGGTCTTATTAATAATCTGATTTTTGCAGCTGACCCTCCTGGCTCAGGCAGCCTTGATAGTTAAAGATGTTTCTTGCCAAATTTTGGTTTTAATGACAGCTTTAAATCTCACTTCTCACGCTGCCAAATAAAACACTCCTCTGCAACCACAACACCAAATGCTGCTTCGCTTTCCGTCTCTTCTTCTTGGATCTTTGTGCTCGGCCCGTCCTGCGTCGATGGAGGAACTGGTGCCAAGCAGCACCTTCCTCTGACAGGCCAAGAGTCACCAAACACCCAAAACCACTAATCAAATCTATTTCACACCAACTCCCACGAGCCTCCACCGAATTCTGACTAATTTTAATGTTTCATGTCTAACAGGCTGCTGGCAAGGAAGTACAGCTGAACTAAGTTATTAAAATAACATTTTAATTGTGATTATTGGTGTTGAATAAAGTTTATTTGCATTTTCACATCAGCTGCCTGGTGACTCTGCATTCATTTGCCAAGAGTAGATTAAAATACCGAAATCTCAACATTATCGGAAACAGACGGGCCTCCCATTGTTGGTGAGGAAGAACCATGTGAGCCAGGTCAGCGGTGTGGCTCCCTGCTGTGTTTTTAATAGTTTTTGGACAACAATGGAGGTTTACGGCTCAGACCCATAAGCTGAACCAGGTTCTGGATTCACATACATTAGGCTGAGGACACCACATTCACTGGTGCTGTTAGGACAGAGACAAACCAAATTCGTCTGGACCAAAAAGTGTCCTTGAACACACCCACAGACTCCAGCCGACAGCCAGCCAGCACGTAGGACCTGAACCTGAGAAAAAACCTCTCCACACCAGCAGGGGGCAGTAGTCTGTGTTGGTCATTCAAAGAGGGACAGTGGAAGACCTGTACTGCAGATATACAAAGAGTAACCAAAGCAGCGTTTGCTGACCATCTTCACACCACAGACGGTTTTTAGCTGCTTCTGATCCAGAACACGTCTGAGAAGAAGCTGCAGGTGGAGCTGCTGTTGGCAGGACTTGGTCTTTGGCTGTGGAAGAAGGAAGGAAGAGGTGGAGGAGAAAAATAAGGAGAAGCTTCACTAAAAGTGTGAAAACATGGAGACTACACTGATGCACTGAGCTGAACAGCCAATCAGAGCGCTCCGTCTCACCAACAGACCCAAGCTGAAGGTATCGTCAGAAGGTAAAGATGTTGAGTAATGAAGTCCACAGAACAGCTCCTCTGGATCCAAATGACGATTTAACACGTTAAAATGTCCAGTGTCAGGTAAAATCTTTTCTAAAACAGAGCTACTTTCTACAGCTCCTCTTCTGTTCCAGTGTGATCACATATTTCAGCCTGATGAAAAGAGATTTTCGTGTTCAGAAGTTGAAGTGTTGATCTTTTGTTTTCATTCAGTCTCCTAAATCTTTATGCGAACTCTTCAGATCCCAGTTAACAGTTCTTTATCTGCACACATCACACAACGGAGTCAAAAATAAAAAGACATGGACCAGTTTTATGAGGCCTTTGAGGAGCAGACAGTTCATCACAATTCGTCTGTCTTTCTGTGAGATGACTCAGCGGGGAACAAGAGACAGAGAGAGGTTTAATTATCCAGAAACGACGATGAAGCAGCGTGACAGAAAGAGAGCACTTTGTGGTAATAACAGCAAAACCGAGCGGCTGAGTGACAGGGAGAGAGACGTAAAGACGGAGAGAGAGAGGCCTGTGCGGCGCTGACAGTGGAATCAGCCGAGCGACACCAGAGAAGAAGAACAAAGCTTCAAGTTCTGCTCGTACGAAGCTGTTGTGGGACGACATGACCCAAATATCAGAACATCATCTTCCAGCACAGAAGAAACACATCTCTTCTTCTACTGTGACATTTCAGGCCTGAGGCGTCACCCTGTCTTTGCATCAGCCTAATGACGGACACGTTACCTTCGGGTCAGAGGGTCTAGCACTGGAGCCCAGATCCATGAAGAAGAGCTGGAGTCAGTCACAGAAGGAAACTGTGGCCTCGTCGGCCAACAGCGTGAGGACCACATCCCTGTGAGGACGTGTTGGCTTCAGACCTGGATTTGGGTTCTGATCAGAACCAGGTTCAGGTTTAGGGGCTGGGCCTGTAGCATGTCAGTCAGTGTCCTCACAAAGATAGCTGTACTGAAACATGTTTGTTTACCACTGGGGCATGTGGGAAAAGCTCTTATCTCTAATCCAGAATATCAAGTGTGTGTGTGTGTGTGTTGTGTCTGTGCGTGTGTGTGTGTGTTTTCAAGTTCATGCTGGTCTTTAACCTCCAACTTTTCCCGTGGGATCTCTGCATCGCCCCAAGGCAAACTGGGAAAACTCCAACACAGACACAACACACACACACACACACACACACACACACACACACACAGAAACAACACACACACACACACACACACACTGTACATGTCCTCCAGCGTTTACTCATTAATTTTGCACTGTGATATTTATTGTCACAGCAGCAAAAACACACACCCACACACACACACACACACACACGCACGCACACACACACGCACGCGCACCGACACCCACACACCCGCACGCGCACCGACACCCACACACCCGCACACACGCACACCCACACCCACACACCCGCACACGCACACACACACACACACGCACGCGCACCGACACCCACACACCCGCACACCCACACCCGCACACGCACACACACACGCACACGCACACACACGGCTCGGACACGTCTCAGACTATTTGCTGAACTAAACTCATTTCCCTGCTTTTCTAAACAGTCAACACTGAGTCAGAGATTCTTTCTCAGTTGCAGTTGGAAGGAAAAAGGAAGAAAATACTGAAATAAAAGATTTTTCAGAAAATACTCCTGCCCTGATGTTTGGGTCACAGTGTGTTTCCTGACAGCACTTTCATTAAAAACACTGCAACTCCTGTGCAGCTGAAACTAGTTTGGGCCTGAACACAGGGAGCAGGTCGGACGCCAGAGGAGATTTACAGCGGAGCCAAAAATTCAGATTCAATTAAATCTGTCTCTTCTCATTGCTCCACCATGACTGTTGTTGGACTGTTGTCTCATAAAACTCCATTTATCAAAACACTAAGAACACACACGAATCGAACCCAGTTTAAATCCAGTTCCCTGACAAACAGCTTCATTAACATGACGAGCTGACAATGAGGCACTTCCCTCCTCACTTGCAAACTGAAGTGAACTTTCACGGTGGATTGTGTCAGAACAACTTTCAAGTGCAATAAATATTCACTGGATTTGGGATAAATAAATGAACTGCAGTCATTTCTAATGGGTTTCTGCCTGTTTGCCTATTAAGGTCGTTAAAAATCCCATTAAATACATTAAATCTCTTACAAATGAACATTTGTAAAATAATAATATTAAAATGCCAAATAATTGTTATTCAGGCTTTTATCACAAGTTGTAGTTGGAAACAAATGCAAGGATTATAATTTATATAGAGGTTTTAAAAGAAAAAGCTCATGTCAGAAAAGTGATCAGAAACATATTATCAGTGTTCATCATATTGATTAATTACAAAGATTAAGGTACGATCTTTAACTCGTATTAAAACACCTTCTTTACAGAAAACAGTGTAACAAGGAAACAAAATCACTTCTTACCTTGAGCTCAGGACGGTCCAATCAGCAGCAGCCTCACAGGCGAGCCAATCAGAAGAGGAGAAATGTCCAGACCCAGGCAGAAAAGAAGTCCGGTCTTCAGAGGTCGGTCCGGTCCTGATAAACTCGTTAAAAACCTGTTGAGAGAAGAGAAGCAGAGTGAGGAGCGAAGCAGCTCTGCTTTCATCCTTATCCAAATGCATTGTGGGATGGGGGCAGGTTTCCCTGAGAACTGGGACACACACAGATCCGACTAGAGCAGACAGGTTCATATCTGAGCCAGGCAGCAGGACGGGACTGGTCCGGTTTGATCTCGGCGCCAAACCTGTGCTCACAACTTCAACAACATCATATCAGAGAGAAACCACCCAGAGCACATCCATCACCACGGGTTCTGACCACGGCCCGACAACAGGTTCTGACCACGGGCTCTGACCACGGGTTCTGACCACGGGTTCTGACCACGGGTTCTGACCACGGCCCGACAACAGGTTCTGACCACGGCTTCTGACCACGGGTTCTGACCACGGCCCGACAACAGGTTCTGACCACGGCTTCTGACCACGGGTTCTGACCACGGGTTCTGACCACGGGTTCTGAGCACAGGTTCTGACCACGGCCCGACAACGGTTTCTGACCACAGGTTCTGGTGCACGGGTTCTATCCTACACGTCCTATTGTTCCTACAGGTGAATAAACAGTTTAATGCCTGATCCAATCCACGGCCTAATGAAACCATCTGCAGAACCTAAAAGCTGCTTTTCACCTGCTCTGGTGAATAACTATCAGGCTAATTTGGGTCCTTCAGTCGTGCAGTCGGACCTGCAGCACCTGAGCTTTTTAAAGATACTCTGGGTCGGAGCTGTTTTCAGTCAGAAACCACTTTGGCTCCAACCTCGGTGTGAAAGCGACAGAGGACTGTGGATGGTTGGTACCCAGCTGTCCGCTCACTCGGACTCTCCACTGCACTTTGAAGTCCAGAAAATGTGGAGGGGCAGAAAATTCATGAGACGAGTGAAGAATCACACAATCAGGATTCAGGCCTGAAGCTTAAACCCAGTATTTGGACTTTAAAACCAAGAATTCAGCTCCAGCGTTACAGACGCTCCACCCAGCTCCCGGGCTAAATGACAGATCGTGACGATGACGAGGTCAGAGAGGAAGTGGATCAGAGCAGGCTGAGGTTGAAACAGCAGCTCCACTCAAACGTTAATCTGGGGGATAAAAAAGAGACACTGGATGTTTCCATCAGAATCTTCTCATTTGTACATTTATTGTTTCACCAGTTTCACGTTAGTTGCGATAGATTTCTCTGTTTCTTTACCCACAGCCCAGACGCTTGTTTGAGATCTCAGCTCTAATTAGCAGCTTAATTGGGAAGAAGCGTCTTTGCCGTTTGTTCAGCTTCTGGCAGTCGGGCAGCCACGCTCGTTATTTCTGTTCCTGCAGTTGGTCGAGGAACCTGCATCTTCTCATCCAAAGGGTCAGGACGGCTCCACACATGAAACACAAAACACACCAGCACCAGGTTTAAGACCTCACCATTAAAGAGCTCGGCCGATACGCTCTGTTCAGAAAAGCAAAGCATTGTGGGTTAAAAGTCTCAGAACCAGCTGAGCGTTTTCCTCAGGTGTGGGTCATATCTGCTTTGAGAGGCCAACACTGTGTCCGTCTGCTGTTTGCTGCTGAGCCACAGGCTAAAAAACTGCAGGGTCATAGAAAACACATCAAATAAATGTGTGTTTGTGAATTTGAGCCTGTGGTTCCAGCCTGATGAACTGGATCCTCTTCAGTCCACTTCGATCCAAACTGGGCTGAGATTCTTTCTCATGGCGGGCAGCAAACCGGAGACGCTCTCCGTGATCCGTGTGTCTGCGGCAAAGGAATCATTTCAAGCACGCCATTACCCAGCAGCCCCTGCAGCGCAGATCTGACGTGCACACACAGATGAGTGGGCCTGGCTCATTAACATCCTGCAACCTCCGTCTGGAACCCGTGCCATGATTCTACTATGGACCAGAGCTAATCCATCACACACACACAGCTTCCTGTTGGCTTCATGATGGCTTGAGTTGCCTGAGCTTTCAGCCACTGTGAGGAGAAACTTCCTGACACTAATTATGTCTCTCCTGCTCCGTTTTTCAGGGAGAATCATTTCTCCTGGTTTACTGAGACCCCGAACACGAGGCCACTAGGTAGGAAACGGGATTATCTGCCACAGGAAACAGTCCAGACCCCCTGAATAAACACACTCTGCAGCCAGAAGCAACCTGTTTCACAGTCACGTCGGGTTGATCTCAAGCTGCAGGTCGAGCAGTCCAGCTCTGGGTTACACACACGCACACACGCATACGCACACACATACGCACGCACACACACACACAGGCACACACGCACACGCACACACCTGTGGGCTCTAACTAACGTCTTCACCTTCAGCCATCGAACCAGCTGCAGCTCGTGAAGTGAGCCAGAGACCCGTGTTATCAGATGCACTCGTGGTTTGTCCCAGAGTAAAAACACAACCAGTGTAAGTCGCAGAGGAAGTCGGAGCGTGACCTCTGCTCCTGGTTAGAGGAGATGAAGTGAGGCCGAGCTCAGTCATCAGCAGCAGAGCGCCGGCAGCTCCACGCAGTAATGAAGAGCTGCTCATCACAGCAGAATACAGAATGAAGAGCCTCCATCATTATGTGTGCAAATGAAGCCATTACCAAGCTGCAGTCCAGATAAGTGACTCACTATCTGCTCTCTGCCCCCTGGTCCTCCTGAAGCCGCAATGAGGTCCGCAGGGCCTCGGGCGGGCAGCGGAGCCTGGAGCCTCGAAGCTCCATCGTCACCGAAAAACCTCCCATCACTCACATCACGGCCCGGGCCTCGGAGAGAAGGAGCGCTCTGCTGCAACTGTCACTAGAAATAAAAAAGAAGGGCGCCCAGGAGCCTTTGGGTGGCCACGAGTGGAGTTATGGGAGACAGCGGCCAGCCGGTTCGAGTAAATGAGCCGAAAACAGCTTCGGAGAGGTTTGGAAGCTGGGCAGCGAGGGGGAAAATTAAAGGAAAAACAGAGAAACAAGAGAAGGACAGAAGGAAGAGATGCAGCATGTGTGTGTGTGTGTGTTGGACAGATGTGTGCGCAGAGGCCGTGCACACCTGCAGGGAGCCCTCAGTCCCAAACGGGCCGCTCCAGGCAGACCTGAAACCAGCCGCTTCCAAAACACCTCGACTCACTTCAGACTCAGACAAAAAGACACTTCACACAGAAAAGTTAAACATGTGGGCAGGAAGTCGCACCACCACAACAACAACAACAACAACAACAACAACAACAACAACAACAACAACAACAACATCTTTACTTTGACGACAATCGGTTTGTGCTCCTGATGTTTAGGTAACACTTTATTCCTTCATCACTTGCTCCTGAACATGACCGGGTCATGTGGTTTCATGTGTCACGCTCACGTTCTCCTTCCTGTCCTAAATCACTGCTACTCTGAAGCGTCAGAGAAAAAACCGCTGGACCAGCTCCACCGGAACCTGGGAGTCTTTAAAATGGATAATCAGATTTGTGCAGGGGAAGCAACTAATATTACACCAATAATAAACACTGTGATATTTACCCACAATCCCAAGTGAATCACCAGGATTTCTCAGATGTTTGATACTGAAGCACCCGCTGTCACGCCGTTTGTCAAAACGTGAGTGAAAACACATACAAGCGTGCGACCTCCTGCAGCGGCAGCAGACTGGGTCTAATCCGGATCCAGCAGAGCTCCACCGGCCCTGCTTCACGCTCAAACACTCCGCGGGTTAATAAGTGTAAATCAGCTGCTGCTGCTGCTTCCTGCAGGGAAACTGTCAGATGTGTCACCTCATGCAGATTTACTGTACCAGCGTTAAACAACACGCTCCACATGCCGCAGCTTTTTAAAGCTGACCTCTGACTCCTGCAGCAGTCACACATTTCTGTCTCTCACCTCGCACGTCTGAAGACGCCTCGACGGCCTGCTGAGAGAAGTGCACGTGAGAACAGAGTGTTAACGAACGTGCAAATGTCTCAGTCAGGCTGAAGCAGCTTCCTGTGTCTGTACATTCATTCAGAAACAACCGGCTCAGCGTCACCAGGTAGATTCATCAGTGCAGAGACAAAACTGAAGGGATCAAACCTCAGAGCTCTGTAAACTGACGCACCTCAGACTGGGCTAATTCCAGACCAGGAGCAGGTCTCAAGTGATGCTCAGCTGGATTTTGTCCCCAAGTCTCCACATGTTTTTATTGTGCCCCAGGATTTTAACAAGGCATAAAGCAGCTGCTGCTTGTGTCTCGAGCATCATTGCACCTCAACCTGCAAACTGCAAAGACACTGATCATTAACCCTGAACACTTTTCTGTTCCTGCACATGAGTGTGAGATTGTCAGTGTGTGTGTGTGTGTGTGTGTGTGTGTGAGCAGAGTGAATAAGATCTGTCAGAGTGACAGAGACAAATGGTCACAGATGATTTTTTTGGCAAAAGAAGAAGAGGATGAGACACACACTCAAATCCACACACACACTGAGGATCTCACACTAATACGCCGGAACAGCTGCCTGTTTCCTGCTGCCTGTTTCCTGCTGCCTGTTTCCTGTTGCCTTTTTCCTGATGCCAGTTTCCTGCTGCCTTTTTCCTGCTGCCCTTTTCCTGCTGCCCGTTTCCTGCTGCCCGTTTCCTGCTGCCCGTTTCCTGCTGCCCTTTTCCTGTTTCCTGCTGCCCGTTTCCTGCTGCCTTTTTCCTGCTGCCTTTTTCCTGCTGCCTGTTTCCTGTTGCCTGTTTCCTGATGCCTGTTTCCTGCTGCCTTTTTCCTGATGCCCGTTTCCTGTTGCCCGTTTCCTGCTGCCCGTTTCCTGCTGCCCGTTTCCTGCTGCCCGTTTCCTGCTGCCCGTTTCCTGCTGCCCTTTTCCTGTTTCCTGCTGCCTGTTTCCTGCTGCCTGTTTCCTGCTGCCTGTTTCCTGCTGCCTTTTTCCTGCTGCCTTTTTCCTGCTGCCTTTTTCCTTATAAAGCCGCTGGATGCATTTCCCTGCCACATGAAAGGTCAGATAAATGAAACCACAGGCAGCTGCAGGGAGCTGGCTCCCCTCTGGCTCACTCTGCAGGTGTTTCATCTACGTCATCTGAAAAGGTGCAATTTACCTGAGACCTCAGTGACCCTGCAGGGCGAAAGAGGGACGGGGGGCCGCTGGCAGCTCACCTTCCACACTGCTGCATCCCCGTGTGACAGAAGCAAATTTTAAAACAGTCCAAGCTCAAAGACAAAACGCTGCCTTCATCTCGTCTGTCAGTTGTCTCCTGCAAGTTGATTTTCAGGGACAGGATCTGAAACCAGTGGCTGCCTGGAGGAAAAACAATCAATAAACTGATGGAGTGTTCGGAATATGATCAGCAGGGGACGGTCTGTGGTGAAAACACACAAAAACCACGAGTTTGGTCTCCAGTCTGTGATTCCTTTAACTGAGTTTCTTATGTGGATGTAAAACCTGAGGAACAGAACTGAAACCATGAGAATCCAGTGCAGCTGCAGCAGTTTACTGATCAATAGCACAATAATTTAACAAACCGAATCAAATCCGTCCTAACAGGATTCATCGGCCGTGGGGACTTTTCTCCTCCTTCATAAACTCAACCATTGTTTTATTGTTTCATTTACTGGAGGACGAGGATTTTCTGAAGCAAGAGGAAATAAAAAGTTTTACTATTGTGTAAAATCCTCGAGTGTCGATCTTCACACCCCGGCTGTGAATTTTCACACGTCTCCTGTAATCCTCACAGATGGAGGAACTTCTCCAGGTTTCCCAGCAGGAGGTCGACCAGCTGTCCTCACACAGACAATAAATATGGCTCAGCTCGTTTCCATGGAGGAAACAGGAGCGATTCAGTGGTTTCCTGCTGGTCTGGGTTTGGCGGAGTGAAGGAGAGCACAGCTCAGACAGACCAGGCTGTCCTAACCCCGTGACCTCTGACCTTTCCACACTCAGGTTAACACACCCTGGCTGCACTTTGTCCACCAGCAGGGTCCACGTCAGCTGCGTCTGTGTTACAGTCCTCAGACTCTGAGCTACTAAAAAACACACAACCTTATTTCTCTAAGCAGCACCTGAGCTCAGGTGTGTTCAGAATCTGCAAAACACGAGCCGGAACAAACTGGGGTGAGTTTACCAGGATTTCTAAAATCTACATCAGGAGGGAAATGACAGGAAGCAGGAGTAGAACCAGGCGGGTCAGTGTGGACCTCCCCACAGCGAACACCTGTCAGCCTGCAGCCTGAATGGACTCGATCTGAATGAGTTCACACGAGTCGGCTCTTCAGTGTGACCTGACAGGAGTCCTCAGCCAGACCAACAAACTCCCAAAACATCAGCGTCCACTTCATTAGGAACATCTGCACAGTCAAATGCAAACACGCTATCGTCAGCAAGTCGACCATCACGAGGCCTCGTGTTTGCTCAGTCAGCTCAGAGGTTCCTAATATTCTGACCCCCGGTGCACGTCACCGATAAACCTACAGCTGATCTGCTGAATGGCCCGTGACCTGGAGTAACCTTTCACCTCAGAGGAGGTTTCTCCGTCACAGCAGCAGCTCGGAGCTGACTGATGGAGGACAACCTCTCTTTTCTTTCCCTCATCATGTTAATGTCCATCCTGTCATCCCTCCTCCTCTTCCTCCTCATTTTCTTGTCTCGGCGTCCCTAATTTCCTCTGAGTGCTGCAATTTATTTTGAAAATCACTTTTCTGTCTGGTGCAGCTGTGCAGCTGGGAAACTTCTCCCGAACTGTCAGAGCACTTTCCACAGAAACTTCTGATCGACTGCACAAATATTTCATGCAAATGAGTTTTTTCTCCACCGGCAGACCGTGAGTGAAGAATTCAGATTAGGCTGAAAACACTTCCATCAGAAAAATGGAAGAGGCTTTTTTAAAAGCCATTTCTGTGGGTGAGGTTTAACGCTTTCACCTGATCGTGTTAACAGGAAACAGCAGCACATGTCCATCTAACCACGATAGAGACGTTTCTGTGCTGCGGCAGAGCCCGGACATTTCTGAAGGAGGCTCACAAGGTCAGTCCTGGGGACTCCACAAACTCCACAGTCTCTTCGTTGGCACCGACAGAGAAACGACAGGACGAAATAAAAAGCAGCTTCAACACAATCTGATCCAGACTTTGTGTCGATGCAGCTCATGTTTCAGTGGAAATATGTGACAGACCTCAGCAGGTTTGAGTCTGACGTAAACGTGCCAACACGGACACAACCTGAGCTCAGGCTGAAGTCAGACTGCTGTTTGTGGTTATCAGCAGAAATTCCTCCCGTCTCCTCCAGGATTTACCAAGCGAAGACGAATGATCTCTTATTTTAGTGGGAAGGAAAACAAACCATGTCTGTGGAAGATAACAGCTTTGCTGCTGCCTGTTTATCTTAGATCCAGAGAATCAGCATGAAGTGAAAAACAACACGTAGGCTGTCAGACTCTGCAGGGCGAGGAAGCTGCTGACGGTTCCCACCGAGCCCCCCCCTTCAGGAGTCCGGACCACTGCACGCCTGAACCCGAAACCTGAAGCCTCGGTCTGTGGCTGCATTTGGAGCTTCCAGTCAACTCAAGCTCCTGTTGAGCAGATTCCCAACGTTTGCTGGTTCAGGCCGAGATGCTCTCGCACCAAAACCTGCGGTTTATTAAAGAACCTTAAACGCTCCACGACCTGCCCACACCTGTCCCCCAACTGTCTCTTTGCTTCCTGGTTCAGTCTGGAAACCTGACTGGTACACACGCCTGCTGGTCTGGAGAGTCCACAGAAACAGAACCGTGTCCCAGGAAGTGGGTTCGGCACAAATTCAACCACGTTTGAAGGAAACATCACGTAAACATTTCCACTGCTGGACTGCTGCCGCTCAGACGGACACACGGTCAGATAAGAGTCACAGATGAGCTTTGGTCTGACGCAGTGACATTTAACAAACGCCCTAAATCTGGTCCATCACTTCTCCACCTCAGCCAGAGGTCACACCTGGTTTAGCATCACTGCCCTCACTGAACTGACAGCTCCTTAAGCTCCACAACGTACTGAGGCTCCAATAATCCAGCACCTGCTCAGCTGCACGTTTTCATCTCCTGGACTCAAATAAGCATCTTTGCCTTGGTATTGATCCTCAGGCTGCAGCAGGTTTGTCAGCACACACACACACACGCACGCACGCACACACACACGCACGCACGCACACACTCACTCACACACACACACACACACACACACACACACACACACTCACTCACTCACTCACACGCACGCACGCACGCACGCACGCACGCACACACTCACTCACACACACTCACACTCACACACACACACACACTCACTCACTCACTCACTCACACACACACACACACACTCACACTCACACACACTCACACACTCACACACTCACTCACTCACTCACTCACTCACTCACTCACTCACTCACTCACTCACTCACACACACACACACACACACACACACACACACACACACACACACACACACACACACACACACACACACACACACTCACACACACACACACTCACTCACTCACTCACTCACTCACTCACTCACTCACTCACTCACTCACTCACTCACTCACTCACACACACACACACACTGCCAGGTGACCTCTGTGTCTCCATGAAGCTTCTCTTCCTGATCTATTGATCTATTGATCAGCTGCTGGCAGCAAATCAACACACACATCACCCAGTGTGTATGTGTACCGTTGGAGTGGTACTCTATCACTGTGAGGACATGTCTGGTCCTGTCTCCTACAAACAGCTGTCTGAGGTCCAGAACTGGTTTTGGGGTCCCAACCTGACCCAGTCAGAGACCAGCTGGTGAACATAGTGGAGCATTTAGCAGCTAAAGAGGAGGAGGAGGTGGTGGAGACCAAACCCAGAGCTCAAACTGAGGGAACACTTGGGTTTAAATTAAAAAAAAGTTGACATAGGTCGAAGTGCTGCTGACAAAACGTGCTGCAGGTAAAAATACTCCTTATGCAGAATGACCTGGTATGTACAACACTAAAGGACTGATATTATTAAGGTGCATAAATATAAAGAAACATTTAGAAATTATTATTGTGCAATAGATCAGATTTTATAAACTGTCCACATCATCAGTGGGTCCAGCTGCGGCAAACCCTTCCAGAAAGCTGCTGCACTCAGAGGCCAACATAAACAGGCTGTAAACACTGCACTGACTGATTATCAGCTTACTCCCACATTATCTACAGCTGCTGCAGGAAACGGACTGAAGCAGCCACGTCATCAGTCTGACCGGATACTGAAAGGTGGTCTCACTGTGCTCGGGTTAAACACAGGCAGGAATCCTCCCGGTCCCGGACTCAAACTGACGTGCGACTGTGGGGGGGGGGGACCGGCCGATCTGCCTACATGTCGGCCTGACGATTTACTGTAAAATACGCATGTGAGGGTTTAATGTATAATGCAGTGGTTGTTTAGCATTCATGCATGATTCAGACGGTACTAACTCAGTGTGATAACCTCAGGGCAAAATAAATGAACACAGCAACAAGAGGAATAAGCAGTGAGATCAGTGCAGCTCAGCACAGACGAACACATGTACAGCCCGTAACGCACTTTACTGGCTGTTAACCAAACCCGTCGGACACGTCCACCAGTCCCACGCACCAGTTACCTTCTTCTACTGGTTTTCAGTTCACAGCAAACTGGTTGAGCTGTGAAACACAAAGCATGTGGGGGTCATTCTGGTTTTCCCTGTTTCCCTGTTGCCTTTAACCAAATATGGCAGAGAGAAATATCTAAAACCTGCATCAGTCTGCAGAGGTTTGTGTCTGTCGCTGCTGGTGTTAGTGGAGACCCTGAACCACACAGGAGCTGCTCCCCTGCTGGTCTGGAATCGGCCGAGTAAACCCAGAGGTCACCAGTTTATCAGGGAGTGACTCGTCTTCTCGTCTTCAGACACGAGCTTCTCTGAACTCATCGCTTCAGTCTACAACAAACCTGCAGCGTTTTCCTCGTGTTGCGTCACCAGGACACGCATTTTGCCAAAAAGCGTCACGACAAGAGAAACGGGAGGGAGGAAGAAACAAGGGAAGGGGGAGTGGAAATGAAAGGAAACCGGGGAAACAGGAAGGCAGCAGCATCCCCGTCAGGTATGTTTGATTCATCACACTGTCGCACCCTGCAGCCACAGAGACGGGGGGAAAACAGGGAGTGGAACCCGACACAGATTAAAGGTCTGAGAACTTCCTCTCTTCTTGATTCCCTCGTTTAGTTTCACCGAGCAGAGAAAACAGTGTGAGTGTGAGTGTGTGTGTGTGTGTGTGTTTGTTAGTTCAGCCTGATGCAACTGACTGGAGTTTATAACATCAGCACACACTCTCAGTACTAATGAGGCTGGAGGAGGACTGAGGGGAAGAGACAAAAACCCAGAACCTAAAGTGTGGACAAAGTTCCTCATGTTCCTGAATTATCAAATGCTGTGGAGTTGGAAAAGGAGAAACGCTGAGGAAAGCTGAGCTGTTCACCGAGACTTCCTGCTGCCTCACCCTGAAGCTCCTCAAGACTTTACAAATACAAAGACTTTAAAAACCTTTTCAGGGGGTCTAGAAAAACCTTTTCAGTTTTTCAGCTGCTGCTTCTGTGGTGATTCTCTGAACAAAAGAGCTGCAGTGACACAGTTTGGCCACTAGGAGAGGTTTACCTGTTCCCACACAGGTGCATAAAGGACGTGACCGTTCAGACCAACAGCAGAGCCTCAGAGAGCATGTCAGCAGAAACCTGCAACATGTTAAATGATCAGCTCATTGATTAGTGATCGATCAGGCAGACACATGGTGTGAACGTGCCACCTCTCACACCTGCTCAGTGTCTGCCTGACCCTGTGTCACATGTCTACACAAATGCATCCGGGGCTGTTTCTGGGCGATCTCGAACCAAACGCCCCTTTTTCCTCTGCGTTCACCAATAAGGAGACAGTGTTGGATCACATGACTTCTTAAACACAGCAGCAGATTTTACTGGAGCTGAGAGAAACGGTGAGTCGCCATTGGCCGACACTCAGATCAATAGGTTTCTGATTGAAATCAATCAGGACCAATCAGCAGAGACGAGCATTGATTCATTGATCAAACGTGACTGGCAAATATTTTAGTGATCAATTAATTATTTCAGTCACTTTCAACAAACATCTGCTGTTTGACCTAAATCACATTAGACTGTAAATGGACTTTGTCTGGTTGATCCACATCGACAAATGTCTTTAGTGCTTAAACCCAAACCTCCTGTCCTTTCCTCCCTCACTTCCTTTCCTTGTTTCCTTCCTGCTAGGAGACAAGACAAAGAAACAAAAGCAGGAGGGAGGGGATGCACCTCAACACCAATTGGTTATTGTTACGATGGTAAATGATGACAGCCAAGTTTCATCTGCAGGTGTACACACACAGACACACACACACACACACACACAGACACACAGACACACACACAGACACACACACACAGACACACACACACACTCACAGACACACACAGACACACACACACACACAGACACACAGACACACTCACAGACAGACACAGACACACACACACACACACACACACACACACAGGCACACACAGACACAGACACACACACACACACACAGACACACACACACACACACACACAGACACAGACACACACGGGGGGATCATAAAGGCCGATGGCAGCGACGCTGGAGAAACATTATTCTCTCAGCTCCACCCTCCCGCCCACCGGGGACACACAGGTTATTATGTCCAAGCGCACCCCAAGGTTAGCGCACACACAATGGAGCAGCAGTGACAGATCTGTGAGGCAGGTGATTGCTCACACGGGACAAAGACCAGATTCCTTCAAAGCCTGAGCGAACCACAGAGGACCAGGACCGGGTCTGAGGTCTGCCTTTAATCCTGGTTTTCATGCTGTGCTGAACAACAAGTGAACTTCAACATGCAGGTCATGACCAAACCTCCCTGGACATAAAGACCCGGGGAGGCTGCTCCTCATCAATCAGGAAACCAAGGGGAGTTTCTTTGTGCCAAACCGGCCCAGTCTGACCTACATGTCTCCGAGCTCCTGCTCATTTAACCAGGACTACTGAAACCGGCTCAGGTGCAGCAATCTGTTTAACCTGACCCTTTAAAACGGTCCCTGGGATCCGGGGCCCCTGCAAATGTGAATGGATCACAGTGTTTGTTGAAACACCGTCAAAATGTCAAACATCTTGTCAAGTCCGACGACCAACAGCCAAAGTCAGTCCTGATGTTTCCTGATAAACGTTCAACCATAAATGACCAAGCCGACGTGTCTGGACTCAGCTCTTCCCCCTGCAGCCCTGGGGGTAAACTGTGTTTACAGTCAATAAACATACGCCGAAATCCAGTGCTGATCCGAGACCTGATCCAGACCTCAGTGCAGACACGATGGCGGCCGTCACCAGATGTTCTGCAACATCAGCAGCAGCGCAGCGTTCAAGTGCATCAGATTTTTTCACAACTTTTACGATTGTGTGAGATTTTTCATCCAGAAATTCAGGTTTTATGTTTGTGCCTGGTCTCACCCTCCCTCAGCTGCATGTCATCAGCGCCGATGATGAGCTCATAAAGGTTTATGTCGGGCTTTAAAAACACTTCGCACCGGCTGTAAAACCTATTTTCCCCGTGAAACGGCGGGAAATGGAAGTTTAACCTGCATGACTTCGTGGTTCATTACGTTCGTGTTTGTCTGAGGAAATCCTGCAGCAGTGGTTCTGTCCGTTAAATGGTAATAATTCAACATCCTGCTTAATCGGCCAAACGCCGTCCTTCCTGAACCCTTTCACCGAGTCCACTTCATTGTTCCGGTTCAGTAATGAACACAGAGACGACCTTCAGACTCAGTTTCCTCCTGCTGCATCACGCCCAGCCCCAGTCCGCCTCTGCCAGTCACAGCCACATCAGGGCCATTTGGACTATTCACTGAGAACGTACCTTTAAATCCACAGGGTCCGATCTGTTCTGAGGACCCCCCAAAAGGATTTACAGTGACAGCCACACGTCAACACACACAGACACCTGGTCCCACCTGGTTCCAACAACATGACATGACCAGAGCAGGACCAAGTGCACATCAGGGTCCAGAACATCTGGGGTAAAATCTGGAAGTGAAGCTGAAGGACGGTCCAGATTCAAAATTTCTGTTTTTATTTTTGCTGCAGGAAACTGAAGCTGATGGTCAATCGAGTCCAGTCATCGTCTCGGATCAATTTAAAGCAGAAAAGATCAGACAACAAAAAAACAGAAAATCACATTTCCTTTGACTCAACAACGCCAGTTTCTCAAGGCCTCCCGACCCGACCCGACCCGAGGAGTCCGGACCGAGCAGCTGTCTGAACCTCCCCACAGACCTGAAAAGTGTCATATATAAATAATGGACTAGGATCGGTCCTGGTTCTGAGCTAACACTTGGATCCGATAATGAGGTGAATCCATTGACAAAAGGTTTAGATTGCAGTAGATTGGGAAGGGAAAAGCCAGAAACCCACTGCTGCCAGGTTCTGAAGCAGGACTTTGGACTCTCGGAACCAGTGAGAGGCCGTTTTGACTAATTCTGAGTTAATGAAAATATTTTAGTCGCAGCCAAAACCAGCTCCCTGTGTGCTACTGAAACACTGAGACCAGAACCTGATATGACTACAGCTGTTGTAGGACTTGGACTGGAATCAGGATCGATACTGGACTCAACTTCCCTCCGGTATTTACCTCTATCATGAACCCGCAGCCCAGAGATCAGACAACCGCAGGCAGACCTCCGCTGCGCGGCGGGGAAGCGCCTGGTCTGCGGCTGTGTGTGTGTGTGTGTTGCTGTATGTGTGTGTGTGTGTGTGTGTGTGTGTGTGTGTGTGTGTGTGTGTGTGTGTGCGTGTGTCTGTGCGTGCGTGTGCTGGTGTGTGCTGCTGTATGTGTGTGCGTGTGCATGTGTGTGTCTGTGCGTGCGTGTGTGTGTGTGTGTCTGTGCGTGCGTGTGTGTGTGTGTGTGTGTTAATGAGGCAGGTGAGGGACAGCTGCCAATCACATTTGCAAACAAACACCAAACAAAAGACACGAAAACACGCATTAACCGCAAAAACACGCACATTCCGAGCGTGTGCGTACTCAAACACACACGCGCGCGCACACATACAGCAGAACCGCGGGGGTTCCTGCAGGAAAACGGCAGAAGAAGAACTCACCTTCGCCCAGAGACACGAGACAAACGGAATCCGGACTCCGCCGCGTCCAGCCCCGGCACGGTCCCATTAATCCACAACGGCTTCGCTTATTCCCACAAACCGGGGCCACAGCGGCGGAAAAATCCTCGTCCAGTCCCGAACCGCTCCAGGGATAAATCCACCAAGAAAGGCGGCAGACACCGGGACAAACAGCGCGGGAGACTCCGCTCCGGGTCCAACGACACAGTGAAGCGTCTCGCGGCAGCGCAGCGTCCCGGCTCTAGGCCACGCCCTCTCATTATCATAACACTGCTCGCAGCCAATCACAGGGCGGGGCAGCCGCCGCACCCCGCCCTCCGCTATTTAACTGTATTACATTCGTAAAGTGAATAAAAATATTTATAATAATTAAAATATGAGCGTCAACATGAGCTGAAGAAAATTTACATGATAAAATAATAGTATTGATTAATGATGTTAATATTTCTTGAGTTTACAACACGGAAATTAAACTATATATAAAAAGGACAATAATAATAATTATTATTATTATTATTATTATAAAGGATAATAAAAACATCCTAACCTGGGGCTAAATTCCACTTCATTGTGTGTCATGAGACTAAAGACAACAAATGAAATTTTTCTGTTGTTGTTGTTTATGTGTCAGAAAACACATGAGATCTGGGACATTCACATTCAGGACTTGGGTTCTGCTTGTTCAGAGGGAGCAGTGTGACACCTGCAGGTCCGAACAGAACCAGACTCTGTGGCTGTGGAGCCGCAGAGAAGGGATCACGGCTCGGCGACCGATCCAGGATCCATCGGCTGCACACATCTCCCAGCGAACTACAGGCAGGTGAGGTGCATCGTGGGTAATGTAGGCACCAGCTTCTGACAGCAAAGAATTTGTGGACTGGTTCTGCTGCATCCAAAGGGTGCAGCGGTAAACCTCTGGACTGTTCCAGCTTCGTCAGAAATCACAAAGCTAAGAAAGAATCTGACAGAATTTCTGCTAGAAAATGTCAGAATGTGTGGGAGTCCACAGCGACGTCCTCAAAAACTAAAATCATCTGTTTAAAAGCAAAGAACAAACTCCAACCATTGCTGCTTAACTCAAATTCCTAATCAATAATCAAAACAGTAGCTAATATAGTTCTGAATCAATGAATAACTCTGCTCGTTGCAGCATCAGTCCATGAAGTTCATCACACTCTGAATCACTAATCTGCTTTCAGCATCATGAAGCAGGTGAATGTGTCTCCAGACTCAGAAAACAGGCCTGAGACTTTGTGTCTCCAACACCATCATCGCCTCTTACACTCAGCTATGTTGATTCCATGTAGCTATAAAAAGGAGCCATAAAGAGGATACTGTGTACGATTACTGTGTCAAATCTCCACAGCAATTACTGACAGTGGAAGGGCTGAAACTACGACTAATAAGAAGCGGGCGTCCTCTCCAGTGTGCTCTTTATGGCTGTAAAATGATTTCCACCAAGAAACTTCAATTAAATTTCTGGCTGACAAATTGACTTTGTTTCTCTGCAGGATAATTAGAGCAAAGTGGAAAAAGAAAAGTGAAGGAGATGCCTCACATGCAGCTCTGGGATTAGAAACCAAATCCCTCTGTAATCAGCAGCCTGTCCGTCCGTCCGTCTGTTGGTCCGTCCTCATGTCTCCTCCTCCTCCTCCTCCACGGTTTATGAAAAACAACAAATTACAGGATGTGAGGGCTGCTGATGTCTGGGGAAATAAGCTTTTGATTGTGCATGAGTTAGTGCCCCTGTGTGCCTGATTAAACGGTGATGTCTGCATCTTTACTCTGCACAGCACCCGTCCACGAGAAACACCGGGAGCAGGAAGCACCTTCAGCCCTGGGGTTTCTCCTCAGCCCCACGTGGACCAAGTGAGTCTGGGGACGTCAGCCAGTCCATTCCAGACTCAGGTGAACAACCCGGAGCATCAAATATTGACGTTGTGGCATCTCACACAGACCCCACAGGTTCTTTCCACAGGTTCTTTCCACAAAAACCACATGGTGAGGTTCAGCAAGACGTCACTCTGAATCCCAGTCCTCTACCCTGAGGACTCTGCTGTTTTCCGTCAGTAGCACCCTGAGCTACTTCTGCTGAA
Organism: Mastacembelus armatus; assembly: GCF_900324485.2. NCBI lineage: Eukaryota > Metazoa > Chordata > Actinopteri > Synbranchiformes > Mastacembelidae > Mastacembelus > Mastacembelus armatus. The sequence goes on from NC_046643.1 coordinate 22,415,022, forward strand.
TTATTTCCATTCCCTGCTGCTCCACGCTTGGACAAATCCTCTACGTTTGTCTACGTCTACCTGCTCACGTGTCACCAAGAGTTTTCTGTTCAGTTAGCATGTTGTTAGCATTTAGCAGGTAACACCACCGGCCTCCTGCTGTGTGGAGGCCCAACAAAGCAGCAGTATCACCAGGCTGGTCTCCGCAGATGTAAACAGCAGATTTCAGCACATTATACAGCTCACATATTAAACAGCAGCCGTGCAGCCTCACCGAGACTCAACACAATGAAATGCATGAAATAAATAAATGTATGAGCGTTTCCATTTCACCCAGCGACTTCTGCAGCTTTAAGGCGTCGCTCTCGTTGTATCGAAACAATAAATCAGAGCAGCTCAGCCCCTCAGGGCCAAAACTTTACGGCTGCACAAACACAGACACTGAATCTCACCAGCGACTGTCATAAAAACACACACTTTGGGTGAGTCTGAAAAAGAAAACCTCCATCAGCTCCTGGGAGTGTTCCCACCAGAGCAACACGAAGTTACCAATGGAAAAAAATGATTAAGCTCCGCACTGAAGGTCATGTTGGGAACTACAGCAAACACTCATACTAAATAAATAAATACTGTTATTGTTGTTTTTGAGCTATTTGAGCCGACAGCTGTGCAGAACATCACACATCATTTATCAAAGCACTTTCATCACCATTCAGATCCCTGCAGCAGCTCATCAGGACCTGATTAACTGGACTCTGTCCAAACTGCACCTTTTCTGTTCATTTGTGCAGGCTGAGCATTTCTCTGGTTATTGTGCATGTTTCACTTGTCGCTTTGGTTTGTTGTTTGTTTTGCATATTTTTTTATCTTTATATTTTTTGTCTCGTTAATCATGTTTTGGTTATTTTGGTTTTGAGTCGAAAAGTTTAACAACCTCCTCCAGGTTCTGTGGACTCAGGTCCCCTGACCCAGCGGGCCCCTGGGCCTGTGCTTTGTAGGCATGTTCAGTTTTCCACCTGTTGTCCTGCCCTGAGGGAGGATAAACTGGACACCTGACATTTCAACAGCACAGTGAAATGAGGATAATACACCACATTAATAATTCAGCCTCAGCTATATGTATCAGACGTGTCATTTAAATGGTGTTTGTTGATGGCTGCTAAGGGAGCAGCATTAATCACAGTCCTGAGACGCGGCTCATCACATATTCACAGGAAGAATCTAATCAGGCCTGCTGTCGCTTCTCCCCTCTTCCCATAATCCTCCTCTCATCCGTTCGCTTCTTCCCATCTCGTGTTTGTTCACGCTGGTGTCAGAAACACATTTAGACACACATTTAAGCAGAAACCATTATTTTGTAATCATAATTTGAGTCAGAATTTAATGGCTTGTGTGTAAATAAGATTCATTTTCTATCTCGGCTCATAGCTTTTATGAGTATGTGTCATTTTCCAAATGCAAATCAATTCCCAACCTTTGTGCAGAAAGAATAAGAGACAGCACATAATACATAATTCAATTCATATTTCAAATTCAAATCACTGTCTGTTTGCGTGAACTGAGGACCACACACACACTGCTGAAATTCTGTATTATCATAAAGTTTATTTCAAAATTATGATACAGGAGAAAAAAGGAAGCTTGAGATATGAGACAAGTTAAAGGAGGAGCCATCAGAGCGTATTTTACCAAACACCACCAAAAAACAATGACAGCAAAACTAAACTTAACTAAAGCAGCTTTATTATTGAAATTATTAACATGAGCCTGTAAGTTAGCTGTGGTCTAAGCGTCTCTTTGTGGACATGTTGGCACATCTGAAGCAGCTGAATGAAACACTATCAGCTCCTGTCGGCAGCGACTCTATGGACGTACAGTCAAGTACCACTGGATCACTGTGATACTGGAGAAAACCTAAAAACAGGAGGATTCTCAGGCAGGGTCTGCAACCTCACAGAGAGGTCCATGTCCATAGAGAGTCTCAGGGTTCTGCTGGTCCAGTCAGCAGGTTCGTGTTCTCCATGGGAGCGTCTCCGGTCTCCAGAGCTCTCCGGACGTTCTCCCAGAAGACTCCCGAGTGTCCGCCGGCCTGAGGCCAGCTCAGGTAGGTGCGTTTCTTCACCAGCTTCCTCATGCGATGGTACGGAGACATCTGCCAGGCCGGGATGTCCTCCAGAAACAGCAGGATCAGCACGTCCTTCTGCTCGTCGAACAGGCGGAAGCTGCAGGACCAGGAGAGACCAGGACAGATCAGGAGAAGGTTTGGAAAGATGTGAGATGAGAGTAGATAGTTCTGGTTTAACTTATTCATAGAACAATCCATAAATTGGATTCACTGATTTTTATCCATACATCATAATTTTAAGACAAGAGACAGATCAATGAAAGGCAGCGCCCCCACCTGGCCATCTGGATCTCCCTGGAGCACCACTCGCTCTGCAGGTAGCGGCGGCTGATCACACAGATGGTCTTCCTGCTGCCGTAGATGGCGTCCGTAATGTTCTCAATGATGGGTTTACCTGTGGAGACAAGTTGGCACCATTAAAGATTCACTTGGAAACCAAATTGTTTAACTTACCGGCTCACCAAGGTACAGAAGATCAAATCTGCCACCATCAGGACTAAAAACATGAGAAATCAAGAAGCGATTGTTTGAAAAAAGACCATGAGCTTCGGTGTAACTGCTGCCGGAGTAACGTTTGATGTAAAACCTTTTCGACCAAATAAAAAAATTCATTTGACCATAGACCCTGGGAATCTACCAGAGGACCCGTGTGTTCAGCTGCTTGTTTAACTCAGTACTGAGCAACTTCACCTTCGATCTGATGCATTTTACTAAAATATTCTGCTTCAACACTTTTTGTGTGAAAGCACCAAAACTAAACTCAGCAGGAAACTAAAGAGACACTGAGCTCAATGCAAATACCAACGCTGGTACTGGTGTTGTTCAGGGTCAGGTCTGGACTCAAACCACGAGCACCAACAGCCACGTGTCAGCATCTATGCAGTGCATCACACATTCAGAGATTAGCAGCTGAAAGAAGGATGTGAAACCCTTCGCTGCAGTGACTGTACTTAAAAAAACAACAACGTGTGGGGCAGGAAGAGGACACCAGAGATCAGAACTACATCTAAACATGCCAATGCAAACAGAAAACACAAGGTTTGACATCCTAGCTGCTACTGTTCAGGGTTTTATAATGTGGCAGCATCAGTAACAATGTGGACTATAGACAAAAACCAAAGTCCACCCCCACTGCCTCCGCTGAAAACTCTTTAGCCCAAACTAACATCTCAAGTTGTATTTGGAGAACTCTGACCTGGGTCCAGCCCTAATCTACCAGCTCCTCAGTGCACCGTCTGTGTGTGGTTTACTCACAATCAACATGTAGGCAAACGGCTTCTTGTCACTCAGCCAAAGCCTGAAGTGTCACGCTGTGCCCACGTGCTGGAGATGCTCTGTGTTAGCGAGGTGGTTTGCATTAGAGCCTCTGAAGCCCAGACCCGTAGCTCAGTGGAAACAGCAGCCGGTAGGATGCCAATTTGTAGCATACACCTACTTAATGCTAACCCAAAGTCCGACTCAGTGTGAGTCCAGGAGCTGCAGAAAGCAAGAGGCCTGTCAATCACCAACAGCTTCCACCATTACCAACAGCACAGTTGTTGCTGGAGTTAAGATGCTGAGACCAAACTGTCTCCTGGAAAACAGGAATTATTTGAAGTGAAACCCACATTAGTGGTGTAGGAGCAACTGCAGGCATCACATGTCCACTACATGACTACCAGCGGACTAAGGTCACACATGAACTCTCTCAAGCTCTGCTGCCCTGACTACAGTGTGGGTTTGTCACTTAGAACTGGACTGGACCTGTACCTGGTTGGAAGTCTCTGTGGTGCAGACAGAGTCTCCAGCCCTGTTCTCCCTCCAGCGCTGGAAGCATCTCTCGGTGAACCCAGGGCTCGTCGTGCACGTTGTAGGAGATGAAGGCGTCGTACTGATGAGGAGCCCCCTTCTTCCTCTTCCTGCTGTCGTAGAGAAAGGCCAGGAGCAGGTAGAAGGTGTAGGCTAGCTGCCACCGCAGAAAGTGGTAGACAAAGGATGTAACAAGAGTCAGAACAACCAGACAAGTACTGGAAATGAAGCAGAGGAAGCCAAAGTCCATCGAACAGGACCCGATGTCAAAGTCCAGCAGCTTTTGCCCGTGTTCCGCCTCAGGAAAAGAGCAGGTGTACTGGTAGGCGTTAACAACCTGAGTTCGATTGTTGCTCTTCACCCATTGGATGAAGCCGGCATTAGAGCAGTCGCAAATGAACGGGTTATTGTCCAGGTCCAGGTATGTTAGTGCAGGGAGAGACTGGAAGACCGTCTCATTGATCACACTGATCTCATTGCTGCTCAGTATTAAATATCTGAGTGCTGGCAGGTCGGCCTGGGCCAGGAAGTCCAAAGACCTGATCTTACACTTAAAAAAATCCATAACCTGCAGGTTTGGGATGGGCAGAAACAGTTCTGGATCCAGATTTGACAAATCAGCCTGGTTGATGCTTAGACTCCTTAGGCGGAAATTGAATCTAAATGTATCTGGAGCTGGTGCAGAACTATAGATACCCTCGGCAGTGAAGTCCTCTAAATGTCTCATACCCTCAAAGATTTGTGGCTGTAGGTCAAAGGGAAAGGCAAACTCATTGCCCTTGCAGATTACTGTGAAAAATTTCAGATACTTTAAATGATAGAAAGACTCATAAAAGTTTGAGGGAGGACTTCTGAAACTGCTCCCAATATTAAAGTAAATTGTAAGATTTTCCAACTTATGTAATTCTCTGAAGTTATAATCTAACTCAGTTGCAATAGATACAGTGAGAGTCTCCACGTTGTCCAGTCCATCAAAAGCCTTGTGTTTGATTGAACTGACTTTATCTGACCTCAGATCCAAATATTTCAGGGACTCTAAACCCTGGAAACCCCCCATATCATAACACAGTATGAAGTTATTACCCAGATGTAAGGACTCCAGTGCGTGCAGGCCTAGTTTAAAGGCACCTCCAAATGTCCACAGCAGATTTTCCCTCACATCTAAAATCTTCAGGTCATTTAGATTTTTGAAGACACAGTTGTCCAGTCTGGATATGTGGTTGAGGCCCAGGTAAAGCTCCGTGAGGTGTGTTGTGTTGATAAAATCCTCGCAGCTCAAATCAGATATATGATTATCACTCAGATCCAGGATCTCGAGGGAGGAGAGGCTCCGTACGTCATCGGGCACTTTGGTGAGCAGATTCGTAGACGCATCAAGAGACCTCAGTCGTTTCATCGACTGTATTGAGCTTTTCGATATTTCAGCCATGTAATTACTGGACAAGACAAGCTCGCTGAGCTGAGAGCAAGCTACAAGCTGCACACTTAAATTGGAGATTTGGTTGTTAAGCAGATCCAGAATCCTGAGGGTTGGGATTTTGCAGACTGTAGCTAAGACACGTTTGTTGACCAACTTCGAATAATCCAGTGTCAGATGCATCAGTGAGTCAAGACTCATGAGGACTTTTTGGACGTTTCGAAAAGGAAACTCAGCGTTATTAATGATCAGTCGAGTTATGTTCTTCAGGAAAGTCTTGTCAGGTATGTCCCATTTCAGGACCAAAGGTTGGTTACATCCAGAAATATCTATCGTCTCTAGGTGAGGAAAGATCGGTGTACTGATGCTGAAATTTTCCAAATTATTACCAGAAATTTCTAACACCTTAAGGCCTGAGGACATGTTCAGTGGCAGATCTTTGGTGTCAAAGGAAGAAAACAGACTACACCCAAGGCTCAGCACCTGTAGGTGAGGCACCTGTAGGATGGGCTGAATGTCAGTGATCTGCTGGAGCTGGTTATCACCTAGCTTCACAGTGTGTAAGCCAGGTAGGAACTGAAAGGTCGAATTATGAATGAACTGAACGTAGTTTGAACTGAGGTCAAGCAGATTCAGGTTGGACAGTCCCTGGAAAAGTTTGGCTGTCAGGATGGTTAGTTGGTTAGAGCTCATATCGAGATATTTCAATGCTCCCAAATGGATGAAAGATCCATCGTCCACATGAGCAATTTTATTATTATTGAGAATCAAAATTCTCAGCTTTGACATGTCCCTAAAATCTTCTCTGCTAATCTGTTTAAGATTGTTGCTGGAGAGCTCTGTTATAGTCGCGTCTCTGGGGATGTCGTCTGGGACAGTAACAAGCTTACGGTCTGCACAGTTTACAAAGACATCAGCAGAGTAAGTGATGGTGCAGTTTTTCAGTGAATAAGCCAGTGAAGGGGTAAGATGAAGCAGGAGAAACAGAAGTACTAGAAGCACTTCCTGCACAAAGTACAAACACACACTTCCCTTTATTGGCATGTTGATCTTTGGAACCGTCACCGACGTGTTCAGTGGAAATCTGTTGCTGTGAGTTTCCACCTGTAGAAGAAAACAAAGTAAGACAAGGATCAAAATGTTACAAAACGATATTAACAGTGTGGATCAGTTTGACATTTTGTGAAATATAACGCTTCACCTTCCTGTTGAGAAAATAACACGTGTCTGCAATAAACAGCCTGATGAAGAAAATCCACCTACAGTCTCAGCTAAAGTGACATAATAATAAACCAGTTCCATTTAACTATTAATCTATCAGTTGTTGGATTTTCAAAATGTCAGTAAATGGTGACAAAGGACAAACAGTGTGAGAGCTGCTGCCTGTCAGGTTAGAACATTAGCATAAACAGTCAGTAAGAAGGTTTTGACTGGAGAAGAGAGGAGTTACCGTCTGTCACTGGTCTGACAGGATTTAACTTTGAGAAAGAAAAAACATCTCAATGAAGAAAATAAACATAAAAACTGACCAGATCGGAGGAGCCGTCCGAGCTCTGCAGCGAATAATGAGGCTTCGTTTCAGTTCTCCCTCTATTTTCAGCACAGATGCTGAGCTGGACTCCAGCGCTTTCAACAGTCACTTCACTTCCTCTGTTCTAAAAACTGTGCCGAATGGGTCATGGCCACAAACTGTGAGTGTGAAGGAGCCGTAAATACTAACAGGAAGAACACAGTTCATTATTCAGCTCTGCTCAAAGCATCAATCTTCATGTTCATGCTGAGCAGCGTGACCACTAAACATCAGCACTGCCAGGCTTTTGCTGAACTGTCTAATATCCAGTGATTTTACAGCCTCTATTAGCAGCCGCTGTGTGGGGCCGGCTGCTGAGCGGGGGGGGGGGGGGGGGGGGGGGGGGACTCGGACAGGTCTGAACCTGTGACCTCTGGCCGCCAGACTCAGGCACTGAGGCGTCCACGGGACTCGGTCCTGTTTTCCTGAGGTCAGAGCTGGGTCTCCCTCAGAGAGACACTTAAGGTGCTGTTAACATTCCTGCAGTGAGCCTGAAAAGCCCGCAGGGTCACTGTGACGCTGTGTGGACGGACATTTCCCAGAAGTCTCTGAGGCTAAAGTAATGCAGAGATCAGACACTGAAAACAAGAAGAAAAACTGTGGGAATACGGATCATTGACCTTGTAATAGCTTCATTTTTCATTAAGTTTCCTTTGACTTAAGAGCCACAGTGTGTGATGACCAAAACAGTCTCAACAGCTGCACCACTGGAGTTAATGGAAGAGGCTTGTGCATCATTTCATACACGTCTTCAAAATTCACCCCGACTGTTTATCGTCTTTTTGCTCCAGTGTTTGTGGTGGGTCAGTGGTCAAACAACATGTGAAGTAAAAAGCTGATGGGGAGAGAAGGATCCAGTCTGACCTGAGTCTGAGCACTTCGTGGAGCCAATCTGAAACGTACGGACGTTGTAACTGTCCAGACGACCGTTTGACAGCAGTAATAGCTGGCTAATATTTGGCTAATCCTCATGACTCTATTATTTCAGCGTGCCTTCATCCTGACAGCTTGTCAGCAATCCACCAGAGCCAGATGGATCCTCGCTGCCAGCAGGTTCACGATGGGGTTAGGGGGCTGCTAAAACGACTTAACAGGCTCTAAGATGATGCTAAGCCACTCGCAGCCAAAGACTTAACAGGAGCTCGTTTTCTAAATATTTACCCCTATACTTTAATTAGCACGAAGGCCTTCTCTCATCTGTCTGTTATTCCTGTCCTGTTCCCCCTCAGATCCCTGTTGTTTCTGCTGCCCTTCATACGTCGACCTCTGAGTCCACATCTTTTTACTGTCCTGAATCAGAACCACAGGCGTATTAGCGTCACCAGCCGCAGACTGTACTTATGCAAATAAGAGGATTTTACTTCAAATAAATACAAAAAAAGAAGAAGAAGACCTGGGATGTCAGCAGGACTCAAACTGAATCCACACAACGTGGAGCGTGAAGGGCAGAGCAGAATCACAAAGATTTAAGTGTCGTCAGCAGATCTGATGAGCAAACACAGACATAAACAAAATCACTAATATACAATTTGATTATTGAAAAGTCTCAGTAGAGTCTCACCTTAGGTTGTCTCAAATAAACAGAGGACATGGTGCATTTTTAGGGGCTTATTTATGAAAGCAGGTGGTCGACACCTGATTACTTTGATTTACACTTCATAAATAAAGGTTTTTGCCTCAGCTACGTTCATGGGTAACAAATGACAAACAGCTCAAAGCAAATTACAAATAATACTTCTATTTAGAAAACCAACTTAGGAATATTTGGTTTTGTTTATCTAAAAAAGCAAATTCGTAAAACTGTAGAAAACAGGTCATTAGTCTGGGACTATTTTCAGCGGATCCACATTTGGGCTGCAGTGCGTATCAGCAGGAGCAGGATTGTGTGTTGACTAAAGTGTGTTGATGCTGATGAATGAACCTCAGAACAAACAAACTGTGCAAACTTTCTGTTGCAGCCCATTGAGACACAAATAAAGTATTTTGAATAGGAGTGAATCACTCAGCTGTGGCTGCAGAGCGCCTGCTGATCACACATTTAAGCTCCACTTTAGCATTGGTTTTTTGAACAGCTTATGAGGAAGATTTGGGTCTTTAAGCTCTGAGCTGCACTCGAGGAAAGAGGGAGGAATTAAGAAAAGGAAAAGAAGTGAACTACATGATGGGAGCTGCAAACAAAAAAGCAAAACACAAGAGGAAAACAGCTTCTGATCTTGAAGTAAAGGGAGAAACAAGACAAACAGTGATGAATGAAAATGAAGACAAACAGCCCAGTGCTATAAAACAACCTGAGGTGGAAACACAGACAAGGAAGAAAGATGGAAAGAAACAAATGTAAGTGGAGAACACAGAGCAGATCTCAAGGACATGAACAGAAAGAATCCTAAGAGAAACGGGAACAAAAGATTAAAAACCAGAGAAAAGATGCTGGAAGAGACAAAGTGAAACCTGGGGATGGATGGATAAAAGTGTGACAAACAGCAGATGAAACTGGAGAGACAGAAATCAAGATATGGAAATGTGAACTGGAGGAATACAAAAGAAATGAAGAAAAATGAAAGAGCATGAAAGAAGAAAATTGAAATGAGAGATGTAAATGTAGATAAATGAAAGCAGGCGAGGAGGGAGAGGGAGAACATGGCTGAAGGGCGTGAGGATGATGTGAGTGATGAAGCGATCGAGACATGGATCAATAGACAGGTGGATAAGTCAGAAGATCGATCGATGGATAGGTGAATAAATGCCTGAAGGAACACGCGGGCGGACAGAAAGACGGATGGATGGACGAGGGGATAAATCACTCAAATGTGTTCAAGAACGATTTGGCAAAAAAATGAGTTTTTAAAATGTCACCGTGTCGATTCGTCTCCCTCCATCTTCATCGCTGACTCACTGCCTGTACATTCATCCATCTGCTCATCCATCCATCTGTACATCTCTGTACATTCACAGCTTCTATGATTAGAGTCCGATTTTTCACAAAGATTCACGACACCAGACTGAAATCAGCTGCAGGTGAAGGATTTGATCGTTCTGATCCACAGTTTCTGTTTTTAACCCCCTGAGAAGATGAAGAAAGTCCATGTACAGACCTATGGACCTACAGAAACCACACAATAAAACAAACATGAGCCCAGTCGGGCTTCGTCCCAGTAAATTCTGAATTGGTTTGCCTAAACTAATCCTTTGACCCGGATTGAAACATCATTAGCAAGAGAAGTAATTATCAGGTAAATGGCAGCATGAATGCAAACAACAGCGACTGAATCCAGACATTAATATATGTGGAGTCATATCACCGTCACATAGAGTCAAACCGAGTCAGAGTCATGCTGTAGAGTCAGATCACATAGAGTCACGCCATCGATCGTCAAATCAAGACCCGGTACAGAGTCACATGACGCAGAACCACATCCCGCTCTGAGGCCTGATCGTGTTTTGATCTCAGATGGTCGTCGACCGTGTTTCCAGCAGCCTGCTCGTAAACAAACGCCGAGCTGGGACGCGTGTGATTGGCTGTGTGATGTTTTCCACACCACGCTGACACTGGAGGTGTAATCAGGTTCCCGTAAATCAGATGTGTCTGTGGCGCCTTTGTCTGAGCTAAAACACACACACACACACACACACTTCCTGTCACAGCTGCAGCACTTTTTACACAACTTCATCAGTGGAAGGTTTGCACACTTCACATCACTTGAACATGAGAGGGTGGCAGGATAGCAGCAAAGAATGATGGGAATAACTCTAGGACAAATAATTGGACACATCATTTCATAGCACAGGCACTGAAATAGGAAGTGCGAGTTGCGCCTCTATATTTGTTAATAACCAGATTTCTTGAACACGTTCTCGTGTATGGGGCTAGAAATAGATTCACACTCCCCCACTAACAGAGACTGCAACTCACTGAGAATGATCCTGTGGGTGCTCAGGGTCTTCTGAATGAATGGGAGGTGAACTTTGAACTTTACTCCTATCAGAGCTGCGATTACAAGGCACTTACCAGATGAATATTTTTTATACACCTATAAATGAAAAACACATTTTTGACTTGTGACCCATGAAAATAATTGAGTAGTTGAGAGATGTTTGTTTTTATTTAGTTATTCTGGTACATTCTTCCTAATGTCAAATATACGAGCTGTGTATATAATCACATTCCAGCCACATTACACAACAGCTCATCCTCCTCCTAATGGAAATGCTGTGTGATGTCTGTTGTGTCTGAGGAGCAGAAATGCCCCAGTACTGACACCGTCTGTATAACAAGCTAATTTAATGTCCCAGCACCTTTTGAAAATGTATTCATCAAACCCTACATGTTTCTGCTGCTCCACCTCAGGTCTCCTCGGCCTCTAGAGGCTCTAATGACCCACAACAGACTCCCACCATAAGCCCCTCCCACCTGTTTCCTGAAGCTAGGATGTGAACTACGGAGGCCTGGTTGGGACAGGTAGTAATTAGACACACACACAACAGAGAAGTAAATCGGGACATTTCAGTTTCTTTAAACTACAGTAACAGACTGAAGAGATCACCTGTGGACTAAAATCTTCAGTCAAACGCATCTCAAATTCCAAAGACCTTTTCCTGCCTCTCTGTTTGGTCCTTTGATGGGGGGTGACCCTGTTTACAAACCTCTCAATTCTCTGCCCACAGAGGTCGGACAGCAACGCACGCTAAGTTAATTATAGACGCTGTACAGCTGTAGAGCTGAGAGGTACAAACAGAACCAGAATCAGTTTGTATGAACAGCACAGCCTCCTTTTGTTTTCATAATGATAATACACACTCCAGGATATTACACACACTCTGAGTGAGTCCAGCTAACGCCTCTGGTTAAGCTGCAGGCAATTTATCCAGGGACACTGGTCGGGTTGATTAATTTTTTGGTTCCACACGACCACAAATCTGTATTTAACAAGCAGGATGGATGTCACGAATTACTGTCCTAACCTCAGTAATGTGCTCGCTCCAAAGGCCGAAACACAATTTATTTATTAAGAGTGCTGAAATTAATGTTAATAAATAGACTCTGCTCTGTTAGCTGTGACGAGGAGCCGATTAAACGAATAAGTTTCTCCTCAGATCTTCTTCCACTGTTACACGTCATTAACCTGTTATTTTAACCATGGAGGGCTGAGGTGTATTTCTGTAATGAAAACAAATTTTCACTTAACCAACCTCCTTCGGTAATTTCCCACATTTCTCAGAGTCTGTTCAAATCCCCCAGAGTGGAGCTGTGACCTGCAGAGAAGAGGAGATTCTGGTCTGAGACATGAGAAGGCCCGACTTTAAGACTTTAACCTCTCTTTGTTTCTACATGATCGTTTTTTGGACATAAAACCAATTTCAGTTCTGTTGCATGAGGAATGACTGTCCTCTTTCTTTTAAAATCCTTCCATGACACAGACTGAATCCATGTTTGTGTCTTTGATGTCAGAACCTGAGGAACATTACTTGTGGAGTGCCACAAAGCTCCATGTTAGGGCTTCTGTTTTTGTCTCCTACTACTCTTCTGCAACATTTCTGTAATGTTTGATCAATTAAAGGTCGACAGCGAACTGCAGCTTTAAGAAAACACCTCCAGAGCAATAACTTTTCTTACTTGCTAATGTTCACCAGGTTTTTGAAGATGTGACAAACTGACAAACAGATGCAGTTTAATGCAAATTCTGTCTGTAACATTTGTGCACAAACATATGGAATATGTCCAATCATTCATATTCTTTTGCCAAAAGGGATGACTACAAATATCCAGAGAGACGTGGATTTCATGCTCCCAACCTTCACTTCCTTCATGCAGCAGTGACTCTAACCAGGGATTGAATCGTCCACCCTGTCAGTGCTGTGAATCTGAATTCCTGCAGAACACCCCAATCTCACTCAGCTGCATGTTTTATTGAGCTGCCACTGCTGCTTCCATCTAATATGGACGCCCAGTGGAGGGTGGCGGGGCTTCAGACGGAGCAGCAGTGCCTGCTGGGAGGTCCTCCTGGATTATTTCACAGTCACTTTACACACGGTGTCATCCTGCATTCACTGTGTGATTCATCTGCTCTGTATTATTTAATCCCAGCCCAGTGAAGCTGAAGGAGTCAGTCTGTCTGAAGCTCACACTGACGAACTCGCTGTCCTCCATCCGAGCACCGGCTGCAGGAATTTATCTGCACGCGGGCCAACAAACTGCTTTGAAAGTGACTCCAGCTGTTTGGGCACAGATTTACTGCAGATAGTCAATTCCACGCCATCAGCAGGTTATTCCCTGGAAGCCACAGTTATCTCAAGGAACATCCTCTAGACTCTTCTGGTTGTAGGGTCACACATGTGGAATGATGGTTTGGTAATTAGCACATGTACATGTCCCTGCTGAAATACAGGCAAAGCTTCGCTCTCTCAGTGGTTTAGGACCAGAATTTACAGAAATCCTCATCACCAGGAGGCGTCTGATGGTCTCAGACTGAACCTGCAGCCTGAGCCCAGACCTGGGTCCGTCAAGACCTGAGTCAGAGCAGGAGAAGAAGGAGTCCTGCAGCAAAGTTCTGATCTCAGGATAATGGATCACAGTCTGGGATCACATGAAAAGACAGCCTGAGAAAAACCGGCCTGCAGAGCCCCTGGGCTAACTGTGTGCAGATGGACTGCGGAGTCCACCTTTACTGTTTGTGATTTCTGATCTCTGTTTGTACGTTTCATGCATCTTGTGCGAAAAGAGCAATCTGAGAAAATGTGATTGGACAATTCAGATACAAATCCCAACAGACTGTGAAATACTGAAGATATTTTGAGATTTTATTTATACCATTTCAAAAATGTGACCTTCTTTGGTTTGAACTGATAAAAATCCTGACGACGAAGCCATTTATTATTCATTCTTTTTCCATCTCCCTATTTACATTTAAATAGACGGCAGAGAAAACACGCAGCATCGTGCAGCATCGTGCAGCATCGTGCCGGCAGATAACAAACCACATATTGTCGTGTTTTTAGAACTAACTTTTCTCTGAAAGACGCAGAGACAGATGCAGAGAGGAAACCTGCAGGAAGTGCAGATTGTAATCTATCAATCGCTGCTGAACTGAGGGATGTGGATGGAGAGGGAGCACAAAGAAAAATACGTGTGTGTGCTGAAATCTAATGATGCCATTTGTTATAACAGGTGAGAGCTCAGGAGGTAAACAGGAAGCTAAATCACTGAAATGAGCTCAAAGTGCATCAGAGCCATGTTACACAACAGATTCAATGACCAGGCTTTTGTTTTCACTGGGGTTCATGGTGAAGGACTGTGAGGTGTTGATGCTAAACACACGTCACACACTTGGGATGGATCAATTGGATCAATTTCACCTGCTTTTTTCTTTTTTTTACAATCTGTGGATATTTTTGTTGATACTTTTCATGTTTCTCTGCAAAATCATCCGTTTCTTTGTGTTTTATTGTTAAAGAGAGAGTGAGTGTGTGTGTGTGTGTGTGTGTGTGTGTGTGCATGTGGTCTTCAGATGTGGGAGAAATCAACACGGTGAAAACATAAATTATTCATGAACACACTCACATCACACAAACATGCTACCAGTGGTTGGAGGGAACACACACACAGGAAGACAGATCTCACACATGGATTCAGCTCAGACGTGTCACTGACGTGTGCAGGCTCAGCAAAATCTGTGTGTGTGTGTGTGTGTGTGTGTGTGTGTGTGTGTGTGTGTGTGTGAGATGCTGTTTTCTGACGTGAGGTTGTTTCTGGAAAATCAGGACATGCTCGTAAAGTGAAGACGAGTTTGTAAAATTGGGACGTTTTGGAAAAATGAGGATGTTTTTGTGAGTGAGGACATTTTTAAGTTCAAACTCAAAACGTCTTTGAGAAAGTGAGGACAAAACAAATGTCCCCATTTTCCAAGACAGTGAGGACATTTCTAAGTTAAAGACAGTTCACAGGTTCACACTTGGTTTTAGGGTCATTAAGGTCAGAGGTCAGGGGTCAGGGACTGCGTTGTGTGTTAATGTGAGCTGTGTATAAACATCACTGTGATACACATTAACACTCACACGGAGCTCAGGTGTGATCCTTAAGGAAAAGTGTAAAAATACTTCATTATGAGTAAAAGTATGTTTGCATTCAAACTCTACTGCAGTACATGAGTAAATGTACTGAGTCCAGTCAAATGTGACATTAAAGCAGAAAACTGGGAGCCAGTTTAATACTCTGGCAACTGGTCATGTCCCATATAAATGAACATTAAAGAGTAAATTAATAACCAGAACTGCCCCCGATCACCTGTGTCTTTTCCATTTAGCCTCCATGATCACATCCTATGCCCACAGGTGTGCAGGTAACCTAGCAACCACACCATCTGACCACACACACACACAGCACAAATCTAAATCGGCGACACCACCACATGTTTGAGAGCAGCCTGGGACAGCAGCAGTTTTTTACTGACGGAGCTTCTTTATTTTAGGAGTCACAACATTAAAGCCCCACAATGCACTGCAGTCTGATAAGGAAGGCTGCTACAGTATTCCTACTAATCTTAAAGGCCATTTAACTTGCACATTCTTCCTGTGCTTTCAGCTGCATCACCAGCCTGCATCAGTTTGTTCAGCCTGCAGACAGAAGCCGACTGTGTTTTCATCTGTGAACTGAAGCAACAGACTTTCCAGTGAAAAATGACTTTCTGCTGAAGATGCTCCAGGTTTTGAGCCGTTCTTCTGATATTTCATCAGATTTTCATGTGCAAATAAAATAAGAGAAACAGAAGCTCCGTGTGCCGTCACAGCTCTTACACCTACTTCACTTTATTTCTTATTTCTTCTTTTCACTTCACCTTTTTCAAAAGGCTAAAGAGTCCGAGTCAGACTGAAACCGCAGCTGCCTCCTAACCCTCGGTCACACAGATCAGACAGATGAAACAGAGATATTATTAAGGACTAGAAGATTGAAGAGCGGTGTCAAGGCTCAGGAGCAGAGAAAGAAAAAGAGAGACCAATGTCAGCTGTGTCGGCGAAGGACGATTAAGAATATTCCATGAAAAACTCCAGCAGTACCACATTTATCAGGCGGTATCTCCTGTCTGTAATATTTCTCAACGTGTCAACTGCGGGCCGAGGTTACTATCACTGAAATGTATTTTGTAATAACTTTCATTACTCATCGTTATTCAGGGGTCGATGTCACCTCCATAAAAGAAAATGTCCACTGGGCGTTTTCTGATGAGCCTCAGAGAAAAGATTCACAGAAAAACTTCAACTTAAAATGTCCTTTTAAAATTTTGATGTTTTATGTTTTTTAATCAATATTTGCAATTTACCATCACAGCGTTAAAGGTCCCGATTAGCAGGGACAGGTGGACGGGTGGACCGTCCTATCACCTGAGACGGGTAAAACTTTGACACGACCTCTTGATTTCACCTCTGTGACGCCTGTGAAACCCCAGACAACAGAAACAACACAGGCCTGTTCACAAACACACGTGGTTCATGTAACCAAGCAAAGAAATGCAGCCTGGTCGGACGAATGAGGCCGTTTCCGGTCAGTGACCAAGCTGCAGCCAGGTAAAACTCTCCAGGTAAATGTGATGTGATGTTGGAGCAGCCTCACACCCTGTGGCTGAGGCTAACATTGTTGGCACAGACAGCACCTGTTGTTGTTGCACCCGTAGGCGTCTTTGCTTTCCCTCTTCACCTGGAGAGTCTGGAGACTGAGCTGCTGTTCCATCATCTGAAGACGAGCGTCGAGTAACAGCAGTAATTTATGCAGCACTAAGAGTTGGAGGGTTGTATCGTATAAAAAGTCATAAAAGAAGGGAATGTGATCAAATTTGCTTTAAAGACCATGAAGTTTTATTTCATTCCCTCTCATTTTACGTGGCGGTGATGAAGATGCAGAGGAAGATGAGGGGTTAAACGGGATGATTGACGAACAGGTGATGAGAGCGGGCGAGTGATTGATCGGTTCATCTTTTATCAGGGTGATGGATCAGAGTCCCTGGACCCATCAACCTCCTGCTGTAATTCCTCCTCTTCCTCATTCTCCCTCTTCTCATTTCTCGCTCTTCCTCTTGGATTTTCTTTCCTCTGGTCAGAGAGGGGATTTCTGATTTCTCCTGTTATCAGTGGAAACAATCTCCTTTATTGCTTTACCTTCATGTTTTCTCCTTCTCTCTGTTATTATTTCTTCTTCTGTCCCTTTGTTTTAATTTTTCCATTTTTCAGCTTCACCACACTTTATTGTTTGGAGGTGCCTTGATAAATGTGACGCCAGTGAAAGGTGAGTTTTTGAAGCTGCACCGATGAAATGAAGAAAAGGTTCTGCAGTAAATTTCTCCATTAAGTCGCCTTTTATCGGCTGATAAAGGTTATAGGAGATAAGGGGGGGGGGGATACATGACGGCATATTTTTAATGTGTTTTCGTTAAAGGCCTTTTCTCATTAACATCCACTCGACGTCTCCAGACTGTCACGCTGTTTGAAAAGGTGTGGGACACCAGGTGAATTTTTCTGAGGCGTCATTGTTGAAGAAGAGTTTGAAATACAGATGATGCAGATTACTGTGATCCCTTTACCTGCTGTTCATCTTTCCTCTCTTGTTTGTCCTGACTGGACAGTCTCTCCTCCATCGCCTCCTCCTCTCCTCCCTGCTTTTGAAATGCAAAGTGTAAATAAAGAGAGGGACGGACAGAGGGACGGACAGAGGGACGGACGTCTCACGGCTGCGAGCTGTAATTGGTTTGTCGCCTTGTCAGGTCGCTGCCTGACACTCAGTGTAATGGACAGAGACATTCAATTTAGCCCAAACACAAGCTGAATGTCAATTAACTGCCGGACGGACAGAGAGAGGAAGGTGAGGAGGGATGGAGGAAATAAAGACATGGAGGCTGAAAAGAGAGAGAGTGCAGAGAAGAAAGGGCGAGAACAGAAAGGATGTGGAAGGCGGGAGGGACGGATGATAAATGATGAGGAAAAGGACAGAGATGGAGGAACGATTAAATCATTGATCAGACATAATGATCTTTCCTCTAGCGCCACCTTCAGACAAACTCCAGGCTGCTGTTTGTCCTGTGGCTCAGACTAAAGGGTTCCAGGTTACCACAACATCCACTTCCTTCTAGTTTACACAGAGCGAGACCAGTGGACCTTTAGAGCCTGTAAACAGTGACGGCCGTTCTCAGAGTCTGGAGCTGGTTTTTGGAAACAGACGGGCCTCCCATTGTTGGTGAGGAAGAACCATGTGAGCCAGGTCAGCGGTGTGGCTCCCTGCTGGGTTTTTAATAGTTTTTGGACAACAATGGAGGTCTACGGCACAGACCCATAAGCTGAACCAGGTTCTGGATTCACACACATTCATTGGTGCTGCCGGTCTCTGGATGGGATCTGGACTCAGTAACACACACACATTGAATCAGTGGCTGTTTCCTTTAGACTGAACAGGGTTGACACATATTCACTATCGATTTTTGGTCCAAAAATCCAAACCCTGAAGTGAGAAGGAAACAGGCCTGAACAGACATGTCCTTGGTCCTGCCTGGAGGTCAGGTCGCAGTCCTGGCTCTAATTACACAGCGACTGCATTCAGCGGACTATCCCTTCAACCCTGCTGGGACGCTCACATGTCTGATCGATAACACCGGGCTTCCCCTCAGCCTGCGCTCACAGAGACAGGCTGCAGACGAAAAACAAGTGAAATTTATAGAAGCTATTTAGGTGTTGGTCTGAGACGGACTGATCGATACCTCAGAGAAAAGAGGATGAATGAAGCTGCAACACTGCAGCAGGTCAGAGCATCATTGGTGTTTCATTAGAGACCAGATCGGATCCAGACTATTGTTATTGTGTGATTACCAGTCGGCCTCTTTTTGGAAAAATTTCAACCATTATTTTTGTTGGTCTGGGCGGTGATGATGATAATAATAAATAATAATCAGTCATAGCATTTTTCACAAGCCATGTGGAAATAAAAGGATTAGTGATGTGTCTGCGCCTCAGGATGAGC
Source organism: Mastacembelus armatus (assembly GCF_900324485.2). Taxonomy (NCBI): domain Eukaryota; kingdom Metazoa; phylum Chordata; class Actinopteri; order Synbranchiformes; family Mastacembelidae; genus Mastacembelus; species Mastacembelus armatus. The sequence goes on from NC_046643.1 coordinate 22,433,893, forward strand.
CTCTCTGGAAAGTTCAACAACCAGAGACCAACAAACGTCAAGGAGCCGTGAAACGAGAACACAAAGATGCCAAAGGAGCAAAAGTAGACAAGTCTGAAAACGATCACAAACGCACAAGAGGATCAAATCGCTTGGAATTAAATTACAACTAAAACCTGAAGCAGAAAAATGATCTGTCATTCTCTTGTTTACTCAGTACTTTTGTCCCTGACAGGCTCCTGTAGAAAAGGGCCTGGTTTTTGGTTGATGTTGATCTTCTGAAGGTTCCTGAGCAGGACGGGTCCCTGCAACACAGACCAGAGCCACGTGCTGTGGACACACCTGAAGCTGATCCCTCAGAGAACAGGTGGAGGACCAGTAGGACGGAGCGGGAAGAAGACGTGTGCAGCAGCGTGTCTGCTCTCACAACACGAACACACAAATCTAATTAGTGCGCTGTTTTCTGTGGCGCTGCAGACACACAGTAAAAAACTGAATTACCTTCCTCATTAACCAGGGAAATGAGACAGACAGAAACAACTCTGAAAAAGCAAAAACTGATGACGCAAACGAAAGAAAAGAGCATTTTGTTGCTTGTTTGCTGTTTTTCCTCCCGAGCAGCTTTGTGAAAGAAAATTAAAGCGACTGAAGAACAAGAACTTGTGTTTGATGAGGTTTAGTTTCAGACCTGCTGTGATTTCATGTTTGACTCACTACAAGCTCTGGATTCAGTCACTGGTTAGACTGGATTCCAGTATCACCCTGAACACAGGCAAGATAACTACCCATTACTGCATCCTCCCAGGTTGGAGTTTGAACTAATGATCAAACTGATGGTTTGTAACTGAAGTACAGTTTGAAGTACTTTTACTTTCATAGTTTTTCCACCTTCTGCTACTTTATTCTTTCACTCCACGATTTATTTTAAAACTTTAGTTACTTCTGCAGTAAGGTAGTTAACGTCAGCTACCCAGCGGTACATAAAGTACTTCAAATTAGAAGTATATAAGGTAGTTAACGTCAGCTACCCAGCGGTATATAAAGTACTTCAAATTAGAAGTATATAAGGTAGTTAACGTCAGCTACCCAGAGGTATATAAAGTACTTAAAATTAGAAGTATATAAGGTAGTTAACGTCAGGTACCCAGCGGTATATAAAGTACTTCAAATTAGAAGTATATAAGGTAGTTAACGTCAGGTACCCAGCGGTATATAAAGTACTTCAAATTAGAAGTATATAAGGTAGTTAACGTCAGGTACCCAGCGGTACATAAAGTACTTCAAATTAGAAGTATATAAGGTAGTTAACGTCAGCTACCCAGCGGTATATAAAGTACTTCAAATCAGAAGTATATAAGGTAGTTAACGTCAGCTACCCAGCGGTATATAAAGTACTTCAAATCAGAAGTATATAAGGTAGTTAACGTCAGCTACCCAGCGGTATATAAAGTACTTCAAATCAGAAGTATATAAGGTAGTTAACGTCAGCTACCCAGCGGTATATAAAGTACTTCAAATCAGAAGTATATAAGGTAGTTAACGTCAGCTACCCAGCGGTACATAAAGTACTTCAAATCAGAAGTATATAAGGTAGTTAACGTCAGCTATCCAGCAGTACATAAAGTACTTCAAATTAGAAGTATATGCAGTATATTCCATTCATGTGAAATGGGCCATTCTGCACAATGAGCATTTTTACTTTATACTTATACTTCAGGACATTTGGATGATGGTACTTTTACTGCAGTAACATGTTGAATGCAGGATTTTTACTCTCTGGTATTTCTACTGTTACTGCAGTAAAGGATTGCAGTACTTCTTGCATTAGCTGATAAAGTGAAGTACAAATGCTGCAGAACTAAACTGAACCTGGTGTGAATGTTTCTGGCAGCGGCACTGAAACGTGTTACCAAAGGTTGCAGCATGTAAAAGCGTCCCCTAATGAGTGAAGTGGAACAGATGTGTTCTAACTTTGGTTCCCACAGTGTGTCTGCAGCTCAGATGAGGATGTTCATCAGAGCCTACAGATGGAAATATCATGAAAGCAGCAGATCCTCTTCACTCTGCTCCAGTGTAAAGAAACAACGCCCAGCTCTTATTCCACTTAGGTAAAAATAACTCGCAGCTCTCTCAGCTCAGCTCAGAGTGTGTTTACAGCGTCGGCCCTGAAACCATCCGAGACGACATGAGCTGTGTTTCTGCACCGACTCATCTCAGTTCACTAAAAACTCGCTTCTCTGTTACGGTTGGAGAGGTCAGAGCCCGGATCAACAAAAACGTCATGAAATATACATTTTGGTACAAACTTAGAAAGATTTCACTGTGTGTACACGTGTACAAATATATATACGTCTACAAGTACACACACACACACAACATGTACTGTGAGACTGTGGATATGAGACCTGCACCTAAAGAAATAAGAAAACAAACATCATGCTATATGAGGGCAGCAGCACTTCACTTTACTTCACTCATAAGCTTTAAATGTAGTTTCCACTGCAGGTTTGATTATTAGAAGAGTCAACAGCAGACACTGTTGCTGCTGCACTGGGTGTGAAATGAAACTGCACTGAGGAAATGTGAGACATTTCTGCAGGAAATTCTGTCAAATGATGCCTTTTTGTTACCTGGAGAACATATTTTGTTTTCACACTCCATAAAAACAACGTTTTGTGTTTGAGAGGCTGTTTAATGGGGACAACAAATCTCTGCTGTTTCCGAGCAAAGACTCGGCTCATTCACCAAATATCTGGTGGACCGGCAGATGTAATGATTTTATTTTTTTGGCTGCTGACTCTGCCAAACTCCAAGCTCTGGTGATAATTATCTGTCTGTCACTGTATAATTGTGATCGTCCACAGAGGCGGATGTGTGAAGTAAACAAGTGAATTATTAATCCCTGTAATTAATAATACAAACACACTCCTTCTTCATTTGTCAGCTGCCGGAAAGTCATATTTCATCCTTTGTCAGGAGATTTTGAACAGGAAGGAACTGACTTTCATCCAAAAACCCAGTGGAGAATGAGGATGTGAAGTTTAACTTTAGTCCACTTGTTTACTGGCATTTATTTCGAGAAGCAACGAGACCACAAAGTGGTGCGAAACAACCAGGAGACACAGGACAAGCACAGCGACACAAAGAGGCATCTCAGTGCATCGGGGCCTGCAGTCTCCAAACCTGTTCATGTCAGAGCCACACTGTTAAAGAGGAGTAGTGCTGCTGAGATCTGCTGAGTATGGCGATGTTCCCTAAAGTCTCCACTTTGCAAACTTCTGTTGTCAGATGAAAGAGGAGCAGAATTGTCCCTGATGCTCCTGCTGTTCACTCCTCAGCTGTTTGACCTTTCTTTAAACTCCACCAGCTTCCTGATGCTGCTTTGAAAACTCAAATCAAAGTGCTGATTGTCAGAGCTCCTTTCTTTCTGACACATGCTGCTAATTGGCATTCAGGTTAACAAGACTCCCCTGTGTCGCTGCCTTTGTGCTGTCTCATCAAACATGAGTGAGTTTTTTTATAACGTGGTTCACCCACTGCTGTACTTCACTTCACTTCACTTCACTTCACTTCACTTCACTTCACTTCACTTCACTTCACCTCACTTCACTTCCCTCACCTCTTACTGCTTCAGACAGCTACAGAGGCAGCTCTACTGCTACGGTCAGTTTTCATAAAGTTGGCTGCAGCGAACTTTTCTTTCCTCCCTGACTGGACTCCAAATCACATTTTAATACCAGTGGACCAGACGGGACCCATGCAGCTGAAGTCTTCCTCTGCTGCAACATGTGGACCAAAGTGAAGCCTGGAAATGATCCCGGTAGGGCAGGCCCATATGCTGGTTAGGTTAAAGATGGTCTATGCAGTGAGGCAGTGCTGCAACTCACTGCAGGAAATCAAGAAATCCAATGAAGAGCAGATGTTCTTACTGACCTTTCTCTGTTTGGGGCCCCTCTTGGGTTCCCATCACCGTCGCTGGCTGTAATAAACACAAGCGTGGAACTACGGCTGAGAATGTCTTATTTATGCTGGATGTTATGATTCAACTTCCTTGACAGCACCACGCCAGGTGTTTGATGCTGCGTTCGCGGTCTGTCGGACTGAAGTGTTGTGGTCCCCACAGGAAGGACCCTGGTATGTTGTGAAAGTAAAAGCTGTAAAAATATTAACAGCTGAAGAAGCTGATATTTGTTCTCATTGATCAGATGTTCTCCGCCAGTGAGAGCAACGTGATGGAAAAAGAAGCTCTGATGGTTTCAGACGGGACCAGTCCTTCAGAGATCTTGGATCCTTTGCTGGGTATTGGCCATTATTTTGATATTTGTAATGAACAGTCACAGCGTTAGATGCCCAATTAAAATTCAGCACACTCCCAGCTGTTCCTGTTGCCATCGCTCTCCAGTCGTTTGTCTGTTCTTCCATCTGTTCTGCTTCTCGCTCAGTCACTTTATCGTCAGCAGCTTTTGAAGAAGTGACTTTTTGCCGCAAAGGAGTGAAAAAGAAAGAAATCCCGTTCTCCTCAGCAGTGAGTCGGAACCAAACTATTTCTGACTCCATCACTGAGACACAATGAAAAGTGACTCATGTATGATTCATGGCGACGGTGAGCCAGGTGTTTGCCAGTGTTCACTCTGGAACACAAATAGTCGAGCACTCGAATGCATCCTGGGAAGAATAAAAATGGCCCTCTGCTGCTCAGGTGGGTGCTGGCGTTTGTTTTCTTTGAATCGGATGATGTGGGTTTCAAACAGCTTATTAAAGATTCCTCCAGCGCCAGGGAACATCCAACACGTTGACTTAAAGCTGCTGTAGTTTCTTATTTATTATCTTTGGCCTGAATGAATGTTTTTGCTTTCCTACATTTGACACAAACATTTAAACAGAGCTCCCAAACCTGAAGCTGCTGCTGCTTGTTATCAACAGACAGAAAATATAGAGCGACGCAACAATCCCTGCTGGACGAAAATTGGCTCTAACAGATGCTTATGAAATAAAGAAGATCACGGTGTCAGAGCGTGCAAAGAGCTAAGTCTAGAAACATGTAGAAAGATTTATGCAGCTTTTAACAACATTATGTGAGTTTTACACAGACACCGACATTCGACCTGAACAGAAAAACTGGACCTCATATCCTCGCACCATGGAAGTGACGTCCCGAGGAAGGATTTTGGTCCAGATCCTGATCTGAGTCACTTCTAGACCACAACACCAGGCAGGACGGTGTCGACCATACACCAGAACCCGCAGAAACAAACATATATCTATGTCTATATGTTCTATGTGTTCTGCTGTGTGAATTCTGTGTTCCCCTTTTGTTTTCTCTTTGCGTTGTAACGTGTCTCGACACATTTATTACTGGGACTCTATGAATAAAGTCATCGCTGGCTCTTTGTGTCCTCTGCACCTTTTAATACTTGAAGGATTCAGAAAACGTTCCAGTGTGTCTCGGACAGGTCCTGGCCAAGCCTGATGTTTTCCGCCTTCACACACTCAATTATTCAGCAGTGTGTTGTTCGGCGCAGTGGAGCAGCTGTCATGTGTCTTCATGTCTTTCTGTTGCTCCGTGGACAAAACCATCAGAGTGAGGACGTTTCAGCTTTAGGTCAGGGTTAGGGCAGGTCTTGGGTTTAGGCATGTAGACTGTGTCCACATCCCAGTCCTGGGTGTCCTGCTGTTTCCATCAGATTTGCTGTTTGTGTGTTTGTTCCATGTTCCATCGGGCTCCGGTGTGAATATTGATTATTGGGGTCACATGGTAATGACAGGAGCTTCTTGATGAAAACACTGAGGGTCTTGGTTCAGAAATATTTATAGTTTCAATTCTCCATGTGATTCACTTCAGGCTGTTGCCTTTTCTGCTGATTTGATGTATTCGATCATATACGACATCACTTGCTTCATGAAGTTTTATGGTCTTAACTAAACCTTTCTTGCTAAAAATGACCGACTGTGCCAGTAAACAGTAGTAAACAGTCTGATGTGCAGGAGATTCCTACATGTGATGATGTGGGAGCTCTGTCAGGTGTGGACAGAATTATGGGCCGGCTGGTTGTCTGGCAGTCAAACATCGGCTGGCTCGGTGTTTCTGTCAGAGCTCAGGATGGAGAAAACGTCTGAATAAATCTGTCCAGGTGTGCAGCAGCAGGTACACAATGAAACGACCTCCCACCATCAGGTTACCCAGTGTGTGTTACTGCAGCCTTTTGTGATCGTTGCCACGCTACGGTGTCGGGTGTTTGTGTTTCCGTCCTGATTGTTGCCGTGTCACATTTTCACAACACGATGAAGAATGATTCTTCTTCTGACCGCGGAGACGTGGAAACACAAAACCTTTCTCTTTTGTTCAGACGTGAGCAGAAAGAATGAGCTGAACTTCCTGGAGGTAAACTGAGGATCAGCTGAGCAGAAAATGAACAAAAAGAAAACCAATTCTGACACTGGATTTAAATGTATATCCATGATTTCTGAGCACAGCACAGTGAAGCCAGTTTTCATCTACGCTCAATAACTGTCCTTTAATTTGATTAGAACACAGTAAACATAAACATAATGGGAGAACACGTACATGTTTACATTTCTTTAATTTAGGCTTTTCAAAATCCTCCAGAGTCTTTGTCTCATCAAAAACTGATTAAATCCTGCGCTGACTCAGTTTGTCAGGAGTGTTTCCAGCACTTCGTGCAGAACATCTGGCAGAGACCCAGTGTCAGAGCAGGACGTTCATATATGCAGATGTTTCCAATATAAAGCCCATAATGTGAACATGTGCAGCAGCACACAGTGTTTTTGACGCTTTCATCCACATCTCATGGTCTTCCTCAGCCCAGGACTTTTAGTTTGTTGTCACAGTAAAAAAGGCTTCACCTGCAGAAACACTGCTGGAGCTGCAGCTTCACAAGCCTGTGTGTGTGTTTGCAGAGAGGCCACAGGCACAACGATGCAAACCATCCTGACACAGCCCAGTGTGATCATACACACACACACACACACACACACGATGCAGGGTGCAATGATGCAATAGAAGCAGCAGTCAGTGTTTACGTGAAAGCCTGAACCTCCAGCTCGTTCAGAAACCTCTTGGTGAACTCTGTAAACCCGCAGCAAGAACAAAACTCCCCCCTATTACCAGCCGACTCCAGTGTTGTCAACCCATCAGTGGTGCTAAAGCCATAATTAGGCCTGTTCAGTCGACACTCGGCCTGAGATGGCGGCTGCTGGCTGGCGAGATGGCTGGAAAGGATCTGTCCAGTGGGGGTTTAGGAAGCGAGCGGGAGAGATCCACCGACCAGAGGGCGTACGCCAAGATGGCGGTTAGCGATGGTCCAAAATGGAGTCAGGGAGAGCGTCTCAGATCAATCAATCAACAACAGTCCGAAGTCATAGATCAAAGCGAGAACGCGTGGCCTGGGAATAACCCAGCAACTTGTCTCCTGCTGGTGGGGCAGAAGGGCCCTACTGCCCCGGGGCCAAGTCCCAACCAGGACAGGAACCATCAGGTGATCTGGTGTATTGGCATTTTAATTGAACTTCTACACTTCGTAACAAGTTTAAAGAGTGGATCAGTTACTTGACTGATTGTAATTAAACACAGTTCCAGTCTAATTATGCTGGTGTCACTCCAGACTGTCTATAGCTCCAGTGTTATTTATATACGGTTGTTTCCACGTGTCAGCTTAGCATTAGCATGTGACCCTCATGGATGAAGCTGCACTTTTAAACACAGCTGATTTGTGCAGATGCTTCCTGTCGCTCTCTTTCACTGTAACAGATGGGAATCGGAGGACGACTGGGGGCCAGAAGATGTGCTGCCGTGGTTACCGTCTCTCAGGTAACAGCATCACTACATCCGCTCATGCTCCTCTTCGTCCTCTGATTTTAGTTCCTCCTTTCCTACTTGTGAAACCATTTTCCATCCTTTCCTCTGTTTTCTATTTTATCCCTTTTCATTTTTAAACTTTCGTCTACTCTCCTCATGCTGGAATATTTAATCTGAGCTGAACAGCATGTGAGACAGCCAGGCGAGCTCTGGGGCAGACTGGACGGGTTTAATTACTGTAACTGACTGGGGAATGGGGAACAGGTGAGTCTGTGGGGAAACTGGTGACTGGGAAAACTGTGGGTGTTCTCCCAAAACCCAATGGGTGCGGTGCCGCTTTGAGCTGGATAGGGCTGTGTTCAATAATAAAATTTAGTCAGTGATACTTAATGAGCTCCCTCTGTGTGGGTCACTGTGACATTGTGTTGCTTAACATGGGACAGTAAAAGTGTGGTCCACAGTGTTGACACCTGGTCCATCTTGTGACGTCTCCTCCTGCTTCTCTAGAAATACCCTCCATTGTTTTTCAGCTGGTGAAGATCTGCTGTAAACAAACTGTTTGTAACGTAACAAAAATATTTCCCTAACCTGCCTTAGTCTTCCAGATACAATTAGGACGATTTTACACCTGGATTTCAGTTAAAAACTAAAATTTCCAGAGAGAGAGTTTGTTTTTGTAAGTGAGCAGGAATGAAGCATTTTTATAGCGTGATATTACTATTTTTACTTAACTCTAAATACTTGTGGCAGCAGAGTGTAACTCCATAAAGAAGAAGACAGGAAGTATGATGAAGTCTGTGCTGCTGTGTGCAGTGATAAAAGGATCTGTGCTGTGCTTTCAGGGACTCATCAGCCTGCTGGGAGCTGGTTTTTTTAAAGAAAACACACAGCGGATCATAAATAATGGAGTATGTGAACATCTCAGTCTTCAGTTTAAACCGGTGCCATCAGGGATCTGTGAGCGGTAGTGTAACAGCCTGAAACATAAAAACTCCAAGTATTTACGTCTTGTACGGGATCATCCACAGCTCAAACATGACACAGTTTAAGCCCCAACATAAAGTTCAGTACGATGCGGTTTTTCCTGGACTCGTTCACTCGAGGGGACTTTCGAAAGGCAGAAATCTCTGCAGCTGACTCAGTATACGCTGAGTATTGATCCTGCAAATCTACAGCTCCATGAAACAGAAAACACCAAACTCACCACGACTACAACAAGTGAACAGAACAACCATCGCGGAGAACACGAGGGAAACAGGATAAAGGCAGTAAAAGTTTTAATATTTTCTAGTTTTCTACTAGTTCAGTCAAACTAGTTATTGAATATGTATTATATATTGTATTGAATATGATTTAAGTGATGATGCTAAATGAGTTAGCCAGCCAAGTTGGGCTAAACAGTAAAAATGAGGAAGCTAACTAAACTTAGTGTGTTCATTTAAAGCAGTTAACAAACCTAATGAGCTAATAGGCTAAATAAGGTTTTTTTCATTTGAGCCTGGATGTGAGTTTGTACTGTTCTATAGCTGTTCTCATCTGATGAGGAGGACATGGAAAATAGGGGGACTGCTCCTTTAAAGACAGTTACTGTAGGTAATAACTCACCCAGTCAGCTGGCAGCAGATCAGCAACATCTCCATCAAACAGTCCGATTCTTTGGATCCTGCAGGAACATGAATAAGAGAAAATCTCACAGCACTGACCTTCTGTCTGTCAGGCAGAACCCAAACATCACACATCCAGAAAACAGACAAACGCACAGCAGTTTAGAAGCAAACAGAAAGCGGCGTAACACAGAGCTGTTAAATTCAACATAAGTTCAGTCAAACAGCTGCCGCCACATAAACAGACTCATAAATACTGACGAACGTCCTTCAGCAAGTGAGGGGAACAGTTTATTTTCATTCAGACAAAGAGAAGTTAACTGTGGTCAGAAGCCTGAAGCCTCGCTCTCATCGCACTCAGCTGATTTTCTTCTCAGCACAAAAACAAACGCAGGAAGAAGCTTTGTTTCTGGAGAAAACGTGATTTTAGGGTTAGGCTGCATTTGGAGAACTGCACAGTGGAGCTAAATAGGATTTAATAAGCGCTCGGTGTATGTAGTCTTCATAGTGCATGTTGTTTGTCCATGTGTATAATGTCTGGTCTATAAATCATGAATTAAAGGGAAAATATTTACTAAGAAGATTGAAAAGAAAGAAAATTAATTCACTTATTAAAAATCAAAGTGTAGAAAACATTTCTGTTATTTTATTTTGAATGTCTGAAAATGTGCATGATTGAGAGAATCGTGTTTTCTGCAAATGTTTTGATTTCCATTTCCAGTATTTTCTTGGCCCGTGGTAAATATTTTGGAGATATTTTGGTTATTCTTTTTTCTCTTGACTTATGATGAAGCAGCTTTTACAATTTATAGTTTTATATATACAGTCAGGTTTCTGGCACCTTCCTGGCAAAGGTAGAAATGCTCTTAATGTCAGCTTTAGGGGTTTAGTGTTTTCTTACACTGAACTTAAGAATGGAAAGCAATGAGTGTTTGTGCTGCCTGTGTTTCTGCTGACATGCAGCAGGTTCAGGTTGGCGCCGTGCTGCAGTCAGACAGCCAGCGAGGGAGCCACTGCCAATCTCCTGTCATTAAAATTCACTGGCAGCATATGATGAGGCCATATGGGCTATTAACAAACTCAACCTCTCTGCAGATGGAGGGATGGAGGAAAGAGAGACTGTGACCCAGCCATATGGGCGAGGAAGACATAAAACTAAAGAGAGACGGAGGTAAAGATTTGGCAGGACTTCATGAGCAGTTAGCACGTCCTATTAGCATTAATTAGAGACAGACAACGATGGGTGGATGGATGGATGGATGGATGTATAATGGGTGGATGGATGGGTGGATGGATGGATGGATGGATGATGGTTGGATGGATGGATGGATGGATGATGGGTGGATGGATGGATGGATGGATGGATGATGGATGGATGTATGATGGGTGGATGGATGGGTGGATGGATGGATGGATGGATGATGGATGGATGGATGATGGGTGGATGGATGGATGGATGGATGATGGGTGGATGGATGGATGGATGGATGATGGATGGATGGATGGATGATGGGTGGATGGATGGATGGATGTATAATGGGTGGATGGATGGATGGGTGGATGGATGGATGGATGGATGGGTGGATGGATGGATGGATGGATGGATGGATGATGGGTGGATGGATGGATGGATGATGGATGGATGAAGGATGGGTGGATGGATGGATGGGTAGGGGAATGGAGGAGCTGTGAGGAGGTGTGACATGCCAGAGGGACAGGACATAGAGGAAGAAGGTCTTCAGGTGCAGCGATGTTGGAGGTGGTTAATTATCCGTGTGAACAGCTGACGATGCTCCACAGCTTCATGTTCACCTGAGACTCAGAGCTGGACCGTAAATGTTTTTACGACGACATTTTGATAAACAACTTTATCAATTATTACTCAACGTCATGTGATTCATCAGACCAAGCTTCTAATTGGCTCTTGCCTGCGTTTAATCCAAACTTGTTGCATGAAGAAACGTTGACGTCAGGTACTTCTGCCTACAAGTTCTTTCAGTAATCATTTCATTTACAGGTCCCGTATTTTCCAGCTGCCAATAGCTAATAACTGCCACAGTGATTAGGAACCTGCTCGTCATATTCAAGTTTAACAAATCATCATTGGAAATGATGAAGGAAAGCGACAAACGGACGTCAGTGTTTCCTACTAAGTTAAACTGAACGTCCTGAGTTACGTTTCTTTCTTTGGTAGAAGAGTTGGTCTACTACTGAAAACTACAGGTCAGCATAAACCTCAGTTAATAAATATTGATCAGCTACTAATCAGATCTGTAATGTACGGGCTTGCCACAGTGGAATCATGACCAAAACACAGCCTAAGGACCTTTCTAAAGGGGACAGTTATGTTTAAGGACTAATTTTCTGAGCAGGACTGGGACCAATATTTCAATAAAATAATCAGAGTCCAGAACTTTCCCAGGGCTTTCACCTCAGACCCCTGAGTGAGAAACCACGGCTGTTTTTCTGTTTCTCATCAGATCCAAAAGGTACAGCCTGTGAGCAAAGACGCTGTGGCTGCGTTCACTTAATCAACGGACTCAAAGCGCTGGGGAGGATTTTCAGTGCTCTTTCAGCCACCCTGTAAAAATTAACATATATATTTTTTGCACCTGTAGCGTGTCCACCATCCTCTACTGTTGGATATGGACAGTACATTGAATTTTGGAGCAGATCTTTGTACAGCTGTGGGGGAGATTTATTTTCGGCCGTGGAATGATGTGTCCAAAGCAGCAGCAGGGCCATCAGTCACACAGAGAGATGGATGGAGGGATGGAGTCAGGGAAGAAGCTGTTCGAGCTTCAACCATCTGGACTGTTGACGTCTCAGACCGCAGAGGAAGAGAGGGAACGAAGGGATGGAAAGTGCTGAGGCCATATGTTGGTTTCACAGCTCAGGAAGGAGAGAAAATTAATGTTTCCTCCAGCTGTGGAGGATCATTAAACTGACTTCTTATAAGTATCACTGTGGATGGACACTGAAGTCAAAGTGCTCTGAACGTACAGACGACCACCACTGTTTCTCTCAACATCACAAAAGGGAAAGTATTGACCTTTAACAATAGTGGAACCTACTTATGGAGCAGGAAATTAGTTTATGGGTTTTTATCTTGATTCATGACTGCAGAATAATTCTACACATTCCTAGCGTGAATGCACAGAGCGACTGTGTGAATAAATCTGCTCTGAGCCTTAATGTAAAATCTTCTTGATTAAAAAGGACGGTCAGACCTATTGTTGCGTCTAAATGATTCCAGGAGAAACAGAAGCCGAGTTTTCAGACACATGGGCAGCAAATATTTGGTCGTTCTCCAGCAGGACGACGAGGTTTGGCTCCGAGAACTGACAGACTGAGAGCAGCTCGCCTTGTTTCATGCCGACAGGATCCAGTCTTCACTCTGATGTGTTTGTTCTTCTTCATCCATCCATCCCACAGTAAAACATCAGGTGAGAGAAGACTTCAGGTTGTCAGATGGGGACACAGCTGGTTCTCACTAGAACTTCTGGGTGAAAGTGGTTTAATGCCTGGAAACAAATGAAAAGCTTTTGTTTGTTTTTAAACCAGGTGTAGTTCCTCCACCTGAACATGGTGGGTCCAAACATGAGGTGAACCTTTTGATTTGAAGTTGTGGGTTTGTGATCCTGAAATCTAACCAGTTCATCCAACGCTGGAAACTACTGGAAGGTAAAAAAAATAAAAGACAAATCACAGCGAAGGTCCCAGTCCGTCCACATGGCGCGTAGATCAGTGGTCGGTAAATCAGACAGCAGGTCTCAACCTGTTCCTCTTTCTCACCAACAGAGGTCCATTTCCTGTCCTCCTCCTCAAGCAGAGCGAGGGATAAATGAGAGGAGAGCCATCTGTGGGAGAGGTGCATGCTGGGAGAAGCAGATTGGAGGGGGGAGGACGAGGAGACAGCAATACAGATACAAGGAAGGATGAGGAAAAGAGGCAGCAAAGGAAGAAGATAAAACAAAATTACAGGAAGAAGAAAGAGGAGTTAAGAAGAAAAATACAGGATGTTTTTCCCATCCTGTCTCTCCAACTCCCCTCTTCCTTATTTCTTCTTCATTACCTCCATCTCTCCCTCCTCTCCTTCCATCCCTCCTCTTCTCTTTCTGCGGCGCAGCTTTAATGAGCTAATTATCCAAAGTGTTGTATCTGCTGAGAACAGTCAGGATAATAAAACTGATCATCTGCTGTTTTGTCTCCCAGCAGCTCCCCGAAAGGAACCGGTTATCCATCATCATTTCACAGCACACTCTGATTGTTTCATTTGTTCCAATGTCACATCTTAAATCAGGGCGAATCTTTTCTTCATGGCGGCAAAAACACCAAAACACGCTCAGTTTGTGTTTTGTTTCAATACCACGATCGCCCAGTGGGGGGCGCTGGAGCAGAGCTCCTATCTGGATCCTGCCCTAAACTCTGACGTCAAACTGCAGCACTAAAGTTAATTCTTTGTCCCTAAACAAAAACTTCGTTTTCACTCTCTCTCTCACACACACACACACACACACACACACACACTTTGTCTTGCAGCTTCCTGCCAACCTCCACCAGATGTGCCATCGGACAGAAGTCGCACTGATATACAAACACACAAACTCACTGTATCCCTGCAGTCGAGCGCCATCTGCATGACCATATGTCAGCTTCAACTCACAACACACACACACACACACACACACACAGTCTCTCCTGAGGCCAGGTGTAAACAAGCTTGTCTCCCAGCAGATGTGTTTCCTGTCATTCTGCATATTGTTCCACTAGACCAGTTCTGGCTGTGTGTGTGTGTGTGTGTGTGTGAGACAGGCTGGTGCAGCCTGATGCCTCTGAAGTCTTCCTGGGCTTCAGGACTGTCACACACTCGTACGCCGTGTGCATGCATGCTCGCCTACACACTGACGCGATGTAGCTGCACACACACAAACACGCAGCAACAGTGACAGTAGAAGAAGAACTTTGTGTTCAGTATCAGCCGTCACCGCTAACTAGTACTAATTACTTTATTCTGAGGTGGGCCACTACCAGTACTGGAAGAAGTACTCAGCTCCTTTACTGCAGTAACATTAGTAAAACTCCTCTATTTCCAGTAAAAATCCTGCATTCAACATGTTACTGCAGTAAAAGTCCAAAAGTACCATCATCCAAATGTACTTGACGTATCCAAAGTAAAAGTACTCATTGTGCAGAATGGTCCATTTCACATGAATGGATCTGATATTATTGGATTCTAATTATTGATGATTATTTAATGTTGGAGCTGGTAAAGGTGGAGCTGACGTTAACTACCTTATATACTTCTAATTTGAAGTACTTTATGTACCGCTGGGTAGCTGACGTTAACTACCTTATATACTTCTAATTTGAAGTACTTTATATACCGCTGGGTAGCTGACGTTAACTACCTTATATACTTCTAATTTGAAGTACTTTATATACCGCTGGGTAGCTGACGTTAACTACCTTATATACTTCTAATTTGAAGTACTTTATATACCGCTAGGTAGCTGACGTTAACTACCTTATATACTTCTAATTTGAAGTACTTTATATACCGCTGGGTAGCTGACGTTAACTACCTTATATACTTCTAATTTGAAGTACTTTATATACCGCTGGGTAGCTGACGTTAACTACCTTATATACTTCTAATTTGAAGTACTTTATATACCGCTGGGTAGCTGACGTTAACTACCTTATATACTTCTAATTTGAAGTACTTTATATACCGCTGGGTAGCTGACGTTAACTGCCTTATATACTTCTAATTTGAAGTACTTTATATACCGCTGGGTAGCTGACGTTAACTACCTTATATACTTCTAATTTGAAGTACTTTATGCAGACTGATGTGAAGGTTCTGGTGAGATTCAAACCCACGGGAGAACCCTCCTGCACCACAACATAACGCCCTGCACAGTGTGAAGTGGAGGAATGCAGGGGAGCAGAGCATGCTGGGATTGAGGATTCAACTAAACACTGAGCTGTCAATCAACAAAGGCGGGTTTTATTCTCAGGGTGGGCAGCTGATGCTGCTGATAGAGGAGGAATGACACGCTCAGGTGCAGATTTATATTCATAAACACACAGGCCTGAACTCAAACACACTCGCAGTGACAACCTCTCAGCCTCCAGAGAGCTCACATGGGTCAGGGGACACTTTGGAAAGTTTAAGACATTATTTTCTGACATTTCTGGAACATTTTCATCATTTTGGCTCAGCACCTACACACAGAAACTGTCTGTCCTTATGGGCTCTTAACATAAACCTGAACCTAACTGTACCTATTAAAGTTTGAACGCAGGTGAGTCCTGGTACAAATTAAGGTTTAGGTTCTGTTTTAAACATGGTTCAGATCTCTAGGCCCTGTAATGGAATTTATCTTCTAAATGTAAAATCACTGTACCTGTACATGTCTGTGGTGTTAATTTTCAAATTATTTTATCCAGTGTCAAACATCTTTAAACATCTGGCATGGTGGACAGGTTTTCATGCTCATGTCTTTTCAACAGGACTTAAATTTAAAATTGTAGATATTTGTTCTGCATCAGGGAGGTTCTGAACTTTCTTGGAAAACCTGTAGCGATCAGACTTGTCATAGGCGAGTTCTGTCTGTCCCTAAAAATCAGTGTAACATTTGAGGGGCTCAATTCTGTGGTCCCCAGGAGAGAGGTGAGTGAACGTTAGGGTGGAGGTCTACACAATGTGACCAGGTCCCTGAAAACAAAGTGGGCCTGGGAAGTTTGTGGGATTTCAGCGATTGATCCTCATAATGTCTTAAAAACAGGCCTAAATTTACCTGTGAGGTTCAGAGTTTTGGAGCAATGAAAGAAGGCGGGTCTGATTCCAGGTTTGGGTCCTCACAGTGGGACGTCAACACACACAGGAGGATAATCAGAATCAGTCTCTTACATCATTAATTGTCCCCAGTGCATGATGGGAAACAAGAATTATTTGGGGGTGTACGTCAACCTGGTGCCATGGCGACAGCACAGACTGTTACCATGGTGATGCCCTGGCATCTGGGTCTCTTCCATCGTCACCATCCTGTGATGATGGGACCATTTTGACATGGAAACAGAGGATAATGAGATTTTATTTAAAACATCCTCTGACTGGACAGGTCTGCTAATCTAGTTTTAATGGAGTCCAATTCTGTTTTTATTTTCAATCCTTCTGGGTAACGGGAGATCCGATCTATTCCTGTAGTCATTTGGCAGTAGAGGAAGAATAATCATAATAATACTATTCATAATAAGTGGGTACTAACAGACTACTGAAGTACAAATCTCCTTTTCATTATTTTCCTCTCTAACGAGGTCAGATTCTCTTTGAGACTACAGACTGGATTCACTCCTGACGTAAAAACCACATTTTAACTTCAGCCTGGAACATAAAACACTGGGGAAGGATCATCTTGGACAGGTTTTAACACCAGCTTCAGTTGACTGACATCAGATTGAATAAATAACGTCAGAACAACAATAAATAACTGTATCATCAGCATAAAAACTAATTTATCATAGAGATTCTCTCACACCACCCTCAGCCTTCTTCACTACAATTCAGAACAAAATATTATAGTTTTTACTGAACCACATTTGTACATCAGCTGCAGTTACAGGTTATTAATCCAAAATATAATGAACTAATAACATATGACAGAGATTATATCAGCCAGCATTACATGAAGTAGTTAAAATTATCTCCACCTTTAACAGCTGCAGTCACACTAATCTGTCAGCAGGAATCAACTATACGTTTACTTTAGTCAGGATTTTGACCTGTAACCAGGATTCCTGCTCTCTGCTCCAGTTAAAGCTCAAACATGGAGCTTTTTGTGTTTTTGTGTTTGATTTTGTGCACAAATAAATAAATAAGAATAACAAACAGAAACGTGTGTATGTTATGTGTCCTTACATATTTCATGTTTTAAAAAATAAAACATGAACGTGTGTCATACATTTGATATTTTCTGTTGGGTCAGCGCACTGAGCCTCCTCCTCTGTGGATCACAGCATCATTTAGCCTTAAATGTAAAATGTAAATGTGGTTTGTAGCATTAAATTTTCATTCGGTCTCATTTCCATGTGGAAGAAGGATCCTCCTCCTCCTGCTGCTGCAGAAAGTGTGGTGCAGCAGAGACGCTGTGAAAGCGTCTTTGAAAACCACCCTGACAGTGTTTACCCCCATTAGTGGAGCGAGTTGACAAACTTCATGCCTCCACCAGGAGTTTTCTTTTCACAGAAACCCTCTGAAAGCTCCCCCACCCACCCAAAACCAATTACCTCCAGCGGCTTTATACCCCGGCTCATAATCCCAGAGCCGGCCAGATATGAGGATTCTCTTTCAGCTGCTCAGCATTATTCAGAGAGAAGAAGAAGAGGAGCATCGGAGGGCCAGCGTGTCCGATGAGAGGAGGAGGAGGAGGAAGAGGAAATGAAGCGATTCAATTAGAGAGGCGAGGACTTGGTCAGGGTCACTGAGGCAGTCGGAGTTGGACACCACAGACAAATCTGTGAGCTCGCCGTTAATGGGTTTTCTATTTCTGAGCTGAATTCTGCCATCTGTCTGCTTGGCCTCGTTCTGCCACTTTCTGAAGGGTTTAAACTCCACAACGCTTTGTGGGCTCTGATGAGTTTTTTCTGCGAGACAATACAGCACACAAAAAGAGGTTTAGCACGACTTTCAGACCCCAAAATTGAAGATTAGAGCAGATTCATTATAAGGCACCGAGCTGTATGCTGCGACCCTGCAGAGGAAGAGTTGAGGCCCATGTGGGTCAGAGACAGAGGAACCAAGTTAATTAGTTTGCTGCAGAAATGAAACAGTTCCACCCAGACATGTCTGAGTAGGAAGTGAGATGATGGAGAAGCTGAGTTCAGGATGAGGTCCAGAGACTTTGTGCAGTCCTGAAGTCTTCAGACTCTGCTCAGTCACAGCTTTTACCAGAGGTGTTAATGAGCCTGTAGTCTTGGATTGTGTCTCAGATGGTGTCTGTGAGAAGCAGCACTGGTTATTGTTTAACAGGATGTTTCTACATCCTATGTTTTTTGAATGTGTGGTCACAGTTAGCAGCAGCTGTGGTTGAAGCTGATGGGGACGTTTTCCTGTTTGTCCATGTTGACACCACTGCCCAGTTTATCATTCTCTGTCTGTAGTTTCTTTTTATTTGCCTCCCACAGCGACATATAGGTCTGAAGACTGGAGATCAGTCTCTATATGTGACCCACTACGCGACTTTATCAACAGCGACGGATGCAGACTGGGACAGACTCGCTCAGGTCTTGTTCATCGTCAGCTCAACAGTCGTCCTGGGTCCTCGCCCCCAAAATCCCTCATTTCATCAGTTACGAGCAGTTTTCTGTGCTGCATTCACTGCTCAGGGATCTGACGTCAGCCACGGTTTTCGTCCGTTTGAGCCAACGGGAACCTGTCGGGGGCTGCTCTCACAGTGCATGCTGGGATTATTTTACAGACACGTGAAACTGCTCGGGTCTGCTGCCTCGCTGATAAACACATCAATCTCTGTGTGAGTAAATGAGTCTCCTCGGCCTGCGAGACGTTCAGGAGTTTATCTCTGTGACACCAGACACACAAACACACCTGAGCGGGTTGAGCACAGGCTGCAGGTCCTGCAGGACATTAGACTTCACACATCTGTGTGTCGGGTCAGAAACAAACAAGATTCAAATGGTTTATGGCTGAAGCAGCTGCATATCATCAGATATTAGTTTTAGCTCTCCAGCTTCCAGTCCTAGCAAACATTTTCCATCATCGTCTTCATTAACAAAATTAACACTGCTCCAAAAGTCTAGACTAGTAGCGTTACTACATTACGGTGCTTCGTGACCAGCAGTGTCTCTGACTGTTTTCACTCTGACCTGGTAAAGGACACATGTCTAAAGCCTCGTCACTGATCCACAGAGTCCAGGAGGTTCAGTCTGGCCTCACCACTGTGGAAAAGTTACTGACTGACTGAATCTGATGATTTTTCAGGTCAAAATCAGGGTTAAAGGTTAAATGAATTTGGCTTCAGCAGCGACTGAAATAATTTTAGTCCAGTGGTGCTTCCTGCCAGATCCTAGTTCACAGTAAAACAGGAGACAGGAGCAGATGAAAGCAGGATTCAGTTGGTCTGTGAAGTGGGCCAGCTGTAGCTCAAGGTTCCTGAATGGACAGTGTGAACGTAACGACAACAGGCTGGTGGGTCTGGACCAGTCATGAACTTTGTCCTCTGTCGCCTGGAAAGTACGTTTCCATACAAAGACATAAACGTAGAAACAGAGTTGGTCTCAGGTGTCATCGAGAGGTTGAAAGAGGCGGCGTAGAAGGAGACTCCAGACTGAGGAAGTCCAGCAGGGCGTTGGGGCAGGTTGGAAAATAAATACTTTAAATATGTTGTGAGCATAAGACCCAGAGCAGCAGAGGGAGTGTCTGCTTCAGTTTGTCACGCGTCAGCGTTTGTGTTCCTGAACGGAGGCTGACAGGCGGGAAGACAGGCAGCCTCCCGGCTGTCACGATGGGGAAAGAGCTGGTGACGACGGAGCGTCTCTTCAAAACAGCAGGAGATTGATGGTTTGGCGGTGGTGGGGGGGGCAGCACATGAGGGAAATGTTCCCGCGAGAAGTCACGTTAAACGGAGGCAGAAAAGAGGAAGTGGCGTTAAGTGTTTTATTTTCTTTCCTGAGTCACAGCCGAGTCAGGAAAGTGAAGGTGGAGTTTGAAAACACAGGAGGCAGTCTCACATTCTGCCTGCACTTTAATCACATGTGCTTCATTATCAGGACACACTCATGGCTGAACGTGTTGGTCCGCCTCATCACAACAAGGCTGCTCCTTGTCTCCTGCCTTTTATCCTTTTCAGAGAGGAGGACATGAGGAGATGCAGATGATCTCCTTTTTACTGCGATAATAATCCAGTTGGAATCATTTGACTTTGTGTGATTCTCACTGGTATCAGCATGTACATCAGCCCCGAGAATTAATGAACCTCCACTCTGCTGCTAATTAACTGATTCATCAGGCGCCATCTTGGACTTCTCCCCCCACACACCACGGCTCAGTCACCAGTATGGAGGAGGAGATGGGGGAGGGGAGCGATAAGGAGGGGAGGAGGAGAGGAAACAAAGGAAACAAGGGAAGGAGAGTAAAAAGGGGCAATAAGGGAAAAGGAGATGAAGAAAAATACAAGGAGAGAAGGAACAAGGATGCAGGGAAGAAAGAAGGAGACTAGTAGACAAAGGTTAGGGTGCAAAGGAGAAAAGGGAGCCAGTAGATGAGAAAAAGAAAATGAAAAAAGGAAACTATTAGAAAACAAACGAGCAGGAAAAAAGCTAAAAGAAAAGGGTAAGAAGAGGTGAAGCAGAGGAGGACAGGAAAAAGGAGAGAGGAGGTGATGGAGGCAGAGGATTTAGAGCGCAGCAGGAGGAGATGTAATCATGGTAACCTGAGAGACGGTAACCACGGCAGCACAGCATCTGACCTCCAAGTCATCCTCCCTGGAAATTTGTTTGACCTGTCAGCATCTGTGTGCACGTGTGTCTCTGCACTGCGAGGACCAGGGTCAGGTTCTGCATAGAACCAGGCTTAGGTTCTGGGTAGAACCAGGGTTAGGTCAGGATTAGGGCTCAAGGGTTTGGGGGTTGCATTATGTCAGTGAACGTCCTCACAAAGATAGATGTGTGAGTGTGTGTGTGTGTGTGTGAAAGTTTCATCAGCGTGAGACAGATTCTGCAGGAAGATGATGTTACATGCATCCAGCAGATACTCCAATCACAGCCACTTACACACACGGACGCACACGCACACACACACGCACGCACGCATGCACACAAGCACTTCAGGTATAATTTGGGTCTTGAGTTTTGCTCAAGGACACTTTAACATGTGGAGCTGAAGCTCGAGCCCTGTTCTTCCACCTGAACCTCAGAAGCCCATCAGTGTGATTGCAGCAGCTGCAGGTTCTGCACTGACCAATCAGCTGCAGGCAGGGGGCGGAAGCCACGTCACAGAAAAGGTTTAGAAATGAAGTTTGCTTCATATAAAAATCTGCTCAGACCATCGGGAGGCGACTCATCACTGAGCTGTTCCGCACGTGGGTCCGACACCGGTGGCAGATTGATAACTGTCAGTAAAATGTCACAGTGGGTGAACGATGCTTTCTGGACAGACTGAACTAATAACTTCAATCAGAGTCAAATCATAAAAGCAGAAATCAACCACGGTGTGTCGTCAGAAGATCATCATGGCTCCGAGCCTGTGAGGAAACCAACCGTTTCAACCAGCAGCTTCCCACAGACAAAAGGCCTGACAGTGAAACTGCAGCTTTAAATGTTACCTGCTCAAACCAACTGGTCAACACCAAAGTCACAGAAGTTTTTAAGGTGTCAGTAAAGTGAACGTTTCCAGTGCAGCTTCAACTTGTCCAGAAACTGCACAGCGTCTTGTTCAGGCTGGAGTTTATTCTGCTGCTACAACAAAACACAGAAATGAAGCTAATTATAATCAGATCAATAAACTAAAGGTAAACTGACAAATACACGTTAGACCAGAACAAGTATGACCTTGTGAATAACACACTTTTACCTGAGTTGTGAGCAAGTGACTGAAGCTCCACCACAAACCATCTATTCATGAGAAGAGAAACTACAAACAGCAGTTCTCCAATTCATGTGCCCAGAGTCAAACATCAGTGGTTTGTGATCGAGCAGATTTGTGAATAATACGAGACGTCTTCTTTAAACAGGCCGGAGTCGTCTCGGTCTGGAGGAGATCATAAATGTGACTGACCTGCAGATCTCAAATCCAATAAGAGCTACAAAGACTTCATAAAGCATTCCCAGATCCTGCTCAGTGAGGTGGGAAACCATTTTTATTTCTCATTTCACACGATGAATAAAATATAAAGCTCACACAGAGGTCCAATAAAAACTTCTCTCTGATCAGCAGCATGTTCACTCTGCTGCCGCCGCTCGCTTTCTGTCTCTAACGCAGACGAACACGGACGATCACAGACAGAAGAGCAATGAGATTATGGACTAAAATGTGGAAGATTAGACTACACCAGTTTTTTTATTGTTTTCAACCATTTTCTACTTGATTCTCTTTTTTATTATTTTATTGCTTTGTACTTATTTCTGTACTACACTTGTTTGGTTGCTATATAATTGCTTAATAAAAAGGCCAGCAGCATTAATCCATCCCTCCTCCATCTCAGCTCTAAAGGCCAAAATCACAAACATATAGTTTTATTTTTTAAATGCAACCACATCTCTCTGCACAGAATCAACTAAATCATTTCAATCAGACGATCTTTTGTCGCGTAATTTAAAACACGTCCTGTGAAAACCAAACCCTGACTTGATCTTCTCTGATCTGGAACCATCCAATAAACACCTGAGGTGCACCTGCAGGGAAACAGCACAGATCAAATATTCCTTTGAAGGGTCTTGATGATATTAAAAAGCAGCTGCCGGCGATTATTCACCTGCAGCAAACACCTTCTGCAGATCTTCACACAGTGACTGCATTTCTGCAGCTTCCTGAAATAACCTTTAATTTTACAGCTTCTCTGCTCACATACAGCGAGACTGAGTCTCATTTGATTTTTATGGTTATATCTTCTCATACATGGATGTATCTGTGGGAAAAGTAGACACCAGCTGAATCTCTCATGAGATTTAAGAGTAAATTTAAAAAAGCCTTAATTCTGACTTTTTGCATAAGAGGAAAATGACCTTTGATGCAGCGTCAGTGATGAAAGTCGTTTTAGAAGCAGGATTAATTTAATATGATGCTGCATGTGGGTTTGTACAAGAAATAAAATAGATCGAGACTGTTTGACATTAACAAAGCTTCTCAGTGTCATTCAGACACATTAATATTCCTGTTCAGGCCAAAAAAATGAGGAGATTTCGGTCAATTTGGAAAATTGTGTAGACTTGGCAATGAAAAAATAGATTCATTTTAAGACTTAACATAAACCTCATGCACAAATTAAATTAATGGTAAAGTTACACAAAGATTAATATGAAGGAGAAAACAACAGAAAACCTGTCCTGAAATATGTATGTGTGTTCTCATATAAGGTTAGAACATTTCCACACATCCAAGACCTTCTGTCCAATACCATGACATGCTTTTAACCCTCTTTGGAAAAGTCCAAACATGAAACTCTTACTGCTGGAAATTTGAGCCTCAGTCCAACTAAAAGGTTGGAAATCAAAACTGGATCAGAAGAATCTGTCACATCTTGTCTGAACAAAAACATGCTTCCTTCCAGATCTGTCAGACATTTGCCAAACGGCACTGAGGACTGTTAGCGTGTGCAAGCAGGTTGGAACGGGTGGAGGAAAGTGTCAGGTGTGATGTGTGACAAAAGAGTGTCAGCAAGAATGAAAGGAAAGGTGGACAAGACAGTGGTGAGAGGAGGATACAGAGGATAGGGTTAAATGGAGGCAGATGATTGGCTGTGGCGACCCCTGAAGGGAGCAGCCCAGAGGAGAAGAAGAAGAAGACTGAGGACTGTTAGCATTCACATTAGCCTCTTTACAGTCTGTGTGAATTATTCTGCATCAACCTGAAACTTCCCTCCTAATTAATTCTGGGATGTAAAATCTGCCTGACAACAGATTCAGTTCAGCTTACAGCGTTGTTTGCGTTTGATCCTCGGGTGCCCTGACCCGCTTTAGATCCCGCTCATTAGAATATCAAAGTTGATCTATTTTACCCCCAAACTCGTCTTGTGAGGGCTGAGTGCAGTTTTGCCTCGGCTGCAGAGATGTTTCCGGGAGGAGAACTGCGAGCTGCTCTGCAGGGACAAAACCGGAGCACAGAGCAGGAAGAGGCTCTGAAGTTTTACACCAGAGAGCTGAAATGAATTATGGGAGTTTACTGTTTGCTGAGAAGCCCTTCTGCGTCTTCTCAGAGGTCAAAGGTCAGGAGCAGGCCGGTGTTCACACTTTGTACATATGAGAAGTGATAAGACATTCAGTGGGTCCAGCCTCAGAGGTCTGATTGATTTTGGGGTTTTGGACTGTGACCTGGACCAGCCTAAACAGCAGCAGAGACCAGATCATGATGGAGACACAACTGTTGGACCGGACCGGGTCTCCTGTTTTCATGCATGAACAGATTCCTGCAAATCCTCAGTGTTTTAAAAGTCCAATCACCAACATGTGTCTCTAAACCTCAAACCACTGGTGGAAACTAAGAACATTTTCCATGTCTGTTTTATGCAACTATACTTTTCTACTTCGCTCCTTCTTCACTTTATCTCAAAGGGCCATGCTCGGCGTCGAGCCGCACTACAGCTTCAGTTCCTGAGGACAAACCTCCAGATGTGCAGTGAACAGTGAGTCTTTCTCTACATCTGCTGAACAAAACACTAAAACATACGATGACGTTGCAGATGAAGTTTATGAAGCAGGTAAAATAACAACAACGTTAAACGACACACACTCACACACGCAAATGTTCTAGTGAACCTGTGCGGAACTGCAGAACCTCTGAAACTAGAGAGCAGCAGCACATTAGCTGAGGAGAAAATAATCATCATTAGGGTCCTATGACAATTTTCCTCATTTTCCATTCTTTGTGTCAAAACGCTGCTCCAGCGTCCTGGATCGAAGTTTGAAGCCTCTCTGGGCTTTTCCTCCAGATAATAGCTGCTGAACAAACTGCGTGTGCGTGTGTGTGTGTGTGTGTGTGTGTGTGTGTGTGTGTGTGTGTGTGTGTGTGTGTGTGTGTGTGTGTGTGTGTGTGTGTGTGTGTGTGCATGGACTCACACACTGTAAGTTCTAATAATACGCTCCTGTTTAATTCTCTTTTCAGAGCGTTTCCCCACAGAGACGCCACGAGCTAGTCTGCAGGAGAAAAAGCGGCTCCAAACTGGCTGAACACACATGAGGCTTAGAGACTGTTTAGTGCCTTTGAGGAAATTCTGCTCAAGGTCAAAGGTCATGATGAATTGAATTTTCTTCCAGCAGCTATTGAAGTGTCAGGGAGCAATGTGCTCTTCTCTTGAGCCCAGAGAGCAGCTCTGTCCCCTGGGCAGAGCTCAAACAGGCCCCTCCTGACCCGGGAGCTGCTCCTTCCCAGGACCTGGACTTTGTGTTTCTGTGACGTGGGGACATTTTTAAAATGTGGGGACATATCTGTGTTAAGAGAACATGTTTTGGAAGAGAGGCTCAAGAGAAGTGAGGACATTTTGTTTTTTAATGATGTTTTTAAACATCATGGTTAAGGTCTGGACTCACTCATGGTTCAGATCCCTGACCGGCTGACAGGAGGTTTATCGTGTCCCTCATATGCTGCGTCTGTAAAGGAATCTAGTCTGGCCTGGAAACCTTCCAGTGTGTCCACACTTAAAGTCTTCTTCTGAGAACAAACAAATATTCAGAGAAACAAGGTCATGGTCGTCTGCCAACACTCACATCCACTTCCCTGAGAACCAGAGACATAAACACTTCATAAACAGCTGGATCGCTGGGAACTATCGGGGTCAAAGGTCACAGGGTCAGGAAGGAGGAGGGTCAGGCAGTGAACAGAGACTTGTTGTTTTGAGCTCAGATTAGAAATGAAACTGACTTTAGCAGGAAGTGTTGACGTGCACAATAAAATACAACAAAGCCCGACTCTACAGCGTGACCATGTGGGTCTTCTCCTGAGACTCTCCTGTGTTTTTCTTATTTGTTGGTTTCACAGCCTCTCAGTAAAAGACAGAACATCCTGAGAGTGTGCTGTGTGTCCTGAAGTTGTTTGGATTGTGTTGTACTGACTCAATGCTGCTTTGGGCCTTAAGGACACCTGGGAAATGAAAGCAGCACAAACACAGAAACTGAAAATCCTTATAAATACAGAAACACGCCGAACAGACCTGGAGCTAAATCGAGTGCCATCCTCCCTGTTCCACCTCATTGATTATTCATCGCCACGAGCTCAGTGTTAGTGACGTGTCCCAAACCTCTGACAACGGAGGACGAGGATCAAGCCACAGACGCCACACAAACAAACATCCTGCAGCTGCAGAGGACGAACAGCTGGAGGTTAACAGGCATTAAGAGGTTAAGAGAGGCTGGTGGGTGGATTTCCCAGCATGCACCTGGCTGAAGGAGAGGCAGATTCTCCAGGACAAAATGCTAAAATTCTCCAGCAGTCCCTGCACTAAAGGGCTGACGTTAGCTCAACGCGCCTGAAAATGATTCCTACACATGAACCTCAAAACGTCTTGTCTGTTGAGCGTCAGGCCCGACCTGCACTGCAGGAACATCTGTTAAAGCAGATCCCATTTTCTACGAGCACGAAGAGAAAATGCTGTTACCTTACGTCTTCAACGAGGCACGTTGATGCTGTATCACTGAAGGCACAGAATCCAGCTCCCACTTGCACCAAGTCCCCCATTTAACCGGAACCTCCATCTTTCCTGAAGCTGACAGGGGGTTTGAGAGTGTGGAACCAGCCAATGAGAGGCTGGCTGTCCTGTTTGCACCTGAAATTAATCACAGAATAACCTGTTCAAACATATTTTATTATAGTGAACATGTACCGTGAGCAGCCAACTGCAGTTTTACCCAGTTCAAAATATTTGTACTAGCTTGAAGTTTGCAACTTGACTGGGTAAGTTCATCAGCCCACTGATCCTGAATAAACTTATCCCAATAATTGGTACATGAGCTGAGTTTTTGATGCATGTTTTTCTGACCTTGCCATGGGAAATGTTGATTTGAATGACGGTGGTTCGTATTTTTAGTCTTTCCTCAGCTGAACAGACCAAACACCACATCAAAGATGCTTCTGCTGACCTGATTCTCTGTGCATCAACAAAACCTTCAACCATGAGGGCTTTGTTAGTGAGACCTTATTAACTCTCAGTCCTCTCTTCACTTCGTGCTCTTGGAGTTTTAGAAAGTCACAATGTTCTGTAAATGTTTGCAACAGCTCTGCTGGTTTTCAGGTTTCAGCTGTGGGAAAACTCCCTGAGGGTTTGTGAGTCCTGATGTGCGTCAGTAAACAGTTGCTATATCTGCAGGTTGACTTGTACAGGTCGACTGAAGCTTCACTGTCACTGGTATTTTCCTGTTTTTAACCACAGCCAGTGTTCCTCGCACCTGCACCAGGTTTTACCACGACTCTAATCCCAGCCATAGGTGATGTACCGTCATCACAACTGGTCCTTAACCTGCATCATACCACAGAAACTATATTAAACTATATATAAACTAACAGTGGAGCAGCAGCAGCTGTCGGCTGTGGTAAAATCATTTGTCCTTGCTGATTTAAAAACACTGAGGTCCCACAGGCCTTTGCTGCTCTCCCTGTTTGGCAGTTTATATAAAGCTTTAGTGATAACAGATTTAAAGTTCAAGATTTTAAAGCTTCTGCTATCAAAGCTTCTAGTGTGAAGGCAGCTTTTAAAGAGGACTTTCTAATGCGTGAATATGTGTATAGAAGATTAAACTCCCCAACATTTATTAAGCATTTCAAATCAGCTCCAACAAAAATGCTGCTCACACATTCATTTATCAACTGTACCAGTGTGAAAGGGGCCAATCTGCATAATAAGCACTTTCCCTTTTAGTACTACTATTTATGCCGTACTTTTACTGAAGAAAATTTCTGAATGCAGCATTTTACACGGCTGCTCCTGCTGCACAGGCCTCAGACAGAAAGCTGTGGACACTTTCTCACTATAAAAACAAAAGGTTTGGAAACACACCCACTGGCTTCAGCCTTGGACAACAGCAGCACTTCCATCATTCTGTTCTCCAGCTCAATGACCATCTCTTTCTGTTCCAACGTTCCCGCCTCTGCTGCACCTGAGACCTGATCTCTGGGAGATTTCAGGGACAACCTGCCGCCACAGGGAAATACAGAAGATGTAAGTAAACAGGAAGAAGATGTTATGATGTAGTGGAAGAAAAGTAGTTTCATGAGACACAAAGCCACCAGAGACATTCTGACAATGTTACATAAAAATGTCCTTCTCATCAGATCAGGTTCAGTGTTGCTGCTCCAGGACTGGAGGACGGAAGGACGAGGGTTTGATAAGGAGACATATAAGGACATGAGGAAGGAGAGAGGAGCTGTGACGATGAATGGTGCTAATTAGAGCAGAAAAAGCTGTAATTGCTGTCGGCTCATGGCTGAACAGAAACCTGAAACTGTTCCATCACACGCTCATCATCAACACTAATTTCCTCCCTTGTTGGAGTCGAATTGCTGCCAAACAACAGGTGGAAATGTCAAAGTGTGTGTTTACAAGTGTCAGCAGCTGCAGGGCTGAAGTGTGTGTGTGTGTGTGTGTGTGTGTGTGAGACTGACACACAAAAGGCCACAATCAGCAGGTCCTGGATGGAAAACCCACTTTATTTTTTATGTTAAAGACTGAAACTCTAACATGTACCCACTGTATCTCAGCTCTCACAGCTGGGAGGACCCCAAGCTGAACTCAGATCAGCAGACAGACTCTTCAAGCCCACCTCCCCCTAAGGACACGGCCCAAGGTGAGAGATAATTGGCTGATGTCTTGAGTTTAATTAGTCCAGGAGTTCTTCATGGAGCCACACTGGGCCCTGGACTCTTTGAGCAGATGCTTTCAGTCTTTTCTTTCCTCTTTGTGGTGTCTATATGCAATAGGGTCAAAGGTCAGTCTGGGTCTGTCCCCTCTGCTGCCGTTAACCCTGATCTCAGGACTGTGGCTTCATCACATTGTGATTTCTCTGTTCCTCTTTGTTTATTCCTCCTGTTTTTCAGGTCTTTCCCTTCCTATGTTTTGATAGTTTTCTTGCAGTATGTTTTCTATCCTACACTCAGACTGTTTGTTTACATAAACCTTAATCCGTTTAATCTCTGTGTGATCTGTAATTTAGTTCTGATTGGGAACAGCAGTCCTGGTTGGAAGAAATGGCAGGTACCAGCTGAAGAAGACAAGTTTGCAGAAATGGTGATAAAATAAATTCACCTAAGGTTTGAATGTGAAGCATTTTATATTTTATTTTAAATGTGGTGCAGCAAAAAGTACCAGATTTGTCTTTGAAGTGTAGTGAAGTATGAAGCAGCACAAACTGGAGACACTCAGGTATGTTTGTCAGTGTTTCTGCTCAATGTTGTACATTCCTCTCCACCCTCCTCTCCTCTGCAGCGACTTCAAAGTGAAGGTCAGGAGGCGGCGGGCGGCCGGAGATGAGCGGATGAGCTGCTGAACCTCCTGGAGAGAAGACGAGGACGTGGAAGGTGGGAAGAGGAAAAGGATGCAGGGCGAGGCAGCGACACAGAGGGATCCCCTGAAAAATAACATGTTGTGTCTGCTTCCTGCAGTGTACAGGAGGATATTTCAACATGGCTGCTTCTTTTGTCAGGAAACTTTCTTTAACCTCCTGATGCTCCTCGTCCTCCTGCCTCAGCTGGGACTGAAGCCAAGACAATGTTTGCTTTTGTGCATAAGGACAGAAGGAGGGAAAACATGGAAGCTCACACAGACAGAAGTGAAGGTGATGTGAAATGTGTTTAATGCAAATGTTTTGACATGAGCTCGGTCTGCACAGAATCTATCCCCAGCCATCGCTGCACGATGAAGCCGCTTTTCTGTTTGACTCAAGCCCGACTTGTCTGACCTCACAGACTGAAGCAGATGCGGGGCATGATGGGAAATGCCTAGTGTGGGAGAAAAAATATCGATTCCTCCACTTCCGAGAGGTTTTGTCAAACAAACATGTATTTAGTTGCAAAAATCTCAAAACTGATTGTCCTTCGTGACTTATCTGTCACTTCCATCTCGTTCCCGCACACAGGGTCCGGCCAAGGTCTGCAAATAAATTGAGTGCTGAGGACCATGAGGTTCCAGTAGAGAAATACCTGGGGATGTGGAGCCCAAGACCACATCAGCCTCAGTGCATTTAGTGAAGTTATGACAAGTCCTGTGGTCAAAGACTTGAACTCATCTGACCTGGTGAAGGGTTTTCAGAAAAACATCTGCACAGATGTTCCAGCCCTCACTGTTTAAATATCTGAGAGCCTGTTTCTTTTGACTGGTGGTTAATTTCTATAGCAGAAGTTAGAGGGTCTGTTTCCACCATTTAGTGCTCCTGCATAACAATACAAGAAACATGAAGTGTGTTCTGGTCTGTCCTGGACCCGCTCAGCACAAAGAGCCTGTCATTTGCCAACATGGACATTACCTGCACTTCAGAACAGGTGCCCAGACTTATAGGCACATCACAGCCACAGGAGCTGTTAAAACTCTCTACTCATAATTAACATTCATTAAACAAAAGAAAATGCAACAAAGACATAAATGCCAGGATAATACAAATCAACAGAAAAACACATACCTGCAGGAGAAAATACAATAAACCATCAACGGTGGTCTGGTGTCCGTCCCGCACATCCGACCAGTATGTGTACAAAATAAAAAGTAAAAATTATATTTTTAAAAAAGGTAGGAGAAAATCGAGGAATGCTAACGAAACGCTAACAGGATGCTAACAGGGCGCTAACGAAACGCTAACAGGACGCTAACAGGACGCTAACAGGATGCTAACAGGACGCTAACAGGACGCTAACTGGATGCTAACATTGCTAAAGCGCAGAGCTAAGCTAGTCACGCGATAATGGCGCGAAGCGAACTTAAATTGGATGAAAACATTTTCAAAACATCGATGAGGGTTAGGGTTGGGGTCAAAACATCCCAGACAGTCAAAGGATATGATTTTAGTGACGATACAACACAGACGACTTGATTAATGCAGAAAATACGAAATACCGACAGCACCGTGCTAGAAGGGGGGGACGGAGAGTGCAGAGGGACAAAACAGCCGAAAGGAATCGACACAAATCATTATATCAATCCATAGTTTGTTTTTGATCATTTATAATTTTAACTAGAAACGTCAATCAATCTGCTCCCGGACCGACTGTTTGGGCTCCCCAGCTCACTTCAGTTTCAGTCCTCGGATCCAGACTCTGTACAGGATTTGAATAAATCTGAGTCACCTGGGTCGTGCAGGAAACATCAACCTTTACAAACAGTTTACTCTTTAAAAAGACAGATCTCACTGTAGCTTCATATCAGACAAACCATGGAAACTGTGCATTTGTTGGGGACTATTTTCAGCAGCGGATTAATGTTTGGCCCCTTGTGCAGTGGTTCCATATCTGGGGGTTAAGACCCCACACAGGGGTCATATGTTGATCATTTTGTGTCCACTCAGATTGGTCAAGTGGAAAAACATTTCTGAGCTTCTTAAATTTGGTTTTGGGACAATTATTGTTTCCATCTTTTAAAAAAGTGGATAGTTTTTACTCTTCAGGCCTTGACAAATACTGAAATCAAATCTTATTGCTCAGAAGAATTAGATTTATCAGCACGTTACCACACAAGACGCTAGATTTGCTTAAAGATTGAATTAATCCCTGATTCTGCTCGTGTGTTTACAATGCATTCTCCTTTCCCCGTCATTGTGTCTTATTATTTTATTGGAAATGTAAAGAAGCCTCCAAGTCTCAGTCCAGTGATCGTCCACTTTTTGTCGCAGCCGATCAATAAAAGCTCATTTCTTTTCTTCAGTGCTTCCTGCCAGTGTCCCTCCGCCCCGTAACACGTCCGTCCTTCCTCCCCTCGTTCATCCGCTTTGTGCTGGTTCAACCTGTTCGCTGCGTTTTATTGCATTATTTGGATTATCAGCAGCAGCTGTAGGTTCAGACAGAAGTAAAGCCCCGACACACTGCCGCCGTCAGGGCGACTGGACTGTCGGCTCCTTATTTTTAGAGGTCAGGGGTCATCGCTACATATCAACAACCGCCGTCCGTTTAAAATAAACAGCACAGTTGATATCAGCAAAGACTCCTGCAGCAAAAACAGCAGTCAGGTGTTAACCCAACGACAGCTGCTTCATGGTTTGAACAGGTGTCTGGTCTCAAAACACTTGAGCCTGAAATTGGAGGGAAAAATACGAGCTCCTGCTGGTGTTTCAGTGCTGGGAGTTATTACGCCCCAGTCAGCATGTAAATGAACACACTTCCACATTTTGTGCAGCGTAATCAAATGAGCAGCACTGTGAACATAAGATTTTCTTTAGTGCAGACACGTGTGGAGTCTTTGCTGCAACGTCAGCAGAATGAAAATAGCAGGGAACCGGCCGTTATCCTCGTGCTGCGCCCACAGTCACAGTCTAAAGCAGCTTCTTTTGTTGTGTGGGGAATTTGCAGCAGATCCAAACACTGCCCGCTCCTCTGAGATCAGGTTCATGTGAGTCTGAGCCCTTACTGTGTGTTTGCACTGTGCACGTCACTGGAACATCTTCACTGGATAAAGACGGACCAGTAGTGAGCTTAATAAACGCCAAGGCTGGCACCATGAAGTGAATTAGTCCTTGTTCCTAGAAGAGGCGGCGAGTGTTGGTGCCAAACCTTCCTCTCAGTCCCTCTGAAACACTGGACACCTTTTGTTCTGTGGAAAATAACCGCACAGGATTCAGTTTGGAGAAAATAACGTTGACAGACGACAGTTCTTCTCATCATCATCTGTAAAACTCAGCATGATGTTCGAGATTAATCAAAAACAGAATTTAATCACATTAAAACTATGTTAGATTCTATTACATGTGGTGTCCAAATGCACCAAACGATAAATTCAGTGTGTTTTGGTGCTTAAATCTGATTTCCGAAACACAAGCAGTGAAGTGTGTGACGCTGGGATCCATCGTGTCCTCAGTCCAGGTTTCTGCACATTCATCAGCGCGACAGATTAGAGGCTTCAGGTTCCTCCCTGCACACCTGAGCCTCAGATCCCCAGAGCAGCAGCAGCTAATCAAACGTGCTTTATTACAGTCGGGATGGAAATGTGGAGGTCTGCTCACAAATTTGAATGGTGCTGATGAGTTTCCTGAAGGAAATGACTGAAAAGACTAGTGCCTCATAGGACCGGGACTGAATGATTGGTTCCGCTCAGAAGTGGAGACAAATCAGTGGATTGTGGCTTAGCTAGCTGCCTTCAGAGTCTGGATGGTGAACGTTGGTCTCTGTCAGGTTCTGGTAGGTCACTCTTGGCTTGTGGCTAGTTACACTTTTCCCAGCTAGTTACTCTTTGTTCACACCTGATTACCATTTGTTTCACAGCTGAGACAGAAGAAGAAGAGTGTCTGAGCAGATGAGGACCAGCAGAACCAGTGAGCAGGGTCCAGGTGGAGGATGTAGAGCACCTGCCAGCAGCTGGATGGTCCTGTGACCACACCTGCTCACATTATTCACAGAACACAAGGAAGAAAAGAACCAAGATCCAGGACCCAGGTCCAGCAGGGTCCAGTCACAGTGGACGTGGCTTTGTGAATGACAGAAGAACAGGAAAGAGAAACAGGGAAACGAAGTGGAGTCTGCTGACACATGTTGACCACCTGCATGTTTCTGGGAGACTGTGTGTTCAGTCACATCAGCTCCATGAAGAAAAGCAGATCATACCCACTGTGGAACCTGGAGCAGGATCAGGAGCAGGATCAGGTTTCTTTGTTTTTTATTCCTGCTGAATCTAATTTGTTTCCAGGTCAGTGCTAACAGGAGCCGCAGAGGAGATTCATAAATCACATACAGTAGCAATAGATCAACTAAGTCTGGTAAGTAACAGCCTCTTTATTGTACATGATGATAAGACCATGTGGGTACAAGTTACAACAAGTGTTGGTAATGACAGGAATAATCAGTCATCGTCTGTGTGCAGCAATAAAAACTCACATGGACCAACCAAATCTGACCCAACGTCCAAACAGCCGACGGACGTGTGAGTCAGTTTCAGCAGTTTGACTCCGACAAACAAACCAACCACAACTGTCTCTGGTTTGTCGTTTCTGTTCTGGTGTGTTTTTATGACGACCTGTGAGCGAATCATGACCAGAAGAAACAGTTTCATGGTTTCATATTTGTCCCCCTCACAAACAAAACGTTCATCCTGCAACACGTTCAGCCGTGGGCGTCTCAGAAAACAACAGGTGTGAGGGGTTGGTGGATTGAGAAGCAGGCTTGATATTTTCTGGTGTTTGCTCGATGCTGATGAAGCTGTAGGAGGAAACACTCATGCTGATGTGAGCTGCAGACAGAAACACACTAAATCCTGCTGGATAATTGTGTTTGTTCAGACTGACGTCTGGCAAACAGCCTGCAACAACCTCTAACCTGCAATTTAATCAGAGGATGGAGAGAACGAGGAGGAGGAGATGGAGACGAAGAGGAACCGTGTGACTGTGTCTGGGTTTGCTTCGACTGATTTAAATCTCCTGCAAATAAAACATATTGAGCTGGAAAACATTTTAATTAAAATGTGAATGACACAATGTGTGGGCAAGACTGGGAGCTGTGTGCAAACCAAACAAACAAACAGTGGATTGTAGACAGTTAGTCTTCTCGTCTGCTTCTCGTTGGTGTGTGAACAGTTAATGTCCTGATGCAACAGGTCAAAGTTCGGCTGCACGATAGTTAACGAAGGATGTTAATGCAGGTTCTGATGGGTCGTGCTGGTTAGGGTCTCACTAGTGACTGTTCACTTCTACCTTGTTACTTTCAGCATCAACCTAGACCAGTATCGGCCCCTGACTAGTCCTTCAAGTCTCTGACTCGTTCATTGTGTTTCTGGGATTTCAGCGTCTGACTAGTTATTGTGATGGTCAAACTAACTGACCAGATGCTGAGGAGTCTAGTTTGCTTTGGTAGAGCTGGTCCCCCTTGGTTTAGCCTTTGTACTGACTAGTTCCTGTCACTGCTCGGCCTGTTGCTGCCGTCAGACTGAAACCTCAGTGTCAGGCCTGTAGGAGGGAGACAGAAGGAAGCACATTGCAGCAACATGCAGATGATCCCGATAACAAAGCACCGAGGGCTCAGGGAGCTGAGGCAGCACTTCTGTGCAGCGAAATCCTTCCTCGTTCTCTTGCTGCTCTCGTACTCACGTCCAAATCAACCTGTCAGGCAGCTTCCCAGAAGATCCAGGACCTCCATCTTTTGCATAGGCTGCGATGTTTTACGGGGACAGCCTCATAAATCTGGAAAAGACAGAGCTGCTGATCAAATGACCCCATACATCACAGAAAGGTCAGCAGCGTGACGGAGTGGACGCTATCTGTCTTCTCACTGAGGAAGTGGGAATCTGCAGCGGTGACATGACGCAGAGTGAGTAATGAAAGAAGCCGCAGACAGAAGAGACACATTAGTATGGAGCAGGGACGAGCTGAGACCTTTACAGAGACATGGAGCCCTCAGAGACTGAAGGTTGTTGAAGGTCTGAAGTCGAAGCTGTGGGGACGAGTGGATTCCTGCAAACGTGTTCAAAGGCTGATTTTTTTCATGTAAACTTTCTCTTTTCCTTTATTTTCTGTTTTCACAACTGATCCTTGCTGAACTAACGTAACTGTCTTACTGAGTCAACTGCATTTGTTCACGTGAAAGTCTCAGGGTGCACATCAGTTTTTTTCTTAAAACTGAGCAGGATGTTTTGTTTGACTGGTTGAAATGAACGTACACACACACCCTGAGTGTGAAGTGAGTCTGACCTGTTGATGCTGTGGGACTGACACACTAACGAATCCTCTCCAAATACAGTGAAACAGCAGAGTTTTAATACAGAAGCATGGAGTCTGATAGCACTTCCAGTACTTACTACACATACAGTGTATAAATACTGTATGGGTATACATTATGTACAGAGGGCGGCCCCAGAGAGCAGGAGGCTCAGGGGACTGTCTGACAGCACTTATGGAAGGAAATTCAGTTTCCCCTGCAGACGACCATCGACTTGTTTTGTCTAATCAGCAGTCAGACACGTTCACGGAGCCATTATTCCAACTGGGCTGAAGTCTCTTCTTACCTGGATCCTTTTCAGGTCGAGTGTAAAAAGTTCTGATCTTTATATGATTTATAGTTTTATTGTTTCTTTTGAACAGTAAGTTTGTGTTGAATTTTTAATGACTAAGCCCATCAGGGCTGTTCTCCTCTCCCTGCACATTGATTTCTGCTTTCCCATTGTTGGATGTGTCTGTTTATTTTTATTTGTGGAAAATAAATAAATCCATATTCAGCTGAGTTTGGGCACAATCTGTTCACACATTCAAACAGTCTGCACACGTCACTGTGAGACAGAACAATCAGCAGGAGATGGTTAATAACCTGAACAATATCGTCCTTCAGCATTATTGCTGCAGAGAGTTCAAACAGAAATGTTACATAAATCATTTATGAGCTGTACACAGTGTGTGTGTGTCGGTGTGTGTCTGTGTGTGTTTGTAACAAGCTGCAGTTGCCCTTCAAGCTATATTGTTTCTGTGTCTCTGCTCGGCTCCAGTCGTTTCCAAACACAGAGGCCGATGTGTGGACGCAGCCTGTGGGAGCTGCAGCCACCCAGAGACGGAGCAGGCTGAGAAAAGATGCAGCAAAGGCAGCGTGCTGAGTGGGACACCACTGCTGGACCTGAAAGAATGTCACTGGGGTAAAAGACAAACGGTGATTCATCTCAAGCTGCAACTAAAATCATTTTCATCATTAACAAGCTGCTTAGTGATTGACTGATGTATGTAATATTTATCCAGAGTCCAAAGCTAAAATGGTTAAAATCCCGGACTCTGGGTGCCTGGTAGATGTAGTGTAGCTGAGAGACTCCAGCGCCTGGCTCTGGGAACCTGCAGGGACCAGACCGGGTGAAACACTTTAACTGGTAAACGTGGCTGACTGAAGGCTTTTCATCC
Organism: Mastacembelus armatus; assembly: GCF_900324485.2. Lineage (NCBI taxonomy): Eukaryota > Metazoa > Chordata > Actinopteri > Synbranchiformes > Mastacembelidae > Mastacembelus > Mastacembelus armatus. Next base: position 22,471,018 of record NC_046643.1, read on the forward strand.
ATCTTAAACCCCTGAACATTTTCTTGTCTTGTTTTTTTCTCCTTCAGTACCTCGGCCTCGCTGACTAAACAACTACACAAACAATTTCATCCATCCATCTTCCCTCACCGATTTCCTCGTCTCATCTTCGTTCTGCTTTTCCCTCCGGAGGCTGCAGGACGCAGCCAGTGAGACACATTTATTCTCCCCGTGTGTGTTTCTGGATGAGCATTTGGTTGACTGATCTTAACAAGTTTACTATCACACACACACACAGATATCTATCACATAGAGCGTGTGTGTGTGTGTGTGCTGTGTGTGGATACACACCATTTATCTACTCTCATCTGTGTGTGTGTGTGTGTGTTTTACATTAAGTTGAGCAGCAAACAGCCATAAATGAATCCATGGAGCTGATTTCTCTCTAATCACATAATAATTAAAAGAATATTATTTTGAAAGTGTAAATTTGATTTGGTTTCCGAACAGTCTCCTGACATGCTTCACGTAAAGAAGCACATCATTTCGTTTAATCACAGGTAGAAACAGAAGCAGATCTGACAGAAACAACAGTTTGAATGGAAACGTCTTCAGGCTGCAGGCGTGAATGTTCACACTAAAATCCAACAAAAGCACAGTGAGCTTTGGTTGTTAGATCATGAACATCACACGAGACAGGCAGGACGAGTAAAATCCTGCAGCCTCATCAATAATTCAGCAGCACGAAAGGAAAAGGTTGTTGTGTCATTTTCAAAATTCATGTTCTTTTCCTCCAGAAAAGCTTTTAGAGGGTAAAAGTCAGAGCAGTGCAGCAGAAACCGCTTTGTGGTTTCAATTATGCCCTTTTTAAACCACGCACACACACACACACACACACACACACACACATGCTTACAGCTGTAGTTTCCCTGGTCTAACATCCCTGCAGCAGAGTGACTCAGTGCTGGAGAGCCAACACACACACTCTCCACCCACCAGGAGCCGATTAAACCGATCGACCTCCAGGAACAAACATGAGTCACTGTTATTCATGGGAGCTGATATGAGTGTGTGTGTGTGTGTGTGTGTGTGTGTGTGTGTGTGTGTGCTACAGTTGCTATAAAAAATCAAACCTGACACACCACAACTGAACCTGCAGTAATATTTGTAATATAGTAGAATAATAATAGAAATAAATGATCAAACACGTCCTCAGGCAGCAATGACACTGGACGCCTAAAAATCCAGGAGTGCCGCCACGCTTTGTTTGTTGCTAGGCAACGTGTACCTGTTAGTTACAGTTACGAATACATTTAGATGATTAGAGACACAGGAACAGAAAACAAAACTGATCTGAAACCAGGATTCTTCTCAGAATAAACATGCAAATACGACTGATTAGCCACAGTGAAGGAAGGACAAGTGTCATAATGAGCTTTATGAACCTGCGTCGTTCAACAGGCCCATCGAGGTCCAACCACTGACGGGTAAAACCTCAGGACACAACAGAATAAAGATGGCTGCTTTAAAAGTATCATTAACATCAGGTGACAATAAATAAAGTGGGATGTGAGTGTAATGATGAGCTGAAGGATTTGGCCTCAGAGCACAGAGACCAGCTGACATTTAAATGCCAGCACGGTGATTTGACATGTCCCTGCTGAGAGAGGATCAATGTTTACTCATCAGGCTACATCAGGGTAAAGACACTTTCCATTCAGGTGTAGAAGATGTTGAGCAATAAATCAGACCTTCCATCCTGGACAGGCTTTTCCTCCTCAAAGGTCCAGCTGGGAGACACGAATAATTAAAAAATGTCAGACACAACTTCCTGTTCCTGCATCTACATGTCCAAACCACAGATCCAGTGAAAAGGTGGTGGACAAAGCTCAGTTTCTGATCGATACACTGAAGGTTCTCAGGTGCCTCCTCATAAATCTGAATCCTAAACAGCTTATGAAGTTCCCAAAAACATCAGGATGAGACAGGACTCAAAGTCCTAGTCCAGCGTCCTCCAAGTCCAGGTCTTTTCCAGTAGAGTACCATGACCCTGTCATCCCATCTGTGTGGAGATACACGTCTACTCCTGCACAAAATAGTCAAACAGCATCTGTGATTTTATGACCCCAGACTGAACCATTATACAGCTTGTTTATTTTACAGCCGCTAAAAGGTTATCATCATTTCAGCTCATTTAAATGTCTGTGGAAGAGACTCCGGTGTCCTCTGTATGTCGTCCACTTCCTGCTGCTGGTTCCTCCTCATCAGACTGAGACAGCAGCTGCCCCACTCATGCCTCCACACACAGGAAATTTAGTCACAAATCTCTGCAGATGACTGGCACCGACTGCAGGTTTCTCGGCCAAACGCTGCAGTCGGCTCGAACAGACGAAGACCCATTACATGAGTAAACTGGTTATTTTACATACAGACGCTAAAGAAAACCTTCTCTGTCCATATGTGAGACAGTAGAGAACAGTGTGAACACACAGGCGTCAGTATTTGATGCCCAGACATTTTGTGTGTAACCCTAACCCTGTGGTTTTGGTGCATAACCAAACCCCTAACCCCTAGTCCCTAATCCTAGTAAGACTTTAGTGTCTGTGAAAGAAAGAGGAGGTGTGTGACAAAGCATCTGCATCTGATGTCCTGGGGTCAGAATATGTTGTTTTACTGAAAGAACAGTGAAGGGCTCTCCAAAGTAGCTATAGGGACACATCAGCCTGGTCCCCATCAGAGAACTGACACACCACAGCATCCAAACAACCACGGAAAGTCTTTCTTTAGTTCCAAAAGTTTCTCTTCATGAAGTCTTCATGAAGTTTTCAGTGTCAGAAAAGAACCACAGAGCCTGCAGGGTCAGGAGCAGGTAAACCTGACGGGCAGAAATGTGGACGGGCTCAAAGACAGCGTGACGGAGCTTTGAACAGATAAAAGCAGGAATAAAGGGAGGTCTGCTCCATCTGCCTGTTTGCTAGTTGTTTCTTGGTGTTGATGAGAAACCGACATGAAAAGGCTCAAACTGAGCTTTTTACTTTCTGTCTCGACTGCAGTTTTAAATTTCCAGCTGGGAGTTTTTCTTACAAACACACGTCAGCTTCAGCGTGGAGCTGTGAAACCAGCCTCCTTCGGCTGAAACGCACCAGGAAAATAAAGAGTTTGTGAGCTAATCTGAGAACAGAACAGGTTGACAGGGAGGTTTTAAAGCCGCTGTCCTCCGTCGGTGCTCCAGCTGCATCCTCCAGGGTCATTTCCTCTTCTGTTTAACAATCCTTTGGATGGGAAACCTGAATTTAAATACCAGTGACATGTCTCCAAGAAACCCATCAGGGAGTGGAGTTTGCATGTTCTCCCTGTGCTTGCGTGGGTTTTCTCCAGGTACTCTGGTTTCCTCCCACAGAAATCATTTGTTTTTCACCAAAATATCTGCCCCTGGATGATGTTTTCAGGCACAAAGGGGAGCACTGCTCGGTGTGACATACGTGTGGATTCAGGTCCTGTGTGGCATCACACAGACACTGACTGATCTAAAAATGGCTTTGAAACAAATTTGCAGATTCTAACTGTAAAACCACAGGAGAAAGGATTTGATCCCAAAGCCTCAGGTTGTGTTTTAAAGGAATCAGATGGGAGTGAATGTGGGTGGAGCAGCAGCTGTGCTCGCTGGATTCTCGGCCTGCATCTCGTTATAAGTTGACTTTCAGCAGCTCCGGCGAACAGTCGTGGCCTGGAGACACAGGAGGGGAGTGCTGAGCTCCAGCACAAAGAGGCTTCGGGGTATCAGTATTCCTCTCCACTCGCCTCAACCCTCAGAAGGTTTTTACAGGCAGAATGTTTGTCTTTCTCCTCCTTATGTCTTTTCTCTGTCCTCCTCCTCACATCCACAAACAGGACACAGGGAGTGCTCACCTTTCAGCTCGCTCATAATAAATTACACAAACACCAACTGGTTCAGCCGTGTGCGAAAAATCAACTGAAAAGAGAAAGTCCCAGTTTTTGGTGTTGTCCTGTAGGTAGCAGGTAACGTTCAGATTGCTAAGCTTCAGGTAAAGGTGAACCAACAGCTGTTGGACTTGATTAACAGAACAAGGAGTGGAAACCTGTGTCCAGTATGAAGAGGCCGACAGGTCACAGCAACAAAAAACTGCTTCCACGTTCAAAATGGCCCCAGACTGACCAGATTAGAAATATCTGTGTCGTCCAGTGTTGATTTTTTCTTATCCTTCATCCTCCATCCACTGATCCTCAACCAGAATAAACTCTTGTTTTTCACCTTCTTTCTTCCTCCTCTCCATTGTCTCTTTAACCCAGTGTGGAGTTTCTACTCCCTGTATCTGTGGACTCGCCCTCCAGCCTCCACCGTCAGTCCGGCTGACAGCTGCAGTCAAACAGGACCAGAATCAAAGGCAGAAGGAGGATGAATAAGACATGAAAGGAAAAGTGGAGGGAGAGGATGAAATGATGAAACGATGGTCGGTCACTACATGAGAAAACAGAGGGAGAGAGAGTTGGTCTTTGGAGGAGGAAGAGTCTGAAGTTCAGTATCAGACTTTATCATCAGATAAAATCAGGAGGTTGTTTCATTTTGAAAACCAATAAATTGATTATGGAAAGTTATTTATTTACAAGTAGCCTCACTGTGCATCACTGACACTTCATCCTCAACATCTACAGCATCAGGTAATTTCACATCAGGGCCTGGGTGTGTTCGCAGTCTTAGGGTCCTTTGTAGGGGCGACCCCCCCGTGCAGATCCAACCTGCAAACCTTCCTCTGTTCACATTTGCACCAGCGTGATGTGAAACAAACTGAGGAATCACAGTACACGTCATCACTCATGGTTCCTGCTGTGCTGGGGGAGAACCTGTGTCTGAAAGCTGGGCCCGTCCTCAGGTCAGTTTCAGTTGGAAACAGCAGCAGCTCCTCTGGAGTCAGACTTTCATTGGCGTCAGCAGACTGAGTGTAGACTGGGGACAGGCTGAAATGTGCTGCAACCAGAGATAACCAGACATGTGAAGGAGAGAGAGCATATAACTGCATCAGAGAGTGTGTTTCTCTGTGTGTGTTTGGGAACTAGAAAATGGCAGGAGGTATAAATGTCTGCTGGACTGAAGGTTGAACTAAATTTAATCTGCAAAAGCAGAAAAAAAGAACCACTGGCAGCTGCTCAGCAGATGTTCAGTGGCCTGTTATCGGACCACAGGAGGTTCGGTAGGTGTCAGCCCGGACAATGTGTCCGTCGTGTTCAGTGTTCTTGTTTTGTGTGGTTAGTTTTTAGGAACAGAGGCTTGAGTTGGATCATGGACACCCCGACCAGGCGACCCTATGAATGGGCCTGAACCCCAGGTTGGGAACCACTAGTGGTAGCTCCAACAGTGAAGTGGTGCTGATGAGTAAAGATGAAGAGCTGGACTAGTACATTGTTGTACTAGTACTTCCACTTAATTAGATGGTCTGAATACGTCTTCCACCGCTGATTATAGCACATTTCACCTAATTAATACATTTTTATTATTAATGATACAAACTATGGAAAAACCACAGAACATCCCAGAAAAGAACCTCGGTCCTTTCATGTCCACTGTGTTGATCTTAAGGGGTCAGATCAGGTGCAATAGCAGCAGATTGCTCTCCCTGTTTCAGTCTCCAGTCTGTGACTTTTGATGTCTCCGTCCTCCAAATGAAGAGCTGTTATCTGATGACCGGTCGCCATGGTAACCGCACTCTTGGTCCATTAAAGTTGGGAGATGGACACGGAGCTCAGAGTTTAGCAGACTTGGTGTTTTCTGTGAAAGCACTTTAGTAAAATGTGTCTCTGTGGACTTGTTGTAATACACTTCAGCTTTTACTTTATGAGCCTTTAATTCCCTTTTTATGGTTTAATCTCCTTTATTGCAATATGTTTTTGGTTTTTACATTTTAAAGATTTTAGTCTTATTGACTTTATAAACTCATACTTAAAGTGCTAAAAACCAAAGTCTTTGATCTGAAGGCTAAAACATTTTATGATTATAACAATAATAAAGTATTTTACTAAACCCTTCACCAAACACTGAACAAGTGTAGAAATCAGCTAAAACACTTTTCTGTGTTGTGGATTTGAAGCAAACTTCAGAACAGATTTTGTTTCTCGGAACAGAATTACTTTATTTATCCGCAATGCTCACTAATGATGTATGAGAAACACACACACACGCCACAGTTGGATCAATACAGCAATATTGATGAAGTATTGACAGGGGAAGTTTCTATAATCAGTCAGAACCAGTTCCTGCTGTCAAACATGCAGCAGCGTTATGTTCCTGTTAATCACACACTGATGCTGCTGTTCGCTGGACTGCACATCAGTGTTGAAGATAAATATACTAATCCAGTAATTACAGCACAGCTTAAAATAATCCAATAATCATACTGCCTGAACTATAAGTGTTCATATATTCTAATAATTACAACCAGTGAACATAAGGTTCATTTAACTGCAGTAAATACAGCAGGTAATCTGGACTGAGTTCAGCTACAGGAGCAATTAGTATAATCAATGAATTTACCTGAGTCAGGCTGTAATTTGATGTTTAATTAAATCAGCTAATTAATGGCTAATGGCATTGCATATAACAACAAACTGGTGCTGATGGTAACACCTCCATTTCTAACGTTCTATAAAATGACTGAATTCACAATGTAACATAAATAACAACTATCAGTCGTAAAAAGTAATTCATAAAGCTTTTACATACCATATGTTAATAGAACAGGTGAGTATTAATGCACAAAGCGTGTTTAATAGTGTATTTAATTAGCTTTAGCACACACATAGTACTCTTATGATATATAAGTATGATTCTTATACAGTAATTATCCCAGACAGAAAATAATGAGTCTGCAAAGCAAGAGATTTTTCTGCTACAGGGTGCAGCTGCTTCTGTTACAGAGCCTGCTAACATATATAATAAAATAAATGGGAACATGAAATCTAATAAAATGAAAAAAAGGTCACTTAATAAAATGAAATATTGATGTTTAAATGTGAAATCTATTCTAATGCAATCATCTCGAAAGCAATTTTTCTTAATCAATGAACTTCTGTCAGTTTTTAATTTGCTTTGTTGTAATGGTTTACCGCACACACGCGCACACACACACACACACACACACACACACACACACACACACACACACACACACACACACACACAGAGTGTATCTTGAGAGTCTGCCTGAGAAGTGTGAGTGTGGTCGCTGAGGTCATGAACATTAATGAGGCGTGCAGCTCAAGGCTGATCAGCTGGAAAAACTACAGAGACGAATATGACGGAATATGGACAAAGCCCATCCAGATGTTTTTAGGGGTTAAACAAACTGGTTAATTGGTTTCAGAGCTAATGAGAGGAGTTTGGTGCTTGAACAATGATTTAACAGTCACTATGAAAAGCTCATTTTCCTCAGTACTGTTTACTGGATTAATGGCTGTTCCACAGATGTGATGACTGACGTGACAGCTGCTCCAGACGTGTCGTCTTCTCAGCGACACTGGTAGGAAAGAGCCGAACTCTGGTGGATCTCTGCGTCTTCTCTGCTCCTTCGTCTCCATGTGAGCCTGGCCACCACTGGCAGGTGATAATTACATCTTCCTGTCACCCTTTCTTCTTCTGCACTCTGTCATTAAAGTGAGACGTGATAATGAGCCATCGTTCCCCCCAGAGCAGATCTTCACTCCTTTTCATTTTTTTCTTCTTCTTATGACAGCAAGGCTTCTTCTTCTTCAGCTGCATTCAGAGTTTGGACTTGTAAATGAGGCTCCCTGTCATGGCCGCACACAGGGGGCTTCTGGGTAATGCAGTTGAAACAGGAGGAGGTGACAGTCTTTAAACCACCTGAGCAGTGGGTCAGGGTCAGGGTCAAGGTCAGGGTCCACTTTCACGTGATAAAGTGTCTTTACCTGTGACTGTGTTTGTTTAGTTGCAATGATGACATCATCAAAAACAACTATTATAATGTCACAAGCGATGACATCATCGTGCCAGGCACTCTGTTACCATGGTAACGTTGTAATGTTTATTGTGCTGTTGCCATGCTGACATTGAAAGAATCAGTTGCACGGCTACCATGGCGATGTTGCTTGTTGCTGTGACAACATCAGAATGATAATTATCACAGAGCAACATCAATTAATTAATAATCAATAATCATGTTCTTGGCACAACGATGACATCATGGCAACTTCATAGCGACGGCGTTTCCAGCTGATGTCTCTCTTAGTTCCAGTAGACTTTTTAAGACCTGAGCCTGAAAAGGGCCCTCATTGATTATGCACATATTCATGAGGTGGATATGCTAATGAGCTGCCCATTCAGCAGGAGGTCACACACTCGTTAAGATAACCAGTTTCTCACAATCCTCTTGGGAGTCCATCTGCCGTTAAACACCCACGGAGCTGGATGTGGAGAGTATTTTGTAGACTGACTCATGACAGCAGGGGACTGACGTTCATGTGGTACAACATCTGTCCAAACTGGGGATGCGTTCACTTCTAGTGAAACGCCAGAAACAGTCCGTCCGCCAAGCAGAAGCTGAGATAGCACAGGGTTTGTTTTTAAAGCGCTGTGATAGATTTGGTAGTTTGCTCAGTGCATGTCGGTCTGCCGGGCCACCACTTAGGAAACAGCTCTAATTAGATTCTCTACAGATGTGGCTGTTTCCCAGAGGATAAATCCTGCTGACCCCCTGACTCTCATCCAGCACCAGCAGGATTTATTCTCTTAGAGCATCTAAACAATTTGGAAAGATAAACCCGACAGTTTCACTTATCTCACCACATAAAGGTTGAGCATCCAGAACAATGCTTAGTTTTCTCTCAGGGGACCAGGTCCAGCCTTCTGGTTCCTTTTTGGTCCTGTCTATTCTCTGTTCATTAGATGAGGAGTCACCTTCACATTTACATGCTGCTCATACATATTACATGCAACCTCAGAGGAGTCACACCTGAGATTAAAGCACAGCTTCACACACTCAGTAATGTGACGGTGAGGGTGAATTCCCTCTGTGGAGAAATGGACTAACACTGCCAGGGTCAGTGGTTCAAATCCCACCAGCAGCACCAAAGCTGAAAAGATTCACAGTTATTTTCCTGACAGCTGACATGAATTTGAAAAGACGTTCACTTCTCCTGAGCAGCACAGAGGAGATGAAATGTTTCTGCTTTTTGTCCCTAAACGTCATTTTACCTCCATTTCTGCTGCTGCTGACTCTTCATCCTGACTCTGTATCCTGCCTCTGTAGCTCTCTCAGGGTTTATGACCTTCGCTCCTGTGTGACCAAACCAGAAAGAATGACTACAATGATGTCAGTCTGTGACGTACAGAGGAAAGATTAGGTGGGAAAAGTGACATTAATGGGTTAAATGTCAAACTTCAGTTTCAAACTTCTGACAGAAACAATGACGAGTGTGAACGATCAGTATTTGGACTCCACATACACTGGATCATCTTCTGGTCATCAGACTTCAGGCTGTTGGTTAACCAGCTCACAGCACAAATGTTAAATTAAAGGTTGTAAACTTCTTCAGTTCTGAGCCTGAGTCCAGACCGACTTCCCTTCCAAGTTCCTGAGTCCCAAAAAGCTGTTTCCCTGTAAAGAATCACTGGAAACGGAGCATCTGCTGAGCAGTGACTCAACGTTTGTGAAACAGCCTGTGAAATGACTTTGCTGAAGAGAATCTGTGTCCATGTGGTCGTACGATTATTTAACTCTGTCCTGTTCATGAGGGGACAGGTGGTCTGTGGTTTAACTGAGAGGCAAAGAGACGACGAGGATTTTAACGAAACGTAAAACCATTTCTTTACCACATCTCCACCTTTCGTTTTGTTTGTCAAGATGCTGCTTTTGTTTTTCAATTCCAGCTGCTCTCTGGGAACAAAGAAAGGTTTAAAGGACTCTACCTGAAGGTGTGTTCACGGACAATCTGACACCTGAGTTTGAGAAACACCAACAGACAGCAAGAGCGTATCCTCTGTGGTAACTGAAGATGAACTTGTTTGTCTTACAGTTGGAAGACCTGATTTGTTTTCAAGCAGCTCTTAACGTCTGAAGTGAGGAGGCTGTGATGCATTGAAGAGTCATTCAGACGCACTTCAGACCTGAACACATTCACCAGAAACTAACTCAGACACCAGAAAAGACTCAAGTGGCTTTCAGTTCTGCATTTCAAGCATTTTGCAGCAGAAGAAGTGAGCAGGTTCAGGCAGGTTTGGGGCACTTCCATCATTTCAGACGGACGAGTAGTCTTCAGTCTGTGCTGGTTTCACAGTGAGAAGAAAGACAAGAACAAAAACCACAATAATCTGATAAAACAGATGCTCCTCAAAGTCCACCGTTCTCTGGAGCTTCTGACTCGTAACAAGTTGACCTGAGGTTCTGACAAGACACCAACTTGACGAACCTCTTGAAAGTTTTCTATGAGTTGGTTTAAACAGTAGCAGCAAAACACGAGGTTTCTGTTTATCGACATCATACAATTTATTTACATGGGACTGTGCTCTGTGCTCATTCACTGTGTTGGACCCACGGTCTGCCTCAGGCCCTGCCTCCGAGCAAGGATGTCAGTGGCTTAGCTTCTCTTTGGACTGATACCTGAGGAGAACATAACCTCGTGCTCTTCATCTCATTCTCTGAGCTTCGTCAGCGGCTTCTAATTGATCTGATTTGTTCATGGCACAAAAGCAGATTCGTCTGGAAAGAAGAAGGACAATCTAAGAAAAAATAACCTGATTATTTTGTATTTTCTCTGGGCTTTCTCCACTTTTTGTTTGTATAACAGTAAACACCACTGGGATGTTTGGTGGTCTTGATGACTCTTGTTGACTCCAGGCTGTAATCCTCTGTCTAACCCAACAACTAAAGTCACAGATAAATACTGGGAACCCTAAAGTTGGCTTCAGTTTTCTCACAGCTGCAGCAATATGGCAAAACATGGAGAAGAATGGAGGGATTACTGGTGATTAAGAAGCCGAGCCCAGTTCCTTTTTTTCCAGAGCGTAATCCACCACCGGGCCGCAACTCCATCACTTCACTCGCTTAACAAAAGCCTCCAAAATCCACCCCCTCAAAATAAGATGCTCTGAATGGTGGCAGCAGATTTTTGAAACCTCACAGCAGGAAAAGAAGAAAGAACGGAGATATCCGAACAGAAGGCTGCTTATTCCTCCACTTATTTTCTCAAAGAGGGAAGGCAGCGTGCCCCCCACCTCCATTCTTCCTGTTACTGTTCACACTGGCCTTCCAGATTAAGAATAGATGAAATATTAATGCAGATCTTTCATGGCGAAGGCTTCCAGGAGCTAAATCTTCAGAGGCCGGTGAGGAGCTCAGACTGATGGGCAGATGCAGCTGGAAACAGTCGGGAGGAAATCTGATGTTGGAGGCCCTCAAGGTGATTGTGTGTCTGTCCATCAGCTTTGAAAAGGAACAGTTCTAAAGGAAAAGGATCTTTTTTAATACAGTTGGAATCTGATTTTCAGCCAGTCAGCAACCATCGGTCACTGGGTTTGTTTCTGTGCAACTGCTTTTTACTCTGCACCACAAATGTGAATGTGTCATGGCGCTGCAGGCACCACGATGTTTCCTGATTTAACAAAATGTGCAGCTTTGAGCGTTCAGAGCATGAGACACAAATCAACAATAAGGCTACACAAAAGGACTTAAAGGAGACGCAGTCAACAGCAAACAAGCTACTAAAGTTAGCACATTAGCATGTTAGGTGGCCTACTATACTTTTACTACACATATTCTTTCCTCGCTTTGTGTCATTTTGTATTTGTTATTGCTCATAATGTGAATAATTATCAAACTATTTAACTCTATAACAAGATTTCATTGAGAAAACATGTGAAACTGAGTCAAACCCAGAGCTGTTTCTATGAGCAGCATTAGCGTTAGCTACAAATTAGACGTTTACCACCTTCCAAACGCTAGTGCTAATGCTAATCTTAGTGCTAATGCTAATAGTAATCCTAGTGATAATGTCAGTGCTAATGCTAATCTTAGTGCTAGTGTTAGTGCTAATATTATTGCTAATACTAATAGTAATTCTAGTGCTAGTGTCAGTGCTAATGCTAATCTTAGTGCTAATGCTAATAGTAATCCTAGTGCTAATGTCAGTGCTAATGCTAATCCTAGTGTTAGTGCTAATGCTAATATTAGTGCTAATGCTAATAGTAATTCTAGTGCTAGTGTTAGTGCTAATGCTAATATTAGTGCTAGTGCTAATGCTAATCTTTGTGCTAGTGCTAGCTTGGCAGCCTTCAGGTCCCAGCATCCTTCATGCTGGTCCATGTTGGCCTGTGGCCATGTTGGGGGTGAGGAGTTGTGGTCCCTGCACACAGACCTTAAGGTTCTAACGTGCGTCTGAGTTTTCTGTCAGCAAACAGAACCAGAGGTGACGACCTCCGACTGTTTCATTTGTGTGAGTGCAGCCTCACCATTTGGGGCAGCCGAGCCAATCAGCTTAATGCAAACTGCGAGCGAGGGCCGAGAGGCCGGATGAGGAACCACGAGGGGAATTTGAGAAAACTCTGAGTGAGTGATGCTGCAGATTGAATCTGCAGTAACACGATCGAGGCCTGAACTTTTTAAAATCTCTTCTGTGGTTTTATTCTTCTGTCCCCACAGAAAGTTTCCCAGCTTTAATATCAGCGATAAAAATCGTTCCATATTTCACAGTTTTCTTTTCTCTCTGCTGCTTTTCAGATGAGTCTGTCAGATTAAGATTAGGGGGCAGAGATTCTTTCCCCACCTGAATCAAAATCAACCCAGAATCACACAGTCTGTATATCTGTGCACAATAACCCAAAAATAAAAAATCACCAGCCTTATCTTTTAAATATTTTGTTATGCTAATGAAGTAATGTCCTGTTTGCTGATTCACCGAGCAGCAGCATCACTACCCTGAGACATATTTATCCTTTAACGTGTTTCCACATAAGACTTTGTTATAGTCACAGGAGTGTCCCGGTGCAGGCTCAGGATAATGTACCTGGACTGGGTGTTGTGGTTGTGGGATGATGAGATTATTGGCTGCATTATTACAGTCAGAGTTCATTAAAGCTGCAGCCACACAAAATTACAATTCAGCTGCTGCACAGACTCAGCAGGTCACTGGCTGCACCATCAGACTCAATAAACTCACTGGATCCAACCTCTGGTTTATTCTACGAAGCAGCGGCCACTTGGATCGAAGTGAAACAGTCGGCACCATGATGGTGTTTGTGGTGCACGAGAAACCATGAGTGAGGAGTCGTTCTGATTGGTTCTGATCCTACGCTACAGGAAAGAATGAGAGGAGCTTCTCACTGATGCTGTTCACGGCCAGTTTGTGTCTCTGGCTGTTCCTGTTTCCTTCTCTCTCACGTGCTGTGCCAACATGGTTTTGAATCGTTAGAAGTGGGAGAAGAACTTGAACAGCTTTGATCGATCGTCTTCTATAGAAAAACCGATGGACGTCTTTATCCAGGAGAGATTGAAAGTGAGTCGCTGTGGTCGAGTAAATTAAAAACCAATAATTTCCTGCTGAGAGTGACTGAAGCATCTCAGAGGTGGAGGCAGACAGTAAATAAAGCAGAGGAATCTGTGTGTGTGTGTCTCAGTGAGTTTACTGTGCGAAGGCTTTTTAATAAAGCTGTGAAACCTCCGTCTGCTGCTGCAGGTTTCAGACGTCAGAGACGCTGCACAGCTTCTTCTTCGTGCAGCATTTCAGTGTCTGATGAAGACGAATATGAGCCTGTGAAGGTTCAGCCTGACACTGAGCCCGTCAGGACCACGTGATATACTGTAAACTGACATGTTCTGCTGGGAGTCGGATCATTTGAACTGCATATTTATTATTTCACTTTCCTTTCCTGTTTACATCAACTGATGACAAATAAATGTTTGATTTGGGGGGGGGGGATCAGAAACTGCTCAGACTGATTTCACCTTTTGTGTTGAAAAGGAGAAAAGGTTTTAGGATTAAATGGACGGGACAGAGGAAGGAAGGAAAGCACAGGTAGTAGTAATAGTAGTATTAGTAGTAATAGTGTCAGTACTGACAGTAGAACTGGCTGTAACAGCAGCTGTAGCTGTGAATTCTTCAGACTGGATCAGCATCAATTCTACAGAAATGTGGGTTTCTGTTCTTATTTGTAGTCAAGAAGAAGAAGAGGAGACTGGTTCCGGGTCTAAGCTCCGGTTGTGAGGACCAACAGCGCCTCCTGCTGGTGTCGCTCAGACTTGCTGTTTTCCATGAAGCTTCAGGAAGGTGCTGCAGCTGCAGGCCCATGTTTCCATGTGTCCGGTTAATTTCTCCTCTTTCATCAACAGTCTGAGCTGATAAAGTGCAGCGGAAGGAAAAACTGCAGGAGCAGGAACCGGCTGTGGATCTGAGATCCAACACTGACCTCTGCTGGAGAAAATGTCTCAGACCTGCAGGTGTTTTCTGTTGACACACCTGAGAGTGACCTGCAGGGACCGCTGTTTCCTGCAGGAAGCGGTTTTATCAGGGAAAAGTCCGTTTTATCTCCTGACCTGCAGAACCAGCAGCTTTGGTGAAGATTAAACCTGTTTATTCATCTCTGTTTTCACTCCATCCCCATCCCATGTTTGTTTTTCTAAATTTACATCCAAAGCAGCCGAACTAAGTCCTGACAGCTCTGCAGAAAACTGACCCTGGATTCTTGTGGAACTGAAGAAAACCTCAAACCAGCAGGATTCTCAGACAGGTCCTGCAGCGTCTTCTGAGACTTTATTCTGGACCAGATAATGACATTATATCTTAAAACCAGTTTCGTGTGTGTGGTAGTTTATGGAAAGGGCAGCAGGGGGCGCTCGGTGCTTGTTGTCTCAGCCTCGTGTCCCGCGGCGCAGAGCGACCATGAGAACTGAGCTGAGCGGAGGTAAGACTCGTGTTTCCGGGTGTGACCAAACAGTGAAAACACTTCACCTATGAAGTGACGATTTGGTTGGATCCCTACAGGTCAGGGTGGGATCTGTGTGTGTGCTGGAAAACGTGTTTTTGACAAATGAATTGAAACCAGTTTATTTGCGTCTGTGCAATAATCAGGTCCAGATGTAGGAAACAGAGAAAAACAACAAAATCCAAATGGTTCTGCTTTTATTACACTGTGTTTAGCCACCTACCTAACTAACGCAGTACAAATACCTCAGAACTATACGTCAGTCCAGTTCTGAGGTATCTGTACTTTACCTGAGTATTTCCATGTTGGACTTCACTACATGTCAGAGTCAAACCTTGGACTTTTTCCTGCTCTACATTTATCTGATAACTTTAGTTCCTTTTCAGGATCAGATGGATCCAACAAAATACAGACTGATCATCAAACTTTATTGATCCCTGGGGGGAAATTCACAAGATACCCAGCAGTATGGAAAGTACTTCAAATTAGAAGTATATTAGGTAGTTAACGTCAGCTACCCAGCAGTATGGAAAGTACTTCAAATTAGAAGTATATTAGGTAGTTAACGTCAGCTACCCAGCGGTATGGAAAGTACTTCAAATTAGAAGTATATAAGGTAGTTAACGTCAGCTACCCAGCGGTATATAAAGTACTTCAAATTAGAAGTATATAAGGTAGTTAACGTCAGCTACCCAGCAGTATGGAAAGTACTTCAAATTAGAAGTATATAAGATAGTTAATGTCAGCTACCCGGCGGTATATAAAGTACTTCAAATTAGAAGTATATAAGGTAGTTAATGTCAGCTACCCAGCAGTATGGAAAGTACTTCAAATTAGAAGTATATAAGGTAGTTAATGTCAGCTACCCGGCGGTATATAAAGTACTTCAAATTAGAAGTATATAAGGTAGTTAACGTCAGCTACCCAGCGGTGTATAAAGTACTTCAAATTAGAAGTATATAAGGTAGTTAACATCAGCTACCCAGCGGTGTATAAAGTACTTCAAATTAGAAGTATATAAAGGTAGTTTAACGTCAGCTACCCGGCGGTATATAAGTACTTCAAATTAGAAGTTTAAGGTAGTTAACGTCAGCTACCACCACCCAGCGGTAAGGTAGTTAACGTCACCTACCCAGCGGTATATAAGTACTTCAAATTAGAAGTATATAAGGTAGTTAACGTCAGCTACCCAGCGGTATATAAAGTACTTCAAATTAGAAGTATATAAGGTAGTTAACGTCAGCTACCCAGCGGTTATAAAGTACTCTTCAAATTAGAAGTATATAAGGTAGTTAACGTCAGCTACCCGGCGTATATAAAGTACTTCAAATTAGAAGTATATAAGTAGTTAACGTCAGTACCCAGCGGTATATAAAGTACTTCAAATTAGAAGTATATAAGGTAGTTAACGTCAGCTACCCAGCGGTATATAAAGTACTTCAAATTAGAAGTATATAAGGTAGTTAACGTCAGCTACCCAGCGGTGTATAAAGTACTTCAAATTAGAAGTATATAAGGTAGTTAACGTCAGCTACCCGGCGGTGTATAAAGTACTTCAAATTAGAAGTATATAAGGTAGTTAACGTCAGCTACCCGGCGGTATATAAAGTACTTCAAATTAGAAGTATATAAGGTAGTTAACGTCAGCTACCCAGCGGTATATAAAGTACTTCAAATTAGAAGTATATAAGGTAGTTAACGTCAGCTACCCAGCGGTGTATAAAGTACTTCAAATTAGAAGTATATAAGACATACATATATATATATATTCAGACCCTAATCCTAAGACACTCAGACCTGAGCGCTGAGTCGCCTCCTGCTGTTTAGTTTGTGGCACCGAGCTGCAGATCAGAGAAATGATCCTCAGCACCTTTAATTCTGCCCTGTGACTCTCCGTCACACTCGGCTGGACTTCATCCTGCAGACTCAGACTGCTGAGCCGAGCTTCACGCGGCGACTAGAGGAAACTTTCATGGAACGTATTAATTTGTTCTCACAGAGGAAACAGAGACGCTGCCAATGATGAACAGCTGAATTTTCTTATCTGTCTGTGGATGGTTGCGTCCAGTCTAAAGGACACAGCCCATCCACAGACTAACAGCAGCCATAAATGTGGTGTAGGCTTTGGCTTATTACAGGAGACCCGTCTTTTTCCAAAAACCAGCTGCGGCAGCTGAGAACAAAGAGTCCACTGCTCGGCCAGCTTCTCTCTGCTCACAGCAACGTCTGGAGCTGGTTTTTGGAAGAAGACGTTACTGTTAGGGGGTCACACGGACCTGAAGTTCTGTTCTGCTTTTAGATGAGTCTCTTGTCTGCTACCTGTAGCTCACACAGCGCAGGACGTGATAATTGCTGCACACACGCTGCCAGGGCCGTGTTTTCGCTGCAGCTGCTGTGATGAAGGAATTACCACATCCTATAATAACACAGCTGTCCGTCAGCAGCCGGGACACACACACCCACTGGCAGAAAGTTTCTGAGTGTTTGGGATAATTTCAGGTTTGCAGTGATTACAGTCACTTCTCAAAACACAAAACCACCACAGAGAGACACAAAACCACCACACAGAGACACAAAACCACCACACAGAGACACAAAACCACCACAGACACACAAAACCACCACACAGAGACACAAAACCACCACACAGAGACACAAAACCACCACACAGAGACACAAAACCACCACAGAGACACACAAAACCACCACAGAGAGACACAAAACCACAACACAGATGCAAAACCACCAGAGAGAGACACAAAACCACAACACAGAGACACAAAACCACCACAGAGAGACACAAAACCACCACACAGAGACACAAAACCACCACACAGACACACAAAACCACCAGAGAGAGACACAAAACCACCACACAGAGACACAAAACCACCACACAGACACACAAAACCACCACACAGACACACAAAACCACCAGAGAGAGACACAAAACCACCACACAGAGACACAAAACCACCACAGAGAGACACAAAACCACCACAGAGAGACACAAAACCACCACACAGACACACAAAACCACCACACAGAGACACAAAACCACCACACAGACACACAAAACCACCACACAGATGCAAAACCACCAGAGAGAGACACAAAACCACCACACAGAGACACAAAACCACCACACAGAGACACAAAACCACCACACAGACACACAAAACCACCACACAGATGCAAAACCACCAGAGAGAGACACAAAACCACAACACAGATGCAAAACCACCACACAGAGACACAAAACCACCACACAGACACAAAACCACCAGAGAGAGACACAAAACCACAACACAGATGCAAAACCACCACACAGACACACAAAACCACCACACAGAGACACAAAACCACCACACAGAGACACAAAACCACCACAGAGAGACACAAAACCACCACACAAAGACACAAAACCACCACAGAGAGACAGAAAACCACCAGAGAGAGACGCAAAACCACCACACAAAGGCACAAAACCACCAGAGAGAGACACAAAACCACCAGAGAGAGACACAAAACCACCACACAGACACACAAAACCACCACACAGAGACACAAAACCACCACACAGACACAAAACCACCACACAGAGACACAAAACCACAACACAGATGCAAAACCACCACACAGAGACACAAAACCACCACACAGACACAAAACCACCAGAGAGAGACACAAAACCACAACACAGATGCAAAACCACCACACAGACACACAAAACCACCACACAGAGACACAAAACCACCACACAGAGACACAAAACCACCACAGAGAGACACAAAACCACCACACAAAGACACAAAACCACCACAGAGAGACAGAAAACCACCAGAGAGAGACACAAAACCACCACACAAAGACACAAAACCACCAGAGAGAGACACAAAACCACAACACAGAGACACAAAACCACCACAGAGAGACACAAACCATCACACAAAGACACAAAACCACCACAGAGAGACACAAAACCACCAGAGAGAGACACAAAACCACCACACAAAGGCACAAAACCACCAGAGAGAGACACAAAACCACCAGAGAGAGACACAAAACCACCACACAGACACACAAAACCACCACACAGAGACACAAAACCACCACACAGACACAAAACCACCACACAGAGACACAAAACCACAACACAGATGCAAAACCACCACACAGAGACACAAAACCACCACACAGACACAAAACCACCAGAGAGAGACACAAAACCACAACACAGATGCAAAACCACCACACAGACACACAAAACCACCACACAGAGACACAAAACCACCACACAGAGACACAAAACCACCACAGAGAGACACAAAACCACCACACAAAGACACAAAACCACCACAGAGAGACACAAAACCACCAGAGAGAGACACAAAACCACCACACAAAGGCACAAAACCACCAGAGAGAGACACAAAACCACAACACAGAGACACAAAACCACCACAGAGAGACACAAAACCACCACACAAAGACACAAAACCACCACAGAGAGACACAAAACCACCAGAGAGAGACACAAAACCACCACACAAAGGCACAAAACCACCAGAGAGAGACACAAAACCACAACACAGAGACACAAAACCACCACACAGACGCAAAACCACCAGAGAGACAAAACCACCACACAGAGACACAAAACCACCACACAGACGCAAAACCACCAGAGAGACAAAACCACCAGAGAGAGGGACTGAAGAGAACCTCTTTTTGTGTGTCCTGTGTCCGAGGTTGGGGCAACATGCCACCTGTTGTCTGGTCTATAAAAACAGTCACTGCTTAAAAAACATAATTTAAAACCAACTTAATCAGCTGAGGGAAAAGAAACGACAGTGTGCACACACACACACACACACGGACTCCAGCTGATCTTCAGTAAACCCCTATGTAAATAAACCCAGAGCCTCTGTGTCCCTCCATAGGTCTCCCCATGTGTCCATCATCACCTCCGTCTCCCAATGAGCGCAGGTCCATCGCTATAGCAACTGGTTGCCACGGGCGACGAGACACAGCCAGCGCCAGCCAGCATCCTCCTCTCAGTTGTTGTCGAAGGCAGAGAGGGGAGAGAGAAGGCGCGGCGTGAGTAGCAGAGGAAGACGCTTCTATCTCGCCAAAATAAAACGAACAAAATGAAAAAATGATCTGACGCCTGGATTCTGCCATTCCTGCTGACGAGTGTTTCTGCCTCCAGCTCCGGAGAGGAAACCAGAGGGTGGAGAGGATGGTGGCAACTTGTTCTTCCAGGAAAGTGTTGCTTCAGTGCTCGGTTGTGTGCAGGCGGTGACCCCAACACCGAGACCGCCGCCACCACCACTGCCAACGCCACTGCTGCAGGGTGAGTCCCAACTTACCTTTTCGTTTCATTTTTAGATGTGACCTGAATCGTGTCTGTCAGGCGCTCTGTGGGCGCGGACTGTGAGGGTCCTGGGTGGTGCAGGGAGGTTTGCCGTGTCATAGACCTCAGTGTGTGATGGCGCCAGTGAATACGCAGAAAACTGGGGTGTTTTATGCTGTTTAGTCTGAGCAGAGACCAGAAACTGTCTTTATCAGCCCAGGACGTCTGGGCCAGAGGTCTTTCATCAGGACTGGTGCACATACCCAAACCTTTCCAGGTGTGAAAAGTCCTAAATTTCCTTCACAGAGGTCTTAAACATATTGTTGTTCCCTGCAAACATATACATGAACGTTATTTTTTCATTTTCTAATAGTTTGATCTTTCTCTGCATCATCTGCTGCTCATCACGTTCAGTTGTGTTTAATGATTAATTAATGATGTTTTATTCAGCACAGAACCACAGACAAAAAAAATGTTGCTCGGGCTGAACGATTCCAGGTCACACTATCTCGACTGGTTGTCAATGTGTTAAACTGCATTTTGTGTCATTATTCCACATTTTCAAAAGCCTTTCTGAAGGAAGCTGCTGGAAAACAGAAAGGAAAGGGAGGAACAAAAAGAGAGGAAAGATGTAGGGGAGGAAGGACAGGAGGCATGTAGGAGTCATGTAGGAGACGTAGGAGTCATGTAGGAGTCCTGTAGGAGTCATGTAGGAGGTGTTTAGGAGTCATGTAGGAGGAATGTAGGAGTCATGTAGGAGGTGTTTAGGAGTCATGTAGGAGGAATGTAGCAGTCATGTAGGAGGAATGTAGGAGTCATGTAGGAGGTGTTTAGGAGTCATGTAGGAGTCACGTAGGAGTCATGTAGGAGGTGTTTAGGAGTCATGTAGGAGTCATGTAGGAGTCACGTAGGAGTCATGTAGGAGGTGTTTAGGAGTCATGTAGGAGGAATGTAGGAGTCATGTAGGAGGTGTTTAGGAGTCATGTAGGAGTCACGTAGGAGTCATGTAGGAGGTGTTTAGGAGTCATGTAGGAGTCATGTAGGAGTCACGTAGGAGTCATGTAGGAGGTGTTTAGGAGTCATGTAGGAGTCATGTAGGAGTCATGTAGGAGGTGTTTAGGAGTCATGTAGGAGTCACGTAGGAGTCATGTAGGAGGTGTTTAGGAGTCATGTAGGAGTCCTGTAGGAGGTGTTTTGGAGTCATGTAGGAGTCCTGTAGGAGTCATGTAGGAGGTGTTTAGGAGTCATGTAGGAGTCACGTAGGAGTCATGTAGGAGGAATGTAGGAGTCATGTAGGAGGTGTTTAGGAGTCATGTAGAAATCACGTAGGAGTCATGTAGGAGGAATGTAGGAGTCATGTAAGAGGTGTTTAGGAGTCATGTAGAAGTCACGTAGGAGTCATATAGGAGGCCATGAGTCCATGATGTTGAGATCAGGACTCTGCTGTAGGATTCCTGCTTCTCCTGCTTTGACCCTGGTCTTTAGGACCCTGCTGCAGGACTGGGCTCAGAGTCAGGCTGAAGGCTCAGTCTGGGACCATCATTTCTTCCACGACCACAAAGAGAAATACAGCAGCTGGAAATATGTAAATCAGCAGGAAATAATGAGAGAAGAAAACAGGCTGTAAGAAAGAAATGGCAGAGCTCAGGTGGAGGTGAAGACCCGATGTTCAGTCTGCAGGAGGAATGTTATAGATCTGAGCCCTAAACTGGATGAATCAGCACATCACTGAAACAGACTGCAGCTCTCCTGAGCTTCTGCTCACAGCTTCAGGCTTTAGCAGCTGATCCAGACCTGATTCTGAATTCTCAAGGTGAAGATGTCAAATTAGCTTCAGGTGACAGGGGGGCGGAGCCTGGGGATGTTGGACAGTGTTTCCAGAAACAACAACAGGAAAAAGATTTTTGCACCATCACAGGTGGAAGCGTTAAAACGTGCAGAGGAGTGACGCTAAATCTGTCTCAGCCTGAAGCCGAGTGAGGAGCTGTCAGATATTTATATCCACACAGAGCTGTTGATGCATTTATATTTAGATTCCTGATCAGCTGCGTGTGTGTCCACATTTAATTACTGACAAAGACAAAGGAAACTGCAGACACAGAAACTGACTAGAGGGGGAAAAGACAGAGACAGAAACTCAAATAACAAGACCCAAAACCACCACACAGAGACCCAAAACCACCACACAGAGACTCAAAACCACCACACAGAGACCCAAAACCACCACACAGAGACTCAAAACCACCACACAGAGACCTAAAACCACCACACAGAGACCACACAGAGACAGAAACTCAAATAACAAGACTCAAAACCACCACACAGACACCCAAAACCACCACACAGAGACTCAAAACCACCACACAGAGACCTAAAACCACCACACAGAGACTCAAAACCACCACACAGAGACCTAAAACCACCACACAGAGACCTAAAACCACCACACAGAGACTCAAAACCACCACACAGAGACCACACAGAGACAGAAACTCAAATAACAAGACTCAAAACCACCACACAGAGACCCAAAACCACCACACAGAGACCACACAGACCCAAAACCACCACACAGAGACAGAAACTCAAATAACAAGACCCAAAACCACCACACAGAGACCCAAAACCACCACACAGACTCAAAACCACCACACAGAGACCACACAGACCCAAAACCACCACACAGAGACTCAAAACCACCACACAGAGACCACACAGACCCAAAACCACTACGAAGAGACTTAAAACCACCACGCAGACTTAAAACCACAACAGACCCAAAACCATCAAAGAGTCACAAAAGAACACCAAGGAGGGACTAAAGCAGCACAAAGAGCATTGTTTTCGTGTAAACTGGGATGGAGGGGGTGAGAAGCAGCAGCAGACTGGACGACAGATTGAATCAAGTCGAGAGCCAAACCTGAAATAGAACAAGAAAGCGAAGAGAGCAGGAGGAGGAGGAGGAGGAGGTGTGAAAAGGAGGGAGAGATGGGCGGAGGAGGAGAAGCGGCGACAGTCCTTCCTGGTATCAGGCACATTTCAGCAGCATGAGACGCAGAGAAGTAATTACAGCTCGAGCTGAAGAGAGAAAATGGAAACAGGTTCAACAACATCCTGTTAAAGCTTCACACTGAGGCTGGAGAGGCTGGAATCAGTGATTCAGACTAAACCGCCTGCTTTCAGACA
Source organism: Mastacembelus armatus (assembly GCF_900324485.2). Lineage (NCBI taxonomy): Eukaryota > Metazoa > Chordata > Actinopteri > Synbranchiformes > Mastacembelidae > Mastacembelus > Mastacembelus armatus. The sequence continues at coordinate 22,494,462 of NC_046643.1, forward strand.
CAGTTTGTAAATTATTTAGAGTCACGTATTGATTTGGCCTTGTGTCCAGGTAGACGTGGACCAAGGTTCAGTAAAGTGACTGAGGACACAGACTGTGTCTCAGGACAAACAGATAAATAAAAATACAAACTGACAGGATGAAGAAGAAAGGAGACTGTTTATGAAGGTCAGTAGAATTTATTGATCAAATCATTTAAAAAGAAAAGAATAAAGGAACAAACTTCAGTTTGAGTCACATTAACAAAGTTTGGATAATGAGAGAAAACACAGAAATGTTCTGTCTGAGGTGGAGAACAAATAACGACAGAACCAAACCGTCCTCGCAGCTGCAGAACCACTGAGGTTAAACTGCTCACCTGACACACCCTCGTTCAGCCCAGCAGGAGCTTCCCTGTGATTTATTAGATCTCGGCAGGAAACTGGATCGACAGGTGTGTCTCCACAGGACACCTGAGCACAGAGTTCGGGGCCGTCAGGGCGTCCCCTCATTCACGACGAGTCTCTGGCTCCGATGCTGGAGTCACATCAGGGACTGTCCTGTGAGAAGAACCGCAGACGTTCTCACCCACAGCATCGAACTGAAACTGAAAACATTTAGATTCAGGGGAAATCAGAGAGTTAGTAAAGGGTATTGATCTCATCTCTTATCTCAGGGTGATCATTGATCAGTCTGACGTCAGTCCCCAGGCGCCAGCTGGACACCCCCCCCCCCCCCCCCCCCCCCCCCCACACACACACACTTTATGTCAGCAGCAGTTATGTAACCTGGACGACCTGGAGGCAGCTACAGCTCCTCGCTCTGCAGGGAGGAGCAGGAGGCGCTGGGCTCCAATCTGTTCAACACACGCCTCAACACGTGCGTGTGTGTGTGTGTGTGTGTGTGTGTTAGACCACAGACTAAAGACAAACATGGACGACGAGTCTTCACTTCCTGTCACTGTGCAAAACTGACGGCAAAATATCGTGAACACAGCGGCGGCCATCTTGTTTATGTGACACTTTCCAATCAGCAGTGACCAGAGGCGGAGCCACGGTAGCGGGCCGCCAATCACAGCTGTCATCGTCCAGTTCTACAGTGGCGCTCGGTTCAGGCTGGAGTCGGTGGGAAGGATGGAGACATCGGGGGGAGCTGTGGGCGAATCATGACGGGACTGTGGGCCCCTGGGTGTAGACGAGTGGACGGGCCTCCAGGTCTATACAGACCAGGACACAGGGGCCAGTCTGTGGGATTGTGTTGTGGTCGTTTAATTTTCAAACCACAAATACAAGGAGCCACTTCCTACAGAGCCCGGATCAGTAGATGCTTCCTGGTGCTTCTATGTGTTTCTGTGGCGACTCATGTTTTTCTTCAGGAGGTGCTTCGCTCGCTGTATTAACACACACACACACACACACACACGCACACACACACACAGCGTTTAGCTCTCGTTTGTCAGAAACAGACGGAGACAAATCTGCCTTTTCCCAACGGAGACGAGCACAGTTCATGTGTCGACTCAGTCTTTTAATCCTGAGCGCTGCCATCTAAACACACACATGTTCACAGCACACACACATTCACAGCACACACACACACACACATTACTGCATTTAAAATACTAAGCAGCAGCATCAGGTGACTCAGACGTACTGACAAATTAACGTGTGTGTGTGTGCTGCGTCGTGACATGTGTGTGTGTGTGTGTGTGCTGTGACGTGACGTGTGTGTGTGTGTGTGTGTGTGTGTGTGTGCTGCGACGTGACGTGTGTGTGTGTGTGTGTGTGTGTGTGTGCTGTGACGTGACGTGTGTGTGTGTGTGTGTGTGTGTGTGTGTGTGTGTGTGTGCTGCGACGTGACGTGTGTGTGTGTGTGTGTGTGCTGCGACGTGACGTGTGTGTGTGTGTGTGTGTGTGCGCGCGCGTGTGTGTGTGTGTGTGTGAGGATCAGGATGCTCACTGCTTTGGCTTTTTGTTTCCTAAGCAGAGCTGCTGTCTGCAGCCCGTCCACTTCCAGTCGGTTAAATCTGTAAACTCGTTGTCTGTTTGCATGAAAAACATGTCAGACTGTGTGATGTTAAAGAATCCTGAGACTGTGTGTCTGTCCCTGAGTCCAGACCCCATCCAGACACTGACAGCACCAATGAATGTGTGTGAATCCAGAACCTGGTTCAGCTTATGGGTCTGAGCCGTAGACCTCCATTGTTGTTCAAAAACTATTAAAAACCCAGCAGGGAGTCACACCGCTGACCTGGCTCACATGGTTCTTCCTCACCAACAATGGGAGGTCCGTCTTATTCCAAAAACCAGCTCCAGAACCTGCTGTGAGCAGAGAGAAGCTGCAGTGGAACCAGAGACCAGTCGACTGTAAGAAGTGACGGCTGGTCTCAGTCTGTGACCTGCAGTAACCTGTACAGCAGGTTCTGTCGAATGTGGGCTGGTTCAGGTTCAGTCCACAGGAAAACGTGCAGGAAGTGAAGCGACTGCAGGTTTAGTCGGTGACACGGTCCGAGCTGCAGCTTCAGTAACACAATGCAGCTTCTACATGAGCTGCTGCGGTTTTTTGTCTGTGACATCAGGAAGTTTTACTGTCTGGTCTGAAGTGCTGCCCTGCAGAAACGTGGAGACAGAAAAACTCCTTCAGCAGAAGAAACCTCCAGCAGAGACAGAGCACAAACTATTTACGACAAACAAGTGTTCAACAACAGCAAATGTTTGATGATTTTAGAGTTCAGGTCAGAACCAGGACCAGGATCAGGGTCGGGGGGGTGAATCATGTCCTCACAGTGACAGTGGAAAGGTGTGTGTTTGAGCAGAGAGCGTTAAATTAATTTTCATGAATCAAACATCATCATCGCTCTGCTGTCTAATCCAAACTGGAGACTCTGTGGAACTACATCATCTGCTAATTGAATTCTGTCTTGCATGAACGCAGGACACGCACACACACACACACACATACACACACACGCACACACACACGCCTCCTCGCTGTGTGGAAACAGCAGAGCGGTAAATTGACAGCATGAATAATCCAGAGTTTTGTTCATTGTTCCTCATCCAGCTGAATTACATCTCAGTTTGGTCCAAAATGAAAAATCAAACAGCTGCAAACTGTGACATCGACTGTGAAAAACAGTTTTTGTCCAAACTGAATTCGTTGTTTATTCACAGCACAGGGTGGAAACAGCATGTGGTGATAATGACGTCAAACGGGTCCAGGCGCTGAAACCACCTGGAGCTGCTCTGACTAATGAGCAACACTGGAGCTGAACAGATCAACAGGAACCATGAGTGAAGTGGGTTGGTCCAGTTCAGCCCAGTTTTAAAAACCATGTGAGGGACCGTGCAAATGGGAGATGGCCTGACGCTGAGGTGCAGGTTTTACTGAGCCTCAGAGACTTTGACGGGTCTGTACCGACTGTCGGCCAGGATTTACTGGTCTGATGCAAAGTGAGGAAAGGCCTTATGGTCTGGAGTCCCAGGGGGGCACTCCACAGGCTCGTTCCCTGAAGACAGGGACTAAAGGTCCTGACAACATCTGGATTTTAGGCCTGCGAACCAGATCTTATGTGTCTGTGAAGGGTCGGTCACCTTGAGCTCTGAGAACATGTTGGTGGATTCTGCTGTAAGAGAGAAAACTGAAGCGTGCTCGTGCTTTAAGCTGATGTTTGTACACAGCTGCAGATGATGAGCAGGTAAAATATATTCGCCAATAAAAGCAGATGTCAGAGTCGCAGCGTCTCTCAAAACAATATTCATCATCTTTATCTCGTCCTGAGCAGCTGCAGCAGCTTTCCACACAGAGAAAGGTAAAAACTTTGGAGAAAAGAAACTCAGACAGTGTTTTCAGATAATGTGAACTGTCTGGACTCGTCTTCGTGTGCGGACAGACCTCGGGCCTCTTACCGATCAGGTGGCTGGATTTCTGCTTTGCTTTTCAAACAGGATCGGCCATGATGCAGGTTTTCATTCAGACCTTTGAGTGTATTAAAGGAAATGTTGTTTTTAACATTTCTCAGCCAGCCCGTCAGAAATAATGGCAATAGAGGTTGAAGGCTGACAGCTCTGCAGCAGCTGTCCTCTCTCCCTCCTCCGCTCTGCCTCTTTTACAGCAGGACTCTTCTTTCCACCTCCAGCAGCACTTACACGTCTTACGCAACAAATCAACGTTTGGTGTTTGAACGAAGAAACACCGATTACGTTTCATTGTTCGGCATTAAAGGGAGAGGGACGAGGTGAAAGGAACAGCTGTTCCAGCATCAACAACCAGACTGAGGCGAACAAGCTGCAACCAGATTTATGCCAAAATCACATCAGTCATAACAACTTGAACACCCGGGCAGGGTCTGGCAGGTTTTGAGATTCAGTGTGATTTATATCACTATCTGATGTCTGCTGGGAATAAATGTCCATAAATACACCACAGAAAGAACAACACACAGAGAATCATCCTGTTCTGTTGTTTCTCAGTGAAACAGTAACAGTTGTCTGTGCAAACAGCAGCTGAAATCTGCCGCAACCCACAGATCATTTTCAAACTCTGGCTGCATTGTGTCTTATGTCAACATCATCTGCTGGTGTTAAAAAGGCTCCGTCCTCCTGCTTAACTCTGCATCTTCGTGAAGTTAATCACAGAGAACCATTTTTAATTCCGTTTTAAAATCTGCAGCAGCATTATGTTCATTTTTGCAGAGCAGAAACTGAGCTGAATTCAAATTTCAGCCTGTGGCCTCATTAACCTGCTGCACCAGAAACACACACGCCCTCCCACTTCCAACCTGTTGCTGCGTGTCTGGGAAAAGCTGATCAGTGGGCGGCGAGCTGACCCACCAGAACCCACTGACGTTTGGTTCAGGGAGGCGAGCGGTGATCCTGTGTGTGTGTGTGTGTGTGTGTGTGTGTGTGTGTGTGTGTGCGCGCACGACCACGATGACCACAGTGCTTGCTGTGGTTGCCATGGTTACCAAGGTCTGTCTCTGTCTGCCCGGTGACTGATTAGACTATGGAAGTTACCAGCCGTCTCCATAGCAACCCTGCACCTGATGGAGTGGCACCATTTATCAGCCCAGAGACGGTTTTATCACTTTGGTCCAGATTTTAATAAATAAATGGACAAATCAAAATACCCGCCGTCGTTTAAAACAGCCAATCAGGGAGGATGTAGGGACGTTGGGGGGGGGGGCAACATCCAAATAACCAGGTGACAGTGAAGGTGCCATCAGCGACTGTCGCTGCAGTTCCTTTAGCGTCCACTAGATGCTGATGTGCTCGGACCGTGTGGAACCCAAACACACCTGGAGGATTTTGTGGCAGATCCACGTAAATCTGAGGGTCAGCGCAGACTCAGCACCAGCGGCTCCTCGTTCCTCGGACGGGGGCAGAAACAGCGAAGCTCAAGCTGATCAAAGCTTTCAGGCCGGTGCGCTGTGGGGACTGTTCATGCTGAGTGACACCTCTGAGGTCAGCCTGAGATTTTCCATTAAATCTAATTACTTTTCCAGGTTTCCACACATTTTCAGAGGCAGCAGCCACAGCCCGGAGGGAAAACATGCTGCTGAGTGTGTTACTGTGATGGATCAGCTGCTTCTGATGACTCTAAGTGATGATAAACAGCAGCTGTAAAGGACTCACCTGTGTCCAGTCCACACAGAAAGAAACATGCGAGCTGCGTTTTAAACCCCTGGAGGCCGCGTCATGCAGAACTGAAAATAAAATAAAACGTCGCCGCAGATTGACAGTGAAATATTAAAGAGCGCAGGAGGAGAAGGTGCAGCCTCAGCAGATCCTGAGCTCTGCCACACTGTGTCCGCTCAGACTGAGGGGGAATAAGACCCGTTTTAGGTTGGTACCGAACATCATCTGGGCCAGTATTCACAAAGTGTCTTATCTCACTCCTGCCAGTGCTACATCCCAACAAGGGATCCAGGCTAGGAGGTTCCCGTCCCCCCTGTCAGCGGGTCACTACGACCAGCACTTAGCAGCTGTGGTGGTTCTGAGTGACAGGTGAAGTCGGGGGTCCAGACGGTGAGGGTGTGTGTCAGGAGGAGGAGGTTGTGTGCTCGGGCCAGAAAACCCAGGACTGACCCAGGGTCCAGTTAGTTTCTTTTTCTGTCCTTAACCCTAATGAGGCCTGATGGTTCCACCATCTGAGCCGTGTGTTAAAGATGGTCCCATGATGCCCAAGGTCCAAAAGGACCTGGAATCTGCCTAGAAAAGTCTTTAAAACGTGTTCGTGGCAGCACAGCTCACACAGTGTCCTCAGTCGTTTCAAACTTAACGTGTGAGAAACAGTTTGACTCAACGTTTCTTCTCCAGCTGGAGACTCGACAGGAAAGAACATGACAACGTTTGAAGCCAATTGAGTTTGGCTCAAATCTGCACGTGGGAAGAGCTTCTCTGCAGAACGATGTGTTTTAAACAAAGTTCCCCCCACACACTGCTGGCATGACAACCACAGACAGAAACTCGAGTCTGAAGATATTTACTGTGTTTTGGTCAGAAATGAATATGTGGCCTTAAAAATGATGATTTTCTCTCTTTATTTTCAGGCCTCTCCTCTCGAGCACCGTCCTCCTGCACAGACGATGGTTTCCTGTCAACCGGCTCTTACGGGACAGAAGAAGAGGACCGTCTGAACCGACCAGCCGTTCTTCATCCCAACATGGCCGACGACCTGTACAGCACCACCTTCTCCGCTTCTGAGTCAGACTTCTCCTCCTCCTCTTCCTCCTCGGCGTCGGCCTCCTTCCTCACGCTCGAGCAGAGGGCGGCCTTCGTCTTCGTCCTCATCCTCTTCATCTTCCTGGGCCTGCTGATCGTCCGCTGTTTCCGGATCCTCCTGGACCCGTACCGCAGCATGCCGTCCTCCACCTGGACAGACTACATGGAGAAGGACACCTTCGACTACCGGATTTCCTGACAGGCAGCGTGAGAGGCAGCAACCCTAACTGAAGCGTGTTAAACTGAGGCGACGATCACACTGAAGCAAAAACACAGACACACTTTTCCCCTCGCAGCAAAATTTCCACCAACTAAATACCTGAGAGTCAATCGGAGTTAATCGGCTCCTTGACAACCCAGTAAATCTCTTGTAATTTTCTCAGTTAAATGTAACAGGTGTTATCACCTGCTCACATGTTCTTGTCGAGCTGTTTGCGTCTGAAAAGTGCAAAAGACGCAGATGAGGGCAAAGTGTGTTTGGTGTCTCTATCGTCGCCTCAGTCTGCCTGGCAGGCAGCACATCTGGGCAAAGCTCTGTCGTACTAGAGAACAGATTCATGAAGAAAGTCAGCAACAGGAAGGGAAATGACAAAACTGCACAGGAACATAGATTTGAGCTCATTGGTTAAAATCTCAGGCAGGTTGATTCCACTGTGCAGACGGTGTCTTTGCCCAGATCGCAGACCTGTGGAAGTTGCAGGAAGTCCTCCAGTGAATGTGACGCTGTGGAAGCTGAGGAGGGATTTCTACAATTTCCATGTCCGTTAATCCGCCTGCCGGGCAGCGCGTTAGGGTTGCCGTCTCTCACGGGAGAAGGATTTCTTTTCTTTTGGACTTTTTGTTAACTTTTATCAACAGACTGTAAGAAGCTCGGGGCAGGTTGAGGTGGAGGCCTGGGAGAGTTGGATGCAGGAACACAGATGGACTGAACTAGACTGTGTTGAGTCGGTCTGACTGCAGAGACCAGTCGGTTTCCGTCCTGGCTGTTGCCTAGTAACCGTTTCGAGAGGAACAAACGCCAACCACGAAAAGACGACGTGGTGGATTGTTCTGTTGGATGTAGAAACACTGGCCGAGCCGCAGGTGAGTCCGTTGGTACGAGAGGACGGATGTGTTTCTGTTCCTCCTGCTAAAGAAGACAGGAGGCTGTAAAACCTGTAGGTACTGGAGGTGTTCTCTGATTGGCTGGTTTTTGACAGGTGAACACCACTGCTGGTCTGAACACACACACCTCTGATGAATTCTTCCAAACAATGAAAGTTTATGTTCGGACACAAAAGGCCTGTTGTTCTCTCTTTTACTGCCACAAAGGCTGAAAGAACATTTCTTGGTTTGTTTCAGGGTTGAGACTGTAAAGGCTTGAAGAACAGTAACGTTTTTATTTTTGGCTCATGTACAGAAATAGTTCTGCCTAATAACAGCTCAAAAGAGAGACAGGGTGCAGTACTCTTTGGTTTTTTAACTAATTTAGCAGAGACCAGTCTGCCCAGTAAGCCTGGAGCTGCTGGGGCGTCTGTGTGCTTGGTAGTCCAGCCTTTAGTTTCATCACAGCCTGATTAACATTGGAGGTGCAGACACCTGCACAACTGCACTGATGTGTTTTTCTCTCTTCCTCTCAGGCTTCGTAGAGCGAGGAGTTCTCCTGTCCACCCTGGTCACAGGGAGTCTGGACATGCCCTGAGCAGGAAAAGGGTCTGAAGAAAGAATGAGGAGGAAATGAAAGAGTAAATAATAAGGCCCACTCTCCTTCCTCGTCCAGTCTATTAAAACACTCAACATGTTCCTTTGCTGCAGGTTTCATCACCTTGGTCCTGCTGGGGGCCAGACCCTCAGATTGAACCCCTGCAGCAGGGCTGAAAACAGGTTAGTCCTCCCTCCTCCTCCCTGCACTCAGTGAATCTTTGAAGGTTTTCCAAGTCTCCTGAGGAGTCCTCTGCAGGGAGGGTGGCCAGACCCCTGCCTGAAGGAAAAATACAGGAAAGACTCTTTGTTTCCATTTCCCCTCCTGAAACAGAGCAACACCCTGGTCCTGATGGAGCCCAGCGGGACCAGGTGGAAGGGGGATCTGAAAACTGCGACTTTGGATGTTGTTGTTCGGAGTTTTTTCTTTTCTGAGAACTTCTGAAAGACGTTGGGCTCCGTCTGATCCCGGCGGGGCCCTCCCAGACATCAGACGTAAAGAACGAAGAAGTACTTTTGTTTTCTCGCCCAGCAGGACGTCGTCAGTGCACGAGTGAGGATCACTGAAGACCTTCATCTGCATCATGTAACAGTCATTTAGAGAAGCAGCAGCCTGCCTGGGTGCTCTGCAGCTCAGCGCCTTCAGTTCTCTTGTTCTTTCTTTTGGTCATTTCTTAATAGAGTCTTGTTCAGTGTTCAGTCGCCTGCTGTGCTGGAAAACTCAGCAGTGGGTTCAATTCAGGTTTTCGGTCCCCTGAGCCTCTTTTCTCAAATTAAATCTCTAGATTCTAGATCTGTCCACATTTTTTCTCCGCTCCACTGAGCTCTGCCTTGGATGTAAAAAATTCAAGTTTGGCCAAAGCTATTTTAAGAAATGGCTGAAAATCAGATTCCACCATGAGTCTGTCCAGACTCGTCCTCTCCTGGAGCCTTTTGTCCAAGCTCTGATTAGAAAACAAAGCACATTCAAGTTGGGTCCACAAAGTTTAGCTGCAACACAGATTAGAAAAGATGTGGTTTAAAATGGGAAGACGTCTGTTCACGGAGTCTCAGCTCCAGTTTTGTGACGAACCGAGACTCCCATTGGGTTTCTGTGGTTGTGGACTTTGTTGCTGCCGAACTCTGCGGTCGTCCTCACTTTTCACTACAACACACCTCATTGTACTTCTGTTTTTGTGAGGACCTCACTTTCCAAAGTTGGTTTCACTTTCAACAAAATGACCGTTTTTACTTTTGCAAAAATGTTTTTTTGGTTAAAACGTCCTGCACCGTCACTATGGAGACACAGCTGCTGCACAGGATTGTGGGGGCTGAAGTTCTGGTTTTCTTAGAGCTCTACCTGTGCAGGTGTTAAGACGTTCTCTTCTTCCAAACCACGTTAGAAAAACATTCTCCCTTTTGACAAAACGTGGAGACAAACATTCAGCCTTTCTATTCACACACACACACACACACACACACCCACACCCACACCCACACACCCACACCCAGCAGCCCACTGCCGACATGAAGCCCCTCCTCCCTCCTCCATGTCACGCTCGCCCTCTCTTTCCTCCTTCTCTGTTTTCTGTCGCTTTACGAGCTCGTTTGCTCGGTGAAGTAAAATCGTAGATAAAGGTGGAAGGACCAGTAACGAGCAGCTTTCTCAGTGAGACGTCTCGCTCCGTCTTATCTCTGCAGCTCTGAAAGAGCGAAAACTCTCGTTACTCTGCTGTCACCGGCTGCACCAGGCAAAATCAATCTGGCTTTTAATTAGGCTGCAGCTCTGTACTTAAAGGTTCTGGACAGGTGTGTATATGTGCTGTGGCATCAGGCTGCAGCTGAAGCAGTTTCAGGACTGAGGTCTGGTTCTTCACGGTTTATCTGTTCTGAGGAAGTGTCTTCCTTAAAGAACTGCTGGTTGCTCCCACTTTGTGTTTTCAGCCTTAGCTGCTAATTAATAATTAGGCACAGCAGTTTCTGCTTCTCCTCCAGCCTTAAAGTCGACTCCATCATGTCCTAGAGCAGACGTTGGGGGAGCAGAGCCATGAAACCTTCATGGCACTTCTTTGGTATGCTAACGTTTCCCAGCACAGGCTGAGGGGACCAGAGAGGTGGGACAACCCCGATTGTTACTGATCTGACCTGTAAAAACTCATTAATTTCATGCTCTTTGCTGTGCCATAAAAAGCCTCACCACTCGTTTGCCCTGAAGCTTGATATCTCATAAAAATGTAAATGCAGAAGTTTTCTGACATTAGTGGAGGCATCTTCATTCCGGATGAGTTCAGGTGCCTCCGTTTGTTAAACGCTGAGGGGAACCCTGGAGCTGCTTGTTGGCAGGTTAATTCTCAGAAATTAAGAAAGAAATCGCAGTCAAGGTGAAGCCAGTCCAAATGTTTGTGAGCAGAACAAGAACTTTTTGCTCCAGTGTTTCCATGCAGAGATGCATGCTGGGAAAATACAGACGGTGACTTCACAGGAGCAAAGTGCTTTCTGAGAACGTGCAGGTCAGTCATGTGACTAAGAGAGAAACAAACTCTTTTCACTGATTTCTGCCACTTAAGAACAATTTGTGTGCAGCCCAGTGCTTGTTGCTGCTGAATATTTCATTCACTGCACAAACTAAATTTCACAGAGAGGCAGGAACCTCACAGAGATGATTAAAGACGGGCCAGTGAAAGGTTCTGTGTGGACAGAAGCTTCCTCCCTCAGTGCAGCAGCTCCACGTTTCAGTTTGAGCCGTTTTTAGCCGTAGATGAATTCGGTTCACGTTGGCTTTAGTTGTCGATCAGTAGCTTTAACATGAGCGTCACGGTCAGACGTCTCTGCTGACGGGTTGAGTTGACCAACGGAGGGGAAGACTTTTATTTTGGAAATTCATAGACAACACACAGAGATGAAAACAGCTGCAGCTCTTCATGTTAGATGCTTTTATATTGAAATCAAATCAAATCTATAATATACATCACTGTTTTCCAATCTTTGGCAGTGCTTAAACAATAAACTGAAAAATCAGCATTTTTTAATTCTGATATTAAAAAAAAGAGTTTAATTCTTCACCAACAAATATTGATGACAAATATTCAAATATTGACGTTAAGCAGATATTTAGTCAGATAAACTCATATTTGCACTAGTTTGAAAACTCCAGTTAATCCAAGAATAAAAGCAAAAAGCTTTTCCTTGCAGACGTTTCTCCTTCTCTTTTCGTTTGAATGTTGAGCAGACGCCCAGTGTGGCGTTTTCCCAGTATAACCATTAAACGCCATAACTCATGGAGGCGTCAGCTGCTGGAGAATAAAACTGGTTGTTGCGCGAGGCGTTCACTGTCTCGATTCAACTCTTTGTGCCTGATCCGTCGTCTCATCCCTTTAATTCTGCTGTCAGACTTTCAGCCATCTGCATCCTCCTCCTCCCCTCTTCATCACCCCGTCCTCCTCCCCTCCTCTTCCTCCTTGCCTTACACTAAGCCTGTTTACGTAGGATTAGAAACTCCAGCAGTCCCGTCGCTGCTGTTTTTACCCTTTAAGGGGTCGGGCCCAGTTTTCTCTTTCTGTGTGTGCTCAGTTTGTTTGAGTGCCAAAGCTTCTGAGCTGAACTTTGCCTTCGAGCTGCTTGTTTACCACAATGCTCCTTTTTCTTCACATGGTACCAGAAGGGAAAATCCACCTCCGCCACGGATGGATCATTCCGCGGATTATTGAACGGGCCTGGCAGACACGGGGTCAGGAGCCTAAGGGCCAAAGTGAAGTGGCCCCCGGGCCAGAGCCTCTGTTTGTTAATGTTCCTGCTGGAATGTCAGTCAAACAAATGGAGAAAACCACAAAACCCACAGGAGATGACAAATGATCGTAAGGACCCAGTCTGCTCACGGAGGCGTTCACTGTGTTTCCACCCTCACACTGTTAGTTTAGGTGGATTTTCCCTTTAAGTACTTTCTGTTCCTAAATGACAGCCTGCACCTGTTTCTCCGTTTTGTGCTGTGGCTTCGTTCACAAACTGTAAATATGCAGTGTGTCATTATCTGGTGACGATGCAGCTGAAAATGCTCAAACTGGTGTGTTTTCTTACTTTGTCTGTCTGATCAATGCAGAGTTTTTAGTTTTGATATAAAAAAAATCATGTAGACTTTTTCTTTTTTTTAATTATTATTATTATTTAATATTTTGGCCCCTGCACACAAAAACTAACCAAAATAAAACAACTGCTTAGTTTAAGAAACAGCAAATAAAAGTCTGCAGTGAAAGTTCTTTCAAAATGTAGAAACCTTTTAATTTGAAAGTCATAGCAATATTTGCCCTGCTAAATTATTTCAATATTATTAACAATTTTAATTTATGCTCATTTTGAAGTTTTTGTTTGAATTATTAAACTTGATATTTCACCTGTAACACAACCATATGTCAGTAAATATGGATCACTGTTTTATTTTAGTGCTGATGCTTTTCAGAGTAAAATGTTTGCAGATAAATCCGTGACAGAGCACACACTCAGCTGTGCACATGTCCTGGCTTTTCACAGTGTAGGTGGTGTGCAGACTGTGAGCAGAGCTCCTCTATATTTAACAAGTGGTTGAAAGTCGTTGTGTCTAAACTGAAGTGTAAGTTTTTCTTCATGCTCCTCTGAGTCCGCGCTCTTGTTTTGTAAAGAAATAAAACTTCCTGTTGAACCAACAGTGTGTTTCTGTGTTGTTTGGACTTTTGTGTTTTTACAGCAGTAGCTAAATGCTAATATGCTAACCACGTTGCTACACCTGAGGCTGACGTCACTACTTTTGCAGGTATTTCTTGGTCATAAACGTTCGACCCGAAAGTGGCGCTGGAGGAAACTTGAGCAGCGTTTTTGAGGCTGCGTTGCTGAATGTGTGTGTTCAGTTGCAGGTTCTGTGTCACGTGGAAATTTAAATTGGCCTGATGGTCCATAATCTGCAGGTGTGAGTCACCACAGGTGAGAGCTGACAGAGGACACACTGTGCTCCAGGTGTGTGCGCTGAACCAACGTCCTGGGGGGGGGGGGGGAGTCACACCTGTGCAGGTGATTGACAGCAGCAGCAGGTGAGTGAGAACCGGTCCAACGTCTCTCCCACTGTTTAACATTTAGGTTTTCCAGGAGTCTGCAGTGAAACTGAATATGTGGAAACTAGTTGGACTGAGTCAGCTGGAACATGAAGCTCATCCTGAGACTCCGCGCTGTTTTCTGTGAGTAAAGGTTTTTCTGTTCTAGCACCTTTATGGACCGGTCTGGTTCCACGTCTTAGTCTGCTCTTAGCAATGTGTCCACAGCAGCTGTGTGTGTGTGTGTGTGTGTGTGTGTGTGTGTGTGGGAAAAGTGTTTCCACATGATTTTTGCTTCATTAACTCTCTGTTGGTGCATCAGTGCAGTCAGGTTGACTGAGACAAACCCAGTGGGAAATTTAAAGTCGGCTCCTATGTGACGCTTTATTCTGAAACATCAGGTCAGAAACCTGCTGTTGATAAAAGTCTTTGCATCTCTTTGTTTCTTTATTTACTTTATTTACTGTCACTCATTGTTCGAAACCCAGACAATAAGCAGCAGTGATCAATACTGAAAATAATCAGTCGGTTTGCTGGAACGTGATAATAAGATGAATGAAACAAGAGGAAATAGCATCAGTTCTGTTTGTGCACAAACAGGATTAAATCAGTTTCCGTTTCCAATGAGCTCAGTTATTAAACCGTCATGTGTTTCTTCACAGTGAGAATCATTAGAAAATCTATTTTCTGTCTGTTCTGCATTTTTGTATTTGTCTTTGGTTTAACACTGAGGAGGCTGGATGGATTTGAGGAAACTATGGGGCTGTGGTTTACAGGATAACTACAGGATAGTTTTTAAAGGCTTTAACGAAATGTTTCCTCTGCTTCCCCCTTTGTTTTGTCTTAACGTCTGACGGACTCAAAGCTCCACATGTCCTGCTGGATGTAAAACACTTGTTGTTTGTGTTTTTCAGTGTTAACATGTTTCTGCTGCAGCCTGAACACCAGAGCAGGTAAACGTGCACACAGAGGTTTGAAACTTCACCCTGTGCCCTCAGCTCCTCATCTGCTCTGCTGTGTTTTTCAGAGGTGACGCTGACCTGTGACCTGGACAACTACAAACACGCCCTGAACTGCGGTAGGACGCCTCCCGGCCTCCGCCATGTTTGACCACAGGGAATCACCACGTTTCTTAGTGTGTTTGCAAAAGCTGTGAACTCCTCACCCCCACAGAACAGACCTCTCAGCCCCGTGGGTCAGGACCCGAGGGTCAGGACCCGAGGGTCAGGACCTGTGGGTCAGTACCCGTGAGTCAGGGGATGGTTTTCGGTCTCTGTGCAGGTTTTGTGGTCTCTTTGAGTCTCTTTGTTCAAACTGTTTCTGTCCTCAGAGGTGGAAGTAAAACGTCAGATGCATTTTTAGACACGTTGTCTACAAAGACTCATGTCTGCTGTGTTTGCAGATGTCGGTGTGATCGTTGTGCACAATGTGACAGTGAGCCACAGGGAGTCAGAGGCTTGTGTCCACGGAGTCCCTCCAGACCACCTGAACCCTCCTGTCTGCTCCTCCACCCCCGTCCTCAATAGCATCAGGAACAGGTGACCAGCAGGGTGCAGAGCTGGGCTGTCTGACCCTGAACTGTCAGGGGTTAGTACTAGACCTAGACCAGCAGGTCCAGGGCACAGACGGGGTTTTATGGCTACAAGGCTCCAGGGAATAATGGGAGACGAGCTGGCCCTGAAGAAAACAAATAGGAGAGTAATAATGGACCAGGTCAAGCTGCTGGAGTTGAGGGACAGACCAGGGGGACAGGAAATGGCTTCAAAATAAGGGTCTAAAAGACGGTTCACAAACCAGTCAAATCAGTCTAAATAAACAAGTGCTGCCTCACCTCAGAACAGAATTAACAACATTTACTGCAAAGTCCAAAGTAGAACCTGTTAGTGACACCAGAGCTTTATTTTGAAATTGGAGACATGACTGTGTTTCCTTTATCTCCTGCTTCAAACCTGAGCTGCTGCAGTTTTTCAGTGTGAGTCACAGTCACAGTGTCAGAGAAACAAAACTAACGAGACTGGAGATTTAGACTTTAACAAGAAACAGGAGGTTTGTGTTGACGGACACGCTGACCTGCAGCTACGACATTAAATATGTTTCCTAACAAAACAGTTGATTTCATCATGGTATGTGTAAGTGTGACGGACTAATAATAGAGAAATCACCTGATGACTCTCAGTCGGGGTCTGAAGCGCCTCAGGTCCTTTTAAATACGCGTCAGTGTCGTTTATTGACTGAAGGAGCAAACCTGATAAAATAAAAGTGTCGTTATGTGTCAGGTGCAACGGTCAGCACACGTGTGAGCTGAGGATGGATGTGTGTCATACAGCCTCTCCCTGTTTGACCAGGTGTGTTTGGATGAAGACCACGTACACCTGTGCAGTCGGCAGTAGGTATCTGTGTGTGTGTGTGTGTGTGTGTGTGTGTGTTATTGACAGCAGATTGAGAGAGATGAGAGAAAATATTGAAGGAAGTAGTGAACCTTGTTTTCTTTCAGAGATCTATCATGTGTGTCAGAAAGACAAAGCTCTGCTTTACTGTGGTGAGTGTTTCCTTTTCCTACAGGCTCAGTTCATTTGGCTCCATGTGTTTCCTGTTCGGACTGTAAATACAAACCAGTGATACAAACAAACCAGATAAAACAGATGGACAATGACGAATTAATGCGTCGATATGTCATGAGGTGCAACAAGCGTGTGTGTGTGTGTGTGTGTGTGTGTGTGTGTGTGTGTTCAGGATCTCAGGTGATCAAGGTGCTCATGGCGAACTACGGTCGGGGCAGCATGGAGGTGTGTAAGTACACCCCCCCCTACAAACACCCGGCCAGCACCAGCTGTTCCCAGCCCACCGCTCTGCCTCTGATGGCCAACAGGTGAGTCCATCCCACCTGTGGACACGCCCATAGCTGTGACATCACAGTTTCACTTGAACCTTGTTTCTCCTCCACTTTAACCCTTTCAGTCCTGATGTGAGAAATACTGAATAAAAAAAATATTTTTTTTAATGTTTTAATAGAAAACAAAAATCTAATGAAATTTTAAAATGCACAGAAAAATCTCAACCATATTTACGTTTGTTAGATAATATAATATATAATTTAAAATACCTTGATATAGACATGCATATCATCAGTAGATTGACAATATTTCTAATAATTTATTTTGTGTGTTTATGTCTCTGTCTCCCACTTTGCTCAGAAATAACTTCATAGTTAAAATGTTTAGTTTCCACAAGTATCATCGTCTTATTTTATGATCAAACTGCTCGTTTCTCTCCAGATGTGATGGAAAACACAAATGTTCCATCGTGGCCTCTAACCTGATCTTCTCCAACCCTTGTCCTGGGACGCAGAAATACCTGGAGTACTCCTACACCTGTGTACCTCCTGGTACCTGAACCTGAAACTAACAGGAAGCAGAAGATGAAAAACTCATCAGCATAATAAACACTGAGTAAACCTGTGCCAGCTGTGTTTCATCAGGTCGTCACACTGCAGGAAAACCAACAAGTACTTATTAAGTAAATAAAGTACTTTATGTACTTAATAAGGATTAAGTACATAAAGTACTTTACTCCTCACTCCTTCACTAAAGTATTTTCTTTTGCTTTTCTCACTGTTTTGCACAAACCGGTTGAGGAAAGAATCAATAATCATGAGGTGCAGCCTTATCGTGTCTCCTCGGGACCAGGAGC
Organism: Mastacembelus armatus; assembly: GCF_900324485.2. Taxonomy (NCBI): domain Eukaryota; kingdom Metazoa; phylum Chordata; class Actinopteri; order Synbranchiformes; family Mastacembelidae; genus Mastacembelus; species Mastacembelus armatus. The sequence goes on from NC_046643.1 coordinate 22,511,567, forward strand.
TACGGGTTAGTTATCAGGTGCCAGGGCTCCGTCGTCATGGTAACAAACCATATGTAGGAGGTGCATGGTGTTTGATGACGGACTGAGTACTATTACTTTACTTCTTGCCATTTCGCGATTAGTGCCTGAGGGGTGTAGTCAGAGGCAGAGTTGACCCGGTTTCTCTGGTCCACATCTCAAAGTGTCCCTGGCTGAACCCGGTGGTCATCCAGTCGGTGTGTGTCAGTGTGTGGGTGTGTGTGTGTGTGTGAATGTGTAATGACCATTTACCAAGAGCCAGTGATCAGCAGCTGGGGGACTGAAGCTCGTCCACGTCATTTGTAGCTACATGACGTATTGATCGGTGGCCTCATCAATGAATGATAAAAGAGCTTCAGGGCGTTTGAGTTGCTGAAGACAAAACTCTTCGTCTGATCCTGGACACCGTCAGATCAGGACGTTTGTTTTATGAGTCGTACCAGAAACACAGCAGGAAGTCCGTTTAGGACTGTGGGTCTGCTGTGTTGAGGATTTCAGTTGTGTTGATTATTTTAGTCGCACACACAGAGACAGCAGTCTCACTCCCCCAGTGAGGAGAGCAGAAGTACAAAGCAGCGTAGTACTGATGGAAATACTGCAGTTAAAGTACTTCAAAGTACCTGGAAACACTGTTGAAACATCAGTGTGATATTTGTTTGTGTGATATTTTGTGTGGATGAAAACATCACTCCCCTTTTCCCCTCACAAAGAGGGTCCACAGGTGAGTCAGCTCAGGCCTGGCAGCTGCGGTGGTTTTGGGTCTCTGTGGTGGTTTTGGGACTCAGTGGTGGTTTTGGGACTCTCTGGTGGTTTGGGGACTCTGGTGGTTTTGGTGTCTGTGGTGGTTTTGGGTCTCTTGTCCTTTTGGTCATAAGGTGAAGATGGTAATTTTGAGCTGGTGTTGCAGACCATTCTGGTGTTTGGTGGGTCCGGTTTGGGTCTGGGTCCCTGAGCCGGCTCATGGCAGGATTTGTTAAAGGTCTGGGACATTTCATGTGCAGTTGCCATTTAATTAAAGGATTAAACTCAGTCTAAGTCGTCGTCAGCTCGGCTGCTGCTGCAGTTTGAGGCTGTTGTTAACGTTCCCATTAAAGCCTAATGTTTCCTCCACGGCGATAATCATCAGAATAAAACCACCAACAACCGTCCTGTGAAACACTTTCCCTCCGCTGTATTTTCATCCCATTTTTACTGGGAGATTATTTTCTTATCCTGTATGATGCTTTTATTTCCTGCACTGCTGAGGATTTAAAGCTTTCACAGTGAATTGGTTTAATTAGGATTTGGCAGAGACGGGACCGAACAGGAAAATTAGACGAAGAAACTGAGAGAAAGGAGAAAGGAGGGTTTTATTTTCCTGTTGCTGCAGGTTTGGATGTTGTAATAACCATAAACCAACAGAATTAGTTTTGTCTGCATTACGACTGTCGATTATCAGACGTCTCATAAAGCTGCCAGGACACAAAATACAGGAAAACTACAAATCATTAGTCAGAATATTATTATTACAGGTTAAAGGTCAAACGTTGGCTCACGTCTGAAATAAAACTTCAATTCAGTCTATTAACATGTAAATGATTTGAATGCTGAATGTGGATGTTTCAGTTTTGCAGATGCTGATGGTTTTTTGGTGTGTGGACCCTCCACAGCTGCACAGATGCAAAAATAAATGTGTGTTATCATGAAAACCTGGAGCTCTAGTCTGTTAAAGCTGAAACACGTTGGACACTCTTTGTCTCCACAGCAGCTTCATGTCTAAACTCGACTGTGGTGTGTTGCTGCCCTCTGCTGGTTGGAGTTTGTAGCTCCATCTCATATTTTCTGGTAAAATCTTAAGAGTAACTGCAGCTTCAAAGAAACTTAATGCAGTAAAATCTGTACAACTGAAACACTAAAGTGCAGGTTCCTCAAACCTGAAGTTGAGGTACTTCAACAGTTGTTGAGCTAACGTACTTAGCAGAATTAAAAGTACTGGTATTTGTAAAATGTACCATCTTACACTGAGAGAAAACAAATCTGTGTGTCAGAGGAAGGAAAACCTTGTGACCGTCTGGAGTTTCAGACGTTTCTGCTGCTTCAGGAGCTTCACCAAGAATTTTCCAAAGATTTAGGCTACAGGATGTGATGGCAGGAGAATCAGTGTTGTTATATTCTGACATGAGGTTTAGATTTCCTGCAGCAACAGAATTACAGATCTATGAAGATCTCGTCCTCATGTTTCAGAAACCACAGCACTTCTTCTTCAAAGTGCTCCAGTGAAATCAAAGACCAATCATTAAATGGGTCAATGAGTGATGCACAAAGCTAACAGTGTTGTTATGAAATCCTGCAAACACAGCAAAGTCTGACATCCAGTCTGAACCAGTAGGAATATACTGGCTTTCCTAATTCTGGACAAAAAGTGGAAAGTCAGGCAAACAGGACCTTTTATGTAAATAATGGAAAAACCCAGCAGGTCACTCCTCTGCCCAGAGCAGCTCCTATAAAAGCTGCACGACTCTGTGGGACTTTCAGAGAAGCCGACATCATGAATCGGTGGTTCGTCAGTCAGGTCCTGGTCACGGTGCTGTTTCTGGGCTGCTCGGCTCTGACTCCTGAAGAATGCAAACCTTTGGTCACACCTGTGTCTCTGGTCAACATGGTAAAGTCCACTCTGACTCCTGTCCTCCTGTCTTTGTTTGTGAGGGTTAGGACTGATGCATTAACTCAGTTTGGGCTTCTCATGCATTAATATAAACACGTGTGTGTGTGTGTGTGTGTGTGTGTGTGTGTGTCTGTGTGTGTGTTTGCAGATGCACGGTAAGATGAACTTCATCATGGGTTACACCAATAACGAAATATACAACAGCATGATGAAATGGACCGACAGCAGCTGGTTGAAGATCACCCCGTCACCGTCCAACCCCAATCATCTGGTGATGCATGAGGAGAACAGGATGTGAGTGGATGACACACAACGTTACCTGTACAAACACACAACATTACCAATACAAATACACACAACGTTACCTGTACAAATACACGACGTTACCTGTACAAACACACGATGTTACCTGTACAAATACACAACATTACCAATACAAATACACACAACGTTACCTGTACAAATACACGACGTTACCTGTACAAACACACGACGTTACCTGTACAAATACACAACATTACCAATACAAATACACACAACGTTACCTGTACAAATACACGACGTTACCCGTACAAACAGATCCATCCATGGTTTCATAAGGGGCCAGACTTATGACCCGAGCACACTATCAACTCTGTCTGTTTCCAGAAATGGAACATGCTTTGCTTCGGCGTTCAACGGCACTATTGAAGGCGACACTACAACAGCAGCACGTAAGTTGTCAATACAAAAGCTGCAGGCTGACTTTAATTAATCAGACATTTAATTCATGTGTAGAAAACTGACTTTGTTTCTGTCCTCAGTTGGTAACATGAGCTCATCGCTGCATCTGCTGCCGAGCTGCGACGGCTGTTTGGTCCTCAGCAGCAACATCACCGTCAGAAACCTCAACAAACTCCTTCAAGTGATGAACATGACCGGCACTGTCGAAGAGGGGGAGGTCACCTCTCATGGCTTTTACCTGATGAGTAGGAAGGCACCAGTCAGTCAGACAAAATAACCCACTTTAGGGCCAACACTCTCATTCACTTTTGTTTTCTGGCTTCCAGGCAGAGAGCCGACCGTGAAGGACTCAGACCTCAAACACTTCCAGCAGCAGGCGAGCTGCTTCGGCTACTCCGGAGAGCCACCGTTTCACTACGACGGAAAGAGCGGTGCTTCACTTTTACAGCTTTCTGTTAAAACAGTGAAATCCAGATGTGCCATATCAGACGGCTGATTTCTGTGTCTGTTATTCTGTCCACAGAGTTCTGTAAGGAGGGCGAAGGACACATGTTTCCATTAATCTGAGGCCAAACCACCAACGGCAGATTTTTCTAACTGACGTGAGGAAGAAAATAAAAAGAAAGATTTAAAAATCAAACGTTTAGTTTGTGCTTTTTATTCTGGATTGTCCATCTCTTGAAAAGGTGCAATGGAGGTTTTCAGTTTGAAGTGGCAGGAGAGACGTGTTCATGTTTCATTCAGGATCACAGTGATCCAGTGAGACTTCACACTGCAAAATGCTATGAACTATTTCAGATCTTTTCATGGGGACACTCAGTGAATTCATCATGAAACTACATCTAAATAATGTTAGTGACAGTTTTTGTCCACAGAGTGAAGCAAAACGAGCACAAGGACTCTGCCTTTACAAACAACAGCAAAGTTTACACAAGGCTCAGTGGTAAAAACCTAAAAAACCTTTATCAGTGTTTACTAGCAGGACACTTTTCATATTGCCATATGCACAGTGAAAACGATTTAGACCTTTGCACGTCTCCCTTACGAAAGAATAAAAATAAGTAAAGATAATAATAAAACACAGCATATGCAGATTTTAACCCTGTGTCTGAGCAGCAGGCATCATGGGAAACAGCCAGATTCTGATTTATTAATTCCAGGGGACACTCGGCATTAAAAGAGAGAGAGAGGTTGTATCATAATAATAACTTCCAACTTCAGGATAAGGATCCAAACATATTACAAAGTTAGTTAGTCTAGTGAAGAACTCAAGACAGAAGAAAAGCAAAGTAGCAGCCAGTTATTTTCTGTTTCCATCAGTAGCTTCCTGTTTACTGGTTTTGACTTGACGTATTGTGACTTTTAATTTTTCCATCCTCTTCTTTTAATTTTCTTACCTAGAAATAAAGCAAAGCTGAAAATAAACACTGGCAGAGTTGAATCCCAGTTTCAGTCAGTTCAGTGACACACTGGGCACACACACTTTGGACCAGGGGAGTGGCTGTTTGAAATCCACCCCTTCCCTGCTCTCAGTCTGCTGACGGACCACAGAGCAAGTGTGTTGGGTTTTTGTCTCAGAGCAGGATGTGTTGGGCTGTGAAGCGAGCGGTGCTGCTCCTGCTGGTGGCGGGGGCAATGGGCTCCAACACAGCGCCGGACGGTGAAGAATGTGACCATGTGAAGACCAGACTGCCAACCAAAGACCTGCACAAGGTGAGTCTGATCCTGCTGTTGGGCCTTAAATCAGACCCCTTCTAGAAGCTCTTCAGATTTTTCATTCAGGCACACGAGTACTCAGTTTGCCAACTTTATTGTTGTCTGTTTTCAAATGTCTGACTCACCTCTGTACCTCCTCCTATAGATTTTCGGAGACTGGGTTCTGGTCTGGTCCGTCTGTGACTACCAGCAAGGCTGGGACCTGTTGCCAAACGTCTCCAGTTCCCACGTCGAGCTCCGACTCCTCCCTGACAACAAAACCATTATGTTAAATGAGAGGAACTTGTACCTGTGAGTGCTTCTATTACTGGTTATTTAAACTGGTTTTCATGTAAACGCACATTATTTAGTTATCTGGATTCATCTTCTAACAGGACATACCAAATATTAAACAAAAAGTATATTGATGATATATTGATAAGCATATTGATGATATTGAACCCGTAAAGCAGGCAGATGCTGTTGGGTCCTCAGTGTGCGTTAACAAAAAGAGCCCAGTCATCACAGTCAAGCTCAAACATCAGATCAAAGCAGTTGTGTGTCTGTGCTGTGTTGTCTAACCGGTTTGTGTCGTGTCACTGTCAGCGATAAGTCATGTTCTAACTACATCCTCAACATGTCGATGCCCTCTGACCCCTCCGACACTCAGCACCCCCCACTGCAGAGCCACGCCGCCAGTGAGTCGCAGTAACACTTCTACACAAACACAGACACAAACACAGACACACACTGCAGAGCCATGTATGTATAGTATCAGTAAAATATAACGTACTAAAAGTAAAATATTTTGCCAGTGACTAACCTAGTGTGCACCATGAAGTAGATGTACACAATATTGTAGTAAAGTCTAGAATATCAAAATATCAGTATCATGTTTTTCTGACTGATGCTGCAGTTTTATTCTTTCTGGTATTGTTTTGGTGTTGTAGCACAGGCAACACTGATGTGTGTGTTTGTCTGGTGTGTGTGTTTTCTGTACGCTATGTGTGTGTGTGTGTGTTAGCTGTGGAGAGAGACGGAGTTGTTCAGCCGTTCAATTACTCCTCTGAGATGGATTTCTATGAGACCTGCTCCGACTGTCTGCTGCTGATCTACAGGAGCAGCCTGGGCCGCTTCCTGCTGAGCTACAGTAAACACACAACTTCACACACACGTTCAGATATCAGAATCAGCTCTGTAGGGCTTTGACTCTGGTACAGCAGCTCTCGGTGTCCTTCAGAGTCAACCAGAGCTTAAATAAGAATAAGAGAGCTTAAGTTGTGCAATCTCAGCGTTGTGTGTGTTTTTTATCAGGGAGAGAAGGGCACCATTCCGACGCTGAGCAGCTGAGAGCAGCCCATGATGCCCACAGGAAACAGGCCGAGTGTCTGGGACTCCCTCACGACAAGCCGTTCAGCTACGACGGAGCTGCAGGTCAGTGACGTCTCGAACTTTGTGACACAAATTTGTAAAAAATCCTCATGGATGTATTTCCTCCATGGCAACAAAACTCACTATTTCTCCATGTGCTTTTGTCTCCCAACAGATTTTTGTCATAAGAAATCTTCCCCATGAGCGAAGCCGAAAGTCCTGAGTGAAACACACGTCACAAAAAAATAAACACTAAAACCTGAATATGTGTGTGGGGTTTTTATCAATTATCAAACCAGATTTGGTACTTTTTCACTTAATGATTTACAAATTACAAATAACCAACAACGGGCAGCACAGTGGATTAGTGGTCAGCACTGTTGCCTCACAGCAAGAAGGTTCCTGGTTTGAAACCCATCAGGGGCCTTTCTGTGTGGAGTCTGCATGTTCTCCCTGTGCTTGTGTGGGTTTTCTCCAGGTCCTCTGGTTTCCTCCCACAGTCCAAAAACATGTATGTCAGGTTGATTGGTGACTCTAAATTGCCCATAGCAGTGAGTGTGAGTGTGTGAGGTTGTTTGTCTCTATGTGGCCCTGTGATGGACTGGGGACCTGTCCAGGGTGGACCCCTGCCTTCCACCCAGAGAGAGCTGGGATAGGCTCCAGCAGATCCCTGGGATCCTGGTTAGGACTAAGGGGGTCTAGATGATGGATGGATGGATGGATGGATGGATGGATGGATGGATGGATGGATGGATGGATAACCAACAACAGGGGTAAATGGTGCTAATACGTTATTACCAGTAGTCACAGGGGCTGTTTCTCTGCGTTATCAGTACTTAGTATTGTGCTGAGGAATAATATGGGTTTACTCATATTTTGAAGGCAGCACTGTTACTGTTTTGTGTTGGCACATCAGTATATTGACTTGAGTGAATGTTCTGAATGCATGAAATTGAAAAGTGGAAATAAATAAGATAACACAAACTGACTATCAATACTGAGTGAAGCTAACTATCATAAGTAACATGCTGTAAATGATCTCTGTGTTCAGGAGCCTTGAAGTGTTGAAAGTCATGGCACTAGCAGGAGACGGTTTGTGTCTCTGTCCAAAGAATTTCATATATTCCATGTCGGCGTCATCATCTCTCTAAAGAACTACACCTGGGTCGTTGTCAGCTTCAACGCTTACATGTTAAAATTGCAGAAAAATATTCCATAAACAAAAAACTAAACTAAAATATCTTCATTAACTTCATTTTGACTAAAACCAGCAACAAACCATCCATCCATCCATCCATCTTCTATACCCGCTTTTCCTGTTCAGGGTCACGGGGATCCGCTGGAGCCTATCCCAGCTCTCTCTCGGGTGGAAGGCAGGGGTACACCCTAGACAGGTCACCAGTCTGTCGCAGGGCCACATATAGACACACAAAGACAGACAGCAACAAACCAATCAAAAAAAATCAAATGTCCAAAATTAAATAATTAAATAATTAAATCAGGAGCTAAAGTTAACACAAGCGGGATGGTGTCTGGGAATGAGCCACTGTCTTTTGTGTGTAGGTCCCAGCAGGTAAAGTCAGAGACACGAGCTCTACACTGAAGGACGCTGAGCCACTTGACTGCTCAGGTGTGTTCAGGTGTCATTAGCAGACCGACAGGACTGGACTGATCCCGTTTGCTTTGACATTTCAACACCATCTTGCAGAGTCAGCTGGCAGAGTGTTTCTGCACAGATGCAGCTCTGGTAAGTTTGGTCTATGTTCAAGCTGCACAGCCCTCCCATGCACTGTACTCTATATAAATATGTATTTAAATTATAGCTTGTATCAAATTTTATTAAGGTACGTAATTTTTTAAAATTATTTTAAGACGCAACAAGAGCAATAATTACTAAGAGTAAAAATCCAGCTTTTTTAGACAAGATAAACTTTATTCATCCCCAAAGGAAGTTCAGGTAGTGTTGATAATCAGTCCAGGTGTCCTGTCCTATAAATGCAGATATTGATTACCGTTCATTCTTTCTCATCAATGCATCAGGACACACCGTCCAATGTTGTGGCTGAGGTGACGTAACGCTGCGATGGACTGCGGCGGCGCATGCGCCGTAAACGTAAGAAGACGCTGTGTCGTCACTTCCTCCATATCTTTCCAACATGGAGTCGTGCGGGCTGAAGCTGAACTTCTGGGAGAACGGACCAAAGCCGGGACAGTTTTATTCTCTCCCAGGCGGCAGCGGCAGCAGCACCGGGACGGGCCCAGCATGCGGGCCGGTTAGACACACACTGTGAGTGACCCGCTCCGGCACAACCGGAGCCGTTTACCGTTAGTTTAACACGAAGCCCCGGTCTGGGTTTCGGTTCGCAGTGCTGTATCATCATGGAGCTAATGCTGCTAAGCTAACATCGGTGAAACGCTCACACAGCGCAGTGCAGATAGTTTTCAATAATCACTGATAATCGATTATCTGTATCGGTCGATGTACAGATGTAAACGTCGTTTTGTTCTGCGCTTTGCTGACTGGCTGTTAGCTGTGTTAGCTAGCTACCCGTTCCCGCTGTTTAAACAATACTGTGCTATTTCCTTTATAACAATTAACTCTGTTAAATAAGACTTTTAACTCCCGAGTCACTCACCGAGTTATTTCCTGTAGAAACGCTGTTTTGAGGTGATGACTCCTGTAGATCTGTTTGTGTTTACGCTTCTATACTTTAAACCGCTGAACTGTGTTTATGCTAATGTTGACCGTTTTAAAGCCAGAACATGGTCTCTAGTATTTTATGTCATCTCAGTATTGATCTGTGATCAGTCTTCAGTGGTTTAGAGTCTCACTTGAAGGAAAGAGTGCAGCTATAACGTATTTATGAAATACAACAAGGATTGGTTCATTAATTCATTTGCTTCACTACGTCACTTCTCAGGTATTTTAATGTTACTTTGGTATTTTCATAGTCACTAACTAACTAATATAAAAGTTTCAAACATCTGCTGCTTCCAGATTCTTTAACGTGATGAATTCTTTGTCATATTTGGCAGATGTGTATTTTTATTCATATAGCACAGGTACAACAGCTGTGGCTGCTCAAGGTGCTTTAGGTGCTTGTGTGGTGTTGGGATGCTGGTCAGTAGCATAAGCATTTGAAATACTTCACCTTTTGCTGTGACAGTTTTTAGAAAAAATTGTGAACTAAGAATAAAATCAGAAGACTGATGATGGAAGTAGCTGTCAGCTGCAGCCCTGAAATATAAAATTAGGTTTCTAAAGATTCATCTAAATTATAATTAGTGATTTCTGCCACATTACAGTGTGTTTATCAGAGACGCCCTGCCAATGAGGGAAATAACCCCCTATCCCTCCCTACAGTAACCCAATGGTAACTGGGACATCAGTCCTGGGTGTGAAGTTCACTGGCGGCGTCATCATCGCGGCGGACATGTTGGGCTCGTATGGTTCTCTGGCTCGATTCAGAAACATCTCCCGCCTCATGAAGGTGACTGTCACCGCCAACATCAGCTGATCGTAGCTGAACGTAAACCTGTAGCGCTGTCGGATTTATATCATGGGACCTAAGATGGTAAACATATGCTTCTGTTTCAGGTGAATGACACCACCATCCTTGGAGCTTCAGGAGACTATGCGGACTATCAGTATCTCAAACAGGTCATCGAACAGATGGTGTAAGCTGCTGATCTGACACAGACATAATACAACACCTGAATAGCTTCACAGAAATTTAGTTTTTCTCTGGTTTGATTTCAGCTGCTTAAAAACAAGGCCCCAAAAAGACAATAAATTTAATTTACAGAGGTCTTGAATCTCTGTCTTGCTCGTTATAGACAGTAATATTAGTTATAACCCTTCGCTATCAAAAGACTGCTCCTCTTCTTATTTTTTTACTTCCCTCATTCTTTGACAACACTGTCAAATAGGTATTAAAATTTATTTTCTCTGGTATTAAAAACATGATTTGAATAGAATTTGTTGAACCCTTGTCTTGCCTCACATCAAGAAGGTTCCTGGTTCTAAACCCATCAGGGGCCTTTCTGTGTGGAGTCTGCATGTTCTCCCTGTGCTTGTGTGGGTTTTCTCCAGGTACTCTGGTTTCCTCCCACAGTCCAAAAACATGTATGTCAGGTTGATTGGTGACTCTAAATTGCCCATAGGAGTGAGTGTGAGTGTGTGAGGTTGTTTGTCTCTATGTGGCCCTGTGATGGACTGGGGACCTGTCCAGGGTGGACCCCTGCCTTTCACCCAAAGAGAGCTGGGATAGGCTCCAGCAGGTCCCTGGGACCCTGGTTAGGAATAAGCTGGTATAGATGATGGATGGAATCCTTGTTTTATGTGTGTGTCAGTATCGACGAGGAGCTGCTGGGTGACGGTCACAGCTACAGTCCCAAGGCTGTCCACTCCTGGTTGACCAGAGTGATGTACAACCGTCGCAGCAGGATGAATCCTCTGTGGAACACTGTGGTCATTGGTGGTTTCTACAATGGAGAGAGGTGAGCATCAGGGATGGTTATGCTTTATTTGTCTACTGTCTTTGCTGACTAGTCTAGTTAATAGGGTGTCTCAGACTAGTACTGGGTGAGCTGTGATTACCTACCATCTTGCTCCTATCTTTTAGTTTCCTCGGTTACGTGGACAAGCTGGGGGTGGCCTATGAGGCTCCCACAGTGGCTACTGGCTTTGGAGCGTACCTGGCTCAGGTGAGTGTTTGTTTTTGTAGACTAAAGCTGGATCCACACTGTGGTGAACTCTTCATTGCACTGACACAAAACACCGGGCTCCATCAACCTCGTAATACAGAGACCAATGATTTCATTTTTGAAGAATATAGGCTGGAGTATGAGTGCAGTATTATACACCATATAATACTATAATCATGATTGGATTAAAAGAGCTCTGTGTCTCTCTAGCCACTGATGAGGGAGGTGCTGGAGAACAAGGTAGAAATCACCAAGCAGGAGGCACGGGACCTGGTGGAGCGCTGCCTCAAAGTGCTGTACTACAGAGATGCTCGTTCCTACAACAGGGTGAGTCCAATTTAGCTCTCCGTCCTGAGTCTGCAGTCTCCGGTGCTTTAATTCGCCTTGCTGCACTGTTGTAACGGTGTTTCCAATGACTTCATATTGATCAGGACAGCTGATGTGACCTGATAGTTTATTTGCATGTGATGAATGTGTTTTTATTTTAGCATGAGATCGCCATAGTAACAGAAGAAGGTGTAGAGATCATTGGTCCTTTGTCTTCTGAAACCAACTGGGACATCGCTCACATGGTCAGGTAGGGTCAAAGGTCATGAGAGCAATAATATAATGAAATAGTTACCATATTTATATGTATTACATTCTCTGTTGATACAAAGCATGTCAGGATGTGTTGTTAGACTTAAAAATTTGTAATTCTGCTTTTCAGACAGTACAGGTTCATTTGAATCAGTCTGAACAGTACAGGTTTGATTTTTCTGGTATGACTGTTCGCTTTGTTTCTCTGCAGTGGGTTTGAATGAAGACGAGATGCAACTGATGAAGCGACTTCTCTGCTGCAGCAAACGCTACAGCAGCTCACGTGCAACTTATCTATCCCAGTTTAGTAGTTATTTTTCTCCTCATGTCTGTTGTCACTTTTGTATAATGAAAAAGTAAATGTGATAAAGAAAAAAACTCTTGCTTTTCTAGTTTTATTTGTGTTTTCTAAAATATGGTCACCATTTCCAGCTGGAAATTGCTGCATTTGTTTTCACTTTCTTGAAAGAAATATTTAAATTAGTGCTCAGTAAACATGTTGCACTAAATGTGACCCACAGTTTAACAATAAATATTCAGTGTTTTGCTTGTTTCAAGTATAGACATGTTCATAACAATACAAATATTGCTTTTACAAGTTTTTATAATACGTTGCAGTCAGGTTCTTTGTCACAACCTATTTGGTCAAATCAGAGCAACGAAATCCAGTATGAATATTTTATTTTTGACAGAATGCCGTCCAAGAGATTGACCTCTTCTACTGAATTCAGTCTTTTATGATTGTGTAACTTTTAAAGACTTGACATTGTCTCTAAAATGCACAATATTAATTCTTTATACGTTTATTGATTTTGAAATTATTTTCAGTTTCTCTATCTAAAAAGGCGGGCGTTGCTGGGCAGATTTCGCAAAATAAATTCATCTGTTTTGTAACTGGGCAGACCAGGAAAACTTCGCCAATCAGAATATTAACTCTCTGAAAAATATTTCTGCTCGACGAATGGAATTTCACCCAATTCTGGTATCCGGGTAGATTTGTGACAGCACACCAATCGGAATAGACGTTGGCATTGTAGTCAGGCAGACATAACGAAGTCGGCCAATCACAAAAAAATCTGAAAGGGGATTTTTGCTGTATCTTGGCTCAGGTACTTTCTTTTTCTTTTTTAAAATAATTACTCTAATGGGACTCTCCGAACAGATCATACATTAATTACAGAATAATTTAACTCTTGTTGGGAATTTATTTTGTAATTAAAAGTATCGTGTAAAATAATGTTTAAGGGGTGTTTCAGTGCTTGGAAGCTAATGGTATCCGATAGCAACTAGCTAGGCTAGTTAGCTAGCATGTTGCGGTTAGCAGCGAGTCCAGTTAGCCGAGTCGGAGCGCGGCAAATATCCGCGTCGGTCCAACTAACGTCCTTTCGTCCGGGAGAAGCGGGGTTCTGTTTCTGACACGTGTGTCCGGGCTGCTTGTAATAAATCCAGCTAACGTGTCGCAGGGGCGCCGCGTCAGTCGGCTAACGCAGAGGGCGTCCGCTAGCCTGCTAGCTCGGTGGTAACATGTTGAGCTAAAGGCAGCACATGACCAGCGGAGCTACGCCCGCTGTCGGCGCCGCAGTCGGACATGACACCGGGGGCACGGCTGTCACGTTTCGGCGGATGGCACATCTGCAGCTCCAGCTAACGGTAGCCGCTGTGAGAAGCGAGTATGGCCGGCGGTGGGCTGGGCTGTGCTCCAGCTGCAGCAGTAACGTTGATCAGCACCGGGGCAGCCGGCGGGCCTTTTATATCGGCTGTCGGCGCGGAACCGGGTTGACATCTGAGCCGAACCGTGTCGTGTGATGTTAACAATCGGTAGGTGTGCAGGTGCTGTGTGCCAGCGGTCACCTGACGAGTCTTAAGCATTAAATTCAACAAAAGGCCTTAGGTTTTTAAAAAGTCTTGTTAGAGGAAAAGTAGTTAGGCTGTTGGTCACAGGCTCATCGCCTCATAATGTCTCAGCTTTAGCAAAAACACACGTTAACAAATTATTTATTCATTTTTTAATTAATCGATCCATCGATTTTCTGCAGGTTATATAAGTCCGTCGTTTTTCATCAGTGATGGTGAAGCAGGTATTGAACTGCACTTTGTATTATAAGAGAACTGTATGCATGTGTTTACAGATATTCTCGAATAACTGGTCAGTTTGCATCAAAGTTCTGCAACTGCGGAATAATTTAAACTTTATGTTAGTTCTTTGATAAGTCCTCAAAATATAAGAATATAATAAAAACGAGCTTCGCCTTCTCTAAGTCTCAAAGATATTCAGACTATTGACAGAAGAGTCAGTCCCTCCTGGTTTCCAGCCACGTCTCAGTGAAGGTGTTTGCTCAGTCATCGCTGTGTTATCATGATTACGTGTCCAAAGTAAAGCAAGTATTTTTATTTACAGATGGTGGTGCTCAGCACTGGTTAGTTGGTCCAGATGTCGGAGGACCAGCGGCACCGGCGGGGGGAGGGGGGTCTGGAGGCTGGAGAGGGCGACACTGAGCCCAGCATGCTGCTGCAGAAGCTCAAGAGCAACATCTCGTGAGTTGACTCCACCGTGACACAGTCATGGGTCTATAAAGGTCTTGAAACACTGATTAGTGTTTAAGTTCCTGATCCTCCTGACGCTCTGACTTTTGATGCGGAGTTCTTGTCAGCTCCTGTTACACTGATCATGCCTGAATGACCAGGTTTCCAGGTGGTTTCTGATTGGTGTGTTCTCTGTTTTGCAGAAAGAGTGTTCAGACCAAAGTGGATCAGATCCTGGTAAGATCCATGCTCCGAGTCTTCATGTGCGGTGGGGTCTGTTGGGTCTGAAGATTGTCTGTATGAATTTCACCTCAATGTTCAGGTGTGATTGGTTCTTTTCTGCTTTAACAGCAAGACGTTCAGCGCTTCTCCGACAATGACAAGCTGTACCTGTACCTCCAGCTGCCCTCTGGACCCAGCTCTGGAGACAAGAGGTCGGACTTGTTGATGTCAAACACATGTTGTAGATGGTATGGATTTTAACAGAAAAAACAAAGGCGTGTTCTTTGCTGACTTTTGTTGTGTGTGTAGTGGTGGTGACTCGGGTTCATTCAACACAGCCGACCAGCTTCACACCTGTAACTGGATCCGCAGTCACCTGGAGGAGCACTCAGATACCTGCCTACCCAAACAGGACGTCTATGAGACATACAAGTCAGGAAACACACACGAAAATTGCTGCAGTAGCTGTATATATAGTACTTGTGGTCTCTGACTGTCCCCGTCCTTGTTCTCCAGGAGATATTGTGAGAACCTGCAGCATCGTCCTCTGAGCGCAGCCAACTTTGGGAAGATCATCAGAGACATTTTCCCCAACATCAAGGCACGGCGGTTGGGGGGCAGAGGACAGTCCAAATATCCTTTCGCCTGCTGGACAGGCACTGTTTTCCCACACAGATCTGATTTTTATGTACGTGTGTAGCTGAGTCAGTGTGTGTCTGCATGTTGCTGTGATCTGGTGCTGACATGCTGTGTGGTTCTGTGAGTGTTGAGTTCCCTAACCTGCTCGACCGATACGTACTGTTACAGCGGCATCAGGAGGAAGACGGTTCTCAACATGCCTCTGCTGCCTAACCTAGACCTGAAGAATGACCCGGTACACACACTACTGCTTTCACCACTACTTGACTAGTGATTGGAGTAGTTGACTGCTAAGATTTAGTAAACGTCACCAGGTTTACACTAGTTAATGTGTAAAACAATACTTGTATTAAAGCCATAGAGTGGGATGTTTTGTACAGTTTGCTTCAGCCAAATGTCTGAACCATGTTCCCTTTGGATAATCCAAATAAACTGTTTCTGTCAGGATTATTGCAGGTCTGGAAAAGTCTTAAAGCATTCAAAGTCTCATATATCTACTTCCAAATGTCTTGACGTTCTGTAAATAACAGAATTTAAAATGCTTTGTCAGCTTTGCAAATGTTTTTTTAGCAGAACATGTTAAAGCTTAAGCATGTACATGCTGTTTTGAGTGACACTGCCTTCTCGTTGTTCTCAGGCGGAGCTGACCGAACTGGTCCAGACCTACAAACAGGAAGTGACGGAGGCGGCGTGTGAGCTGATCTGTGATTGGGCACAGAAGATCCTGAAGCGTTCGTTTGACACGGTGGTGGAGATTGCTCGCTACCTGATCCAGGAGCACATCGTCAACCCCCGCTGCAGCCAGGCCGAGCTGGTCACCTCCGCCGCACTCGCAGGTCTGAGCCTGTTTCAGCATGTCTTCAGTTATGTTTCATCATATTCAGTTCACTCTTCAGTAATGAGCTCATCTAGTCATTTGTTATTTTCTGCTTTCACCATATATAGATATGTTGCTGTGATCATATATATATATAGATACTGATCGATCGATATAGACAGTAAAATCTTTATGTCATTGTTTAGAGCAGGGACTTTCTCAGGAGCCGTAAAGTTGCATTCATGGTGCTCTGCAGTGTTTTTCACATCACATGACTTAATATAAACTAAACTCTATTTGTTCGTCTGTGTGTGTGCGTGTGTGTGTGTGTGTGTGCGTGCGTGCGTGTGCGTGTGCACTCGCAGGAGGTCCAGCCAAACCCCACAAGGTCATCAAGAAAACTCCGGTCATCTCTAAAGCTGAGAGTGACGGAGCTGCAGATCTGAAGGTGCTGACACGTTTCTCAGTACAGTCTCAGCCGTCTGTCACTGCTGCTCACCACTTCCTGTCTGTCCACAGAAGGATCTTGGGGACTCTTCGTCCTCATCTTCGCTGAAGCCGCCATCTGGAGACAAAGCAGCAACTGCCAAACCTTCCTCCCTGGACGCTCCTCCTCCTTCCTCCTCTGCTTCCTCCTCTCTGCGTCCTGCGGTAGGTCGACGCCTGCAGGTGTCTGTACCAGTGTTCACCTCTTTGTTATGAGTCATTCTGTGTCTTGTTTTTCTTCTTGGTGCTGAAGTTACTTTTGGACCAGTCAGTTAGTTTGTCCTGTTTTTTTTTACTTTTTTACTTGTGATGTGATGTGATGAAGGTGGAGGCGTTCATGAAGCAGTTACCCAGAATCCTCCCTCGGAGCTCAATCCCTGATAAGACCCAGCTCTCCGTCCGGTCTTCTCCGCCCTCACTGGCTCCCAAGGACGCCACAGGTATTGGCGGGGCGTCAGGACCTGGAGGTCCGACTGCTGCTGCCGCTGCCAGCGGGGGTGGGGTGAAGGTCATCGCCATGGCGACACTTCCCCAGCAGCAGGGTGGCCCCGTCCCGGTGATGATCCTGCCACAGGGCTGTCTGTCCTACGATAGGGAGGTTGCCCCGCCTCCGCCACCACCTCCTCCTCCACCGCAGCAGCTCCATGCCCCGGCAGCCCCTACTTCTGTGGTCCAGAAGGTACGGGGGAACGCAAACAAGCGCCCCCTAGAGGTGGTGACATCAGGCAGCAGTGCAGCAGGTGTGTCCAGTGGCTCTGCCACCAACGCTCCTCCAGTGAAACGGAAACGTGGACGACCGAGAAAACCTCGACCTGAAGACAGCCTGCCCGCCCCTCCCGCTGCTCTTCCTCCTCAGCCTGCACCTCCTGCCTCGTCCACCCACCCTCCCATCATCACTTCCCTGACTGGTGGCGTCATCCAGAAAGCTTCTTCCTCCTCCTCCTCCTCCTCCTCCTCACAGCAGGTGCTGGTGATCCCTGACCAGCCGGGGCTGGTTCTGGGTCAGCTTCCAACAGTGTCGGACCCAGCTCACCAACTGGTGGAGCACCATAAAGTGGTGGTGCAATGTCAGGCGGGTGGGACAGCGGAGCCGGACCACCACAGCCGGCCACTGCTGCTGCTTCAGAGTCCAGGGAACTCCAGCTGGGAGCTGGCGGCGTCAGGACGGACCCCGATGGTGGAGGTGATCCAGAAAGCTCCGAGACCAAGCAATAACAACAGCAGCACCAACCCTCCACCTGCAGCGCACCTACATCCTCTTCCCCTCCCCATGCTGAACGAGGAGCAGGGAGAGGTGGAGATCACGCTAACACCAGTGGAGCTGCACGTTAACCCGCCACTTCCTCCCTCAACCTCCACCTCTTCTTTAGCTGCTCCCGCCCCCTCTCCCTCCGTCTCCTCCATCACAGTGGCCAGCAGTGAGGAGGAGGGCGGAGGAGAGAGCAGCAGCACCTCCTCAAAGAGAGAGGGACTCTAGTTCTCATCGCTCTGCTTTCTCCTTTCTGTCACCCTCCTCCATCACTCAGCCTTTACCTCTCCTCTTTCCTACTGGTGGAAATCCCAGACTGGCAGCAGCTGAGAGCCAGTCAGTGAGGATAAATGAAGCCAACACCTGACACGCTGTCCTTCCGTTGGTTCCCTTTGCACTTGTAAACAGACTGAACACTGTTCAAAACCTGTGATTCTTTAACTGCATGTGTGTCTGTCTGTGTGTCACCTGTGGCTGAACGGCTCCTCAGCTGGCCGAGCCTGAAATTTTCTTCCTCTCTTCCCTGCTTCCTTCCTTACTTGCCTCCTTGTGTCCTTGCTCTCTAAACTTCCCTTTTTCTGTGCTGGGATGTGGTCGTCTGCTGCGTGGCTTCCACTGCTTCATTTATACAAACAGGACAAATAGAAGAAAAGACTGATGTAACTAAAGAGTGAGGAAGCAAAAGGGACGAGCAGGATGAGCAGGGCACATGTTTTTAGTATTGAGTCAGGCCTCAGCTGGAGTTCAGCCTGAAGATGGTAGATACAGTGGGTACTACGGGTCAGAGCCTTTTGAAGGTTCTTTGTGCTA
The DNA here is from genome assembly GCF_900324485.2 of Mastacembelus armatus. NCBI lineage: Eukaryota > Metazoa > Chordata > Actinopteri > Synbranchiformes > Mastacembelidae > Mastacembelus > Mastacembelus armatus. The sequence goes on from NC_046643.1 coordinate 22,530,050, forward strand.
AAAATGAAAAAATGACCTCTGTAACAGAGCTCGGCCTCGATTCGCCTTCAGTCCACGTAGAACTAAACAGGTCTGAGGACGGGGCGCTGGAAGAGGTTCCCTCAGCTGCAGGAAGAGAAGTTGTTTTCAGGCTAGAAAAGTTTAGTAGGTGGAAAAGTTGTGTGGAGGTGAGGACAACGTGCAGCAGCAGAGAAAAAATGAACGTGAATGGAAGCTGAGCTTTGTTGTCTGTTTTAAACAGCTTTGGTGAGTTGTGTTTTTACCTGTGTTGCTTTAGTAGATGTTTCTGAGTGTTTTGTGTGTGTGAAACAGAAGATTTGAAGGCACTCATTGTTACCCATCACCCAAAAATACTGTGTCAAACAAGGTATTTTAAAATATTTATTATCTAGATCATTTATCAGAAACACCAGCGGACCAACAACGATGAAGTTGCATCATTTGGTCTTGGGCTCATTTTATTTACGGAAATGATTAGTAGGGCTGGGTGGCTCCTGATTCATTGCAGCTTATCAGTTGACTTCAAGACAGTTAATCGCCAACTATTTTCATTATCGATGGATAGTTTAAGCAAATTTTATGCAAAAAAATCAAAGAAAAGCAGCAAATTCTAACATTTAAAATGCCAAAACAAGCTCATTTTTTGAATTTTCTTGGTATCACACTTGTTGCGATGTTTATACTGTGTTTCTTGTCATACCGCCCTCCCCTAAAGAAGTGAAATGGCTTTTAAGGGATAAAACGGGTGAAATAATCAACTATAAATCAGAAACTGATGTAGGGAATGAATAAATCAAAATAAATCCAGTGTCAGTCAGTCCTGAGCTGTGAAACCCAGCCCTAATGATCACAGCAAGGGCCAGTGTGTTTATAAGACTTTAGGTTTTTATGCTCCCCCTGCTTCGGTCAGCCCAGCAGAACTCGCTGCGTTAAAGAAAAGTAAAGTCGTTTATCGTGGTGTGCTTGGTGTGATTTCGCTGCCTCTGAGAGGAACACAAGTAAAAGTTTGTGAAAAAGGCGTCAGCTCAGGCACAAAGAGCAAAGCACAAAGTTACCTGTCACGTAGGACAAAAAAAGAGTACACAATGCAGTAAAATGGTGTGTTGGTGATGGATATTTGCGTAAGATTTGCCTCAGTAGCCCTGAAGTGTCAGTTTACATGATTAGCCTCCTAGCCAGCTTAGCAGTTTTTTGCCATGCACCCTTTGCACTAACTCCTGATCACCACTGAAGCACTGTCTGGATCCGCAATGTGACATAACCACATCTGAAGAGATGTTGTCTTTTGTCATCGACGAAAACAAAACAACTTTTGTTCCAAACTGATCTGCAAAGTAAAATGCAGTGACGTCTTATTTAGTTTGACCTGAAGAAATTCACTTTAATGTCACATACGATAAAAAAACATCGTCAATTATAAGAATTGTTGCCTTTGAATTTGGGTCAATCTATTAATTGATTGAAGTAACTAATTATTTCAGCTGTGAAAATACACATTAAGTTCTGTTTCTAGCATCAACCAGGAATATTTTAAAAGCTGGAGAGTTTGATGTAAACTCAGCCAACAGTCTAAATGATTTGTTCTTTGCATGAGTTGGTTATTTCACATTGCTGACATTTGTTTTCCACCTCTGCCAAACTGCCTCTCGCCCGTGTCAGGGCGTCTTCTTCATCGCTGGTGCTACAAACGGCGGGACCGGCGTCGCCGTCGGCCCTCAGCCGTCGCTGTTTTCCACCCGGGAGTCACAGATTTGTGCAAAACAACAAATCGTTTTGTCGACGTTGGCATATTGAGGAGTGAGTACAGGTGTGTTTGTGTCTGTGTGTGTGTGTGTGTGTGTCTGTGTGTGTCCGTGTGTGTCCGTGTTTTCCCTCCATCCTGTGACAACGAGTGCTTCAGGTCAGTTAAAGGGACGCCGACAGATTCTGACTGTTAAATTGTGTGTTGGAAAAGTGTGTCCTTTGCCATAAAGCAGAGCTCAGCCCGTCCTCTCGATGCTCCGCCGCTACGTCTAATTTATGGTTAGATGAGCACTAATGACGACAGTGTCATTTGTAAAGTGAAGTGCCAATGTATAAAATTCTGTCCATCTAATGGACACACGCCTTGACTAAATGATCTCGGCCTCCCTTTAACCGCCGGGCCTCAGCCCTTTCAGACACAACTGAAAAATGAGAAATTGCACTGTTACAAACAAGAGAAAGTCCTTGTATGTTTATTGTTGATATGAGGAAATGCCTCAAGTATTTACGAGCGATGTAACGTTCTGCTTTATGCTTGCACTCAGCTAGAGATTGACGTCAACGTCATTTTTTAATGGAAGAGTTGGATCAGAATAATAATAATCCTATTTAAAGAGATCACTAGAGAGTTTAGTACGGACTAAGGAAATACCGTCTCTTATAATAAGGACAGACAGGACAGACTTGGTTTAAAGCAACATTTCACTTGAATTAGGGGCCACTTGTCGCTTCAAATGAACAAAGTCCAGAATCAGACCCGACTTTAGACTCGAGAAAACCTGGAACGACGACTTTGCTGACACATGAATTCACATGATTTGAATGTAGATCTGTTTGGTTTACAGTGAATATAATTTGACTCAGTCCAAATGCAGCCTCCATCAGTCTTCACTTAGAACATGAGTCAGGACCTGACGGTCTTTGCCCAGGACGAATTGATCTTTTCTTGAGATTTGTTGGTCTTGACTTAGGACTTTGAAAGGGACTTGTTCCTGATATGGGATTTTTTCGAATTCCTACTTTGGTGGTTTTGGGTGCTGTTGGATGGTACAACAGCCAGTGCGAGCTTGACTCAGGACTTGGAACTGTTTTTGACTAAGGTTCCACTCAGGATTTGGTTTTAGACTTGATGGTCTTGACCTGGGATTAGGTGTGAGATTTGGACTTGGCCCCTTATCAAGTGAAATGTTGCTTTTCGCGTCTTGTTGGGATCTGCTGTCAATGTAAAAGGTTCAGAGTGAAGGTGACACACCAGCTGTGTTCCCTCTGCAGGACCTGCTGGGCTAAACTGGGCAAACTGGAAATATGAAATAAGATTGGACAGGAAGAGTTGTGACATGGATGGAAAAGGTTCAGCTGGTGATGGATGAAACTTCAGTTAGGATCACTAACTTGGCCAACTGGAAATAAAACATGTCCTGTGGTTTGAAAGTTTGGAAATTGACTTCAAGTGGGGTTTGGCGAACAGAACTGGCCTGACTGGGCTAACTGAACATGAGGCTTTCCATGCAGAACCTACATGAATGTTTGGGAAAAACCTTGAAGTCCATCTGGGGAAATGATTAGGAGAAAGTCCATGAGAGCAATAAGCCCCAGTTTGGATCTTTAACTGGATGTACTGGGCCTGTGGGACATGTAGAGCTTCCCCTGGAATCTGTGCAAGTATTTATGAGCAGCCTGGAAGATTCTCAGGACTCTTGAGAGTCAAGATCTGAACAGACTCTTGGAAATGGACCATAGGAAGTCAGAGACAGCAGGACCACATCCTAGGCTGATGTGGAGCTCCTTTCTGGATCTGGGTGAAACATTTAGGAAAAGTCTGAATGTTAAGCAGCACTGTGGGGATCTGGATTGAATATAGTTTGGAACAAGCGAGAGGAGGCAGCAAGTGTCCAGTTTGGCCCAGATCGGCCCTGCACTGGGAACCCGGGTTGGCAGTGGGGGTGGTTGTTGGACTCTTTCACTGTGGAGCCCTGTTGCTCAAAAAAACTAAACCAGAAACGGGTCAGATAATCAAAGATACAAGGATCGGGATTCGGGTAGCAGCATGTTGACCAGGCAGGGTCTGACTTGGTGACTCGGTGTCTCTGATGTCATTTCCTGTACTGCATCTGGTTTTCTCCTCCCCTGTCGAGTTGCAGGGGAACTAAACCCGTAACACTGGAAGATATCTATCTTCAGTATTCGGTTTGAGAGTCACCTGAGAAACTGAATCTGCCCTTGAATGTGTCCTGACGTCACGTGAAAGTCCAGTTAATCAGGTTCCCCATACAAACCAGTTCACAGCTTGATGCAGGAACTATCATGTGACCAGTCATGTGACCCCAATGACCTGAAGCCTACAAAGTGCAGTAAACTCAGTTTTAATTTATTGTCACACATGAACTGGATTAGTGATGCAGAAGAAGTGTGACGAGTGGACTGAAGGTGACGAGACGTTTGTGTGACCGAGTCAGATCCTGGTCAGAGGCTGCAGTTAATGTGATGATGATGATGATGATGATGGTGATGGTGATGGTGATGGTTATGCCCAGTGTAAACTAAAAGTAGCTCTGTTTTTCAGAAACCCACGCAGAGTTTTTGCAGCTGAATTCAGCGAAATATTTTTTCTTTTTCAGCTGAGGAACTCTGGGTAGTGTAGTCCTCAGCAACCTCCAGATCAGTTTGGAGTTCTGGTCCAGTTTGATGTGCAGAGCAACATCAGAGCTTCATGCTGCCATTTCTTTTCCAATCGGTTTATTTTGCCATAAATATTTTTACTAAATCCAGTTTTTCTTATATTAATTTATCTTCTTGGTTTTGTCTGTTTTGGTATTTCATACAGTTGTACAGCTTGTTGATGTGCAGATTGTATTATTATTATTATTATTATTATTATTATTGCTGTGAAAATCTTTAAAAAGTTGCTTTGTGGAAGACGCTTCCTGCATGTTTTTCCTGTGTCTGTTTTTGTATGTTACTAACTTTAAAAGTTTAGAGAAAACGTTTGTTTTTCCTTTCCTGGAGGCCGATGGCATTTGAGGATTTGTTTTATTTTGCACTTTACCCCTGGAGGTCATAATTAAAGGAGGGAGGTCGACATCGATCTAATCGTGGAAAAAGAACCTTCCCTCGTTTTCCTTTTGGTTTAGAAACCACAAAAAATTAGTGAAATGCGTTTTTATTTTACCTGTGAGTTTTAGCTCCAGCCCCTGTTTGTGTTTTGTTTGTTTGTTGTGAAGAGAACCAGAAAGTGATGGAGGACAGACTCAGAACATTAATGTGAATCTATTTTCCTACACTGACTGGAATAAAAGACGAGACGATCACTGGCAGAAAACAGTCCGCTCTTTCATTTCTTCCTGTTTTTCCCTTTTGTGTCTTTTTCTTTGCTTCTGTCCATATGTTCCTTTTGCTTCCTCTCCTTTCTCTGACCTTTTGTTCCTTTTCCATTTCTTCCTCTTTTCCAGTTTTTTGTTCCTTGTTACTAATTTCTCTTTTCTGTTTTCCCATTTTGTTTTCTTTTTGCTTTATTTCCATTTCCTTTTTTATTTCTTCCATTCACGATTCTTTTTCTTCTTTCTTCTCTTTTCTGTTTCTGTTTTCTTCTTCTTTAGGCTCCTGTTGGTTTTTCTCTTGGTGCCCAGGAGGCGCTGTCCTCCCCAACTTCATGTTGCGACTGAAGTTTCTGATCTACTGATTTTCAGATTTCCATCGGTTTGTCAGACAAATAACAGATACTTTCATGGTTAATTGATCCTAAATCAATCAATAAATCAAATGATTTATAAAACAGCAAATGAGACTGAACAGTTTGAAATCTAGAATAATAAAATATGTTTAATAGCAGTCGCTCATTAGATCTTTGAGGTGTTTAAATCAGTCCTGAAAGCAACAGGTGGCTCTGCTGAATTTAATATTTGTAATAAATATGTACAGCTAGGACCGATAAAATATGAAAAGATGAAAATATCTACAAAATATAATAAAGACAAGAATTAAAAGAACTTGTGATGTAGTGTAACAAAATAAAGTGCTAATAAAATATTAAAATAACTAAAATAAAAATAATATTTAATCTGGGTCATAAAAATAATAAACCAGCTGAATAAAGTGACAGAATGTTAAAGTCAATCAGTTGAAGGAATCTGGGGGTGGACAGACGATGTTTTGGTCTAAACGGAAACAACCTCCAACCGGAACTCAGGTGACCCGGTTTTTACAATAAAAGCTTTGCTATGCACTCTGGGGAAATGTAGTTGTAAATGTTAAATTCATTCTGATAAAGAAAATGAGATTTTATTGTGTTCATTTGTCAAGTTATGTAATATTTTACTTCATTTCCAAATATTTTCTGTATGTCCACAGTTTCAGATGTGGGAATGCAAATAATGATAATTTTTATTATCAATAATTCACAATTTTATGATTCTTTATTTTTTAAACATAAAAATTAATTAATGACCATCGCAATTTTAAATATCTAGAAATGCCCAAAATTAGTAGAATACAACAAACAAAACAGAAAGAAGCTCCCATGTGACAAACTGGAGTCTCTGCATTATTTGTACTTAAAAACAAATCAACCAATAAATTGACTCGACTCACTTCTTATGATAATTGTTGCTAATTAACTTAAAAAATCTAATTTAAAAACAAAGAAAACGTCCGTTACGCAAAAAACCACCCGTGCTTTTATTGTGCAAACAGCACCGGAAGTGTGGGCCGCGTGTAAATGTTGCCGCTTGACGGAAGTTGCGTCACTGCTCCGTTTTAAAGCAGAGTCGATCCGACCCGAGCCAGGCCACAAAATCCGGGAGCAGATGGAGCACTTTAGAGCCTGAAAACCAGGACTAAGACCGGGACAAAAACCTGGACTGCGTAGCTGGATTCACCACGGAAATTCCCGGGACCAAATCCGGATCAGCCCCGAGTTCCGGAGCGTAGAAAGCGGAGCGAAGCTGCTTCATAACCGGGTACGGTTCCTCTGTTTGCTTCTGCTTTTCTGGTGTTCGTGGCTGTTTGACCCGCTTCAGTTCGCCTTCAGTCGCGTTTGCTGGTCCGGGGTTCCGGCGGTGGCTCCCGGGGCTGCGGGCCTGCTGCAGCCCGGGTCTCCTCCTCCTGCTCCGGTTTGTTTTCATCAGAGGGAGCCGCCGCCCCTGGTGCCCCCACGGTGTCTCCGTAACATCTCTAACGTTTCCGGTATCTCCAATATCTCTAATATCTCTGCACACCTCCGCGGCGTCTCTCACACGCACGTGATGCTCGTGCTCGTGCCGGTCCGCTTTGTTTTTAGCTCTTTTCGTGTCCACGGACGGGTCCTGAGAAAACGGAGCCCTGGGCACAAAGAGTCCGGGCCCCCACGACCCCCCAACACACAGACCAAAGTTTAATGTGAGCAAACTTCCGTTAAGCTTCATGAATAATTAGACAATGTTGTAGTTTTATCATCTGGTACGTTTGAAGCATAGAGGAGCTTCACTGTGTGTGTGTGTGTGTGTGTGTGTGTGTGTGTGTGTGTGTGTGTGTGTGTCTGTGTGTGATAAATTTTACACTTTGCCCTGAACTGCCCACGTCACACTCCTCCATCGGTCCGTGCTGATGATGCGTTCACTGTTTTTGTGCAAACTAAATATTTTCTGACTTGACAAAAACGCTGCTGTCATTTTTGAGAGGGAACTGAGAATCTGAGGTTTCTGACTGTCGGATAAAACGGTGAACAATAAAATAATTAGTGGATTAACTGGTGAAAATAACTGCTCCATAATTATTAACCAAGTTTATACCTGCAGTCACGATATTCAGAGGCTTTTATTTTGTGTTGTCTGCTGTTTTCTCTGATAAGCTATAGTTTCTACAAACTGTTTCTGCTCAGAGATTAATTAACGTCTGGAAGCAGAATGAAAACAGGAGAAAGTGGATTCAGCTGACAAGCGGCTGAGATCAGGTTTTGTCAGACGCTCTGGTGTTTCCGTCGGAGCCGAGGCCAGGATGAGAGACCTGAAGCAGGTCGACCCTTCAGCTGAGAGTTTATTCAATAACTGGCTGAATAACCGTGACAGGGAGATGCTGTTGCTGACCCTGATCCCGATCACTAACCCATAACTGTTGTCAAACGAGACAGAGCTCAGGCTGCCTCCTTTAACAGTAAACAGAACTCAGAGTGTGTGTGTGTGTGTGTGTGTGTGTGTGTGTGTGTGTTTGAAGCCACCCACGCCTGGACGATCCAGAGACCTCACATCTGGAAACCATCACACACTCTCTGCTGTGATTACATCATCATTCCCTGCTTCTTTTCATGTCTGTCAGATGATGCGCTGGTGATGTCACCAGGAGCCAGGAGTCATGTGACAGGAGCTTCAAATGAAGTTTAAGTTCAGAAACACTTCTGGACTCGATCTGTTGCTGATAAACTGCAGCAACGAACTTCCTGTTGACAAACACCTGGACGCACCTGTGCCGTCACATGGGTCTTTGTTGTAGCTTCTTCCCAGTTCGAGCAGTGAAATAATCAAACTGTCATCTGCAGAACGTGAGATCAAAAAGGTTTTTAGGAAAACCCCAGTAAGGGAACAGGAAGTGCCGAGGGCGCCCTGTGGTTGGAGCTTTCAGCGTGATGACAGGTGGCGTGCAGGCGGGAGGACGTTACATAACAGACTGAGGCGTGTGGGGGAGCAGCTCTGATGCTGCAGCCTGTGCAACATTTACTGTTTCCTCAGCGGCTGAGGATGAAACTGTCGGACACAACAACGTGTGTGTGAACGGGGTGTAAAGCCGCCATCACACTGCTGATACGTCAGTGAAGTTATTCTTTGTCTCAGCTGGAGGAACCTTTGACCCTGAGAAAGTCCCAGAGCTTTAGGTAGAAAAGCCCCTTTTATTCTCTGAGTTCTCTCATGTTTTCTGTTCTTCTGTTTTGTAAGGTTCCACGTTTTGTTTTTTATGTTTGGTTCCATCTGGAAACTCAAAGGTCCTGATTTATGAGTTTGCAGCAGGATGAGTCCGCACCTGAGTCCGAACCTGAGGTCTGTGCTGGAAGTCTAGGCCCGGCACGCTGGTGAGGGCGAGTGGGAATCTCAGGGTCTTGTTGAGGAGAATAAAATGCAGCATGAGGTGTAAAGGCAAATTGGTGCGGGATCCGTGGCGGTGCCAGGTCGACCCAGAATACGCCGGAGAGACGAGATATGTCGTGTCACGCGCTGTGGCCCCTCATAAGTGGACGGGAGATTTAAGGTTTTCTGTTTTTGTTTTTTTCAGGTCTGCTCTTCCAGAATGGCCGACACCAAGGTCTCTGCCTCTCCGGCTGTTGGGCCACTCCACCATAGCCCCTCCCACTCTGTCCCGCCACCTCCACCATCGTCCTCCCCCACCACTTTCTCCTGCCCCTCCTCCCCCTCCAGTGCTTCCTCTTCCTCCTGCTCTGACAGCTCCTCAGACTGCCCCAACCACCACCACCACCACCACTACCACCCCCGCCCCCAGCTGCACCTGCCCCCACCCCCCCACAGCGAGCAGCCCTCCTCCCCCAGCGCCAGTCCACGTAGTTCCAGCCCCAGCGGGAGCATTGGAAGCACCGGCAGCCTCGGAAGCAGCAGCGCTAGTGAGGGCATCGGCAGCAGCGGCATGTCGAGCGGTGGTGACCCTCGAGGACCGAGCCCCCCGTTGGACGTCATCTCAGAGGACGCCATGGAGATGGACCTGGGAGTAGACCAAGGTAACTGGGACAGGGTCACTGTAACAAGACAAACTGGTCTTTATAGGTTTCCAGGTTGCCTGGAAAGTAACTGTCAGTTCTGATAGCAAACTGAACATTTCAGGGTTCTGGACTGTTGTTCAGACAAAACCGTGCATTAGCGGACCACCTGTGCTCTGAAAATTCCTTTTGCTCACATCTCACTGGAACTAATTACGTCATGACTTTTAGCAGTTACAGTCCGTAAGTATCACTGCAGTTTTTTGCACAGGGTTTTCCAAAGTCCACGTAGGCTTCGGTCCAGGGTTGGTGCTGTGTGTAGAGGTGACCCCAACTGTATCTGGTTGGTAAAAGACCATCTCTGAAATTTCGGCCCTTCCACTCAAGCTCAGTCCCTAAAACTAGATTTGCAGTCCAGGCCAAAAGCCTGCACCATTTACAAACCTGCTCTACAGGTTTTACTGTCCATGTGGCCTATGCTCTCCCACACTGCCCCATGTTACCGGGGGGGCTGGACCAGCTCGGTCTTCAGCTTCAATAATGTACAAGTTATAGTGAAGCGAGAACAGGAACTTGATTTCAGACAACATAACGTGAAATTGTTGCTTTAGGCTGACAGCCGTCCACGGGTCAAAGTGAACCCTAATCTCCAAAATGTGCCAGAGCCACAAAGGACACAAGTGTAATTTGACTATACCTTTAATGTGGCCTTGCAGTTCTGGTCTTGGAGGCCCTACAGCAGCACAGCCCCTGTGGTCACGGACATGAAAACCATCCACCATCACACGGTGGTGAATCTCTGAGGGTCATTTTTAAAACCTGCTACAAATTTTGGCAGCATATTTACAAAACCAGTAGGCTGACAGTTACTGTAGTGGTCTGACCCTAGAAATATGAAGCAGCATTTGCCATGAATGACATTTTTGGCTCCAGCACTGGTAGGGTTAAAGAAAACCAGGTCAGATTGTGCTGTTTATAATGATGAAGGGGGCAGAACCCGATAGTGGTTGCCGTCAGTCTAACCTCACAGTTTTCTGCTTCCAGTGATTGACCCGGAGGTAGCTCTGAAGGCCTGCCAGGAAGTTCTCCTTAAGGTGAAGCTGCAGAACAGAGATGTGCCTGATCAGCAACTTGACAACAAACAACAGAACAATCAACAAGAACAAAACCAGGACACAGATTTCACAGAGTGCTCCAGTCCACGGCGGCACATCAGCCCAGACACTGGCTCCATCAAAGAGGAAGATGAGGAGGAGGAGGAACAGGGGAATTCTGGGGAAATGGGGCAAAAACAAGGTGGTACTTCTCAGCAAGGCCCTCCTCCTTCATCCTGTCCTGAGTCGTCGTCATCACATAAACAGTCATGGCTGCTGCGTCTCTTTGAGTCCAAGTTGTTTGACGTCTCCATGGCGATCTCCTACCTGTACAAGTCGAAGGAGCCGGGGGTGCAGGCGTACATCGGTAACCGCCTCTTCAGCTTCCCCGACAGTGAGGTGGACTTCTACCTGCCGCAGCTGCTCAACATGTATGTGCACATGGACACGGAGGTGGGAGACGCCATCAGACCTTACCTGGTGAGTCCTCAGACACCTGGGCTGGTTCTGATGCTTTGATGCTCATGTGACGCTTGTTAGCCAGCCACTTTAGTGCTCACCCAGATATTTACTTTTCTCATTTGGGGCTGAGGTCAGCAGGAACACACACTGTTAAAAATCATTGTTAGTGTTGGTCCTGTTTACCTGAACAGGTACCGACAGCCCATAGCTCCATGGGAAACGTGGCTGCTTGCAGCTTGTCAGGTGTGGTATCTGAGAATTGATCAGACATACAAAGCTTTTCATGTGAAACTGAGGAACTAGTCGGCTGATTACTGAAGTTGAAGTCCATGTTCTGCTTGGTGAAGCATCAAGCAGTGACGGTGCATAACTCAGGGGACTCCTCCGTACTCCTTCGGTCTGATAATGGCTGCACAACAATTCCTACAAATGTTGTTTTATTGTATTTTGCAGGAAAATATGTGAATTCTTTCCAAAAAGCTCCAGATTTAGTTTGCGTCTGTATGATCCTGTGTGAAACGTGTGATCTGTCCTCCTGTCTCTCAGATCCACCGCTGCGGGGGCAGCATAACCTTCTCTCTGCTGTCGGCCTGGCTGTTGGGCGCCTACTCCTCCGACATGCATATCTCCACTCAGCGCCACTCCAGAGGCACCAAACTCCGAAAACTCATCCTGTCTGATGAACTCAAACCTTCGGCTTCTGCGTCCGACGCTCCCCGAGCAGCTTCGGCTTCTGTTTCCGAAAGTCCGGTGTCATCGCCGTCCCACCGCCGCTGTCACCGCAGGCACAACAGCAGCAACCTGGAAGCCTCCACCTCCCCGTCCCGCCCGTCCATTGGCTCCTCCCCGGACAGCCCTCGACCCGGGGAGGTGTTTGTGTCCCCCTCCAGGAGGACCCACCAGAGGTCCAAGTCTGACGCCACTGTGGTGAACGGCGGGGCCTGCGCCGGTCTTCGACGCACAGGGAGTAATCCGAAGGTGGAGGCGGTTCACGAGGAGGTGAGGAGCGGTTTCTCTTTATTGATGAAGGGGGAGGTGTGTGATTATTCCAGTTAGAAGCTGGTCCATTTTTATTTATACACAAACTAATAACCAGCAGTTGGTTTGTTTCACTCAAATGAAGCAGACAAGAAATAACCATTTTTCACACTCATTAAAATCAGTTGCTGCCAGTGAAACATTCATTCGTGATCATTAATCAGCTCCCTTTTGTTCACTGATCTTATCCCATCATGCTTTGTTTCTCCTGGTCTTCATACATCGGGTCTCTGTCACAGATTTAGTTTCATGTGAGGGACATGAAATGACATGCTGCTCAGGTCCTGTGTCACATGGAACCAGTTCATGTGCTTCGTTTAGAAGGAAATTATTGGCCAGCGTGACCCCGGACGCTAAGGTCTGTCGGTCGATCCAGCACTTTGTCCGGACCGAAGCAGCAGCAGCTGTTGGTTGGATTGTGGTGAATGAGAATAACTGCTGGTCCTGTGCTTTGGTTTATACGAAGCCTGTCTGGCGACATTCAGGAGAAAAACATATTCTGTGCCTGTTATTTCTTTTCTTCTTCACTCCTGCATCACCGCCAGACTTACAAGCCCATCACACGTGGAACACGAATTATGCGTTTCCTGCTGAATGTCACCAAACATCTGCAGAACCTGTGAGCGTCACTGCCACGGTCGTGTGGTGTATTAGCAGCAGAGGCACTAATGGCAGGTGGTTGTCTGCTCGGCTACGTCTGGTGTCCACGTACAGAGAGTTCGACAGATTCAGAAAGTGAGTGAGGTGAAAGCAGCAGGTGACGGGTGGTGGCTGATGATCTAACAGAATCAAATCCTCAGCTCTGCCCGTCACATTGGACTGCTGCTGTCGCTAGTTGTTCTGGTTTGTTGTGATTCAGCAGCTGTGACATGAGGACTGGCTGGTTCTGAGTTTGTGAGTCTGGGGAGGATTGTTTTTATGAAAAGAAACAAGGAGCGATCTCATCAGACAGCCAGAGTTTACTTTAGGTCTGAGTCTCCGCTGGCCAGGATCCAGACCCTTTTTTCGTTTCATCATCCGAAAAACAGACAATAAAAAAGTGAGAGAGGGACAGAGGGTGGAGGAGCGAGACCAGATCAAACCTGCTCTCTTCCTGTTTGGACTCTGCTGATGTTTGGTCATAGTTTCCACTTACTTTTATATTTTAAAGGAGAGGACCACCCAGTGGAAAAACTAAAGCACCACAGTAAATCTGCAGCAGAAATCTGATGAACTTCTGACCCCTGGTAAAGAAAATGTGTGTAAGCTGAAAAAGAAAAGCTGCAGTTTTCCTTTTGACCCAGCAGAACTTTAGAGAAACATGATAAATGGATAAGATCAGTTTTCTGCAGGTTTCACCCAAAATCTTTGAAGGCCACAAAGACGTTTCTGGTTTGACACCAATAAATTTAAAACCTCCCAGATCACAGTCTACAGTCTGAACCGAGTCCTCCAGGTATCAAAGAACCGTGGGGACAGAAGCTCTCAGAAGTGAACCACAGCGTACAAGTCCAGAACCACATTGAAGTAGGATAGTGGTTTTGGTCTGGTAGGGCCTGGTGCTGGTAGTTTTGAGACTGGTGGTTCAGGGTCTGAACAGTGAAGAGAAGTTTAAAGATGGTGAAACAAAAACCTGCTGTGGACAGAAAACAGAGACAATATCTGAGTCCTCCTCGTCATGGAGGAGGAGGGTTTCTATGGTGACAGGAGGAGGCGGAGGGTGGTTGCCATGGAGAGAGGAGATGGGGAGGAGGGAGGATGTGTTTGTTTACAGCCAAATAGAGCAGACAGCTGATTCCTGGAATATCTAAAAGACAAAGTCTGAACTAAAACCAGAAGTAGCAGGTACAGATCAGTTTGTGATTGATTTGAAATAGTTGATAAATTATATGTGGATGGATTTTGAATTCAAAGGGCTGGAGAAAACACCAATTGTGGAAATTGTGTTGCCTTGTAAATGTTTTGGAAAAGGGGGTTAAAAGCCATTAAATGTGTTTCAGGAGCTGGTTTTATCTCGGCAGCAGTCCGGTCTTAGGGCATTTGTTTTCTGTCTCATCTTTAATCAGGCAATAACATCTGCAGCTGAAACAAAGTTTGGAGTGAGTGTGGACAACCCGAGAGAGGAGGAGGAGATGCTGCTTCATCTCCTTCTTCCTGTGTAAAGCTCTAGTCAGTCGGCTCCTGGGGTTTTCAGTTCCTGCCTGTTAGTCTCTGATGGGTTGATTCTAAATTTAAAACTGCAGCTTTCAGGAAAGACTCGTGTTTATAAAAGTCATTTGTCCTTTAGCTTGTGAACCCGTCGGACTCCGAGCTGGCTGTAGACTCTGGTTTCGTTTTAGGGAATTCGTCCTGTAGAATCTGGGTCGTGTAAACATCTGTAACCGTCTCTCCTGAAACGTTTCCATGTGTCGGCCGGCAGAGCTGACCTCAGACCTGCTTCTGGTGGGGGAAGAGAAACAGGATTAAACCACATGACGCTGAAACAGCAGCTCAGTCATGTGATGACAAGAATTCAGGAGAGAAACACGTTTTTCATGAGTTGCTGCAGAAAATGTGTTGAGTCTGACCAGGTCTGAAGTGTCAGGGATTTAAAAACAGTCCGATATTTCTTTCCTCTGAACCTGAACACAGTGAAGACCAGCTCAGAAACAAAGATCACGAGTCCTCAAGGTTTTGGATGATGTTGGTTAGTGTCACATCTGGTCTGCAGTTACCAAGCTTTCTAGGCCATATATAAGTATATTCAAGTATTTATCAAAAGACCAGAGAATGAAAAATAATCTCTCCAGAATCATTTTGTGGTTTTGAGCCTAAAAGTCTTTATTGTGTTGGGGAATAGATGCAGCAGATCAGAACTGGCTCTGAATGCGTTTCCTGTAAAAACAAAATAAAAATCAGACATTTGAGCAGCTAAAAGATTTTCACTGACATGATGAATTTATTTCTAAAGTAGAGGCCAAATTAATTTTCCTCCAGTCAAAAGGAAAACCACGTAAGCAGCTTCAGGTCAAACTTTATAATCTGCCATTAAGTTCTGTGGTTTGGCTCTCTGGTAGGTCTACTTCTTTGTTGGTGCTTCAATATTGTTTTCAACTCAATCACACGTGTAAACGGTGCCATCTAGTGGCCGCACTCGAGAGCTGGACTTTAAGCTGCAGGACTGGTCAGATAACTGTACTTAGTCCAGTATTTTCTACTAGTATCAGTGTTGAGGAAATGGATGAAATGTCAGGTGTGTTTGTGAATGTGTTTCCAGCCCGAGAGGCTCCGTCCTCAGCGCGAGTTTGTGAAGTCTCTGTTCTGCATCGGGAAGCGTTTGGCCACACTGCCCACCAAAGAGCAGAAGACCCAGCGGCTGATCTCAGAGCTGTCACTGCTCAACCACAAGCTGCCGGCCCGAGTGTGGCTGCCCACGGCCGAACACCAGCACCACGTCTGCAGGATCCCTCACACCCAGGCCGTGGTCCTCAACTCCAAAGACAAGGTCAGTCCTGACTCGCTAAACACACTGAAATCCTTGTGCCTTAAAGGAGCAGTGACACTTTTAGTGAAGTCCTGGTTCTTCAGGTTGTCCAGCTCATAGGTAGATCCAGGAAGTGCCAGCCTAGCTTAGCACAGAGGCTGAAGATGGGGGAAGTGTCAGCCTAGCTTAGCAGAGGCTGAAGATGGGGGGAAGTGTCAGCCTAGCTTAGCACAGAGGCTGAAGGTGGGGGAACTGTCAGCCTAGCTTAGCACAGAGGCTGAAGGTGGGGGAAGTGTCAGCCTAGCTTAGCACAGAGGCTGAAGGTGGGGGAAGTGTCAGCCTAGCTTAGCACAGAGGCTGAAGGTGGGGGAAGTGTCAGCCTAGCTTAGCACAGAGGCTGAAGATGGGGGGGAAGTGTCAGCCTAGCTTAGCACAGAGGCTGAAGGTGGGGGAAGTGTCAGCCTAGCTTAGCACAGAGGCTGAAGGTGGGGGAAGTGTCAGCCTAGCTTAGCACAGAGGCTGAAGGTGGGGGAAGTGTCAGCCTAGCTTAGCACAGAGGCTGAAGGTGGGGGAATTGTCAGCCTAGCTTAGCACAGAGGCTGAAGGTGGGGGAAGTGTCAGCCTAGCTTAGCACAGAGGCTGAAGGTGGGGGAATTGTCAGCCTAGCTTAGCACAGAGGCTGAAGACAGGGGGAATTGTCAGCCTAGCTTAGCACAGAGGCTGAAGGTGGGGGAAGTGTCAGCCTAGCTTAGCACAGAGGCTGAAGGTGGGGGAATTGTCAGCCTAGCTTAGCACAGAGGCTGAAGGTGGGGAAGTGTCAGCCTAGCTTAGCACAGAGGCTGAAGGTGGGGGAAGTGTCAGCCTAGCTTAGCACAGAGGCTGAAGGTGGGGGAAGTGTCAGCCTAGCTTAGCACAGAGGCTGAAGGTGGGGGAAGTGTCAGCCTAGCTTAGCACAGAGGCTGAAGGTGGGGGAAGTGTCAGCCTAGCTTAGCACAGAGGCTGAAGACAGGGGGAATTGTCAGCCTAGCTTAGCACAGAGACTGAAGACGGGGGGAAGTGTCAGCCTAGCTTAGCACAGAGGCTGAAGGTGGGGGAAGTGTCAGCCTAGCTTAGCACAGAGGCTGAAGGTGGGGGAAGTGTCAGCCTAGCTTAGCACAGAGGCTGAAGACGGGGGGAATTGTCAGCCTAGCTTAGCACAGAGACTGAAGACGGGGGGAAGTGTCAGCCTAGCTTAGCACAGAGGCTGAAGCGGGGGGGAAGTGGTAGCCTAGCTTAGCACAGAGGCTGAAGATGGGGGAAGTGTCAGCCTAGCTTAGCACAGAGACTGAAGACGGGGGGAAGTGTTAGCCTAGCTTAGCACAGAGGCTGAAGCGGGGGGGAAGTGGTAGCCTAGCTTAGCACAGAGGCTGAAGACGGGGGGAAGTGTCAGCCTAGCTTAGCACAGAGGCTGAAGACGGGGGGAAGTGTCAGCCTAGCTTAGCACAGAGGCTGAAGACGGGGGGAAGTGTTAGCCTAGCAGCATCAAAACAGTAAAAATCCACAGGATAAAGTCTTTACTGTCACTGAATTTATTAGTAAATATATTCTCAGAACACATCTCGGCAGGTACACCAACCGACTCTTCTTCCTCCTCAGGCTCCGTACATCATCTACGTGGAGGTTCTGGACTGTGAGAGCTTCGAGACATCTCCCGTTCCAGTTCGGATCCCGGAGACCAGGATCCGTTCAGCTCGCTCTGCAGAGAACCTGGACTGTGGCGTCGCTAACGCTAACGGGATGACATCAGAACACAGAGCAGGAAGCTTCTCCACCGTCCCGAACTACGACAACGACGACGAGGCGTGGGCCACTGATGATATCGGACAGCTGCAGGTGGAGGTGAGGACAATCTACGGGTCACATGGTCTTCAGTAAAATCTAATGAATGCAGCTGCAATACTGATTGATTGATTGATTGATCAGAACAGAGGCAGCTCCATGTTAATAACAGTCTTAACTGAGGCAAATTTACGTTTCTAAATATCAGTTTAGTGTCTAACAGCCTAAATATAACTCATCTTAAAAAAGGTAATAAAATCTTATGCTGTTCATTTGGTGGGAACTGGATCCAGTTGATGAAATTCTTTTCCAGTGAGTCGTTTTATTTTGTCGAGGTGTGTGTGCATTTTTAAAACGGTGTGTTACGTTCTCAGGTCAGTGCTGTCATTCATGTGATCACTCTTGTCTGTGCGAGTTGCAGACGGAGGCTCAGACCAGCAGCAGCGATAACATCAGTCAGTTTTCAGTCGACAGCATCACGAGTCTGGAGAGCAAAGAGCCGGTGTTCATCGCCGCCGGAGACATCAGGTACACACACACACACACACACACACCACAATCATTAATGAGCATTTACTTCAGGACTGTTGGATCAGACTGGTCAGTCTGACACAGGGGTTCCTAATAAACTGACCACTGTGTATGTGCAACATGATATGAGACTTGACAGTTTTTCCTTTTTAACAGAATTTTTATTTATCATCAGAATAGGTCCCAACCTAGTGCAGCCCCTGAAAACAATCCTGTGTTCAGATTTTAAAAACCTCCTCTGTGCTGCCTCTGGTTTTCAAAAATCTTCCTGTGCGACGTGAGTCGTGTGTCCGACTGTTGAGAGCTGACACGTCCTGTGTTTGCTTTCAGGCGCCGTCTGTCGGAGAACCTCGCTCACACTCCGACCACATTCAGGAGGGACCCGGAGGACCCGTCGGCCGTGGCCCTCAAAGAACCCTGGGAGGAGAAAGTCAGGTCAGCGCCGAAGCCACAGAAGGGTGTTTGTCGGCGGCCGCTTCCTCCTGCTGTAGTAACTTTGACTTTGTGTGTCCAGGCGGATCAGGGAGGGCTCTCCTTACGGCCACCTGCCCAACTGGAGGTTACTGTCGGTCATCGTGAAGTGTGGGGACGACCTGAGACAGGAGCTGCTGGCCTATCAGGTCCTGCGACAGCTGCAGGTACAGATGTGTTGGCCTGGTGAGACTTTTCTAACTATCCCTCCCCTTCCAGCTTCTGATTGGCTGAACACACCTGATCCAGGTAATCAGCAGTGGGCGGGGCAGTGGCTCTGGAGGAACCTGTCTAATGAGAAACACATAAGATGAAGTGCACTCACACCAGATTAAAGAAACCCTGCTGCTGAGGTGTCTGATATAATAATACTGTGACACCTTTGTCCACATTTCACCTGGAACCCAAGTCTTCAATCCCATCAGCAGTTTTTCATTTAATTAAAGACATTTGACAGTTTGTGTCCGAACCGCACTGAGGCCTGTGTCACTGTGGCGTTTGGGACGACCCTGTTTTTCCTTTGACTCGTTCTCTTGTCGTGACTCTGATCTCCGTCCCCAGTCGATCTGGCAGCAGGAGAGAGTTCCTCTGTGGATCAAACCGTACAAAATCCTGGTGATGTCTTCAGACAGCGGGATGATCGAGCCGGTCCTCAACGCCGTCTCTCTGCACCAGGTAAGCAAGGCATGATGGGACATACAGTACAATAAGCTTCAGTAAATGAGGATGTTGATCTGGAATCACCTCAGGTGTCTGCAACAGAATTCCCACCAGGAAAAACTCAAAAACTCTCAAGTCCAAGATCCAGTTGCTGCTAAACATCATTTTAATTTCAGATATCCAAAATGAAAAACCTGTTCCTGTAATTTTCAACAATACATCTCACTTTTGCTGTAAGTGTGAGATTCTAGTAAACAAGTGCCTTTTTTAATATTTTGTTAAGAAACAAATACACTGAACTAAAAAACACACTGACCTTTTCGTCCAGATGTCGGATCGTTTCCCAGGTTGCACAGGGACGGTTCACTGATGTTGTTTTGTGTCTTCCAGGTGCGTAAACAGAGTCAGCTGTCTCTGCTCGACTACTTCCTGCAGGAGCACGGCAGCTTCACCACCGAGGCCTTCCTCACCGCGCAGAGGAACTTTGTCCAGAGCTGCGCTGGGTACAGCCTCATCTGTTACCTGCTGCAGGTCAAAGACAGGTGAGACACGTTTGGACAGTCCAGCTAAACGTCCAGAAAACTACGTGTCTTTGGGATTTAATGCTTTTCATTGTGCAGACTGAAGAATTAACCCACATTAGACTGAAAGCCCGTTTACACCTGTGACACGTCTAATTTTCTTACTTAAGGAAGCTCAGCTAACTCCCCATACCCTCCACCTCCAGCCTTTGAGCTAAGCTAAACCCAAACCGTCCCTCTCTGTCCTCTGCAGACATAATGGGAACATCCTGCTGGACTCTGAAGGTCACATCATCCACATCGACTTTGGTTTCATCCTCTCCAGCTCTCCTCGTAACCTCGGCTTTGAGACGTCCGCCTTCAAGCTCACGTCAGAGTTTGTCGATGTGAGTCAACCATGTATTGGTGTTTCTGGTGAAATAATTTGGTTTGAATGAACTGCCAGTGTCCAAAGGACAAAACAGGTGCTGGGTCTAGGCATCTGGGACCAGGTCCACCTCACTCCAGCTGATGAGTTCATTCAAAATGTCTGCAATTGAATGTTTTCAACATGTGGTTCAAACAAAGTAAAAATCCGTTGTGTTCTGAAAGGATCTGTCTGGTCTTTCAGGTGATGGGGGGTCTGGACGGGGACATGTTCATCTACTATAAAATGCTGATGCTTCAGGGTTTGATCGCTGCCAGGAAACACATGGAGAAGGTGCTGCAGATAGTGGAGATCATGCAACAAGGTAACACTCACCGATCTTCATGGCGTCCTCCTCCTCATGGGTCCGTTAACCAAGCGTCATTCAGAAACCAGGTTTGAGTTAATGTCATTCAGTTGCTGATTATCCCTGGATTTTCTTTCTGTCCTCCAGGTTCCCACCTTCCCTGTTTCCACGGCTCCAGCACCATCCGCGGCCTGAAGGAGCGTTTCCACATGTCTCTGACTGAGGAGCAGCTGCAGCTGTTGGTGGAGCAGCTGGTGGACGGATCCATGCGCTCCATCACCACCAAACTCTACGACTCCTTCCAGTACGTCACCAACGGCATCATGTGACCAGAGACGGCACAGGAAACCAACACGGATGCCTTCAGACGCTGTTTAAATTTTTACCAGCCGACTCCGACTGAATCCTACAGGAACGTCTTCAAAGCGCTCGCTGGAATCAGTGGGAACAGGATTCACTGCTCATCGTCCAGCTCATCTGCTTTTATCGTGTCCATGGCCCGCAGTGATGAATCGATTCTCCTGGACAGATGAGTGGGTCCAAGACAGACTTGTCAGATTTCACTGATGGTCTTGGATCTAGGGACCTTCACCAACCTGGATCAGGGAGGCTCAGAGACTGGACTCCTGGTTTATTGGGTTGCTGCCTGAGGAAATGTCAAAACCCAGACTTGCGCTGAACCAGCACATACTCAGCTTCTATAAGAAGAAGAGAAGAAACATGAAACACTACACATGAAACCGACTGTGGGGTTTCATCGATTCTGGGAATAGTTTTGAAGGTAAACTGCTGCTGAATCGATTTCCTGAAATGAATTTACAATATTTACTAATATTCTTTTGTATTTAAAAACCTCCAGCTTGGTAGACGTACATTAACGCAACATTCCCAGTTTTTCAGCTAATTATGACTTGATTTCATAATTATGAGAGAATTTTATATAGAAAATTGCCAAAACTTATCAGAGAGAAGTGGATGGAAGACTCCGAGTTATCTTGGATTTATATCCCAAATTTTAACAGTTTTTAATAAGAAAATGTAAAAAAAAAAAGATTTACAGATGTTACATGTTACAGATTAAATAATTACAGGATCTTTTTTGTATTTTCCAGTGGAGATTTACTGCATTTTTAAAAAACATTGAACTTACTCATCATATTAACGAGAACATATCTGCCTGCTCATTGAAGAAAATTAAACGGTGCAAAAAAAGATCCTGTAACTATGACGTTTGGTGACACAATAACTCTCATAATTATGATCGTTTCTTAAATCAAGTCATAATTTCAAGATCCCCACTCCTGATTGAAGTAGAACGTGTTGGGTGGACGCAGTGGGCCTCCTGTAGAGAAAAGCTTGTAATGCAAAAAAAAAAAAATAACACAACTGATAGTGACAGTCTCAGTAGTTAGTCCAATATTTTATACTTTTAGGATGTTAAGTCCACAGAATTGTAGACCACTAAATGAATCATCAGCACAGACTCGACTGAAACGGCAGCAGGGCGTCTGCCTGTGGTGTCTCCTGTTCGGTTGTGTAGAGTTTAGCTGTTCTTAAAGAACATAATGAAGAGAAAACACTAACAGACAAAGCACAACGTGGACTTTTCTCTGGATCTGTTGTTTAGAAAGAGGGAAAACTGACTGAAATATCACTTTTACTTTGAAAAGGTGTCTGACACCTGTTTATCTTCTGACATAAGAGTTTTGATTGTTTTCACCAGACACTGATCACAACTGGATTTGACTCTGGGAAAGTGAAACACTTAGGAACAAAGAAATTTGCTTCACGTGTTTTTTCATCGGTTGTTAAATTTCCATTAGTCTGTTGGTTTTTTTATAAACACAGGCTTAACTTTTTCTTTTCTCGTGAAGAGAGTCCATAGAATATTCCTCGTTTAATAATATTTTGCTGCCCTTTTTAAATTATCAGCTATTAAGAACTTTAAAAAGTTTTATGATTATTTTTTACAAACAAAACAACTCGGGAAACTAGAAATTTGACCAGTGTCTGGTGAAAGAAAAGTCATTATGTCGGTTGTCACTGAATAATCGTATTTTCCTGGAGTTAATTTCGGTGCCACTGATTTTCTGTCTAGATATTCACCACATAACACGAAGACAACGCTAATGATAAAACTACAGTGTTGAATTAAAACAGTTTCACAGAAAGATCACGCTAAGATGGTTCCTGCAAGAACCATCCCTGTTCCACTAACTGAACATCTGCTGGACTGACGTTACTTTGTCTGTTAGCGACTAAAGACACATTCCTGTGATTAACCTGGGATGAGAGTGATGTGTTTCTGTGTTTATCAGAAAGTTTAGTTTTCTTTAAGAGGAGATCAATAATGATCAGCTTCCTAAATATGTGAACGTTTTCTGTACCAGTCCACTAAAAGGAACGTGTGTCAGACAGATGTGTTCTCAGTACTGACGAGGCTTTCGTCTGTACTTTAACGATGCTGAAATAATGTGCTAACACTTTGCTATGGCTTTATTCCAGTGTACGAGCATATTGTTTGTACAGCGTATTCACACGTATCAGTGAAACTGTTCCTCTAAACACACCTGCAGACACAAATGTGAGCTAGAAGACCAGAGACTAGTCTGCAAGGCCACGAGCTATTACTAATCCCTGCTTTTGCATCCTGCGTTTATATCCGAGCTGTATTTTGACACAACACAGGAAAACTGAATATAAAAGGCTACTAGTCACATTAACTAGCCTGCTACCTGTCTCACTTCTGTTCTGCTACAAGACTAGAACAAAACCGAAGAGCTAAAAGTAAAATTACACTCAAGTGTGGACAAAAACTAGTCGTAGTTAAGACGAATATACAAACAAAGCATTTGAACAACTGAAGCTGGAACCAGTTTGACATTTTTACTCAGAAAATGACTGAAACTGATCAAATCAGTTACCAGTTATTTGTGCTGTTCAACTAATCAATACATTTGGATGTTTCAGCTGTAAATTAAACACTTCACTAACTTCTTTTTCCTTAAAATTATTAATAGGGCAGGCTTTGTGTTATTGTACCATCAAACATGTATTTAAGGTGTTTGATGGTACAATAACAATCAAAAGTCTGACAGAAGCAGAGCAGCGACTCGTTAGTGACAACAATTAGCACATCCACTATTTCAGTTCTGACTCTTTGCTTTTTTAAGTTTTAACGTTTTACTTTTGGTTTTTGTAAATTTGTTCTTAAGTTTGTCAACAAACATTTTGTTTTTCTGTTTGTAGCCTGGAGAAAATTTTCAGTTTCACTGGAATGAAGCAGATGTTTTGTGTTACGGTCTGTAATTGATATCTCTGGTTGTTTTGAGGTTTTTTTTAAACCACTATTGAAGAAGCACAGATTTGTTATTGTAAAAAGCAACACCATGTTATCTTGTGCTAACGTTAGCCTGTTACTCTGTACGCGGCTGTAATCAAGTTTACCAGCAACTTAAACAGCAAATACTCTGTCTTGGTCTTTGTTTTCTGCATTTGTGAATATGTATGTATGTAACTGAGCTAAGTTTCCTGTAAGACACGCAGAAGGTACAAACTCATCAATGCAACGGGGGACGAAGGCGTCGGGGTCTCGGACCCGAGAAGTGCTTTTACATCGACCGCTTTAGGGGCGAGTTTCAAGACCTAATGTCCTCTCCTCTATCAGTCAGGACAGAGAAAGTATTTATATTTTCAAGTTATTCTAGTCACATTTGATATCTAATGATGTATTTATGACAACTAAATTTAAAAAACGTAAAGTGTTTTCACGTAAATTAATTAAATTAAAAGTGAAACTTGGCTTCAGTATGAAGTAAAACTTCTCCAATTGTTGATTTTCTGAGTGAAGTCTGGAGAGGACACCACTGCAGACTGAAGAAACTCGTCCCTGCTACTAAAAACCTTTCATTGCCTTCTTTCCATCAGCTCTAAACAGTCAAGAATTTCAATGTGAAAAACTCTTTAAGTGCATTTATCCTGAATTAAAAAGTTTTCTGTCATTTGTAAAGGATTCTCATTTTATTTGGCACTAAACATTTAACCTTCGTTTTTAGTTTCATACCTTTTATTAACAGCGTCATCAGGTGATATTGATTCAGTTTATATTAAATTTATCATCTATAAATCACGAAATGCATATTTATAAAATATAATGCAAAAACCATCTGAGCAGCCAGTCAGTCTCATAATTCACATATATTTTACTAATATTATGAATAATTAAATATTTTTCTGTGATAATAAATAAAACTCCAGCTACAAATGTCAATTTAGTTTCTCTTCTTGTGAGAGAATCTTACAGATCTCAAATATTAGATGGTTTTCATAACTGAAATGTAAATCACGTAATTTAAAGGACTTTAATTATTAGATAAATGTCAGAGCTTAATGTCATAATCACAAAATCTAAAAGTCATAAATTACATTTTATTAAAAAAGTAATGGTCCTCTGCAAATCTCCATTGTTCTATGAACTTTTACTACATTTGTGTCTCTTAACTACAAGAACAATTTGATTAGTTGGGAGATTTTTGTCTGACAAACATCTTTAATTTGACAATAATTAAAAAGTAAAAGGTTCCTTTGCTACATACTGTTTGTTAAGTTTGTGTATTTTTTCTCTCCAATTATTTCTGAATTAGAGCTGATATCATCCTCTTCAGGTCGGACGTTTTAAGGTTCAGCCTCCTCAGAGAGTAAATCTGTGACCATCGGGTTTTTGGGGTTGGAGCTGGAAAAGTTTTGAAATGTTTAAGGACTTTTAAAGTTACGCTTTAATGTGACGCTTAGTAAATGAATCAATTAACTGATTTAGAGGAAATTGATCAAGTATTTTTAATTGATGCCAAACATTCACTGGTTTTAGCTGCTACTCCTGTCCTTTGCTAGAAACCTGCTGCAACCTGCTTTTGATTTTCACTGTTGTCATTTTTGTTGTATATAATCATCAAAGAGCGTAAAACCATCTAATTTTGTCTTAAAAATGTTGTGTTCTGACAGATTTACCTGAAAAAGTTGGTTTCACAGTCCCTGATCTGGTCCAGGTGAGTGCCCCCCTTTCATCAGGTGTGAAAACAGTTTCCAGCCTGAAAAGATGGAAATCAGACGTAAATCTGATGCCAGAATGAAGAAAATATGTCAGATTGTGTATCTTTACCTTTGGTAGAAGTCTCCACTCAGCACTCACAGGTGCGGTGGCTCAGACCGACTGGATCCTGCCCCAGTGACTTAATAAATCCTCACGTCAGCACATATGAGACAGACACTGTGTGTTTGGACGTTAAGCCAAGAGAAAATATTTGTGACCAAAAATCACAAATAATCGAGTCGACACCAGAGAGTTTGATTAAGATTGTGTTTTACTGACAGTTGGACATCAGGACAAATTAAACACAGAGCTTCAACAGAGAGCACAGCAGCTGTCAAAGCAAAACCAAAGATAAATAACGGACAACAACAGAAAATACTGGCAACACCCGACGCCCCGAAAGGCATGATGGGAAAGTGCTGGCAGCGCCATGATTAAAGAACATGTTCATGACTCAGATTAAAACGTTTACTCTTTAATCAAAGTGGCTTAAATAAGCCCAGAAGGGACCAGAAACTGGTCCTGGTTTCTGTTGGTCAGGAACAATCAATCAGCAGCAGGAATATTACGGATTTAGCCTAAAGATTAATTTCAGTTTAGCTTTAAAATCCAAACAGGACCAGAAGGACAGTGTGAACCGAGCCAGAACGTTTATCTCCTCAGGTTTGTTCCTACAGCAGATTTAAAACCTACAGACGCCTGTTAACACCAGGAAAAACAAAAACAGGAATGACATGAGAAGCCATCAGTCAAAACTACAACACTAACCCAACATTTCAACTTGTTAGATAAAATTACACTGTAATCACACACATGAGGTAATTACTCACTTTTTGAGACAAACGTCTGACAAAGTCAGAAAAATTAGGTAAAAAAAAAAAATCTGACTTAAATCAAGTTCATCAAATTACTTCAAATGTTTTTATTGTTTTCTCTGGCAGGTTCGGGTTTCCGTACAAGTCAAAAAACGAAACAAGATCGGTGCAGACGAAGTCCGAGTCTCAAATGAATCACATGCAGCAGCTTCACAGCTTTCGAGGTTACGCACTAACCAACATTAAAACATTCAGAACTTATTGTCTGCATGAATCAAAGCTCTAAAATCTGTGCTGGACGTTTCATGTGGACTTTATCTGCACTGGAGCTGATTATTGATCGGAGTCACGTAACAGTCTAATGTCCATGTCACATTCAGATGGATTAGGGTTCACGACATGTAGGAACATAGCACTTCTGGTCCTGTGGGACTTTTTACAGACTTGGTCTGTGCAATTCAAGTTTCCACATAAGATTAAAAATTATTTTCTAAATGATTTTTTAAATATTTGTAATTATTCAACTTAAAATATTTTAGTAGTACTCAACTGGAGTAATAGTAACATCTTCTGGTGAGTCATCAATGGTTAATAAATCATTTATTAAAGCTTTACAGATCAGTTTTAAGCATAGATCTGATAATGTCTGGGCTGTCAGGCTGTGACCTCTGACCCCCTGCCAAACAGCTGCAGAGCATCTGGAAATCAATCCATGTTGTATAGTCTGGATTCGTAAGTAAAATTGCTTGGATTTAACCGGGGACTAAGCAGGAACTGACTAAAGTGTCATTACGTTGTTAAAAGACAGAAGCTGTCGGTGTTTGTGCAGGAATCCTTCTCCTCTGCAGGGGTTTCTCTCTTTAGCGACAAAGACGCTGCCGATCATTTCTGTCTCCTTCACGCTCCATTATGTTTTGGTGCGGCCGCAGTGTGTTTGCACACACTTTGTTTTACTGTTTAACTGGCACAGCCACTAATTATCTTCACACTGATCATCCGATTAACGATTTGTTTAATTAATTTTACACCTCTACACACAACAACATCATTGATGGTTTGCGACTGATCTGCAAGGCATCAGTAAACAATCTTCTTCATAAATACGAGCCACGTGGATCAGACAGTGGTACCTGCGTTTGCCACCAGACTAGTTCACAACCTTTCCAGATCCTGTCACCTGCTGGACAAAGCACTGGGGTTTGGCGTCGAGCTGACAGAGTTCCCCCCCGCTGCAGACCCAGCCAGCTTGGGGAGTTTGGTGCCGTTACAGATGATATTGATGATGATCAAGAGTCTATAGCAGGACGCAGTCCGAGTCCTTCTCTCTTCTTCTGCCTTGTTGTGACCCCTGACCTCTGACCTGGGAACATCAACGAAACACATCATGAGGCCAAACCCTCTTCTGGTCCAAACCACTGCTACACATTTTAGTCCTATATGTCAGAATGGTTAGATCCCAAGACTCTGGAGTGAACAACAGGCCCCAAACATATTTCACAGTGAGGGGGGGGACAGTCCACTCCCCAGCCTTAGGATCTAACAGAAACCAGTGGCAGAGTGTGCCCTGCAGCTCACCTGTTCAGCCTGTCACTAACGTTCAACATTTAAACATGAGCTCTAAGCAGAAGACACGTAAACAGTCACACCGTGAGCTCCAGCTGTGTGGAAGCATGAAGGGAACATTTCCATCATCACATGGAAAAGCTACTTAGAAATCATCATCAGAAACGTTTGATTAAAACTAACGTACGTTTCTGCTACAGAGCATCAAAAATACACGACCAATTAATTCGTCAAACTACTGGACGACATCACCCGCCGCTCGCTCCACACACACCCAGCTGACACAGGTGTGTTACCTGTTGTCCTGTCTGCTGTGACGCCTGTTGCTGCAGTTGCTGCTGTTGCTGATATTCCTCCTGTTGCAGCTGTCGGGCCAACTCCAAGTCGCTGAGGGGCCCCGGGGTGCCGCCCTGCTGCTGCTGCAGGGACACCGCCACCAGGTAGTCCTGAGAGACAACAGGACCAATCAGGGACATGGTCAGTCGATGGTCTCTGCTGCGTGTCTCACCTGGTCTGTCCCACTGTCTTACCTGGTCAATCTGCCTCTGCTGCTCCTGGGTGGAGGTGGGCAGGGTGGAGGTGGGTGGAGCTCTCTGAGGAGGATGACAGAGTCTGAAGTCAGAGTCACAGAAGTTTCCATCGCCCTCCACGTTATGAAGAGACTCCCAGACCAAACCCTCCTCCTGCAGGAAGCCCTGATCTGTCACCAGCAGGTACAGGTGACCCTGTGGGACGAGGGAAAACTTTATTACCAACAGGTACATCGACAGTGAGGGGGAGGAGACAACTTGTGAGGACATGGTGTCCAGTCTTCACAGAGCTGGTTTAGGTTCAGGTTGATGTGTTATGTCTCCACCTTGTGTTTGATCATGGTACTGAAGTGGTTGTTTCTGAAGAACACAGATATCTCTCCCTCCTTGGCCGTCGTGTTCAGTTCACACAGACCATGATACGACAACTGGGTCGCTGTCGACTCCAGGAACTGTTCCGCCACCAGACCTGCACAGGTAAACACAACTGACGCAGGAGCATTTCCAGATACGTACACACACGGACACGTTGAAGAGCATCTTCTGATGAATTTAATCATGTAGTCAAACTAATAGATTTTCTATTAGGTCTTAATTACTCCACTGATCTGTACTTCACATTATCGTTTAGTTGGTTGAAAAATCTTAAACATTTTGTCACAGAGCTTGTTTTTTAAAATCATATTTACTTTTCTTGAGCCTTGTTTTTGTTGTTGACATGAAAACTGACATAGATGAGACATTCAGGATGATTCAGCAAATGTCTGAACAGTCATTGTCCTGCAGCTATCTACAGACTGTGTGTGGGTGTTGGCATGTTTGTCAGGAGTGAGGACAGTTTGTACAGTCTGTCCGAGGGTTAAGACACAGAATAAATGAAAATGTTCAAAGCAGCAGTTTGCAGTCAGCCCATGGATGTACAGACAAGATCACTGTGATACTGAAGGAAACTTAAAAACAGCAGGATTCTGAATGAAGTTCTGCAGCCTCTGTTTCCTCTGAGTGGATTTATGGAGGTTTATTGTGAAAGGACAGAGATAACGAGGTCCTCAGAAAGTGGAATCACATCAACGTGTGTTTATGTTCACAATTCACACTCATTTCTGAATCAGGACCTTAGGACCTTAATCCTCTGCGTGAGCTGCTGCAGCTGAACATCCTCACCTGCCTCACTCGTCTCACTGCACACCCCCAACCTGGTGAGGCACCTCACAGGTTCAAAACCTCTGAATCAGAGCTGGGGTCAGCGTTACACGTTACCTTCACTGACTCGGCTGCTGTCAGCAGAGTGTTTGTAGTCAATGATTTTCTCCACCAGCTGGTTGTAACTCAGTTTCCCCACAGCAGCCACCATCTCTGGACTCTGAACACACCAAGGTGAAAACAAAGTAAACAAAGAACCTGACTGGTGCTTTTATTGCTAGTCCTGCTGTGAACACTGGTTTCTACCAGACATGTTTTTACTGACAGAGTTAAACGTTTTCAGTTAAAGTAGGTCCGTATTTGTGTTTATAGTGACTTCACTGAAAATGAAAGTCATTTAAACATCATTAACACATTATCATCTTTATAGACTAACACGTCCTGTGTGTCTCAGCCTGACTCTTCCTCTGCACATGAGATGAAGATGACAGAATAATTCTGGTTTCACTCAAACACACATATTTCCACATCTGCTTCGACTCGTCACTGTTGGTCTCAGAGGAACCGCCCCAATAACGCAGCTACATACACAAAACGTGGGTTTACCTGTGGGTCGACCAGCCAGCCGTGGTACAGCGGGATGTCCAGCAAGTCGAACACGATACATTCTGGTGTGTATTCAAAGTCTGTGACTCCGGTGAAACGGACGTTCACGTCCAGGCCAGTGGACAGCTTAGGGAGCACGGCCATGGCATCGCTCATGTTCTGCAAACACACATGAGACAGAATGAGTTCACATCAACCTGGACTGCAGGTGAATTCACTGTGCCTGCACCTTATTTTGAAAGGCCCCTGTGTGTTTGTACCTGCTGGAAGTTCAGCTCCATCCCATCAGTTTTCTCTCTGGGTGTGACTGACAACACACACTCACCTACACAACAGACACACACACACAATCAGGATCATCGCTCCTTTGTTTTGAACGTTGTTTCTAGTGTGGGACTAAAATGACAGTGATGTTTTTGTTGTTTGCATTTGTAGAGGAAAATTAATCTTCAGTCCAAACTTTCATTATCAGAAAAGGTTTAGCTGAATATCTGAAAAACGTGACCCTAACTTTCACCTCAGCGCCACATCCTGGAGCCCACAGCAGCTGATTGGCTAAAAAAGTAATCTTACCCAGGTGAGCCATCAGGTCCTCTGTGGTGACAACTTCAGTCTGGGCAGGAAGTTTAGCCTGTAAGGGGGGAGGGGGGTACAGAGACAGACTCACAGTATCAATAATACAGTAATCAATGACAATCAGAAGTGTCTGCACCACCAAATACTCATTTAAACCAACAGTTTTTATACCTGCTGTTTTTCTGTGCCATCGTCAGATTTTAAAACAAAAAAAAAACAAAAGTTCTGTCTGATCCGCTAAAGTCGACATTATTCAACACTGTTCTCACATCAGTTTGTTTTTCTTATTTCAAATCCAGTAAAACCAACATCCTAACTGTTTATCTCCAGTGTGTGTATGTGTGTGTGTGTGTGTGTGTGTGTGTGTGTGTGTGTGTGTGTGTGTGTGTGTGTGTGTCGCACCTTCCAGCGCAGAAACAGTGTGTTCATGATGGCCAGCAGGGGGCAGGGTCCATTCTCGCTCTGGGTGATGATGGGAGTCTTCTTCTCCTTCCAGGTGATCCACTTCACCAGGTAATACGCTGGCATGGACGGACCAGGCTCCGGAGCAGCAGCAGCAGCAGAGGAGGTGGAGGCAGCAAGGGGAACAGCGCCCCCTGTGGACATGACGACAGCTACAGTCACACACAAACACTGGGAGCTCAGCTTCACAGTTCGCGGCTCCAAATCACTTTTTACAGTCTGAAGGAAGAGTCGACTGGTCTCTGCTCTGGTTCCACTTCTCTCTGCTCACAGCAGCGTCTGGAGCTGGTTTTTGGAAACAGAGGGGCCTCCCATTGTTGGTGAGGAAGAACCATGTGAGCCAGGTCAGCGGTGTGACTCCCTGCTGGGTTTTTAATAGTTTCTGGACAACAATGGAGGTCTACAGCTCAGAGCCATAAGCTGAACCAGTTTCTGGATTCACACACATTAGGCTGAGGACATGTCAAACATTAATATTGTAGAAACTCTAGTTATTGTGAGATATTAGTGGGAGGAAGACAAATAAAATCCAGTATCTGAGTTCAGCTCCACCCTGCACCCAGTGAGTAATGCTGCTGGTAATACGATGTCATTACTGAGTGTGTGTTACAGCTCTGACACACTGTCAGCACTTTTCTCTTCATGACTCTTCAGTCACATCATCACTTCCTCCTGGACAAACAGACACCTGTTTTTTTTTCTTTTTTTGGTGATTTGATTTAAAATATACACACACACAAAAAAATGTTTCATGTTATGTCCAGATCTCAGTATAACTGTCATGATTCAGTGACATAATGCTTTTAAACAGACAAAATAATAAAGTTCTGATTGGGAATGACTGCAGGTTAAATCAGTGTCTGACAAGAGGAAGAGCCAATTATGTAAAACTGCCAGCTGCTTGGAAACAGAGAGCACAGCTGAAACACACTGTGTTTACAGAAAAGGTAAAAAGAAGCTTCACGTCCTCTAACTTTCTCTG
Organism: Mastacembelus armatus; assembly: GCF_900324485.2. Taxonomy (NCBI): domain Eukaryota; kingdom Metazoa; phylum Chordata; class Actinopteri; order Synbranchiformes; family Mastacembelidae; genus Mastacembelus; species Mastacembelus armatus. Next base: position 22,561,981 of record NC_046643.1, read on the forward strand.
TTTCAAACATTTGGTCACAGGAACTTTTGGGGACTTTCATGAAAAAACCCAGATGCCTTCAGCCGTTTTTCCCTTTAACTGTGAGGAGACTGTTCTGTTTTTCTGCTGCTCAGGTGTTTGGCTGTGGACACAGGTCTGTACCAGACAGCTCACATGAGACCAGATAAACTGAAGGTTTGTCATTTGTGCAGTTCAGGTACAGTCTGAGGAGAAATGATTTCAACATTCACACAGCTGAGGACAACAGAGGGACTAAAACCTGGCACAGCATCTCACCTGCAGTTTCCAGCCTCTTGCTGTCCTTCAGACCGGGGACCTCGGTGGACGGGGATCCGGCCTCCACACCCAGAGCAGAGTAGGAGGAGGACAGGCCGTCCTCCACGTCCAGAGAGCTTCCTGCGGCCGTGATCCCGTCAGACAGCTCCAGACTGGGGATGGAGAAAGATGCCGAGTCTGTGGACTCCCGCTGATCCTCGGACCCACTGGCAGTCGCTACAGATGAGCTTTCCTCCAGGTCCAGGTCCATACCTGCAGCAGAGATACCGGGACAACTCAGAGACCAGGGTTCTCTGACGTCCTGGACAAACTAAAGGACAGTCACACTCGTTCTTGAAGGAAGAAAATGCTGCCAGTGACCACATCGGTACACGTTGACCGTCAGTTTCTGTTTGTGGTCTCACTGCAGCCAATCACATCCCACAACAGTGATTGAAGGCGTCTCCTGACTGGCTGAACACCAAGCTGCAGTTTCTCCACTTCCTGAACATTAAATCAGCAAAACTGCAAAGGAGCTAAACTCTAACGTGGTTTGGAGTTAGTAAACTACACATACGGTCACTTCATTACACGTTTAACCTCGTCTCAGTGGGGTGGACAAAATAACAGCAACTGCAGCCTCCAAAACGATCATTCAGTGAATTGAATGGCCCTGATACAGTCTAAATGCAAACAGGGGATCCTAATAAACCGACTGGGTCTGACACAGGGGTTCCTAATAAACCGACTGGGTCTGACACAGGAGTTCCTAATAAACCGACTGGGTCTGACACAGGGGTTCCTAATAAACCGACTGGGTCCCCCTGATGGTTTTCTAGACCTGGTTTGTACTCCTACCTGGGTCTCCATCCTGTCCCCCTTCAGTCTTGATGAGTTTGAGCTGAGCTGACACAGATTCTTCTTCTGTGGTGATGGCGGTTACTGTTCCGTCTTCAGATGACGACGACGATGCCTCGGGTGGCATTGGCTCCTCCTCCTCTGCTTCCTTCAGAACTGCGGCAGGAAGACAAGCCTCCCCGTTGCTGCTTGGGACCTCGGCTCTGACATCGGGCCCCAGTGTCTGGCCTGGCCCCCCCGTTGTCACGGTTATGGCCGGTTCTTTGGCAACGGTTTCTGTGCCGAGAGTCGGTTCGATCAGCGGGTCTGATGCTGCTGCCGACTTGGTGCTGAATTCGGCCATCACCAGCTGATTGACGCTGAAGAAACAACAAGCGGTAACTCCTTTTCTCCACAAGCAACAAGGGCAGAAAAAAAAAAAAAAAAAAATCAAGAAACCGAGGCCTTCATCAGAGACCAGTTTGCTGAGGTCACAAGTTCAAAAAGTTTAAAAACAGCTGCTGAAGCTCCAACATGACCCTGATGAAATGGCCTTTAAGGACAGACCAGTTCCTGTCAGCAAGCTCACCACCCGCTCAGGTTATACAAAACAAACGCACCTATCTCTCAGACAAAACATGAGGTCCAGTTTCCAGTGTAGGTCAAATCCCTTGTTTGAAATCAAGCAAATACAAAAACGTAGTTTAGAGACTGAAAGTATCAAGAGAAACACAAACTCCTCTGTCTGAAAACAGAAAAAGTCTTTGTTGTCCAACAGGGATGGAGGATTATTTTGGTTTGTTGTCTAAACAGTCAGCAGACGCCCTGTCACACCCAAGGACAAGGAAACTGATGGAAAAGGAGAGAAGACATTAAAAATACTGTGACAATAAAACAACAGAGAACCAGGTATGAACAGGTACAACATAATCAGGTTAGTGTGAGACAACAAAGCAAAGCACAGTCAAAGCTGAGATGTCGCTTTTAAACACAGAGAGGCTCTGAACAGGAGCCAAGGAGGTCCTGGGCCCCTGGGCCTGGTGCTGAGGTCCTGTGTATATATGAGGACGGACTGCTGTCAGGTGACCTGGCCACCCCTAACCCCTAACCTACCTGACACTTTATCTGCTGACAAGAGCAACAGCAAAGGAAAGTGGGAGCATGAGTCGGACCGTCGGGGTGAAGACGAACAGAAACTCACAGGACCTTCATAGGACCCTGACCCTCATAGAAACTCTCAGGACCCTGACAGGAACCCGACACGAACCCTGAAGAACCTCTCACAAACACACAGGACCTACATAGTACCCTGACAGAAACCCTCAGGACCCTGACAGAAACCATCAGGACCCCCTCAGGACCCTGACAGAAACCCTAACCCGCCGACGGCTCCGCCTTAAGCAGCTTCTGTTCCGGTGCTAGCAGACCTAGCCCTCCGAGCTAACCAGCCAAGTTAGCTGCTGCCCCACAAAGTCACCCGGTCCGCCGACACACGGCAGTGACGTCCGCCCCCACAGCGATACAAGCAGTCGGTCTCATAAGATGCCGCTCACCGGGTAAAGTGTGTGATCCGCGGAAACGGCGGCGGACCGGCCATGCTAGCTGTTTACTCTACGCTCACAGGCCCCGCCCACAGACACGCCACATCCGGGCAACTTTCCACGCCTGCGTTAACTGTTAGCCACCTAGCTGCCTCCGAACTTCACAAATTTCACGAACAACGCTTTGCTAATAAAACAAAGCCACTTTCTACGCCTCCAGTAAACGTCACTCATGTAGTTGGACAGAAACAAAACAAGTTGACGTTCACTGTTCGGCCCTGCATCGGCTACAAAGTTAGCTAGCTAACCGCACCTTGTGCGATAACAGCCACCGAAAACCTAATTTACAAACATGACAATTTAAGACAAATTTACTCACAACCACAGTCACACACAACAAGCAGCCGTACTCTTTATATTGTCGACTCCGTTAGGACACACCCATGAATTCGGCACACGTAGTTACAATACCCAAGTAGTCTGTATTTAAAATAATTATGAACTTATAGCGTTTAGGTCAGTTCAGCTAATTTAGAAATTAGCCCGATAGCGGTAATGTTAAAGAACAAGCACATTACAACAATAACAACACGCAACATAACAGTAATTAGTTGGTTTGTACCAAACACAAGGCCAAGGAGCGACACACCGAGAACAGTCTTAATATTCCAGTGTTGTTTTATTTCACCTTCTTCCAACCTGCTTCTTCCGGTTAGTTCGTAACTTTAAAAGACGCAATTAGACAAAAAGCAAAAACACAGTGAGACAAACTTTTACCTTTCCCGTCTGCACCTTCGGCACATTGTGGTGTGTTCGCTTTGTTGCACAGGGTCACTTTTGACGGGCGGTGCCGCCAGTTTTCACATTCAAATCAAGAGGTTAAATGCTCAAAGTACTACAATAACAACAAAAATGTGTTTATTGTAGCTGCATCTTGACGTTGTCAGTAAGTTGACTTTACTTTTCGACTAGTAAATTATTTCTTCCTCCACCTGAGGTCGGACTGTATTCCTGTGCACTGATCCCTGATGACACAGCTTCTGGAGTGATTTTAAGATTTTAATTATTTTATTAAGTGTTAAAGCTTCATGTGGTCCAAACCACTAATCCCTAACAACTGTATGAAATGTTCTGATTCAAAAGTACAAAGGACATTTAAAGATCATTTCCCAGATCATAGATCAATAAGAGTCTTGTTCAGGAGGTGCACCTGGATGTTTGGTGTCTGTGAGGCTTGAATATAAAATATGCACAGCTGGTGTTGGAACACCGACAGATGTGGGTGTGAGTCCTTCCAGAGACACAGTCAGTCCAAACATGGTAAAAATGTGTTGGGAGGTCAAAGCTCCACAACAGGAGTCTTTGAGTTGCTGTTTCTAACGTGACAGTACAGGATACCTCCGTAATCAGGTGCACATGTCACAGTTGAAAAAAGACAGACTTTAATTAGAAGACCTTTCTTGACCTCAGGTTTTTGAACAGATGTTGAATCTCGAGTGACAGATTCCTCTGTAGCTGCTTGTACCATCTGGGTACCAGAGACGGTTCTGGGTGTGGAGAACACCCTGTTGTCAGACTGGAAAACATGAAGAAAATGCAACAGGACAAAACCAAGACAAACAGGATCAACACCTCAGTAGTGCTGATGTGTCTAAGTATGTTTTTCTCGTGTGGGAGCTTCAGAATCAGACTGAGGGTGCGGTTCCTCCTCTAGTCCGGATGGTCCGAGCCATTCTGATACACCTGGACTGTTGTGACCTTCCCAGCAGTTTCCTGGCTGTCAGCTACTCACAAAAATATTAAAGCAATTTGCCAAAACACAACTTTACAACAAACGAAAAACAGATAAAACTGGTCCAGACAAATGATCAATTCAATTATTCCATGTTCATTTCCAATCTTTATGTGATTTGACGCTGGCTGCAGATGTTAGGAGCTTATTAATGTAGTGTCAGTGAGATTTTTCTAAAACAATCCAACATGTTTGTTTGTTTAACCTGATGAGTCCAAAATGAAATCAGTGTAAAACATCAGTGAAGTGCAGCTTTTAACCTTCGTCAGAACTCACAGCAACAAAAGTCACAACTATCACCTGAACTATCTGCTCTGCAGGTATGAACATGCACGCTCCAGTTTCCACCCTGCACCTCTGCTTGTACAGTCATGGTCACCGAGGCAACAGGGCCAGGCCCTCGCCACGGCAACACACCACACCTATCCCATGAAAGTACACAGAGAGAGAGAGAGAGAGAGAGAGAGAGGTGAGGTGTCAGAGAGAGAGAGAGAGACAGGTGAGGTGTCAGAGAAAGAGAGAGAGAGAGAGAGACAGGTGAGGTGTCAGAGAGAGAGAGAGAGAGAGACAGGTGAGGTGTGAAAGAGAGAGAGAGACAGGTGAGGTGTCAAAGAGAGAGAGAGACAGGTGAGGTGAGAGTCCTCTCATAAATCCATAAACAGTGCATGTGGTGTCATCAGGTGAGTCTCCAGGTGTGGAGCAGCTTTCTCAACTGTTTATGAGGAACTCGTCTTACCTGTCTCACCTCATCCGGCTGTTACAGAGCGTGAGTGAGTTTCCTGTCGACTCCCAGAAAGACACCACCTCAGTACCTGCCGTAAGTCTTTACTTTTCCTGGTTTAACTCGGTCTGTATTTGTTTTAAAGTGTTTCGTAGTTCAACCTTCCACTCTCCGGCTCCATGGGCTGTTTGTTTGAGATAAGAGCTGCAGGCTGGGAGCTACTGCTGCAGCTCCAGCTCTGCCTCAGACCCTGTTCATCAGGAAGGTCCTGAAGCAGGAACCCAGCAGACAGCCCCTTACCTGCACTGGTACACAGAATGAGAGAGAACAGGAAAAGAAATCTTTTGAAGAAAAACCATACAGTGTGACAGTACCCGTCAAGATGGATCAGTCGCTGGACTGAGACTGATTATTCGTGTGGCTGTGACTCTGGCAGGAGACTCATGTTAGCTTGTCCTGGTTTTGACAATTAAAGAAACAGATTCTTTGAACAATGCAGAGCTGTGGAAATAGTCCAAGCAGCCGCTAAGTTTGTTCATCGTTGGTGTCACTGGGCTCTTTGGGAGTCTTTTTGTAGGTGATTGTGGTCTGTATAGCAGGTCTTTGCTATTGCTGACTATCCATAGTTATTCTGAGTGCCTTTGGTGTGGTTTTGTACTTTTAACTGAAGCCTGTGACTTTAAAATAAGAAATATTATCTTTCTGCAGAGACTGTTTGCAAATCTGTCCACTGTCTGAACTCCCAGATAAATCACCTGACGACAGGATGGACCAGTGACAAGATCCAACACAAACCTGTGGGTCTGATCACGTCATTTACCTTCACTAGCAGCAGAAACAACATGGAGTCCAGAGAGGATGAAGAGGACGACTGTCCCAGGTCAGGCTTCATTCACAAGCTTTAGGTTTGGCCACTTTTATTGGGATTAGTAAAACGTCTGCATGAGGCAGAGTAAGAATCAGAGAACAATCAATTACTAATCAATTACTGTGTGCAGGTCACTTCTGGAAGATGAAACCAGTGAGAACATCACCGCCCACAGTATAACTACTTGTACTACCAGTACTAGTACTAAAACTACTAGTACAAGTCCAGGTGCTACCACGACTTCAGCTACACCATCTAATGACCAAAAAGGTGAACACAGGATTTATCTATTAAAATATACATGTTAAACAGATTCATGAATTTAATTTATTGGAGTTATTATTTTAAAAAAAATAATGATTCATCGGTGGTTTGATTTGATGAGAAACTCTTCAAAATAACTCAGTCAAATCAAGTTATTTTTACTGTGAATCAATGTTGATCAATCCTCTAGGAAATCCCAAAGAAATGTTCCTCATACCTGCAGAACCTGCCTGATTTTAGGTTTCCTTCAGTATCATGGTAATAGACACAAAGCAAAAAATACTACTGCGTGACAAAGTCCACTGAAATTATTATTCCAGCATGTTTTCTTATAAACGTCATGTTGACCTTAGAGGTTTTCACTGTGTTTAGAAGTTAAATCTACATATTTCTCATCTTGCACAGAGGAAGAGGAAGCAGGGAAACTACTGACAGAAAACTTTGTTGCCATGGCAGCAACAGGTATGGGCTCAGCAGGTAAGAGGAATAGAAAGTTGTCTCAGGCTCAGGTGAGTCTCTGTGGCGTCTGTTCACTCAGATCTATTTGTTCTGAAGGTGAGAAGGAGACAGAGGAAGAAACAACGGCTGCAGAAGAGCCAGGTGAGGAAAATCAGTCCGTCGTCATGTCTTCAGGTCTAATTCTGTTGTGATCATGTTCTCGGCTTGTCTCCCAACAGGTGAGGAGCTGCTTGGATTCCAGCCAGGTAAATGCTCCCCCAACACCTTCTTCTTCTTCTTCTTCTTCTCATTTTTTGTGACTTCCTGTCTTGCTGTCACCAGGAACAGCTGAAGTCCAGTCAGAGCAGAAGTTGACGCCGACCACAGACGGTCCAGGTACACACCTGCTCAAAGGTGTGGGGTGGGGTTTGTCCTAGGTTGAAAAAGTATAAAATAATGGAATATATCCATCCATTCTCTTCTGCTTATCTGAACCAGACCCCTCTGACCCCTGAATTTCTGTCCATAAAAATAATGGACAGAATCGGAGACAAAGGGCAGAATCTGTACAAATTATAAAAATCTACTTAAAATAAGAAAAATAAGGAGACGTTCTTTGACAACAGGAACTGCTTTATTGTTGTTTTCTCCAGTTGTAAATGTGAAATAAAAACTGGCTCTCTGTGTATCTGCAGCGCCTCCAGCCAGTCTGGCCTTGTCAGGACCACGACCACCGAAGAAGAAAGTCCTGGTGGCTCCAGCTCTCAGTCTGTCTTTAGGTACGAACACTGGACGTGTGTCTGAGCACTAATCACTGACTGCAGAGTTTTAATAAATGTGCAGATTAAAAACACAGTCACTGTCTGAACCATGTGTGGCAAATAATTTAATGTTCTTTACCTTTGACCAAACAGCTGTAGCTTCAGACAGGAAATGACGCAGGGGAGGGAAAAGTGGATCTAAAAGTCCAAGCCGTGATTTTTCTGTATTTTCAGGTCGCAGTGAATCCACGGTCTCCGAAGACTTTCCCTCAGGCTTCCTCTCCCCCTCACCTGTAGATGACGATGACGTGGGCCTCGACCTAGACCTGGACGCACTGGAAACACCCTCAGACACCGAATCACTGCCCTTCCCCATCTACGACCTGGAAGGTAAGAGGGCAGAGGTCAAACAGTGCAGGGATTCTGTTGTGTTTTTGAGATACATCCTAGACTTGTTCCTCTTCCAGATGACCTGCAGCGTCTCGGCATAGCGTCCCGTCACCGCAGACTTTTAGGTCCCAGGACTGGGTCTGACTCTCAGACCAGTTCAGTAGTGGGGGCGGACCAAATTGGACTGGAAGCTCTGGAGAGGGAGGACATGGTGGACAGCCAGGGCACCAGGTGGCGCTGTTTCTCCACGGGTGACCCACCACAGGAAAGCCGGGTCAACATGAGCGTCCTGGAGCCATTTCTCCAAGTGCTGTCACACGGGGGTACGACCTGTGGGCTGGTTTACCTGGTCCTGTGGCCCCTCCCTCTGGCTTAACACCTGAGTTACGCCCACTGTCTCTGTCTCTCAGGTTACTATGGAGACGGTATGAATGACATCATTGTGTTTTCCTCCTGTTACCTGCCAGAGAACAGTCTGGAGTATTATCAGTATGTGATGGATCACCTGTTCAGGTAAAACACACGCTTGTCTTTCTATACTTGTGAGGACTCTCAGTGACAAACAGGCCGAAATGTCCTCACAAAGATACACAAACACTCATTCACAAACATTTGTTTTCACACCTATGAGCAAAAATAGTTTTATCTCTCAAGCAAATTTTCCAAAGTTAAGAAGTTTAGGAAAAACTGCACTTCACATTATGAACAGCTCCTGTGAACAAACTAAAACAGCCATGCTAACACTTCCTGTCTGCAGGTACGTGGTCGGGACTCTGGATCTGATGGTTGCAGAGAACTACGTGATCGTGTATCTTTGTGCAGGAGGCCAGAAAGACAAAGTACCAGGGATCAGTTGGCTCAGAGAGTGTTACACCACCATCGACCGCAGGTGAGACAACACACTCCCTGTTTCATGTGAGCTCATCTTGCTCTGATGTTAGGAAAGAGTCTTCTGAGTCCAGAAACTAGAACAAGTCTGGTATAATAATAATCGTCAAAACACTCTGGATTTATATATTAACAAATACATTTATGACCAGTTTATTCTTTAATGGCGCTCCCAGCGAAAGATCCTCCGTTTGATTTGTGGATAAAACTCAAAAGAAATGTTAAAGTGAGGTGATTCTGAGTCTACAGAGAACTTACATGAAAACACATCAAAAAGTAGAATAATAATCATTAATAATCAGCTTTCTACATGTCAGTAAGACTTGTTTTGAAATTCACATTGATCGATTGATTTTTTGATCCCAAGACAGAAACTGGTTTATTACAAGAGGAAGAAGCAGGGAGTTTGATTTTAGGCTGAAATTTCTAACGAACTATTATAAAATAAAAAGTATAAAATATAGAATAGAAATGAAGAGTAGACAGAAAATATAACGCAATAATAAACTAAGACTAATAGACACAAGTTAAAATACCAGGAATAATTAGTGTTGGTTCAGTGATTGTCCACCAGGTGGCACCACAGTCACTGTTCAGACTGCAGGTGTGTTATTACCTGTGTGTGTGTGTGTGTGTGTGTGTGTGTGTGTGTGTGTGTGCAGACTGAGGAAGAACTTGAAGGGTTTCTATGTGGTTCATCCCACCTGGTACATCAAAGCCCTCATCACCATCATCAAACCCTTCATCAGGTCTGTCCGCTCCTCCTCATCACCCTGTGTCTGCCGACCTGAGCCCACGCTCACGTTTCCTTTGACTCTTTATCCATGTCCTCCTCTTCCTCCTCTTCCTCTTCCTCCTCCTCCTCAGTTCAAAGTTCAGCAGGAAGCTCCAGTTCGTCAGCAGCCTCCAGGAGCTCTCACGCTTCGTCCCCACTGAGCATGTGCAGATCCCAGACTGTGTCAGACAGTGAGTTTTATTTTGAAACGCTGCACCTGCACATCACAGCCCGTCCAGGCTTTAATTTTCTATATTTTGTTAATTTTGTCAATAAGCCCACACACCTGTGTTGTTACTTTAAGCTCATCGCAGTGATAAAAACATGTGCTCACAATTGGTTTGGAGTCTGACACATGCAGCAAAGAAAATGATTAATGGTAACAAAACTGTCCACGTTCTCAAGGTGAATCCAAAATGTTCACAAGTTAAAAGTACAAAACCACAGAATAACTACAGCTCTGTGAATTAGACACACACTGAGTTTATGTGACGATGTCTCTGCAGGTACGACCAGAGGCTGACCAGGTGATTTTTCATGTGACACACCTGTAGCTGCCTGCTCTGCCCCACATGCCGCAGGTGGACTCTGTGGTTCGGGACTGGGCTGCATCAGGGAGCAGAGGAACAGAAACCCACTGGGTCGTCACCTGCAGCTCGGAGCTGCATCCACGTCTTGTGATCAGTGTTGATGGTGAAATTAGTCTCAGGCTTCAGGTTTCACACATAGAACTGATTCCACCTCCTGCTATTCACTAAACACAGAGGGAATACATCCAGTATCATGTAAATTAGCAGAGGCTGCCTTTCACATGTTCATTCATGCAACCACACTTTCACTGATTTCTATCATTTCTTTAGCATGTGATCATAAACAACATTTCAGACAGTTTCATGTGAAAATCATTTCATAGCAGAAAATCGAAGCAGCAGTAAATTTCACTTTAAACTAATTCTGTCTCCCATGACAGAGTAAATACTGTATGAGGCAGAGAAAACACCATTAATCCACATCTTTTTAAGTGTGCAAATTATCATTTTGTTTAGAAGAAATCAGATATTGTTTGCAAAATTTACCTTGTCTGGGCAGGTTATTATAGTACAAGCAGGTTTTCATGTTAGGTCAATGTAGAACTAAAATCCTGTGATATTTCAACTTCTGTCGGTGAGATTAAAAAACGTCTTTCTGGATTTTGGAGGCTCAGAAATTCTGTGTGTGTGTGTGTGTGTGTGTGTGTGTGTGAGGCAGCGGCTGTGCAGGAAGTGGAAGCTGACAGGAAGGAAATGAGGTCACTGCTGAGGAACCTTGATAAACAGGACACAGTGTTGGTCTGGTGAAGCTGCACTAACGTCCTCGTTACAAAGGGACACTGGAAGAGACTGAGAGACTGATGATGGAATAAATTTAAATCTGTTATCTTCTGCTTATTCCTGCTGTCCAGGGTGCGAGGGGGGGCAGCATGCAGTGGGTGTGAGGCAGGTCCCCCCTTGGACAGATCAGCAGCCAATCACAGGCCTGACACACAGAGACAGACACATAGAGGCTAGCAGTTTCCCTCTGCTGCCAGTGTTTGTGCTAAGCTAGGCTAACCACGTCCTGATGTCTGCCTGAACCAGAGGGTTCATTAAAACATCACAGCGGTCCTTTAGCTCCACCGCCTCAGGCAGCAGGCGGAAACCGAAGGCCGCTGTACAACACATCACATGCAATTATCATGTGATGCTTGGCTGATCTCATCTCTACAAACAAAACTTTATTTTAATGCGTGCGGGACCTGAACTTGATTCTGTGTCATGGCAGAGGAATTCTGGGAGTCGGCCCAGTGCAGTCGACCTGTTAGCATATTAGCTGTGACATTAGCATGTTGCTGTGTGAGGAAACTGAGTCCGTCAGCTGGTGACTCAGAGGAAACCGCAGTTTTACCCCATGAACTGATTTTCCAGGCTCACGTTACCCGGAGACAAACACACATCTGTGTTTCCTCATGCTCAGCTTTCATAGCAGCACATGCATTTAAACCTCTATGTTTGTGAGGACCCTCACCGAGAGAACACGTTCACCAACCCGAACACTGACCTGAACTCAAAACCAGGTCTGAATCCTCTGAAGCTGTGAGGACCAGACGACACGTCCTCACAGTGATGGTATAACACTCAAGCCGGTCCTCACCAACACAGCCATACACACTCATGATTATTCCAGCTGTGGTGTGTGCAGCTGCTTGTAATCACAGTGTGGGAGGGAAACAGCCTGGACACGTGACCAGGATCATACGTGTTCGCAGGAGAAGGGCTTTCCATTGGTTTTGTCACGTGACAGTTTCAGGGGTCAGCTGATTGTGCACGAGGGCCGTGTGCCACTTTACCTGAGCCTCAACACTCTTGGGTACACCTGTGATTCTTCCTCTTCTTTGACAACTCACAGTTATCTGCGACGTCCTGACTCAGCGACTGCAGGACACCACAAATATCTGCACAGGTGTGTTAACATTCAGTGCAGGTTCAGGTGCAATGAGCTGCAGGTGGGCGGGGCAATGAGGTGACAGGTGATGGGTGTACAGGTGTAACTGCAGGATGAGTTGGGGGGCAGGCTTTGAAAACAAAAGGCAAAAAGACAAGATTATTCTTTTACCACTGCACCAGAATGTCAGAAGGAAATGACAGAAAACATTCGACACTTTGAGTCAGATCGAAGTGAAAACAGACACAACTGGAGAGAAAACAGCAGATTTATTCAGTCGTCATGTGTTACATAAGGAGGAATAAAGTCAGTCTGTAGCTCTGTGTCTGCACAGGAGGAGGTTACATAACAAAACCGAAAAAGGCAAATACTAGAAAACACAGGAAACAGAAACACACATTCATTTCACTTTAATACAAAATATCGCAGTCGCAGTTTGTTGTGTGGGGACTGCTGGTATTTAACATTAGAGATGTCAATAATACACAGTTTAGTCCTGAAAGATCAACAATTCAATTATCTTCCTCACACAATTTCATATCTGACTGTAGTTAGTCGCCCCATTATGTTATTAGCATGTTTTCTTAATAAGCTCATATCATACAAATGATGTTTGACCAGATTCTTATTTTCTATGGTCATTCTCTCCCTTGGAGTTATCTCAGTTGTTGTTTCCAAAAAGTTTAATTTCATTTGATATTTTTTGTGTTTCTAGATAATTCAAATTATCTTGTTTTGCACAATTAATTATCTTTTCCACACAAAATATTCTCATGTACAAAGCATCTAATTAAAAGCATCTAATTAGCAAAATGACTAAGATGTGGTGTTTCTCAAACCCGGCCTGTTGGCAGATCGTCATTGAAACATGATGTTAATTATTAATTATCACTTTATGTCTGTTTCCATGCAAATGTCCACAAACACGTTTAACGGTCATTTCTTCTTAACAAAGGAACCGTTTATATCGAAAGAAGAGAAATTATAGGCTGTGAGCTGAACCTGTGTAAAAACTAAAAACTAAAGCTTTAAGGTTCATTAGGATGCTAGCGAGCACGTAAAAACAAATATCAACTGGAAAGAAAAAACAAGTTCTGGGTTTTCAACACGTGCAGGTTTGCACATCAGGCCCCACAGAGCTTCAGAAAAATGTTTTGTGAGCTTTATAGATGCACTGATTCTAACCACACAACACATGACCAGATAAAGATAATAATACAGACAAAATTCAATAAAATAACAAAACAGGATAAAATAATCTGGCAATAAAAAAAGCTTGACTTTATCAGGACAGATAAAAGGTTTCAGACTCAGGTCTAAATCTCTGAATCTATTGTTATTTCTTCCTGAAGGTGAGATTCGGGGGAAAGTGCTCTCCAGTGTTGATGGACTGTAAACTGGGAGGAGGGGATTCCCATGTGGAGGCGACGAAGAGGAAGAGGAGGAAAGGAACTATGGCGGTGATAAACAGACCGAGCCAGACTGATCCTGAGAACAGATCTGAGTTTCCAAGAACCGGATGAGAAACGCAGAAAACTGAACAAAGACGCCGATAACAACAATGCTGCCCCTGAGAGACTGTGCTGACGCCGGGTTCAGGTGTTCACATAAACACTAGTATCCTGGTTACCATCAGGGGTTTGCAGTATCTCAGGTTCTGATTTAAAAAAACCTGGGTACACTGCCCAGAAAAACTAGCACAGTGTGACATGTTAACACCCGAAGGAGGTTTCTAAACATGTTCTGTTGGAGCAGAAATCTAGAATCTGGTATGATCAAGTAAACAGGGATGTGAATAACCAGGTTTCTCATGTTCCAGATGAAACCAGGACACCAACATGCACATAAACACAAACTATAGCTGCAAAGTCCAGGACACACTCCCAGAGAGACAAGCACAGTGTGACCCCCTTTACACCTGTATGTTTTTCAGATAACTGGCTTTGACTGAAGACACAACAGACACGGTGGCATGTCACAGCAGAGAAAGCACAGGTGTGAGTTCTAACACTCCGGTTCGGGGAGCTGCTTTAGATACCTGTTATGGTTTGTAACAGGGTCGGCAGATGGAACTGAGCTAATTTGTTCAATCTGTGATTTTTGCTGCAGCGTTTTATAAGATACGTGTTGTTCTGGTCCAAACAGCCGATGTACTGACACTGGCCTATAAATGCACACCGAGTAGATAGTTTCTGCTCCTGGCTCCATGTTACGAGGCGTTTATCAACAGCTGTTGTTGTTTACAGCTGACCAGGGTGTCTGACACATGACGTAGGTTCAGTTGGTGTAATTACAAAAAGAGCAAACGGCTCCCACTCAATTCATGGGTGTGGACTGTGCTGCAGGGAGACGACGATGCCCCATGCTCAGAGGAGTCCAGTGAACGCTCCACCGGCTCAGACTTTCCTTAAACAGAGGTTTTGGGAGGAAGTGGCCGGTTGCCATGGTGAGGGGAAACAGCATGACTCATAGGTTTCTATGGCAACCACTCAGGGAGGTTCAGACAACAGCTGAGCATTGTTGATGCATAATCATGAAAGACTCGAGGTCTATCAGAATCTGCAGTGCAGAGAAACCTGAAATGTTCAGAACATAACAGTAAAATATATAAATAAAGTCTCAAATTTTTTTAAATTTTATTTTTTTTGGCCAAATGGAGCCAACATCAAAAGAAACTACAGTAAAAGGCGTCTAAGAATTTCTAAGCTCACGTTTATTTTTCCTTTTTTTGCAGCAAATTTAGTTTGTTTTTGTCAATAATATATTAAACACATTTAATCTGGGCAACATAAATGCCAGCCTGAACATGAACCATGTCCCGGATGTTGAGAAACGCTGTTTATGAACAGTAGAGAGCTGCCTGACAGCTTCACCATTTTGCATCCCGGCTTCAGGGGGTCAGAAAGATAGAAGACAACAGAAAACAGGAAATCAGCAAACAATATCTGCTTAAAATTGTTAAATACTGAAAATATCGAGCAGTCAAACACTTGATACCCTAATATCCCGACCAGACACAGCATGACGTGTTTTAAAGTTCTAACAGCGTCTCAGTGTAGAACCCAACATGAAAACTCCTTTTTCTTTGCGACTCAAAATGTGTCATTTGAACAGGCCTTTGGCGTCCAAACCCACAGTCTGAGCAGTCACATGATCACAGGCAGATCTGCAGGACCTTAAAAAAACTGTTGTTTTCCAATGGAAGTTTGGAAATGTGTCCTGCCCCCTCAGAGTTCAGTGAAGTCAACTTTTATATTTAAACTGGTGGACTGTAAAGACCATAAGACGTGCGCACACACACACACACACGCATACACGCTCACACACACACACACACACACACACACTCACACACATACACACACAATCTGGTCCAGTGTAGCAGGGGTTTGTGGGACTTTCCCATCTCCTAAAATAAGAGTCTTTAATCAGTGAGGCTGGGCAGAGTGAAGTATCCTGGGAATTGAAGTTCAGTGATGTCATCACTGAGGCCATGTGACCAATGAAACGAAAAATTTCTCCACCAACATGTGGGCTGAAATGAGGGATTGTGGGGGATGTAGTAATCATCAGAGCTTCCTGGATGATTAGATGTAGTAAAAACATCCTTATGAATGCTGGGAAATATAGTATTTTTTAAAACTTTGGAGCCAGTTTTTTTCTCTTAAATACAGACATTCTGTCATTTAGCAGATATCCTGAATAGAAAGGGATTGTGGGAAATAGAGTCCAGTGATGTCATCTGTTGGTGTAATTTAATACTGGTGGGGGAAAAGACTTCATGTCCGCTCTTTAGTGGTGAGCACAGGGATAACATGAGGACTATTTGTGCAATCCAAACTGTTTATATTCCATCTTAATTCATGTTTCTATAACATATTTCAACCAGTAAAATTAAAAATTTTAAAAGGTATGCTGGGAGATGTAGTCCTTGCCATCAGGGTCAAATGCAGAGCTGTTGGTTTAGTAGACCTGAGATGTGGAACAAGACCCAAACCAGCTCCATCAGGTCGACAAGAACCGCATTCTTCAGTTTTTGGAGTTTTTTTTTTTTTAACGGGAGCTACTAAATGTCAGTCGATGAGTAAAAACATCTTTCATTTCTTTTGCTAAATGAACAGGAAAGGAGACAAAAGAGCAGCCACGTCCTCTGCTCATCTACAGGAGGGGATAATCCTGCAGGAAGGGGGCGTCTTGCCTGTTGGGTCAGCACACCCAGCCGGCAGAGTGGCAGCACTTTGACCCAAGGACACTTCAGCAGGAAGTGGAGTCGAGGCCTCGGGCTGGCGCTTGGATGCAGGATGAGAGGTTCAGAGGAGTGTGGAGGATAATGTGGAGGAGAGCAGGGGTCTGTCAGCTGGTCAGGGTCAGTTTTATCCACTGCTGAAAAAAAAAAAACATAAAGCACTGAAAGAAACTGAAGTGGGGGTCTATAAAGTGTGTGTGTGTGTGTGTGTGTGTGTGTGTGTGTGTGTTTACCAGCTATAACAAACTGTTCCTGCCGTTCATGTTCGGCCCCTTAGACCGCATCTGCTCCTGCACCGAGCCCGACTGTGAACACACACATAGATCACAGCACTCAGAACCAACAGCCTCCACATTTCATTTGTTTACAGCACCACAGGATTTTCACTCATACTGACCCACGACCTTCTCTCTACTGTGGAATAACAACATTCCTTTGGGATTGTAGTTTTTCTTTTTTGTTGCATTTTTTATATCTATGATTTTTTAAAACTGGTGTTTTATTTTAGATTGTAGTGTGTGTGGGGGGGCTGAGCTCAGTAGATTCAGGCTCTGACTGATCAGATGTGAAGTAGTGAAGCTAAAATAGAAACAGGAAGGATGCAGCAGTGCGTGTCACTTCCTGACACACATAAACACACACACACACACACAGACACACAGCTAGTTTCTGACTTCCTGTTGATAAAGTGGTGTGGCTGTTAAAACCTGATCTGCTGTTTGGAAAACAAAAACAAAACAAGTGTTTCTAATGAAAACTCTAAAACTGATCCTGGTTCAGTCCAGTCAGAAACCTGTGACACTGGGCCCCAAACATTTGATGTCACCTGTTCACTATCAGCAGGTACATACAAGCAGCAGAACAGGTGAACAGGTACACAAACAGATGGACACACAGGTGAAGAGACACACAGGTGAAGAGACACACAGGTGAAGAGACACACAGGTGAACAGAGACACAGGTGAACACACAGGTGAACACACAGGTGAACACACAGGTGAACACACAGGTGAACACACAGGTGAACACACAGGTGAACAGGTGTGGATTCTCACCGGCTGCAGTCCTTCAGCCATCTCTCCAGAGCCGATGTGTGTGAGATGGATGAAGTTTGTCGGCTCTCCGATCATACTGCGATCGATCTTCCTCCTCTTCTTCTTCTACACACACACACACACACAGAGAGACACAGGTGAGTATGTCGACAGGTGAAACAGAAAAGACAGCAGAGAGAATAAGGCCAAAGAGATTCTTGAGAGGTGTGTTGCTGCGTTTCAGGTGTGTCTCTACACGTCCACATACTCTCACGTTCACATCATCGACCGTTTCCAACACGTTCGTCTGACGCAACGTCAACATAACGAGAACAACCAGAAACTTGAAGGCAGCACAGCGACGACCACGTCGACCCCCGACATCATTTACAGCGATTTATTCCACGGCCCAAAGTTAAATGTTGAAAAGAATCAAGATCAAAAGGAAAAATGGAAAGTTAAGTGAGAACGTACCAAAAGGATGAAGGATGATTACTGCTTTTATACTTCAGGTCAGAACATCCAGAAACATGACGGATTTGATGAAGTTATGAATCATTTTCATCCACAGTGACGTCTTCTGCTGTCTGTGATGCATTCAGGGACTCGCTGAGCTCTGGCAGACAGTCAGTGAATGCCTCACTAAACCTCATTCTGCTCCCAGAGTTCAGTTCATGTGTAGAAATGTGTCCTGATCCAGAACACTTCTCAGCCAGTCCCAGCCACAACCATCTACATCTGATTTAAAGAGGATTATGTTCCTCGGGATTATTCGGCGCTCTTATGTAAGAACTTCAGGGGTGGACGAGCAGTTTGCTCTGTTATATCACAAGAAATCCAGCGTGCAATAAAAAGATCTTATACTACTAGAATGAGTTTACTGCTCTAGTCTGAGGCTGCCACAACAAAACCAGACGGGTTAACTTCTTCATCTCTTCTCTCTACAATAACCCACAGGCCCAGCTGTCTAATCAGAACATGTACCTTTTCTCTATGTTTAGTAAAGTCTAGTAAAGTCCATGACCTCAGACTTTTCCTCCTGACTGATTTGTCCCGGTTGGAAATTCAGCACCGGTTTGAAAACTCCCTGATATTCCAGGATTTCCAGGAATGAACTGGACTTCACCACCAGCAGTCGGCTCTGTAACTGATCCCAGAGCAGTTTCATTACGTAACGCTGTAAGACCGTCTGCTGCTCATTTACTGAACAAACACGACTCCAGGCAACCGCTGTATTGAGCTGGTAAACATCTTCATCATCATGTAGTGAGTCACCAGCGTCAAGAGCAGGGGAACAGGCTGGAATTTCAAAATAAGAGGCTGGTCATCACCACACACACAAATGTGTCACACACAGATGTTAGAAACCTGAACACACCTGAGCAGTCACATGGCTCCTTTCAGCGCAGAGCTCCTGCCTCTAACTTTACCTGCTGGGACCTACATGTGAACAGCCCATCAGAGAAACACCATCAACACACAGTTCTGCTTTAGGGGCTAACGCCTCGATTCAGCAGCACAAAAGTCTGGTGTTTGCTTCTATTTAATCTTTGACAGAACAGCCACACTCCCCCATTCAGGCAACGTGGAGGTGTCTACACATCTACGTTCATATATCTTTACATTTAATTTTCCATATCTAAGTGTTTAGTAACTACAGTGATTGACGGGTAAAGTGCTAACTCAGCTAACTCGGTTAATGAGCCAAGACAAAAACAATGTGATCCCTGGGCTTCATAAGACTTTATAAGGTGCTGAGGGAACTGAAATGGTTTGAAGACCTTTAGCTTGAAGAGCTGAGACTCTTTCTGTGTAGACTGAGGACACAGGGCTGAGTGCAGACCTCCAACATGGAGGACAGAGAAAGAGGAGGCGGGCTGGGGTGACATCACCCTTATGGCATCTACAGCGAATGTATGGAGAGTGTTTTAAACTGGGACTGGAGGCTGGACCTGCTGAGTTTTACAGTCGAGCCTGACAAAGGAAGCTCAGTCATGGCTGGCATCGGCACGTTTATCACCAGAGTATTGTTGCAGCGCCACAATGGAACAAACAGAAAACTCTAAAAATACAGGCAGAGGAAGGAGGGAGGCAGTCTGTGGGGAGCAGAGCAGGACTTCCTCTCATCAGCGTGAACGCTGCAGGTCTAAAGTGTACTGCAGTAACATCATCAGCCTCCACATGTTGAACTGCACACACCCTCTGTGGGTTTGCCAGTCAGACTCTGTATCACATGATCCAGAAACACAATGAGGCCAATTAAAACATGTTACCCTGGACGACAAAGACTCAGCACACCCGCCATTACAACAACTCCAGGTTAACCCAGCTAGCTTACAGGCTATCGGCAGCATGGCTCATCTGGGAGTTTCAGATTCTTCGTGACACTGGACCTGCTCGACCCGCCGCCGTTTCATCAAGCAGGGTTTCTGGTAACCCCTGAATCCACAACATCTGGTCTCAGTCCCGTCACCAGCACAGTGTGTTGTGTTTTTTGGGTGTCACACACCTGAAGCTGGGTTACGTTAAAGGATCACTGAGGGTTGGAAAAACCCGAATGTTCCTCTTAATAATCTCTGAAAGACTTTATGCTCCTGAGTCACTATTCATCAGTCTGAGTCAAGTCTGGAGTCGATGTGGGACCAGTTGTGAGTCTAGTCAGAATCTTTTTTTGTGGTAACTGAGCACAAGTCACGAACTTCAGAACCCCATTATTTTCTTACACGTGTCTATATTTTGTGTTTGTGTGTGTGATTGAAATGTTCGTGTGTATTTGCTGCCATTAGGTCTTTAACCCAAAACCAGGATCTGTCTCCAGATCTGTTAGTCCAAACCTTAGCATCCATGTTGCATCACAAACAGATTTACTCTGCAGCAGCTGTGAGAACAGATCATGTTGTTCACATCAGAGAACTCAGGGTGTGGACAAACTACAGTTCCTATGATGAAGGGAAGGGTTGTTTGTGTAATGAAGTGTAAAAAAAGGAAGACAGAGAAGCCAGAAAAGGAAGAGGGTGTAGGCCTGCAGGAGGTCAGAGTTCACAGTGAAACAGGAAGTTCTGACACCTGTTTACTCCTGTGAAATGTTGAAATGCCCCTGTATCTGGTATTACTGGGGGCTGGGGGACATAAATCTGTTTACACATCATGGGGACTCGAAGTCCTGTCGGGGACCGAAAACAATTCCCGTAATGTAAATCAGTATTATTTGGTTACCTCGTTACCATATTTGGTTTAAGGTTAGTCCCCAGGAAATAAGGCGCCTGAAACCAGACTGTGAGCCTGTCGAGGTTAAACAGGAAAACATGGGGCTGTCGTCTCACTAAACCACCAAGAAACTACCGTCCCTGAATGAGAAACGAGAGTCTGTGGGTGTAGTCTCACCGGCGGGGGCTTAGCCACCACACAGCAGCCCATCTTGTGCCAGAAGTCACTCATGCCCACGCGCCGTCTGTCCAGCTGCTGGCCGCCGCTCTCTGCCGCCGCCCTGCAGGCCGGATGAGAAACTGCAGCTTGCGGGTAATCCTGGGGCATCCAGACAAAAACTGCACCACCAGTCAGAAGACCAAGACCTCGAAATATACCCCGACTCAGACTGAACACTGCAGTGAATGTGCAGGAGGGTTCAGGCCAGAAAATAGATCAAGTAAAAACCAAAAATAGGAAAAGATGAAAAAATAAATAAAGTGGATTCTCTGACTTACAGGGCAAGATGGGAAAAAGTGTTAATTCCCCTAAAAATGACAGAATCCAAACTCTGATCAGGTTTCTGCAGCCAGATAAAAAATAATAAGACAAAAATCCCAAATCTGTGTTTAATATCCAAATTATGACGACAGCAGAACTGCAGCTTCAGTCTTGATCTGTGGAGACACAAAAGGGACACGTTACAGTTTTACATTTCTCCACCTGACTTCCTTTGGTTCATTTAATTTTACACTTTATTTCAACTGTATACACCCTCGTTTTTAATTTAACTTAATTTCACAGGAAGTTGTTTTCTAGTCTTTTGTTCAGATTTCAACAGAAGGAACATCCAGTCACTTCAGGCAGTAATCTGTCTGCAGTTAGTTCCTCTAAATGAAGGAGGTCCAGAGCCCATTTCTGTTCTTGAGAAACCTGCAGCAGGTTGTGTAAGTTCATCTTGTGCAATAAGTCTGGCTGCTGGTTTTGATTAACTTTCTCTCACAAATGAAACTTTTAGTCTCAGAAAAGAAGATTATTTCATTCAATTTGTCAGTAAAATATTCTCAGTCCGTAGAAAAAGTCCTGGAGCTCAGACAGAAGCCCAGGGCAGCCTGCTCTCACCGAGCAGCATGGGAACGCCAACAGCGTGAACACATTAGGTTGTGACTAAACACCGGGTGTGGTCCCCACACACACACACACCGACACACACACTGAGGCTGTAACATGTAAATTAAAGTGTTTCTGGGTGTTTGGTCCTGGTTGTTTCCACATGAAACAAACTTTAAACACAAACTGGCACAAAAACACAAAATGTGCCTGAAAACACCAACAAACCTTTTTGTATTGAACACACACCTGATCTTTGGCCTCAGGTGAGACAGTTCAGCTTTTCTTTGGTTTCTCTGCTCCAGTTATTGATCATGAGAATCCTGAATCATTCAAACTTTCACTTGCAGCTTAATTATCGACCTTATATTGTGTTAAGAGTCCGGAGGAGTCGGCTGTTCATGTGTTTTTAAACTGTCTGATGTTAGAAACAGTATTTAACTTTACGTACGTCACCTCACTCTGTTCTTCTTTCCCGTGTTTCTATTTTCAGTCTGTTCTGGAGTCTGTCCAGCACATTTCAGCAGATGATAAAGGAAGAATGCGAGAGGCCGGCGACACCAGAACATGTAGCTTCATGCTCATAGAGTTAGGAATTCTCCTCTACACATTCATTCCTCAGCTAAGGGCGGACAGGCCTGTGCGCCTGATCTGCACTTCGGGTCTACATGTTTGATCCTGAACGAGCTGCAGAGAAACTGTCAGACTGTTCATTGACGAGCGCTTGTGTTCAACGTGGTCCCCCGTTTTTCCACGCTCTGAATACACAACAATAAAAACAAGCGTTTTAAGGTGTGGCCAAAAACTCTCTGTCAGACTAAACTCCATAATGTAATTTAATGTTCGTTGGCAGCACCAGACTGAACCTGCAGCGACACGAGCACTGACGAACACGCAGCGCTGACTCTGTTCTCCCCGAAACTACGTCTGTCAGAACAACTAATGTGCGGCAGCAAATATGGAGGAAACAAAACTGTGAACACAATAAAATGTTCATCCTCGTAACTGACAAGTCACAGACATGTTGATGCTCCAAGTGTCAGTGAAATGAAACTTTGTTGAAGTCCAGCCAGTCCAGACCCAACAGCACTGGTTCTGTGCAGACTCTCACAGCTGCTGCTTTGGTTCATACACAGACATTTAACCAGAACCTCCATCTTTCCTGAAGCTGAACCACAGATGGGGGTCAGGATGTGGACTCTGTGGTATCACAGTCCTGGTTTCTGTACACCCCCCTCTGACCAGCTCTGTGACTCTGCTGCAGGTCTTCACTCATTCAGAAAATGAGACAGAACCTAGGCTGGGTTAGTAAGTTCAAATATCTGGAGCACTGGGATGAACTGGGCTCATACGGCCTGAAACCTGCTTCAACAGCCAAAATACCTCCAGAGGTCTGGAGGTCTGACTCGGTTTAAAGCTCCTGACTCAGTGTGTTCAGCAGAATATCTGTCCCATGACGTCAGTGTGACGAACAGTCGATCACATGTTTGTGCGTCTATCTTTGACATGACAGAGTGAAAGACACAAAGACTTGAGAGGTTCGTCTGGAACTTCAGAGATTTCAGAAAAAAGGAAATCAGAAAGAAACTCAGAATAAAGATGTGGCAGAAGCAGCAGAGGGGGATGATGTTCATCCTCCTGATCCTGGATCAGCTGAGACTTCATCAGAACCGAAAACAACAACTCGCCTGTTTTTGACAGCGAACACACCACAGACGGACGGTGGCCTGGACGTCACAAACAGAGTCACATGATTTACTTTAATCAGCCGAGAGATCGAGAAAACTTTATTTAAGCTCATCACGATGAACAAACCCTCAGTTTTCCTGCAGCGACTCCAGGATCTTCCATTTATCAAAACAGCTTTTTGTTTTTCACTTTTTCTTTGCTTTAATTTGAACATTTGACACTGAAACAACAAAGAAGCCACTGTTGTTGTTTACCAACAGCTGTTTGGTTTTCTCTTTGTTTCCATTTCAGACTGTTTATTATTATTTATGGACTAAAACTATATATTAGACCTTTAATGGCACAGAACTGCTACTGGAGAACTGCTAAACCTCCAGACTCAGCTGGATCTTTCTGATAAAGCCGACAGTGGAGGGAAAAGTGATAAAAACAGTTTGATAAAAACTGAAGAGTGAAGTTCCTCTGAGACAACAGACTGAGCTGTTCTGGTTTTTCTGTTCTCTGGACTGGTTCACTTCCTCTTTGTAAACCCAGACACTGACATCCTGTTGAGCACAGTCTGAGATAAGAACAAAACTGAGGCCAGTTGTCCTCAGGCACTGGCCCGTCGTGGCTTCAGTAACGAACATGTGGATCGATCACAGCTCGGTCAGCGAAAGTTAAAACAACTCGGAAACGATTCGTTAACGCGACTTCTCACCGTACCAGCTGCTCGGTTTGTTTGTTTCAAGTAGGCGTCTGCACCGTTCAGATCTTCACATGCAGAAGGCCCAATAACATCCCTAACCAGCCAGAACCATCGAGTCAGACCGTTGGCTGATCAGGTGATCAATCAGGTGATTGACCAGATACGAGACAGACCTGAGAACAGAGTTAACACTGAGCTGTACGTTTTCCTCCTGTCTGCTTTAAAGTTCAGTGATGAAGCCTCTGACAATCAGCAGATTGTGTCCTTAGGTTTTATTAATTCAACTGTATTCACTGGATTACTAACAGACCAGGCTGTGTTTCCAATAGATTGTATTGATCCATGAATATGGGTCAAGAGTCAGAGACTATTACTATTAGAGAAGGACAGAGCAGCTCCACAATGAACTCCTTTCATTCAGATGTTTGCAGGAAAAACTGGTCGACTTCACGCTCACTCCTGATTCAACACAACGGCCACTTTCACATGTTCACATGGAAAATCCACATCACGCGAACACACCTTCAACTGGACTGAAGCACTTTTCCAACTGAGGACCGCAGAGATCGGATCAGTCTGGTGGATCAGCTCAGACAACATGAGACAATCAGCTATTGATTAAACCAAGTGACAAACATTTCAGCTCCTCCTCCAGAAAAGAGCTTTTATGCAGTGAAACTGGGTTTTTATTTAACTGTGTCTGAGCACAAGCTTCACCTTCATACAACCAACACCTCCGCAGCTCTGTGGGTAGTAACATCTGGTTTGTTTAATGTGAAACACCGAAATGGAAAAACTACAGTTTGAGGTTTGTAGCAGCTGAAACTGAGGAAGAATTTCCAACATGTAACGTCAGTGAGTTCCTGAGAGAAACATCTTAAACTGACACATTAACCAGCTCATACGAGAAGAGTTTGCTCGCATTTGAGGGCATTTGTGTGTAAGCGCAGCTGATAACACTTCCCTGCGTGTGTGTGTGTGTGTGTAAAGGCTGAAGGTTAAACCCACAATAACAAACAGTGGGGTCAGAGTCCAGCAGTCGACCTGCTGCTGAATCACTTCCTGTTCCTCTGAAGAAAAAACTCAACGTTTCATTTTGAGCAAACTGGAGGGAACTCTGAAAGTCACCGTGACGGGTTGAATTCAAATAAGAAACAGGTGAACGGGTCGAAGACGACAGTCCCAACAGTGTTTCGTCCCAAAGGGGGGAGGGAGGCAACAGAAGCCACCAGTTGTGACCAGGTTGGACTGTAACATTATTCAGCGGTTTGGAGACAAAGGGGGGAAAAAAAAAAGATTTCAGGAAAGGAAACTTAAACCTATTATCAATCCCATAATAAAATAAAATAAAACGGGGTCGTGCTGCTTGACACAAGTAGAAAGAAAAGAAGTCCTTTCCAAAATCTCGGCTCCATCAGACAGCAACTACTCAGCCTGGACGCCGGCGGAGATGACAAGTGAAGAGCAGGTGTCAGGACTGTCAGGGACGGGGTCTGACCCGACCAGTGAGGAGAGCCTGAGCCGTCAAACCCTGCAGGGCGGCACCAGGGCCTAATTTACATCGACACCAATTAGACACAGGGTTACACACAAAGAGATTGTGAAACACATGGGTCCAGTCCAAAAACCCAGAGTCAGACAGAAAGTCCCAAAAGCCTCTGCGGTGATGTGACTGACAGAGGAGGTTTTGTGTGAAGGATGAGCTCAGCAGCAGTGGGTCAGGGAAACCAGAATAGTGTCAGGGTTTTCGAGTCCCTTAAAAAGGGTCCTGGCTGTGGCCCCAGCTCACAGAAGAAACGCTAACATCAGTCCAGATACGTGAAGACTTTCTGACAGCTTTCGGCCCGTCCATTGTTTATGTGACACCAACACGGTGCAGCTGTAAACAACAGTGCGAGGAGGCCCGAGTCACAACGGGGTCATTCATCAGTCTGGAAGCAGCCACAGTCACATACCCAACGCTTCACAGCTCCGTGAACCCACTGCAGCTTCACACTTCATCATCACAGCCATGACCTACTCATGACACGACAAACGGACGTCAAATGGGAAAACCAAGCAGCGAGGGGGACCAGGGTATTTACCTGGACTTTGTCACCTCTGACCTTTAACCTCCGCACTACAGGTTGGCTCTGACTTTCTCGATCAAAGACACTTTGAGCCCAGTACTCAGAGCTTGACAACAAAACTGGGCCCTTTTACTGCTGCGCTGTGAGAAACATGACAACAGGCACAGTGAAGAGAAACGACACGTGAACCCGACTGGAAGGTGACGGAGCTGACAGGCGCCCCCTTCCTGCTCGGCTGAGTGAGTCTGGACTACAACAGACAAAATGTTATCAGACTCTTCTAGAGCGAGCACTAACGTGCCAGCTAGACAACTCTTTAGTTCATTAGCAACCAGAGCCTGTGGGGTTTGGACTAAGTAAACAGGACGTAGAAAATATTTAGCATGAGATCTAAGATAATAAAAAAACGATAATATCTGCTGCTTCTCTTCGCTTTTCTCTGTTTCAGCTTTCACAGTAATAATAATAAAGAACATTCTTGAGTTCTGGACCATTGGTCAGACAGAGCAGCTCTTTTTTATTTTTCACATTTAAAGACAAGACAATCACCTACATTAACAGATAATCAAGTAATTGTTGTATATATACACAGTACTTGTTAACTACATGAAGAACTTTTTCAAAACACTCACTTTGCTATTATTCTACATGAACTGTCATACATCTGAAAGACAATCCTGTCACTGGATCCACCCAGAGCTCCTAACTTCAGTTGACGTGAACATGAAACATTTTCAGACCTTGAAGGTGAATTCAGTCAACCCTGGGATGTTAATGTGAAGTGTGAGCAGATTTAAGAGAAAGAGCAGCAGCAGACTCACCAGTGTGGATCCGACAGCAGCGAACACAGACTGAAACCAGTTACCAGCTGTGGTCTGGAAATGTCCCCGAGGTGTGGCTCCAACCAGGAAATCCATCCTCCTTTTTCTCTGAAGGACTTCATTCTCTGTTCCCTCCTCTTCTGGCTCATATAAATGCAGCGCCCCCTGCAGACTGAATCCCCTCATGACACCAGTTGCACGAAACCACAGCAGGGATGTACAGGTTTGTGTAATGTTTCTCTGTAGTGCACATCCGTTGCTGCAGTATCACACTGCAAACATGCTCCGTTACAAATAAAACTTGTGTAGAGAAAATACTAAACAGAATAATGAGGCTATCACCAAAAACATGCACCTGAAGTATTAAAATGTAATAAAAAAGTGATATATCCTTGTTATTGTTCTTTCGTTCACATTTGTCTGCTGGGATTAGAGCTGGGTGGACAATGGGCAGGTGCGAGGATGCTGGTGTTACAGCTGCTACACATCAACACTAAGAATAATTTGGATGAAGTAAAACGAAGCAATGGATGAAACCAGGCTGCTGCTGGCTGGAGGCGACCAAGGTGCCATCAGTTACCTGTTCATACACCTTTCTAAAGTGACCTTCTCCACATGGGTTCTCACACTAAACAGCCCAGAACCAGAACTTCCTAACCCCTAAACGTCCAATACTAGAATTGATAAAAAAAAATAGACCATATTAAAAGCTCCAGCACCGTAAACTACAGAACAGAGTGGCTCCTAGGAGAGGGAAAGGAAAACAGCAAACACAAAGTCTGGTCACACAGGTTTATCCAGACTCACAGTGACTCTGCTGCTTCTCTCTGGATGTTTGTCTCAACAAGACTGGACCAAAATAAAAGTCCTTATAAACATATTTCATCATTTCCACAAATTAATTGCCAGTAAGTAAAATATTAAAATTAGTTTAGAATTACAAAAAATACAGATGCTAATGCAGTTTTAACTTTTTATTAAAATATGAAAACTGAAATCCATAAAAACTTTTTTTTACATATTAGCCACAAGTTTTTTGAGCTGATTTTCAAGTACAAGACCAAGACTTGGAAAAAGTAAAATCACCTTCTGTGTTATGTTTCATACACATTTATAAAGAGTGCAGTCAATAATGACATAAGAGGCATGAAGAAGAAATATCTGCTCACGAGACGATGTTTGGATTAATGCGTGACACGTCTGTCTAAATGACGTCTATCCTGTACGTGATGAACCAGGACGTTTTACGTTCATTATCCAGAAGCTGATTCATGGCAACTGGACTTTGTTTTTTTTTTTAGGTGGAATTGTTTCACCACTGATCACACCTGCCCTGAAGAGTGTGAGGTGAAACCAACTCAGGAATGTGGGTCCAGAGACTCTCACCCGATTTACATAGTCCACCTAACGAGTCTATTCAGGCGAGGACTGGAGCTTGTGAGGATAAATATCTAAATAAATATCTTTAGACTGAAGAAGCCACTTGGATTAGTGGTGAAACATTTCTGCCTAAACACTAGTCCAATTGCCCGAACTCAGCTTCTAAAAAACTTCACCTGGTCCTTCCTGTTTTTAGTTCACATTTAAACTGCAGTGAGGAATATATATCTACATGTAAACAAAGTATTACCTACTTAATTTATGACTGTCAGTGTAAAACACAACCAGCTTGATGTCCTGTCATTGCTCTCAGCAACACACGGCTGCAAACCCTGAAAATTCATCGTTTCTTCCTGCTGTTTCAAATCTCTCTGTTCAGCAACTACGTGTTTTATTTCCTGTGTAGATTTTCACATGAGGACGCACCAACACAGCGATGGTACTTGAGCTCAGTATACCAAGCAAATCCCTTTTCACACACATTACAACTGTACTGTTTTTCTAGAGCGTGGATGATCATGTGAGACTGCATACTCGCCTTGTGAGCATATTTTTTACCACAAACTGGACAAGCAAATGGTTTTTCTCCTGTATGAGTTCTCTCATGTATCTTCAGATGGGACTTGTAAAGAAATTTCTGACCACATACGGAACAGAAAAATGATCTGTCCACGTCGTGTCTTTTCATGTGGCTCTTCATATGACGAACGTAGAGAAAACGTTTATCACACCGAGAGCAGCTGTACAATGTCCTGGGAGGATCGGATGTCCTTTTACATTCAGAAACTTCATTCATTTTCAAAGCATTTAAAACACACTGGGGCTTCCCTGTTGCTTTCCAAAAGTCATCACTCTCATGTTCAAGAAAGTCTGAAGTCCTGTGGTCAGAGCTGTTAAATGGGCTCCTGCCAGAATCGGATCCCACATCACTTTCAGACATGTCTTTATTAAAGCTTGACTGACTTCGCCTGGTTTCTTTCCAAAAATCACTGTCATCTGTGTCACACTCAGAAGAGTCCTGAGTCCTGTCATAAGGACCTTGTTGTAAAAGTCTATGTGGACCTGAGTTCCTGGCCGGTTCTGGTCCTTCACAGTCCTCTCCTCCCACAGAGTCTCTGTTCTCCTCAGTTTGGCTCTGATGAAGCTGTGAGGACTGAAGTTTCTCTTCATCATCATCTTCATTCTTCGCAGGGACAGGAGTGAATGGGAACTGGGAGATATCAGCCTCCTCCAGACCTTGAAGCTGCTCTCCTGCCCGACTGGTCCAGACCTCCTCCCGTTCCTCTTTGATGTGTGAGGGCTCTAGTGGATCCTGAACCTCTTTAATATGTGGGGACTCTGGTAAATCCTGGTCCTCTTTAACATGTGGGGACTCTGGGTCCTCCTGCTTCACCTCCCTCAGTAGTCCTGTATGGACTGCCATGTGTTGGCTCAGGCTTTCTGTCTGTGTAAACATGTGACCACATATGGAGCAGCTGAACAGTTTCTCTCCTCTCTGAGCTCGGTCATGAAAACTTTTGTTGCAAAATGTTTCGCTGCATCCAGAGCAGTGTTTCCTACTGGTGTCACTGTCAGAAGATTCATTGTGTTTCAGAGGTTTTAAATTTGAAGGATACCACCTGCTCTCTTTCCAAAAATCACTGTCAACACTGTCGTCACTCTGAGGCTTAAAGGACTCTGAAGCCTTGTTGGTATCGGGTCCCACATCTTCAGTCTTTGAACCTGACTGATGTTTCCTGATTTCTCTCCAAAAATCATCAGATTCAGGTTCAGAAAAGTCTGAAACTGGTTGTAGACGTCTATGTGGACCTGAGTTCCTGGGTGGTCCTGGTCCTCCACAGTCCTCTCCATCATCTGGTGTTTCCCCGTGTTCAGTTGAGCAGCTGGCTCGAGGCTCTGCCTCTCTGTTCTCCTCAGCTCGACTCTGGTGAGACTCCGACCACTTAACACATTTACGGTGATTCGGCTCATGGCGAGTGAATCTTCCGTCACAAACACTGCAGCTATAGTTTTCCTCCTTCGCATGGACTTCCATGTGTCTAGTCAGACATCTTCTCCATGCAAACTCTTTACCACAGATTGAGCAACTGAACTGTGTTTGTCTAGTGTGGATCCTCATGTGCTGAATTAATGACTCCCTGTCACCGAAGCCTGTGTTACAAACCGAACAGCAGATAGAGTTTTGCCCTGTGTGACATGTCATGTGAGAAGGTAAACTTTCATGTTTGGAAAATATTTTACCACACACTGAGCAGCTGCACGTTTTTCCTCTGGTGTGAGTTCTCATGTGCGTCTGCAGCTGGTGCTTACGGCCAAATCCCGAACCACACTGAGAGCAGCTGAACGATCTGCTGGCAGAGATCTGACCCTCAGTCTGGCTTTGACGGGGATGGGAGGAGTCAATGCACTTGTGAGTTTTGAGCTCTGACTCAAAAGCGAAACTTTTCTCACAAATAAAGCAATTGATTAATTTCTCTCCTGTATGGAGCAATATATGTCTCGTCAGATTTCGTCCCGATGCAAATGTTTTCCCACAGAATAAGCAACTGAATGGTTCCTCTCCTGGACAAATTCTCACATGAGTCTGCAGTGTGTGACTCCCTTCAGATCCTTTACGAGGCTCAGAGGAGCTGAGTGGTTTCTTGTAAGTATTACATACTGCATCACTTACAGAGGCGCCTTCATTGTTCAGATCATTGAAACCCGACTGCTGTTCACAAAAATCAGTGTCGACATTTTCGTCACTCTTATCTTCAATCTTGCCATTAAATAAACTAAGAGGTTTCTTACCAGAGCAATGTTGATCTCTCACAGACACTTTTTTCTTCCTCTGATAAGTTAAACCTGATTGATGCTGCCTGATATCTTTCCAAAAATCACTGTCATTGGGTTCATCAGACAGTTTAGTCTTCTTGTAAATATCCTGTTGTAAAAGTGTAACGGGATCTATGTTCCTGACTGGCTCTGATCCTCCACAGTCCTCTCTATCAAAGCCAGTTTTCTTCTGCTTGCCATGACACTTATGTTTTTTAATCTGAAAATGCCAATTGAATCTTCTGCCACAGTCACTGCAGGCAAAAGGTCTCACCCCAGAATGCCGTGCCATGTGTTGCATCGTGATTCCTCTCTGTGTAAATGTTTTCCCACAAATAGAGCAGCTGTACGGCCTCTCTCCTGTATGGCATCGCATGTGTATCTTCATTTGAGAACTAAACTGCCGTTGCACACCACAAATTGTACAAGTAAACAGTTTCTTTCCCTGGTGCATCCTCATGTGAGTCATCAGGAGGGAATTGTTCGGAAATGTTTCATCACATTCAGAACAGCTCAGTGGTTTCTTGTATTTATTATACTGACACTGTGATGACTCACCAACACACTTATGGTTTTTAAACTGTGATGCGGATCTGAATCTTTTATCACAAACACTACAGCTAAATGGTTCCACCCCTGAGTGGGTCAACATGTGGGTTCGTACAGCTCCTTCCTGTCTAAATTTCTTTCCACTAAATGGCTTCTCTCCTGTATGAGTCCTCAAGTGGTAGTTCAGTCCTACTTTCTGACTAAACCTTTTACCGCACCAAGTGCAACTAAAAGGTTTTTCTCCTGTGTGTGTTCTCATGGGTGTGTTTCAAGTTCCCCTCTGTGAAAAACTTCTTCCACACTCGGAACAGTGAAATGACTTTCTGTCAGGATCCTTCCTGGTTCATCAGTGCCATAACTCTCCTGTTCAGACAAGTCATTGAGGTCTAGTTGTGAATTTCTGTCTCAATCCGATCTTTCCTAGTCCTTCTCTGTCAGCACCTGTTTGTCTCTGAAGAAGACCAAGTTTCTCCTGTTCCTCTGTGTGGGGGGCTCTGGGCCCTCCTGGTCCAGACTCTCCACTTCTGCTGCACAACAGGAACTTCTTCTCTACTCACCAGTGGCTGCTTGACATCTGCAGGACACAAAAATACAGAGAGCACATTATGAAAAGCCATGAACTGATGTTTAATACTGGGTTTTATATGATTTTTTGCCATGAAGTACCTTCGTCACTCGTCCTCCAGAACCTACTGTTAGGAGCCTACTGTTGGAGCCAGTCCCAGCATGCATTGGGTGAGGGCTGGGTTCCCCCCTGGACAGATCAGTAGCCAATCACAGGCTGACACACAGAGACAGACACACAACCACATTCACACCTACGAACAATTTAGAGTCACCAACCAACCGAACCTGCATGTGTTTGGACTGTGGGAGGAGAAAACCCACACAGACACAGGGACAACATGCAGACTCCACACAGAAAGGCCCCGGGTCCACCTGGGTTCAGACCCTAATCCTGACCTGCATGTGTTTGGACTGTGGGAGGAGAAAACCCACACAGACACAGGGACAACATGCAGACTCCACACAGAAAGGCCCCGGGTCCACCTGGGTTCAGACCCTAATCTTGACCTGCATGTGTTTGGACTGTGGGAGGAGAAAACCCACACAGACACAGGGACAACATGCAGACTCCACACAGAAAGGCCCCGGGTCCACCTGGGTTCAGACCCTAATCCTGACCTGCATGTGTTTGGACTGTGGGAGGAGAAAACCCACACAGACACAGGGACAACATGCAGACTCCACACAGAAAGGCCCCGGGTCCACCTGGGTTCAGACCCTAATCCTGACCTGCATGTGTTTGGACTGTGGGAGGAGAAAACCCACACAGACACAGGGACAACATGCAGACTCCACACAGAAAGGCCCCGGGTCCACCTGGGTTCAGACCCTAATCCTGACCTGCATGTGTTTGGACTGTGGGAGGAGAAAACCCACACAGACACAGGGACAACATGCAGACTTTCAAAAAATTATTAATTTCACATAAACCTCTGACGCTAAGTTAAGACATAAGTCGTATCAAGTTAAAAACAAGATGAACATTTTATTAAAGTTCTTAATTACCAGTTGATGAGAATATTAATCAGCGATGATCAATCTTTTTATACATTTATATGAGATTAGAGCTAAATGTGGATTGTTGCATGAAGCCCAGTTCGGGTCTCTGGACCACTCTCACTATTCGTGTGTGACTAAACAGTAAATTAGCAAAGTGTCGACATTTCAGTGTAAATGTGACTAAAAACAAATCCTGTGGTTGTTCATAAAGTACATTCAGCTCACACATGATTTTCTTACAGCATTTCCTCTGAGACGTGGGACGGTTGTTCTTCTCACGGGCCCCCACAGGTTGACCTGCAGAAAGGAAACGCACCTGTGTCGCGGTTAGAAACCGGATCCAGCAGTTTTCGTTTGCGCTCGATCTTTTTCGTAGCCGGATGTTGTTCTCTGGAAATGTCCGAGGAGCTGCCGTTAAACGGGTCTTTAAGGTCCAGAAGCCTTACCTAGCCTCTGGTTTTGCAGACCTGCGAACAGACGGTGACCCAAGACCCGGAAACAAAAACACGGCTTCTGCTATACTCCTGTCCTTCACAATAAAAGCACTTTAGAGTTGTTTCTAAAGGAATCACAGCCATAAGCTGAAAACTTCAAGTACATTTATGTAGAAAATTGACTCACTTGTACTCGTCCCACCCTGATTGTGATTAAATATTTGAATACTTGCTAACATCATGGCAATGAGTGAAATACAAATAAACCAGATAAAATATATTTATTTAAACAATAAAATAATAGAATAACAGAGTATCACCTCCCGTTACATCAGTTTAAATATATTAAACGTGGGGCATCACTGTATTTTATATACAGAAATAAACAGATTTTCACTTAAAGAGCTTGTTAATTGTTTATTGTCTATTTTTATGCAATTACCTTCATTCTATTTTCATCTTTTGTAAAACACCTTGGTTTTATATGCGTGCTGTATAAATTAATTTGATTTGATCTGAACCTGTCGACTCCACTGATCCTACTAAAACAAAGATAATTTACTGTGACAGACAATAACAC
This sequence comes from Mastacembelus armatus, assembly GCF_900324485.2. Lineage (NCBI taxonomy): Eukaryota > Metazoa > Chordata > Actinopteri > Synbranchiformes > Mastacembelidae > Mastacembelus > Mastacembelus armatus. The sequence continues at coordinate 22,596,137 of NC_046643.1, forward strand.
TTACATTATTCTGATATTCCAAAACGTATAGTAACAGTTGTCAAGTACAACAATTACACCTGAAAGTGTCACTTTACTTAGAAATGACTGCTGCATAGCCACACACTCGTAATAATTACAAACTGATGTACACCAATCTGCAGGTTGGACCTGAACATTTTATTTAACTTCATTTTGAGAATATTTAGAGCTGGACAATGTCTGGACATAAGAAAAGCTCATTCAAAATGACTTTTTCCAGAGTTGCGTGGAAAAAAATAAAATAAAATCCAATATCGTGTTTATGTTGCATCCATTAACAAAGACCATATACCATATTTCTCATATCAACGTTCATGGACTAAACACATTTCAACAGACATGTCTGTGGTGAGTTCACTGTCTGTAATAACAGTTGGACAGTTGAGTGCCTGCAGTCTGAAAACTGAAAACGACGTGCACAGCCAGGCAGACTGCATGTGTGCAGGAATCTTGCTCACTGGCTTGTCTTATTTAATTCAGTTCACTCAACATCTTCATAAATATAGATTCGTGAATTCAGTTGTGATGCAGATGTGACAAGTGTCTAAATATTAAACACATGTATGGTTTCTGACAAGTAACTTCTTATTGAATCCTTTACCACAAACGCTGCATTTGTACAGTTTTTCACCTGTGTGAATCGTCATGTGCTCTGTAAGGTGCACGTTTTGTTTAAAACTTTTACCACAAATTGAGCAACTGAAAGGTTTCTCTCCTGTGTGAATTCTCATGTGTGTCTTCAGGTTACCCTTAAGGCTAAATGTTTTACCACACTCAGTGCACCTGAAGGACTCCTTGGGAGGAACCTTTTTCTCAATTTGGCTCTGACGAAGCTGTGAAGACTCACCAACACACTTATGAGTTTTCAGTTGGGTATACCAAGTAAACCTTCTATCACAAACACTGCAGCAGAATCGTTTTTCTTCTGTGTGAACGGACATATGCAGCGTCATTCGTCTTTTATGCGCAAATCTTTTATCACAAAACGGACAACTAAATGGTTTCTCTCCAGTATGAATTCTCATGTGTAACTGCAGGGTTCCTTTCTGGCTGAAACTTTTGCCACAGAACGAGCATTCGAATGGTTTTTCTCCTGTGTGAATTCTCATATGTGCCAAAATGTTGCCACTGCAGCTGAAGCGTTTCTGACAAACTGAACAGCTAAATGGCTTCTCCCCGGTGTGTGTTCTCATGTGGCTCATTAGATGGTCCTTTCGGCAAAATGTTTTCCCACACTCCGAGCAGCTGAATGACTCCTTGTCAGAATTACATCGTGTGTCACTTACAGAGGCACCATCATCTTCCAGAGAGTTTGAATCTGACTGAGATTCTCTGGTTTCCTTCAAATTATCGTCCCCAGCTTCAATCCTATATTCGGGGGATTTATCATCAGTAACTTCTGGCAAATGTTGATCTGGATCTGAGTTCCTGGCTGGTTCTGATCCTGTGTGAGTTTTTCTGGTGATCATGTCATTAACATTGCGGTTGCTTTTTTTCTTTCCGGTGTGGATTCTCATGTGTCTGCTAACGTCTCCACTGTATCTAAATTGTTTTTTACAGATGGAACAGCTGAATGGTTTTTCTCCAGTATGAAGTCTCATGTGACTAATTGAGTTTCCTTTTTGAGAAAATCTTTTACCGCAAAAGGAGCAACTAAATGGTTTCTCTCCTGTATGAATTCTCATATGTGCATTCAGGTGTGGTTTGCGGCCAAATCTTTGACCACACTCTGAGCAGCTGAACAATCTCTCGACAGCATTACAGTTAAAATCAATAACAGGGGCATCGTTATTTTTCAGAGAATTTAAACCTGATTGAGGTTCTCTGGTCTCCTCCCAGTCACCATCGCTGACATCAGTCTCTGAAGAGTCAAGCCTGTCGTCAGTACCTGGTCCAAAAAGTCTATGAGGTCCTTTGTCCCTGGCTGGTTCTGGTCTGCTACAGTCTTCTCCTCCCACAAAGTCTCTGTTCTCATCAGTTTGGTTCTGATGAAGCTGTAAGAACTGAGGTTTCTCTTCATCATCTTCACTCTTCACAGGGACAGGAGTGATTGGGAACCGGATGATACCAGCCTTATCCAGCCCTTGAAGCTGATCTCCCTCCTGATGGGTCCAGACCTCCTCCTGTTCCTTTTTAATGTGAGGAGGTTCTGCTGGATCCTGTTCCTGTTTAATGTGTGGGGGCTCTGTTGGATCCTGGTTCAGACTGGGGCTCCAGTCCTGGTGATCTTCTTCACCAACAATCACCTTTCGGACATCTGAAGGCAGCTCTGGATCACAGACAGATATTAAAGTAAACCCATGAGCTTTTGTTATATTATGATGCTGTAGCTCCAAATTCTAACTTAGCTACCTTTGATTTGTTTTGTTGTGGCTGAATTAGTCTAATTTATTTGTTTTATACAACAAATGGGACTCGTACATTTACTCTGGGGTTAAGTTGTAATTAAAAGTGCCAATATCAAAAACTTCCCATCACAGGAGTAAAATACAAATGGTTCTCTGTCTAAAGCAGGGGTGGCCGACTCATGGTCCTTGAGAGCCACTGCCCTGGTTGTTTTCCTGCTATCCTTGCCCTACACATTGCTGGTTACATGATCTGGTGTGTTCAGTGAGTCCGAAGCAGGAGGATGCCATCTCAGATAAGGATGGAGTGGGGGAAGATAAAATGAATTGGTAATTATTAGCAGTGGGTAGAGCAGTGGACCTCAAGGGTCATGGGTTGGCCACCCCTGGTCCTGATGCTGGTACTACTGGTCATCCACTGAACAGATTCACGTATGATAGAGATCTGGGTAGAACTGGGCAATAAAATTATCTCCATTATTAAAAAATAAACAATGACACAGTGATGAGTAATCTTTAATAAATTCATTATTTCCACCTTTGGGTTAATCTTAATCTGCACGATGATTCTGTCATGGCACAGCATGTTCGACCTAGACGAGGAAAATAAACACACGTGTTGGGAAATGATGAACTGAGTCAGATGTTGCACGGGACGAAGTAAATGCAATAGAGAGGTCACATCACCTCAGCGGCTTGGTATGGATTACTACAGACAGGTATCCGCTGTAAAACATAAGCACAAAAAACCTTTTCCATCATGTCAGAAGGCAGCATTACCAACATTGTCAGAAAACCTGAGCTCCCAGACTCGAACCGGCTCGAACCTGTCCCAAGTCGGCAGCAGTATCTCACCTTTTCCCTCTTTAAATCATGTCATCAGTGCAGCGGAAGCAGCAGCGACGCAGTGACGCATTTATAGGCAAAGACGTTATGGTGGAAAAATGCAGGTATGAAAGCTGACGGACAGAAACATTTTCAGGTTTATGCTGCTTTCAGGGATGTGGAGGAGCAGCTAGTGAGGCGTAGTGCTGTTGCAGCAGACTGATAATCAAACCCAATCAGCTTACTGATTAAAAAGAAAACGACTAGTGGTGCTTTGCTGCTCTTCCATATACAAGATGATGAAAAAAGACTAGAAACGTTTTTCTTGAGTTTGTGGCGAGAAAAACTAAAACAGAAAATTTGTCTTGTCCATGAAAAATGTTTTGGTCATTTCACTCAACTGGATTTGTTGCTGAAGGTGAGTGAGGACAACACGTCCCCCTGAACATCACTAGCTGCTTTAATGTGACAAATCTGCAGTCGCTACCTGTTTTAATGCTCTGACTGAAGCTTATTCTGACTGAAGCTCATTCTGACTGAAGCTTATTCTGTCTGAAGCTTATTCTGACTGAAGCTCATTGTCTGAAGCTCATTCTGACTGAAGCTCCTGTCTGAAGCTTATTCTGACTGAAGCTCATTCCTTCTGAAGCTTATTCCTTCTAAAGCTCATTGTCTGAAGCTTATTCTGTCTGAAATTCTGTCTGAAGCTCATTCCTTCTGAAGCTTATTCTGACTGAAGCTCATTCCTTCTGAAGCTCATTCTGACTGAAGCTCATTCTGTCTGAAGTTCATTCTGACTGAAGCTTATTCTGCATGAAGCTCATTCTGACTGGCTTATTCTGCCTGAAGCTCATCGACTGAAGCTTATTCTGTCTGAAGTTAATTGACTGAAGCTCATTCTGACTGAAGCTTATTCTGTCTGAAGTTCATTGACTGAAGCTTATTCTGTCTGAAGCTCATTGACTGAAGCTCATTCTGACTGAAGCTTATTCTGTCTGAAGCTCATTGACTGAAGCTTATTCTGTCTGAAGCTCATTGACTGAAGCTCATTCTGACTGAAGCTTATTCTGTCTGAAGTTCATTCTGACAAGCTTATTCTGACTGAAGCTCATTCTGACTGAAGCTCATTCTGTCTGAAGCTCATTCTGTCTGAATCTCATTCTGACTGAAGTTCATTGACTGAAGCTCATTCTGTCTGAAGCTCATTCTGACTGAAGCTCATTCTGTATGAAGCTCATTCTGACTGAAGTTCATTCGGACTGAAGCTCATTCTGACTGAAGCTCATTCTGTCTGAAGCTTAGTCAGAATGAGCTTCAGCTCTGACTGAAGCTTCTGCTTCATGTTATGACTGGCTAACGTTAGCTTAGCAACGTTAGCACAGCAGTGAACATGTTTCCAGCAGCACAAACGAAACAAACCTTCTCCTCTCAGCTTCGGTTCCCATTTCAGAACCACATCCTGCAGTTTGAGGGTTGGATCCATCTCGGCTCCGAAGGGAATAAAGGTCGTTATTTGGACCCAGCGAACCGATTTACTGGACTCGCTGTTCGCATCGTGAAGCTTCGTGAAATACGAGCGATCGCTTCCTGGGTACCTTCCAAAATAAAAGCCTCTTTGAGTAATGCCCAAGCACTGATTATGGATTTGTTAAACATCAATTTATTTCATGTTTACATGTTTACACAGGTCCACTTGTTATTATAAGTAAATAATACAAGTCAACCCCTAAAACAAATACAAATCAAATGTTTGCATTTCAAAAGAGACACAAGATTTGAAACGAACCTGTTTATTTAATGAGAAACAAATATTTAGAGGCTTCAAAACCACTTCGATCCATGTAGACAGATAAAGATCAATTATTAATTGCAGATTGTTCAAAATAAAAGAGAAATATTTCATGTTTATTTAAAAAAACATATGAGAACCAGTGTAAAAAGTAAATCTAGACTTTGACTGATAATAGTTTTCTCAATAATGCCTAATCCATCAGGAGATGTTAGATGTTGTGTCGTACAAATTTACTTTCCAGCTCTGCCTCATGTAGAAACGTGACAGAAAGTGACGGGTTCATGTCGTGGTTTATTTGTGGCGTCGCCGTGATCGACGGCGTCTCAGTGAGTGTTGATGGAAGCAGGAGGTGACGCCTCAGGCTGCTGGTTATTTCAGTCCAGGAGGAATCTGCACGACACGCAGCTAAACCCAGCACAGACACCGGGATTAGCTGACTTGATAGTTTTATGTCCCGAATGCAGAGAGCACTCAGACTCATGTGGTGTTAAGGATTAAACTATTACACAGCAGGGAGCCACACCGCTGACCTGGCTCACATGGTTCTTCCTCACTAAAAACCAACTCCAGTCATCGCTATGAGCAGAGAGAAGCTGGAACCGGAGCAGAGACCAGTGGACTCTTGGTTCCTTCAGAGCCTGTAAACAGTGACGGCCGTTCTCAGCGTCTAGAGCTGGTTTTTGGAAGAAGACGGGCCTCCCATTGTTGGTGAGGAAGAACCATGTGAGCCAGGTCAGCGGTGTGGCTCCCTGCTGTGTGTTTAATAGTTTTTGGACAACAATGGAGGTCTACGGCACAGACCCATAAGCTGAACCAGGTTCTGGATTCACACACACACAGACACCTACCTACAGGATGAAAGGTGTGTTTCATGCAGTCTCCTCTCTGATTGTAGGGCGGTGACCTTCAGTGAAGCTCTGCTGTCAGTTGATAACACACAAACACACACACACAACGTCACATAACTGTGTCACACACTGTACTGAAACACACACGGCACAAACGTGACGACAACAGCAGATATTCAGCATGAACCACTTTGTCTCTGCAGCTGTGGTTTAACCTGAAACAGCATAAAAAAATGCATTTTCTTTCTATTCACACATTTTTATTGAAAGGAAAAGGAAACATATTGTTTTTTAGTGCATAAATAATACAACGTGATTAATTGATTGTGTGACCATGCCTCCGATCAGTTACAGTGCTCCATCAGCTGATCATTGGATTCCAAGGTGAGGTAACTGGTTGTGTTTGTGATGCAGTTGTTGGCAGATGTGAATAAACAGCCGCTGGAGATAAATGTGCCATCGACGGCCGAGGCTGCAGACGCCATTTATTCAAAAACGCCACAGAATAAGACGACAGCTCGGCTCGGTGACCTTCAGAAGAAAAATGAGCCTCGAGCAGAAAACAGAGAAACAAAGTACAGCACATAAAAATCATTATATTTCCTTTTGATAGTAGCTGATTTTTCTAGTACATTGACTTTAACATTTAATTCAGATTTGGATGTTTGATGTGAATAAAGGTGAGATGATTTTTATTGTGATTTGGTGCTATACAAATAAAAGTGAACTGAGATAAAATAGACTAATGATTGCAGTAAAAATGATCCACCGGTTTAATATGCATTGTACCAATTTACAAAATATACAAATAGAGTATTCTGATGTTCGAGGTTTATCCGTTTTTCTACCTGTCTGAGGTTTTTGTGGCATTTGAGTCGAGGCTGTGACGACAGATGATGTTTTATGGTTGTTCTGAATGTACAAACGTCTGAGGCTCATGTGTAAACGACCTGCAGAGGACGGGCAGGTTTCTGTTCGTTTGGAGATATGAGGTTTCCAGGGGCCAGGGGAGCATGCAGGGTGACATTTAGCGTTAATGAGCTGAGATGAAAGCAGCAGGGACTGAACAAGTCTCATGGCAGGTCGCTGTGATGCAAATCAGACAAAGAAAAGGGCACAAACACTTGCCTCCTGCGTCATCATTAAATACAGGTCGGAGCTGAGGTCAGCGGGATCAGACTGGCTACCTCCAAGTGAGATGCATGATGGGAATTCATCAACAAAGAGCATTCAACAGAAGCAGCGAATCCCCATAGCTCCTGACCTGAGACCTGTGTTTAATAGACAGGTACAGACTGAGTCAGTCTGAGTGGAAATAACAACTGTCCCATGAGGACCTGCCACAGAAAACATTTGTCAGCATCTGTCAGCTCGACCACCCAGACTGTCACTCAGCTCATTTCATCTGCACTGATTCCCGGCCAAGTGCTACAGACGTAAAATAACGTCAAACAGATGTAAAATAACGTCAAACAGACTTAAATTACCTCAAATAGACATAAAACAACCTCAAACTGACGTAAAACAACCTCAGACAAAACAACCTCAAACAGATGTAAAACAACCTCATACAGACGTAAAACAACCTCAAGCAGACAAAACAACCTCAGACGTAAAACAACCTCAAGCAGACGTAAAACAACCTCAAGCAGACAAAACAACCTCAGACGTAAAACAACCTCAAACAGACATATAACAACCTCAAGCAGACAAAACAACCTCAGACGTAAAACAACCTCAAACAGACAAAACAACCTCAAGCAGACAAAACAACCTCAGACGTAAAATAACCTGACAGACATAAAACAACCTCAAACAGATGTAAAACAACAGGGATGAGTTAACTGTGTTTTTGCTGCTTTTCTGACCTTCAGCTGAGTCACAGCATGACCTTCGACCTCAGGTCTGCAGGCTGCAGCATCGACCTGTTTAATATTAACCACACAGGCGCATCATCAATCACAGGCCAGCACATCCACACGGGGTTTATCTGATATACATGAAAATCTGTCAGCACAGACATCCCACAGCAGGAGGCGCAGAGTCGTATAAATACAGGCGGAGGAGGAACCACAGAGTCCATGTGAGGAGGAGGACGAGGAGCACACCGAGAGAGAAACGATAAGGACCAGGACTCGAGCTCACATTAGACACCAGAGCAGAAGAAAAGAAGCAGCTGAATATTTCCATAACATTCCCGTAGGATCTCTCATTATTTCTGTGGAATTTAATTGTGAGTTTTTATCTGTCTCACAGAACTTCATTCATGTTTATGCTTTTAGCGTCTGTGTTAAATACACAAAACATTTCTGTTCTTATATGTTTAGGATTGTTAAACATTTTTGGTGATGGAGAGCATGCGAGCCCTGGTCTACCTGTCCGTCTGTCTGACTGTGCTGACATCACTCTGTCAGGGTCAAAGGTCGGCCGACAACCAGCTGCCGCCTGCAGCCGACGATGAGCCGATCCTCGGACTCACAACCAGAGAGCTGGTGAGTCATCTGTCTGTTGAAAGTGTCATTACATTTGTAAAGTCCAACTACAGGTAATTTAAAATGAAACTAATTATAATGTTAACGATGGTGGTGAAAATATAATAGTGATATTATGGCGTACAGTGGAAAATGAATGATTAGATGGATAAAGACAGAAACCTAAACTTCTAAGAGTAAATTCCTGTAAAATGAAAAATAATTAAGAGAGTAAAGAAAGTTAAATTCTAAAATCATCACATTAAACTATACTAGTGATGTCCCAATTCAGGTTTCTCCCCATGATCCTGATCCGGATCATTGGATCCTGAGAATCTGCCCACACTTGATAACACAGTTATCACTATTCAAATCTATTTCTGGATAATTTAATGGCTCTGCAATGCATTAAAAAATTACCTGCATCCAAACTGTCCCATAACATTTTGTTATTTATTTTTTAGTAACTGTTATTGTGAACTGGGTTCAGGGGAACCCTGTTGGTTCTGTAGCTGTTTTGTCAAAATGGTGCTCAGACTGCAGCCATTACAACTGCCTACTGCACAGCTTTTACTTTCTATGTGAAAATATTTCCACACATTTGTGCTGCAAACTGCACTCTGCGTTTACAACACCTGAGAGACATAGAACCAAGGATCCGGCTGATACTGATCTCTGAGATCGGACTGACACGTCCCTAAATATTAAACTACAAGCTGAGTGTTACTGTTTCTTCTTTTTCATCTGGTCTGAATTAATGCATTTTGTTTTGTGTGTCTGTGTATGTTTCTGTGTGTGTGTGTGTGTTCAGGCTGAAGCTCTGCAGAGGGCCTTAGATGAAGCCGACTCCACTCTCGGCCTCTCTGTGGAAAAGAAAGCCAGCGTGATCCCACGGGTGAGAATGAGTCCGAGCAGGAAACACTTTTCACACCTGTTTCACACGGCGCTCAGACTGCATTAAAGTAAATACAAGCCTTTTATGATGTGACCGGGCTGTGCAAAGGTTTGGATCTGACTTTCATTAGGGTTTGACCAGCTCAACAGTAAGTGGAGGAGGTGGATATGTGTTAAAGTGTGATAGAGGTCAGAGGTCACAGACTGACACCCCCTCAGTGCAGATATCAGGTTTGTGTTGTGTTCACTGTCTCTGCTGAGGAGCAGCAAAGACTCTCTGTTCTTATCGTGCAAACGCTAATGCTAAACTTTAAGCTTGTATTTTGTCACGTTAAGCTTTTGGTGTCCTGACCTGTGCTGGTTACAGCCAATCACCGTTGACCCCTGTGAGAACTGACAAAGAGCTGATTCACCTCGTGGACAGTGTATCCCAAAGTGTATGATAACGAATCGTATGGAGACAGACTGTTTGCCTGCTGAGTATCAGCAGCAGATCCACACAATAAAAGAGACAGAGTGAGTGACAGAGTAACAAAGTGCTGCCGACGGCCTGCGGCTGCTTTTTCACTGGATCAAAAACCTTCAGGAGCTCCAGTGAAACTGGAGATGACATGATTAAGCTCTTTCCTCAGCATCTGTTCTCTCCTGACTGCTCAGACCACAAAAAGGTTTCTGTAGAACAGAATAACTGATCCATCGGTGTCGAACACCCAGATATTATAGCATGACGCCTCCGTGTTTCTGTGGGCACCAGCTGTAACCCTGGTCAGGTGATCAGGTTCCAAGTGGACACAGTTTTCAGAGTCTCTGTTCTGAAACCTGACAGACTGTTGGTTTGACTGTCTGTCTTTCTGTCTCAGTGTGATGTAGGCGAGCGCTGTGCAATGAAACATGGACCTCGGATTGGTCGGCTGTGCGACTGTCTGAGAGGAACGGCGTGCAACACCTTCTTCCTGCGCTGCTACTGAACACGTTTGTACTTCTGTGTTTGTGAGCACGCGGCCTCTAACCCTGAAGGTGAACCCTAAAGAACCCTAAAACCAGGTCTTTTGAAGAGAGGACCAAACTAAGAGCTGCAAAGCTGGTCCTCATGAACACTGAAGTACCCACACACCTGTTGTCTCTACGTATTTGTTTTCATGTGTCCATTTCTGTTCAGATTCATTTATTTTTGTAAATAAAGTTTCTTCATAAAGCTGCATGCCTCCAGTGACCTCATCATTTATAATCAGGTTTATATTTATAATATATATAAATAAATATAATAGATATTTAATAATAATAATAAATATAGTATATATAGTGGGTTGTGATTTCATGGGTTCAGTGTCCTGCAGTGTGTTTGTAGTTAAAAGCCTCTGTTGCGTTTGAGGACACTCATTTTAACTGTAAAAAGGACACAATCAAACAAACAAACTCACACAGTCCCGTTACTGTTTGTCTTCTGGCCCTGGTTTTCAAAGTGTCTTTGAACACACGTGTTGGTGCAGCAGCAGCTTGTTGTCACCATCAAGCGTCTCAAACTGGTGATCAACCTCTGTCAGCTCAGTGTGGGCCAAGCTGCCACCTGTCAATCAAACCTGCTGAAATCAGGAGGCAAGAAGAAGAAATAAAACTCTCAACAAATATCTGGAAACATCTGCAGCTTTCACCCCTTCAGGTGAAAACCTGAGGGTTTAATGACAAACACCTTTTACTGGAAATCATTTCCTTTGTGCTAATTATCACTGCCATTAAAAAAAAAAAAAAAATCAACCAAAAAACTACAAACCATATTAACTGCACCTGTGTCACCTACAGGCCACAACCACAAAGCCCCAGGTTTTTATTTCTATTCTCAATTTTCACACAAAATAATCTCAGTGGAAACAAACATAAATCAGGGGTGTTTGTGGAGCGATGAGGAGGCTGTGACCTTCCATCAGACTCCTCTTCTTCTTCTGTGGTCGTTTAATGGTAACGGCCGAAGCATCAGCTGCACCAGCTCCATCAGCTCAGACTCCACAGGCAGACACCAGGCTTCACTCACTTTTCATCCTGATCATGAACATTTGATGGAAACCTGACCAGAGTGTGGTGTCGCTACTTCCTGTGCTGCCTGAAGCCTCCAGAGGGTCTGAGGAGACGTTTCTTGTCAAAGTGTTGATCTAAAAATATTTTCAAGAGAACAGAGACACCAGACTTCCCCAATCAGTCATCCCCCAATCAGTCGTATCTGGTTAGACCCCCGGTGGGGCTGATCGGCCCCGAGGCCTCGTCTCTCCACGCAAACGTTTCTAAAAAGACCAGAGAGCAGCAGCTTCTCGTCAGTCTTTATTAAACATCTTGGTTTGCACGACAGATAAACAACAGAACCAGCCTACAGCCTACATCACCTCTGGCCCTGGCGCTGCAGCCGGGGGACTGAACTCTGCTGCTCTGAGTTTATCGGCCTCTTACAAAATGTTGTGGTGGTGCAATACTTCAGTACAGCTTTGTCACAGTGACAAAGATCCAATCAGTATTTCATTTTCAGGGATCTATTTATTTCAGCATTCTACTTCCTGTTATGTGGTAAACATGCTTTGTTTGTTCCAAACTGAAGAAACAAGCAGAATGTTAGTGAATTTTATTCACTGTGAGCCCAGTGATCGTCCAATCAGAGATGAGCTGCGTCTGATCCAGACCCTTTAATTGAGGCATCGATCAGACAGATTATCGACGAGGATCAGGGACAGGATGGCATTTAGTCGCAGCATCCAGCTGACGGAGATAAGGGCGTTCATTAGATCCACACAGGCAGAAACAGACAGAGCAGCCCTGTGCTCTGACAGCCTGCTGTTGATACTGAGGTTCTGGCCTTTCACCAGAGTCAATCTGATGTTGGAACAGGCGGAAACTGCAGAGAATAGTCAACAAAGGGAAGTCACAGAATAAAGAGAAAGAGAAATATGAAATGAAATAAACCCCTGTAGTTAATATTAGCTACCCAGCGGTATATAAAGTACTTCAAATTAGAAGTATATAAGGTAGTTAACGTCAGCTACCCAGCGGTATATAAAGTACTTCAAATTAGAAGTATATAAGGTAGTTAACGTCATCTACCCAGCGGTACATAAAGTACTTCAAATTAGAAGTATATAAGGTAGTTAACGTCAGCTACCCAGCCGTACATAAAGTACTTCAAATTAGAAGTATATAAGGTAGTTAACGTCAGCTACCCAGCCGTATATAAAGTACTTCAAATTAGAAGTATATAAGGTAGTTAACGTCAGCTACCCAGCGGTACATAAAGTACTTCAAATTAGAAGTATATAAGGTAGTTAACGTCAGCTACCCAGCGGTACATAAAGTACTTCAAATTAGAAGTATAAAAGGCTGTTAACATCAGCTTTAAGCTGAAATGAACATTTGGTTGGTTTGTTGTTGTGAGGAAGGAATCAGCTGCAGTCCAAACAGTCCTGAAGAACTGGACTTGTAATAATCACAGTGGATTTTACAGCTAACTCCTGGTCTGTTTCCTGAGGACCACAAATGCAGCTCATCTGGCTTTGTGAAACACATTTTCACAGAATTGCCTTCTCATCTATAATCAAATTCTAAATGTGTGTTTGAATTAGCTTTCATTTAGTTTCTGCTTTTTTTTTACTCCCATCAGACCATACTAAACCCTATAAACCCTGTACTACCTCACTGTAATCCTAATGAATCATGAAACTGTTATTGTGACATTACCATCAAAGTACTTTGAGTAGCAAAAATCTTTACCTTTGACCCTTTGACCTCACCTCGTGAAGTCCCTAAGTGAACATCCTGGTGCCGTGTGTTGACTTTGTGCATAATTTTAAAAACTGTGGTGTTTGTGACACCTGTGCTGCATTGAGTTCTTGTGGGCTAAAGTTCAACTAATCTACACAAAATTCACCTTTGCATGAAAAAAAAAAACCTGTTACCTGAGATGTATCTGTTCTGGTCACACTAAACCGAAGCCAAACCTTCACCATCTGTACATACAGTCATTCAAGAGCCTGATCACTGTATAAGTAACTTATTTTAATAAAAAAGGCCTTTGAAATATATTATACAACAACATATGTACAGTGTGAGAGAAGCCAAAGGGCACTGTTTTGTCTGAAACACTTACTCCACAGCAGCTGTCTGCACCTGCTCTACTAAAACGAGAGAGAAAGAAAAAAAGAAAATTAAAAAGAGTCCAAAAGAAAAAAACTGTTGAACTTTTGTTTTACACAACATTGTAAAATTCTGTATGTCATGGTGTGTCAAAACTTGGATGTGTGGCTGAACTGTCTGGGGCAGGGAGGAAATTCAAAGCTGAAGGTCTTCCGGTTTTGTCAGTGTTTATTTTCAGCTGAACCACCCAGACTTCAGGTGTTGCTGCTGCTCTCTCCGACACACTTGTGGCTTTTGACCTGCGACTGCCAAGTGAATCTTTTGTCACAAACGCCGCAGCTGAACTGTTTCTGCCCTGTATGAACAGAGAAGTGATACGTCAGATTTGCTTTTTGAGAAAAACTTTTAGCGCACACTGGGCAACTGTACGGTTTCTCTCCTGTGTGAACGGTCATGTGTTTTTTCAGCCCTCCCTTTTGTGTAAAGCTTTTTTCGCAGTATAAGCAACTGAAAGGTTTCTCCCCAGTGTGGATTCTCATGTGGTTCACCAAAGCGCTACGCACAGCAAAGCTGGTGTCACAAAACGAGCAGCTGAAAGGCTTTTCTCCTGAGTGACACCTCATGTGACGAATTAGGTTTGGCCTCTGAGAAAAGGTTTTACCACAAACTGAGCAGCTATAGGGTTTCTCTCCTGTGTGGTATCTCATGTGTCTCCGTAGACTGTCCTTCCGACCAAATTTTCTTCCACATTCACAGCAGACAAATGATTTTTTGGCTGCTTTACATTTGAGGTGACTCACAGAGACTTCATTAGTTTTCTCAAAGTTTAAAACTGGCTGAGGATCTCCAGTCTCCTTACAATAATGATCACTATTTTCAGTCTCAGGTTCAGAGGACTGCAAAGTCTTGTCATTCCTGACTGACTGCAGAAGTCTGTGTGGACCTGGGCTCCTGACTGGTTCTGGTCTGCCACAGTAATCCCCTCCCACAAAGTCTCTGTGGTCCTCAGTTTGGCTCTGATGAAGCTGTGAGAACTGAGCTTTCTCTTCATGATCATCTTCAGTCTTCACAGGGACAGGGGTGAGTGGGAACTGGATGATACCAGCCTCCTCCAGACCTTGAAGCTGCTCTCCCTCCTGACTGGTCCAGACTTCCTCCTGTTCCTTTTTAATGTGTGGGGACTCTGCTGGTTCCTGGTCCTCTTTGATGTGAGGTGGCTCTGGTGGATCCTGATCCAGACTCTGGCTCCAGTCCTGCTGTTCAAGGGGAACCTCTTCTTTCCTCATCAGCAGCTGCTGGAGGTCTGCAGAAAACACTGAAATATAAACAGTCAGAGAGAGTGGACATCTATGAGCAAAAAAGAAAGTGTGACACTGCTTGGCAATGATATTCACCAAAGCCAAATACTTCTAGTCCATGAGAAAACCCTTTACCAGATGTAAACAAGGTGTGGGAGGCGGGCAGGCTATGAAAAAAGTCACCAGTGAATGAAGTAAGTTGAAGACTTTGGAAAATGATAAGAGAAAGTTTATCATTCATTAAAATGAGATGACAGATTTTTGATGGGCTGCAGGTTTCATTGTCTGAAGGTCTGTACTCAGAATTCACAGCCTTTCAGGAAATGCTTTGAGCTACGTAGATACACTGACTTAAATTACAAACCCCAAAACATGTTAGTCACAATGACAGCTATAAGGGTGATTCAGACAGTTGTCCTTAATGTCCTCATCAAACTCTGAAGGGGATTTTTCAACTCACTTATGCACCTCCTTGGAAGGTTTCACAGTGTAATAAAAACTGCTGCATCCCAGATATCAGACCTGTGTGGTTCTTCAGCCCTGCTGGTCCCAGTGGACTCAAGTCCCCACATCCCTGACTCAGCAAAGACTGAAATAAGACTGAAAACTTAAATATTAAATTACACCAGAGTCCAATTTGTCCGACTGTCTTCGATGCTACTTTAATGATAATATTATTGTATGTACCTTGGTTGCAGGAAAGCTAACGCTCTTTAGCTGAGCTAGCCGCTAGTGTGCTGCTGGCTCAGCTACTGTTAGCTTAGCTTAGCTTAGCTAAGGTCAAAAACAAACCTGTCTGTCGCCGCTTTGTCTCAGGTGTTAAACCCACATGGAGCAGTTCGCGGTGGCGGAGATCCAGCTCCTCTTCATAGTCGGAGATGGTTTTCTCGAGATGTCCAAAAATCTCCTCGACAGCCGCGTTTAGCCGCTGGCTGACAAACAGCTTCAGACTCTGGAGTCTGGACATCTTCCACACGCGACACGATCGAAACGCCGGAGCTATTTACACCTGTTGATCAAATCCAGGTGCTTGTATGCCTCATTCCGCTAATAGTGTCACATCTGACCGGATACTAGTGATTACTTCCGGGTCTTGTTTCAAAATAAAAGCACTTGTCCCGCCGCTTTGAGACGAAGTAATTTCTGTTTGCTCCACGAAAACTGTTCTTTCTATTAAAGAAATTACAACTGTCTGCTCTGTATGAATGAATGGCAGCATTGTCTTTCGGTATTTAAGTATTTCACTGAAAACACTTTTAAACTGAATTAACTGAGCATTTTAAGAAACAAGTTAAACATAATTACACAGCAGATCGTTAACTTTCCTCAGTCCTGAACTCAAAGCTCAGAGATGAAGCAGTGGAAGCAACAGATTCAGTGGTAAAAATAAATATGTTTTGTCGATGTGTGTCTGTGTTTCAGCAGCAGGACTGAAGCCCCAGTTTGGACCAGGATCCAACAGAGCCCTCACACATTGATGAGGACCAGGAGGAGGTCTGGACCAGTCAGGAGGAGAGCAGCTTCAAGGCCTCGATGAGGCTGGTATCACCCACTTCCCCTTCACCCCTGTCCCTGTGAAGAGTGAAGATGATGATGCAGAGAAGCCTCAGTCCTCACAGCTTCATCAGAGCCAAACTGAGGAGAGAAGCTATTGAATGGCAGGACTGAAGTACGTGACATGACGAACTGAGCTCTGCAGAGGTGAGAGAGGACATCACTACAACGTTATTATCTCAAGTGGTTTGTGTCTCTTTCGTAACCAGATCGTTTATCAATGATGGAAGGCACAAACTCTGATCAGTGATTGTGTCTGTGCTTCCTTTTCTCTCCGACGAAGATGCTGTGCAAACTGACAAATGAAGTGGGTGTTTTGTTCTTTAGCTTTGACTAACTTTGACATTTGTTTTATTACTGTGCATTGTTGAAGGGCACACAGACAAACAAAGCAGTGAAGGAGAATAAAGCTGCAGAGAAACTTTCTAATACCTGGTAAAAATGAAAGACAGGCTAATGACAGCAGATTAGACTGAATACACATTTAACACACAGACAGGTTTATGTTCACATAGAGCAGAGTTTACACAGTCCCACATGAGCAATGATGGCAAATGATTGACACTTCTAGAAAAGAGAGGTATGTATTTAATTTCACTCCATCCTTCACATTAGTGTGACAGTGTTCACTGTTGACGTGTGTGGAAATGTTACTGCTTGGTCTTTTTCACTGCAGGAACTTAAGCAAATGTCATATTGTTCCGATCAGGTTTTATTGTTTAATAAATCCAGTCACTATGATGTCACAGTTCTGTGCTGACACCTGTTCAGGTCATGCACATTAAATACACCACATAGAGTCTCTGAATGGGATTTGTACACAAACACAAGACACAGAATCAAATGCTGTAATTTCCAGACGTCTTTGGTGTTTCTCATCATAAAATATTACAAGTAATGAAAATAATTTCACAGGCACCATTTATTCTTACACAATCAAGCTGTTAATTCCTTTATGTGAGCAGTACTCCAATATTTAATTGTGACAGCTTCATTTACCACTGCTGCTCTCTGCAGAACACGCATGTCTTTTAAACTGCGACTGCCAAGTGAATGTTTTGTCACAGACAAGGCAGCTGAAAGGTTTCTCACCAGTGTGAGCTGCCATGTGTCTTGTCATGTGTCCCTTTCGTGAGAATCTCTTACCACAAATGGAGCAAGGAAAAGGTTTCAGCCCAGTGTGGGTTCTCATGTGCTGAACCAGAGTGTGTCGCTGAGTGAAACTGGTGTCGCAAACTGAGCAGGAAAATGGTTTTTCTCCTGTGTGGATTCTAAAGTGTGCAACTAAATCAGAGCGCTGCCTGAATCTTTTACTGCACAGTGAGCAACAAAAAGGTTTCTCCCCGGTGTGGACTCTCATGTGTTTATCTAGTGACCAACCGTGACTGAACCTTGTATTACAGACTGAACAGCTGAAAGGTTTTTCCCCTGAATGACATCTCATGTGAGCAATCAGGTGTTCTCTCCGAGTGAATCTTTTAGTGCAAAATGAGCAGCTGAATGGTTTCTCACCTGTGTGACATTTCATGTGTCTTTTCAGATTTGTCTTATGGCCAAATGTTTTCCCGCACTCAGAGCAGATAAACTTGTCACTGTGATGCACTTTAGGTTTCACAGAGTTTAAATCAGATTGAGTTTCTCTCATCTCTGTCCAGTCTTCATCAGTGACATCAGTTTCAGAAGAGTCCTGAGTCCTGTCATCAGTACCTGGTTCTGAAAGTCTATGTGAATCCGAGTTCTTGATCGGTTCCGGTACTCCACAGTCCTCTCCTCCCACACAGTCTCTGTTCTCCTTAGTTTGGCTCTGATGAAGCTGTGAAGACTGAGGTTTCTCATCATCATCTTCACTCTTCACATGGACAGGAGTGAGTGGGATCTGGGAGATATCAGCCTCCTCCAGCCCTTGAAGCTGCTCTCCCTCCTGACTGGTCCAGATTTCCTCCTGTTCCTTTTTGATGTGTGGGGGCTCTGCTGGATCCCAGTCCTCTTTAATGTGTGGGGGCTCTGGTGGATCCTGGTCAGGTCTGGAGCTCCAGTTGTGCTGCTGGCCATCTGCAGGACAGAGTGAAACACATATTACACATTATTTTACCATTGAATTTCAACACCCTGAGATTAAAATTAAGTGTTTATGTGTATTTAATCTAAAATGTTACTGTGACCTGGAGCCAAGTGGAGTCATCATGGTGCCTCCATGTATTTACATGCAGTAGATCACCTGGTTTATACCTGTCTGCTTTATTCTTTGCACTTATCAGCCTCAGACGCCTAGTATCTCAGGCCATAATACCAACACTGGAGAAAGAAAACACTAAAAAGAAAATCACAAAATGGCATTATTCCCTTCATTAAGGTCTGGCGGCATCAAAATATTTCAGGAAAAACTCTGGATTCGCTCTTTTATTTTGAATTCTGATTCAAACCGGATGCGCACTGGACATCTGCTCTGATTTAATGTACTAAAGTCATTTAGCGCTAAAGTAGTTAGTCGTTTGTTCACAGCTGTAAGTAATGCGTGTGTGATTTGATAAAACGGATCAATAAGCGACTATATCGCTCAAAACATCATTACCGTAATGTTGAGAAAATGGCCGCGCTCCGGGTAATTCGGCCGCAATCAGCCGCTGCTTCTCCAACGCGCTCAGCATTTGGACTTCAGACACTTTCACACAACCACAGCAGCTGAGCGGCACAAAGTCCGGCCACACACGTTAACCCGGACTCAGGCCGGCTCTGGGTCTCCCCGGGTCTTTGTCTAATGCTTTGAAAAGTGAGGAGGTGACGGCGAAACAAACTGGACGCCATTTTAGGGCAAAGAAAAATCACTTCCGGTTGCCGTCAAAATAAACCTAGGTTAATTTGAACAAACCCGATAAACAGACGCGTTTTACTAAATTATATCTTAGTTTAATACCAATCATTTGATTTAACTAAGTTACATCTTAGTTTAATGCCAATAATTTGATTTAACTTAGTTTAATGCCAGTAGTTTCTGAATCACCTCTGACTGTTCACCTGCTGTAGTTGGCCACTCCAGTCGTCGTTGGTCAGTCCAGCTGCTTCAACATCTGCTCTGCACTCTTCATTGTAAGAAGTGTAAACCTGACTGAGGCAGCGGGGCTGATACCTCTCACCTGTATGATGCCAGGCACCACCATGAAATATTTCTAATCTAAAAAATTAACTTTATGAGGAAAAAGGCATAAAGGCTGTAACAAGTTGAATTTATGACTTCTGAAGACATTTTAAGACCTTTATGACGTCCAGTCTGGCAAAAAATTCAATATGGAGAAAAATCACTTGAGTTCATTTTAAAAAAATAAAACAAATGACTTTGACAGTCATTTTTGGACTCTATTTTCTAGCTCCAGTTTGTAAAGTCTGCAACATCAATGTTTGTAATGTTTTTTTAAGAAAATTGAATTCAACTTTTCCACAATCTTTACAAAACAGAAAATTGAGCTGCATTACATGCATCCTGCTCTACCACAAAATGGCTTCCATCTAACTCTGGTTAGGAAAAAGTTGCAGGGACAAAAATTGCACCAGTTACTGATATTCACTCTATATTTATGCAGAGGGCACAATACTGAAAAATAGGGTTCCCCCATAATCCACTTTGTAATTTAAACCCTGAAAACATTGAATAACAAATAAACACATTTCATTATTCAGCCTCTGTCTTTGTGTTTTTTAATGTATGGCCAAATATTGTTGCCTTTTTATAAACTGTCCACAGGTTTGTATTATTTGATTTTTTATATGTCTATTATTACATCTGGGTTTTCAATATTTATTTTTTCATTAGATGCAATGATTTGTTACTGCATTCGGATACAGAACGTTTCCAGAACACATGCCCAGTTGCTTGACTGTAGGCCCAACCTTACCCAATAAATTCAGGGCATATTTACCTGCCAAAATAAAGCTTTTTACAAAAACCATAAAAGCAGGTCTTCATTTTTACTGTTATTAGTGTTGTTTCATAGGTCAGCAAAAATAACCAGAGAAAAACTAGGACAGATCTCTAGCAGTTACTACTAAAATATGATTTTATACAAGAGTCCAAAAAAAGACAACATGCCAAAGGAGTTCTCGTCAGTGCTCAACAGCTGTTCTTCTGTTTGTCCAGACTCTTCAAACTACAAACTGATGTTTTATCATAACATGATGCTACTAAAAGGCAAAACAACATTTCCTGGTTGAGGCTAATATTAAGTGACATAATAGAGTTAAATGTGAGGCAAACAGCAGCAGTAACTCATCAGGTTTAGGCAGTTTGACACAGCAGATAAGTGTCTTTGGATACAGTCTAACCACAGACCCCACACAGACACAGAGTGTGACTGGCCATTGTCTTCTCTGGTTGCTGCTTTCTGTCTGCAGGGCCTGATGAGCCTCCATCAGCAGCCAGTTGAGTGGGCTGCTCTTCCCCCCTGCACATATTGTTGGTTTTTTTCCTTTGGTCTGTGCAATAAAAACATCAATCCAGCACATTTTCGGCCCTTCACTCTCTTCACTATGAACTTTTACAGGTTCATTGTACATTCTTTTTTTTTGGTTTACACTGCTGTAAATAAATGTAGGCTGTGACAATAGTTTGCATCGCTTGTAATTTCCCCTACAAACATTTAAAATCACCTCATCTTCATGTCTTTGGACTGTGGGACTGAGGAAACACAGGCAGATGTGGAAAAAACAGGTTGTATTTGAACCTGCAGTGGGCCTATGGTACTAACCACTGAGCCACCATGTTACTGTCTGTATTTAACTTATTTCTCTATTAAATAGAGTTCTTCTTTCACCTTTGTATATTGGCGCAGGACTTCATGATGAAAGTTGAGTTGTTGTGGGAAGGAACCACTGCAAAACAACAGTATATTTTGTGGATCTTCTGCCCTATTCTACATTATCAATGAAAGATTTTTTGATCAATAAAAAACTGACTAGTTATGACAGCCAAACAATCAACATGTTGTGATTACAAGACATGAATCAAGGAGGCCTGATGTGGCTATATCCCTGACCACCTCCCCAACTCAAAGTCATCATCTTTTGACTGAAGCACCATCATCATGTGTTCACTGGTTCATCAGGGTCAACTTGATTTTGTCCTTTGGCTGAATCTGTATCTGCACACTCATTCCCCTGACTGTCGGCTGAATGCAGCTTCATGTGTCTCTTCAGATGTCCTGTAACAGTGAAGCGTTTGCTACAGACAGAGCAGCTAAATGGTTTCTCTCCCGTGTGGATTCTCATGTGAATCTTCAGGCTCCCCTTTTGGGCACAGCTCTTACCACAGATGTTGCAGCTGAATGGTTTCTCTCCCGTGTGGACTCTCATGTGTTTGGTCAAGTCTCCTTTCTCTGCGCAGCACTTTCCACAGAATGGACAACTAAACGGTTTCTCACCTGTATGGACTCTCATGTGTTTCTTCAAGTCTGTTTTCTGAGCACAGCCTTTCCCACAGACCGAGCAACTGAAAGGTTTTTCCCCGGTGTGGTACTTCATGTGTCTGTTGAGATGTTCTTTGACATGAAAGCTTTTATTACACAACGAGCAGGTGAATGGCTTCTCTCCTGTGTGGATCCTCATGTGTCTGGTCATATTTCCCCTCCCACTAAAGTTCTTTCCACAGAATAAGCAGCTGTATGGCTGCTCTCCAGTGTGGCACCTCATGTGAGCCGTCAGAGAGCCGCTGTCTTTAAATGATTTATCACAACCTGTGCAAGGAAATGGTCTCTCGCCTGTGTGGTCTCTGATGTGTCTGTTCAGATTTCCCTTCAGGCTAAATCTTTTACCACAATACGAGCAAGGAAAGGGCCGCTCCTTCGCTGAGGACCCAATATCACTCTCTGGGCCTTTGCTGTTCTTAACTATCTCTAAACCTGACTGAGCTTCATTTGTTTGAGTCCAGTCACAATCACTGTCATCAGTTTGGTTGGAGTCCAGAGAATTATCTTCACTAACTGGTTCCAAAAGTCTATGTGGACCTGAGTTCCTGGCAGGTTCTGGTACTCCACAGTCCTCTCCTCCCACAGAGTCTCTGTTCTCCTCAGTTTGGCTCTGATGAAGCTGTGAGGACTGCGCTTTTTCTTCATCATTATCTTCACTCTTCACAGGGACAGGAGTGAATGGGAACTTGTTGATATCAGCCTCCTCCACCCCTTGAAGCTGCTCTCCCTCCTGACTGGTCCAGACCTCCTCCTGTTCCTCTTTGATGTGTGGGAGCTCTGATGGATCCTGGTCCAGACTGGGATTCCAGTCCTGTTGTACTGGGAAACCCTCTTCTTTGCTCACTAGCTGCAGATTGACATCTGCGGGAAAACACAGAAAAAGATTGAGGAAAACATATTCATGACTCAGGTCCTTCAAAGCTTTTTGATTAAGGACTCAATCGTAATAAGATTTTCTGCAGGTCCTCTGAACTAAGGTGTTACAGACTTAATAACTCACAGGTTTCTGATACTTTTACTGCCACACCTGAAGCTTCACGTGTTGAATGAGAGATGCCTGATATTTGCTCATGGTTCTTTGTTTTCTACCAACATCAGGATGTTATGATCCAGATCCTCCTCCAGATGTTCCTAATATCTATTTTCAGTGTGGATGGAAGAAAAAAAAAAAAAATCAACCACAAACTGGATTCTCTGTTCAGACTTTATTGACCACAGACCCAGAGACTGTGAGCAGTCTGGACAAACACCACCCTGACTCACATGTATACCAGGTATTCACACAATGTTTATGTGACATAGGTATTTTCAGCTCCACCAGCAGAGCTATTAAAACACAGAAACTGTCTCCACCTAAATGCTACGCCTGTCTCCATGAGGACCTGGTCTGCTGCTCCTCAGGTCTCCTCTCTGTCCTACTGATAAACAACATCTAATCACAGTATCCTATAAGCTCTAAACAGTGTCACTGTTGTGAGCAGCAAGAAGCTGGTGGAGCAGTGGAACCAGCAGAGAACAGTCAAACATCTGCTGGTTCCAGTTTATCAACAACTGCTTCTCTTCATTACTTCTGATCTAAAGTCGGCACCTTTAGGTTCTGAGATGTTGTGAGAAGTTCTACTTGTCCGGTTTCTTTATTGACAAATGAATCAATGGAAAAATAATAACCAGCAGATTCATCACAAACACTTGTGAACAAATAATTACTCAGTCCATCTTCAGACTGCAGCTCTTAGTTATCAGACATAAAAGAATCTGTTATTGGACATAAAACGTCAGTTTAACAAGAAGAAACAATGATGGTTGGTTTGTATTTAAAACTACAGCTCCCATGAATCTTTGCTGGTGATGCTTGTCGAGTTATTGTTATTGTTTATGCCAAAGAGAAAACTTCAAAAACTGCTTCAGGATCAACCTTCAGCCTTTGGGGGCTGATGCCAACAGTATAGTTTTGCATATGGACGTCAGGGACACGTCGCTACCAACAACTTTGAGGCAGATACATCAAATGTTGAGTTAAACTTCTTCCACAAACCCACTGAAAACAAAACGAATCAATTATTGTCTGCAGGAAACAGCATCAGGCTGCGTTTTAGTTTCGCCTCAGATATGACCCCAAACCTTCAGCTGGAGTTTATTTTGAAAAACTCGAACAAATTGGTTTCTTAAGGTTCTGCGCCCAAAGCTGAACCCTCACTTCAGCATCAGGTGCAGATGCCACAGGCCAGGTGGACCTGCAGGACTCCAGGTGAGAATTAGTTGTAAAACCACATCATTTTATTGCACATGACAAACTCAGAAACCAGGAGCAGCTAAATCTTCATAAACCTGCTGCATCAGTCTGTTTTGTTGCTGTCATACACGCACGCGGGTGGGATGCGTCACTGGCCGTGGTGCTGGGTCTGGGGAGCGGGGACTGACCTGCTCTGTGCAGCCGGACCTCGGGCTTCAGCACGGCATCGAGCAGCCTCCTCTGGCGGCAGACCTCCCGCTCGGACCGCTCCACCCGGCCCTCGTACTCCGCCACGGTCTCCTCCAGCAGAGCGACGATCTCCTCCGCGGCCGCCGTCAGCCGCTCGGTGAGCAGCGCTCTCAGCGCCGGGATCTCCGCCGCCGCTCCTCCTTTCTCCGCCTGCAGCAGGAAGTCTTCGGCGGCCGCGCTGATCCGCTCGTGGACCGACACCCGCAGCAGCCGCACGGCGCACATCGTCCCGCTTTTCTGCGCACTTTCAGCGTCCGGCGAACAAAGGCGGCCGCGGGGAGGTAAACACTGGCCCCGAGTTCCGCGTCGACGACGCTTCGCTGTCAGAGAGCGAAGCGGCGGAGCGAACAGCGACCCCTGCTGGACTGGAGGAGGAACGGGTCCGACAGGCTGACCAGACCGGCTGCTTCAAAATACTGTCCGAAATACAAATTTCAGGCTTTTGTAGTTTTACTGCACTAAATGTATAGAACAAGATGAATTAAAAAAGTACAGTCTATAAGGTAGTTAACGTCTGCTACCCAGCGGTATATAAAGTACTTCAAATTAGAAGTATATAAGGTAGTTAACGTCAGTTACCCAGCGGTATATAAAGTACTTCAAATTAGAAGTATATAAGGTAGTTAACGTCAGCTACCCAGCGGTATATAAAGTACTTCAAATTAGAAGTATATAAGGTAGTTAACGTCAGCTACCCAGCGGTATATAAAGTACTTCAAATTAGAAGTATATAAGGTAGTTAACGTCTGCTACCCAGCGGTATATAAAGTACTTCAAATTAGAAGTATATAAGGTAGTTAACGTCAGCTACCCGGCGGTATATAAAGTACTTCAAATTAGAAGTATATAAGGTAGTCAACGTCAGCTACCCGGCGGTATATAAAGTACTTCAAATTAGAAGTATATAAGGTAGTCAACGTCAGCTACCCGGCGGTATATAAAGTACTTCAAATTAGAAGTATATAAGGTAGTCAACGTCAGCTACCCAGCGGTATATAAAGTACTTCAAATTAGAAGTATATAAGGTAGTTAACGTCAGCTACCCGGCGGTGTATAAAGTACTTCAAATTAGAAGTATATAAGGTAGTTAACGTCAGCTACCCGGCGGTATATAAAGTACTTCAAATTAGAAGTATATAAGGTAGTTAACGTCAGCTACCCGGCGGTATATAAAGTACTTCAAATTAGAAGTATATGAGGTAGTTAACGTCAGCTACCCGGCGGTATATAAAGTACTTCAAATTAGAAGTATATGAGGTAGTTAACGTCTGCTACTCGGCGGTATATAAAGTACTTCAAATTAGAAGTATATGAGGTAGTTAACGTCAGCTACCCGGCGGTATATAAAGTACTTCAAATTAGAAGTATATGAGGTAGTTAACGTCAGCTACCCGGCGGTATATAAAGTACTTCAAATTAGAAGTATATAAGGTAGTTAACGTCAGCTACCCGGCGGTATATAAAGTACTTCAAATTAGAAGTATATAAGGTAGTTAACGTCAGCTACCCGGCGGTATATAAAGTACTTCAAATTAGAAGTATATAAGGTAGTTAACGTCAGCTACCCAGCGGTATATAAAGTACTTCAAATTAGAAGTATATAAGGTAGTTAACGTCAGCTACCCAGCGGTATATAAAGTACTTCAAATTAGAAGTATATAAGGTAGTTAACCTCAGCTACCCAGCGGTATATTTTCTGTTGTGTGTGCAGAGCAGTAAACAGAAGTATACATATTTTTACAGTATATATTTTATTACAAAAGTCAAATATTAAAGTAAAAATCTGTTGGTTCTTCTAAATGTCTCTCAATGGTTTTGTATTTTTGTCTTTTGATAAAACATTTGTGTTTCAATATTTAAAATCTTCAGACATTTTGACAATAAACCTCATTTCATCCGGTTTGACGTTTTACTCCAGTAAAACTTCGCAGAAACCTCAGCAAATAGTTCTCAGGGCTTTTAATTTGATGGGGCCACACACAGAGTTCAGCCCATTAAAAAACAAAGTGAAAAAGCTTTTGTGAATCGAACATTGTCTTTTTACCTTCGTTTGTGTTTGACTGGTCAGAACAACGTGGGCAGTGGAAAAGTGCTGCTGCTGAAAACGTTTTGTAGAAACTAGTGAAGTGAGAAGATTTAATAAAAAACTTAAAGAACAGAAACAACACTCCCGTGAAGTTTAGATAGGTCTCAGAAACTTTGCCTTTTCTCTGATTTTGGATTTATAGTAAAATCATGTCACTGTATTTCACAATGTGAACATTAGGGGGCGCTTTTTTGTCTGATAAAATGTGTGAAACTTCAAGATTCATCAGTGTTTTCATCCAACATAGAATAAATTGCACCGTGAAACTGGAACCTCAACCAAACGGTTCTCACACTGTACTTTTTATTTCAATCTCTGCAGATCTGTGGGCTTTTTCATCCAGGTCATCGTTTACCTGCACAGCTACAGGTGGAAAGTGGACGTCTGACCAGGTATTATCTGCTGTGAAGTTACATGTCAGGTGTTGGAGACACAGTCCAGGGCTGTGTCCATAATCACTACCGGGTCACTCATTCAGCGGTCCCCTTCTGTGGAATAAAACCTTGAAGACCCGCCCCCCATACCTGAAGGTCCAGATGGGTGGAAGACAGGTGGTCTCACAGACCCCCTTGCCCTGTTTATGTCTGTGAAGGGCTGAATGGTGAGTCCTGTGAAGGCAGCAGGTCCACACTTGGACCACACACTGATTTCTGACAGAGGGAAGAGAACCAGCTACCTCAAACTAGTATCACCATCACTTCACAGAAGGGGGGTCTATGGGACCACCTATCAGCCACTGATGTGAGGTAGTTTAATAACCATCCAGACCTGGGCTCCCCAACCCTGGCAACATGTGACACAGCAGATAAACACCTGGGACTTCACACAAAGCTTCTGGGGTCAGAGGTGAAACCTGAAGAGGGTCCAGTTTCCACCTGTGGATCAGCAGGTGAACTCTCACGCTGCAGGTTAGGCCTGAATACAAGTCCCATCACCCGGAGCTTGTCTGTGTTCTGATCTGTTCAATAAAAGTGATAAACTGATCATTCGATCAATACTGAAGAGTTAGTGCAGTGAACTGATGAGGGGTTGTGATTGGCTGAGCTCCACCTGGTCCTGCGCTGAGGTGTCCTTAAGTCAAAGGTCACAGAGGTGACCTCTCCCACCTCAGATCAGGTAACCATCGCTGGTTTCTGCTTGATCAAACACACCTGCAAAACACAGTGGATACAACTGTTGACTATTGATGATGCAATCAGGCTCCTGATCAATAAAAACTGACAATCTTCAGCAGCTTTGATCAGATTTATTAATTTGTGTCTTCATGTTCTTAATGTTTGGAAGGTCAATAATATGATCAGACAAACATATTTTCAACTTATCTGAAAAGTGGAGCGACATCATGTTGCTGTAGATTATTGATTAACTTACACATGGGGGGGGGTGGGGCATTATCACAAAGACACAAGTAAATGTGTCTGTGTGTGAGACCTGCTCTGTGTGTGTGTGTGTGTGTGAGTGTGTGTGTGTGTGTGTGTGACAGAGAGACCTGCTCTCTGTGTGTGTGTGTGAGAGAGACCTGCTCTCTGTGTGTGTGTGTGTGAGTGTGTGTGTGTGAGAGAGACCTGCTCTCTGTGTGTGTGTGTGTGAGTGTGTGTGTGTGAGAGAGACCTGCTCTCTGTGTGTGTGTGTGAGAGAGACCTGCTCTCTGTGTGTGTGTGCCCTCAGTGCTGTAGCTGCTGCAGGTTCATCAGGATCATCAGAGGCCAGACCAGCATCTGGATTTCCTGTGGACACCAAACACATCAGCTCCTCTAATCACATGACATATGATCACATGATGCTCAGGTTAGATTCAAACACTGACATGTTTAATGTGTGCTGGCTGATTTTACTGGGGGAATCATCATCTTTCTGGAGACTCAGTGTAAGGTTAGCATTAGGCTAATGTTAGCTTAAGGTTAGGTTAATATTAGGCTAAGGTTAGCATAGGTTAGCATAAGTTAGGCTAATGTTAACAAAAAGAAACCTCTGAATGTTTAACTGGGAAACAGCTGCAGCACGTCTGGACCAGAGTCCAGTGAGAAACTGGCTGTTAACATTTCCACTGCAGGCTGGTTCTGGTTCATTATTAAGTGCTGATCTGGATAAAACCTAAATGAACACAGATGCAAGAGCAAATGATGATGTCAGATCTGTTATTGTGACATTTTGATGTTTCTGTTTAATGTTCTGGTAAAACATGTTACTTCTAAATGTTGGTAAAACATTACTACAGTGACCTACAGTAACCCAACAATGATCAGGTTTCTAAATTGGTTTTGGCCCAGATGTGCTGCAGCTCCTCCGCCTTGTCAGCTCTTTCCTGATAACAGCTGAACAACATCAGGAGGCATCCTCTCTGCCTGGATCTGAACTTTGGTAGCGGCACAGTCAGGAATCCCATTACTACACAAAATTGATAGAAACAAAACAAGAGGACGTGCCCCCCCTGTCCACTGGATCCTCATCCAGGGTCTAAATCACAGACTCTGGAGCTTTTTCAGTTCATGAACTTATTTCTTCCTGTGTTTGATTTATTTATTGGACAGGAACCATATGCTGTGTGTGATTCATGGACTAATTTGTTTGAAGTGAAATGTCTTCAGGATCATCAGCAGATCAAGTAGTTTCTTGAGGGTTTTCTCTGGATTTACACATCTGAAGTTGTTGAACTCGTTTTTGCTGCTGCGACCTCTGCATTGTTTGGCTAACTGGTTTATCTGTTTATTATTTGGTTTATCTGGTAGTTAACTGGTTTGTCTGTTTGTTAACTGATTTATTTGCTGGTTAACTGGTTTATCTGTTGGCTAACTCGTTTATTTGCTGGTTAACTGGTTTATCTGTTTGTTAACTGATTTATTTGCTGGTTAACTTGTTTATTTGCTGGTTAACTGGTTTATCTGTGTTAACTTTGGTTTAACTGGGTTGCCTCTGCTTCAATGAATTTGACGTTCTTACCAGAGAAGCAGTAAGTGATGCAGCGTTGCGTCCCCTCTCCGTGACTACGCCTGTAGTTGATGTGGAAACAGTCACTTGCTCTTCCTCTTGGTCGAGGAATCTTTCACTAAATTTTTCAAGGGCCTCGTTGCTGGCGTTACCTGAAAACACCACAGCAAAGGTTGTTGTTCGGTAAACGGCAGCCTGTGGTCTGCCGAGGCAAACACCTGTGTGACTTACTATAGAAGCTGTAATCGAAGGTGGCGTTGTAGTCGATGTCATAGTCTGGAGAAGGGGTGAAGTTGTAATCCTGAGCCTCAGAACCTGGAAACAACACACAGGTGGTTAACACAAAAACACACAAACATTCAGTTCCTGTTTCTCTACACAAGTTTTGTCCCTTTATGGCAGTTTCTGGTTGTTCTGAGTCTTCTAAGATCTACTGGATCAATATGTACAAATGCAGCCGTTTGCCACTAATTGCTGTGCCAAGCCATACAAATATGGCCACAGCTGTGGAAATATCGGGAATAACGACATGGTTAGCATGCTCTCTGGTCCCACAAAGGGGTTTTTCCTGACTGAACTCACAGCAGCTTTAAGATGTGATGGAGCTGTAGAGATAGAATCCATGTGAGAACCAGAGAACAACAGAAACTACAATGCTTCCATTAAGCTGCAGACTCACATTGTGGTATCTTCAGTTTATTTGGGGATTTTCCACCTCTGCATGTATGAAAATGATTTTCCCATCAGCCTTTCATCTTGGCCACCATCTGCCTCCAGGACGAACACTGAGGAGTGTGATGTGGGTGTCTGGGAGTGTTCTGGCCTCACATCAGATTCTTCTCTGCATGTTTTTACTTTATAATTGAACACATGTTATTTGAAGGCAAAGTTAAACCCAGCTGCTCTTTTACAGCAAACAGTACGGCAACATCCTTTTCTTTCCCGTCTAAACTTATTGAAAAACTCAACTAAAACCAGAGCTCAGCAACCGAACTGAACAACATGTGGCCGCAAAGAGTTGACAGGGTCGTAGTGACTGTTACTGTTAGCTCGTTTTTTAAGTAATTACTTCCTCTTTCATGGAGAACACACACACACACACAAACACACATACACACAGACATAGACAGTGTTTAAAGACTCACCAGCAGCCAGCAGCAGGATCAGAGAGACTCCACTCACATAAACAGGCAGAAAACTGACGCAAGACATGATTCAGAAAACTGAGTGAGAGACAAAGGCAGAAAGAGGACAGAGATGTGATAGTGTGATAGTCCTGATCGACTGAGCTCTGAGTGAAGACACAGAGAAGGGGAGGAGGAGAGTAACGAGGGGAGGTCGGGGGAGGAGAGTGTGTGTGTGTGTGTATTGGGGGGGGTCTGGTTTTCCTGCCAAGTTTGTTCCTCCTCTGCCAAAACATGAGCAGAGACACAAATTGTGAGAAACTGGAGCTGAGCACTGACTTTGAACATGAAACCTAAACTCACATCAGGGCGAAAAGGGCCACTGCCCCTGAGGGGCCACATCTGTACTCACCAACCACCACACCTAGTCTGTCAGAGTGATGTCACTGTGGGTTAGGTGCAGAGCCAGTGCAAACCAAAAGCACCAACCTTAAGACATGGAAAAGTGCACATGATTTAGACAGCAGTGCAGAAGGAGCAGGATGCAGCTGGAGGAGGATTTTAAAGCAGCGTGGACGTATGAACTAGTTCATGTGAAGCTTATGGTGGATTAACACCCCGACTTCCGGTGCAGCTCGAGCTCAGCTCCTCACTGCACGTCTACATCATTTCATATTTAGAAAAGCACGATCTGTGACCCACCAGCACGCGATGCAAAGTATGTACACGTAAAGTAAATGTAGTACTGGAGTACCACATTTAACTACAAACGTCAGGTATTTGTGCACGATACAAATTTCCACATTTAGAGGCCAAAACTGAGACAAAAATTCATCTCTCTTAACGTGGACGTATTCTGAATCGCCTCATCATCACCTGCCCCTTCCCCCAGAGTCAGACCCTCCCCATATGTAACAACCCCCCCCCCTTCCTCGCTGTAGCGTCAGAAAGGCAGCTCACTGGGAACTCACAGTTAAATGTAGACCAGCACCAGGGCTGCAGGGGGTCTGATCTTATTTCTTCTGTTCACACTGAGCTCTGAGCTCATGCTGAGGATATAATTCCACCTCGTGACCCAGAGGAAACATCAGTCGCAGAGGTAAAAACCTCCTCTCCCCCTCTGCTGCAGCACAACTTGTCTTCATATTTCAGGTCAACAGAAAAGAGCTGAAACCTGGAGATCAGTGTAGAAACTGTGGGACGGTTTGGAAAAACATCACTATGGAGCTTGAGTTTAAAGGGTTAAAGTAAAACTAAACCAAAAGCCTGCGGACCGCTCCTTTAACGTGTCCTGTGTAACAGAGCTGGATGTGAAACAATAGACTCATGGGTCTGGTTTCTATTTTCAGTCTCTACCGTTCACAGTGGAGTTCACAGAGGAACCACCTGACAGTGACATCAGCGATGACCAAATATGGACATGTCAGCTAACATCAGTCTGAGCAACAGTACTCAAGTACTGTATTTAAATACTTTTTTACAGTATAATATTACTCTTTGAGTATTTTCCATTTTCTGCTACTTTATATGTGGATGTCACTACGTTTCAGAGGCAAATACTGTGACAACATTTATGTGACTGCTGTAGCTCCTTTTCAGACTTTACATGACAAGGGGCGGTGGTTTCGCAGAGTCGTGGGTTTGAGCCCGGTTGCATTTTAAAATGCAGTACAAACCCTGCACAGAAATCCGAGTCTGCTTGACACAGGTTCAGGTTCACATGGTTTAATTTCAGTAAGTGAGGCTGAAGGACGTCAAAACTTCCAGTACTTCACAAAAAGCAAAGATTAAAGTATGAAAGTAGAAACTACTACTACTTTTACTGCACTAAAAGCTGGAGTACTTTTTCACCACTGGTAACAACAGCAGCCTGATGGTTTTAATAAAAGAGGCGCTTCTGTCTCTTCACAGCTGGAGACATCAACCATGAGAGGAACCATTAGCAACCATTAGCATTCCTGTGGCTAGCATTAGCATTGTGAAAGGAATCCCAGCATGCAGACCATCAGGGTCATCAGGGACACGTTAAAGGAAGGAAATCTGGCTTTAGAAAGTCTGAATCAACCAGCAGCTCAATCTCAAGCTGCGAGGTGGTTAATTAATTCAGTTTTGACATTTTTACATCTAGAAAACAACGACCTGCTCCTGCTCTACAGCAGCTTCTGCATTAAGAATAAACATAGTCTGATATTACAGTTTGAGTTTGACTGATAAAACAGGGACAGTCTGCATTAATCTGTAAATCACCGCTGACTAACCTCCAAATCTCTGATAATTACAGCCCTGGCTGAGTCGACTCGCCCTGATCTGAGGCCAGAAACACCCCCACAGCTGATCTGTGATCACATGTAATCACATGTAGGTAGTTTTCACCATTTCATCCTAACAAAAGAAAAAAAGTGGCTGCTGGTTTTGGCTTTAATCTGGTCTAATCCAACTACTGCACCAAACTTCCTGCCAGAACGGAGGCTTGTACTCTCACGTTCGCCCTCCATTTCTTAAAAAAAGCTCTATGTCAGATTACGGATTCAAACAGTCCTGAAACCCAAACACGACGTCCATTTAAGTTGCAGTGACTTTTAGTCTTTAACTAAAAATGTTTATTGGTTTAAGTCACAAAAACTAAACTTCTTGAAGTACTGTATCATGTACTTAAACAGGTCCTTCACTTCTTATTCATTGATCTAAAATATTTCACCACAGTCCTCACTTTCAGGTTTGTCTCAAAATAAATATTGGTCCTAGTTTTCGCTGATGAAATTTTAAGTGTGTGTCAGTCTGCACCTTCCAAAGCAGCAGAGACTGTGCTGCCGTTTGTCCTGAGGAATCTGGTTCTGTGCATGAACAGAAGATTAATGAGGCTGAATGTTTTAAATGTGGAAATGCATCGTGGGAAACATGCTGAAACGCATTCAGCAGATAAATCCTGTGTGACTCACTGAGGATTCAAATGCTTCAGGTTCAGACATGAAGAAACGTGTGAACATCCTGTCTGTGAGAACCAACAACATCTGGAGACTGCAAACAAAGCAACACAGAGGAAGACAGAACACAGGAAGGAGAAAAGAAAATGCAGGAAAATAAATAAATAAAAAACAAAGGAGGTAAAAACATTTTAAAACCATGTTTCACATCAACATTATCAGTCCAATAAGAGAACTGTTATCATTAGAACATCCAATAAATTACTGACAGTCACATTCATGAAAAACCTAAAGTCTGATGTGAACATGTGTTAGCTCACACAGCTAATGTAGCTACTAGCAGCTGTGCTAACCAGCTTCCACTTCTGCTCCGTGTTTATTAGTTAATTTGGCAGCTCAGCTGCTGTTTGCTGCCTAGATAAAGATAAAGGGCTCATCTCAAACTAAATTTATACTTAGGAGGTCAAAGTGTCCGGAAATCTTTCCCATCATGCATCTCCCAGCTGACCAGGCTTGTCCTCGAGGGGTCGCCGCTCTGCTCCACGGCATGCTGGGAAAGTCGTGGGTTTCTCAGGGTTTTTATTTTTACTGTTCGATGTTTGTGCCCGAGCCTGAGAGTGTGACACCTGTTGGATTATAGTTGCTGCTAGCAGCAGGCTAAGTGACAACAGCTGAGCTCTTATTTTGAAATAAACACCATGCAGTTTCTGCAGTTTTATTTTCCAATCACAACCAGGTGCAGGCTGAGTGATGCTGCTGCATGAGGACTTGGACCCTGAAGCTCCTGTGAAAACGAAGCAGCACTAAAAGTTGTAAATTATTATCATTATTATCAGCAAAGTGATATGTTCTGGTTAAATTACTTGTCACTGATGCTCTGTGATCACTAGAAATGCTCAAACCTGGAATATTAGGAATTAGATCACATTTTAATTGATTATTGTCCATCACAAAAACATCAAAAGTGGTTTTGGCTCAAATACTCAACCTGTTTTGTTTCTTTGCTAAAAAAAAACATCTGATATTTGTTACACTTCCTGTTGTGCAGTCAAACTAATTCCTCTGCCTGTGATTTATTGTCTCCAGCAGGTGGATGCACAGATTTATAATATTTTTGTGTTTAAGTTGCTTAGTTTGGTTAACTTGATTAGTTAAGTATTACCCCTGACCTGTTCCTTTACATACCAGTAAAACACATTACACATTTTTCTCAGTGCTCTTTATTCTACAAAATTTCATGATACTTCCTGTTCCTGTGAAAAAAAAAATATAAAAATGTCTATTTACAAAGCACGAAGCAGGTTTGACATTGATTTTTCTTTCACTTGGCACAGAAACTTAAAGAAAAGACTCAGAAAGGTGAAGCAGACCCTGATCCAAGCTGAAGCCGGTTTTCAGAGCCATGGAGCCAGCAGCATAAAGAGTCTCGACATTAACAGAGCTTTTGGTTTAAAACGGCTCTAGACATGATTTTCTTCATTTAAGGTTCCCTGGACAAACTCATGAGTGTGTGGAAACAATCAGCAGCGTTTTGTTTCTGTCTGCAGGAGCCAGCTGTAATCTGATCGTTTCCAAACGTGGTCATGCGTCCACTATGGCCAACTTTGTCAAGACAAACTCCACTTTGAAATGGAGAACATTTGTGGAACAGCACTTTTATACTGGAGCTGTGTGCTGATGTGTGGCGTGTTCATAGGATGTCACAGGTTTGAACCTCAGCAGAAACCGTCCTTCTCTGTATCCTGGAAGCCGTGAAAAGACTCCGGATCGCTGTCACCTTCAAACACCAGGCGTAGAGCTGTGGGACTGTTCACCTCCTCCTGCCCCACCTGCTCCACCTTGGCCTGTCTGCCCTGCTCCATGACCAGCAGCACCTCCAGCTGCTCTGGCCCTGGTGCTGGTGTTTCCACAGGCTGGATGAGAGCCTGAGTCAGAGCTGTAACCCTCCTCGTCGCCTCCTGGCAATCCTCCACCTGCTGCAGGTTACACACCGAGCTGAAGGACCTGGGGAGTTACCATGGCAACACAGACTGTTGTTACACATTGACTGCTGACGACAGGCGATCTGTGCAGAGGAGGGAGACACGCTCCGTTATCCCCCACAGCTTCTTCTGGAAAACAACAACTTCTACAATAGAAATCTGAAAAATTTAACTAATCCATAAAAACAAGTGCTCAGACCTGCAGAGGATGTCTGTCTCCGAGTTCAGAGTGGATGCGACTTCACTGAGCCAACAGGCCAGAGTCAGAGCCAGCTGATCCGGACCCAGACCATCCAGACCCCCCTGAGACACCAGCTGAGTCCACCGAGCCTGCGGACACCAGGACCCACACATTAATACACCATAATCGATCGGTTTGCATTTCATTTGGGCAAAAGCCTTGTGATGACAACATTCCAAAACTGGAGGCCCGTCTTTTTCCAAAAACCAGCTCCAGACGCTGCTGTGAGAAGAGAGAAGCTGGAGGACCAGTGGAACCAGAGACCAGTCGACTCCTTTGTCCTTCAAATCCACTACATGTGTCAATACATCAGACAGATCCAGGTGAGCATACCTGCAGGAAGTCCCTGAGCACTGGTGTCACACAGGCGGCGAGTGGCTGCAGACGACAACTGCATCCTGAAGGGATGAAGATGAGGTCTGTGGAGACTAAGGACAGACTGTTTTTGAATGCTTCTGTCAGGTGACCTCGATGGATGTCCACCAGCAGGAGAGACGACTGTCCAAACACCACACGGGGACGCCACACCTGCATGCAGAGGACAGGGTTAACCAGCAGATCATGTGACCTGACAGGGACAACATTCCAACATGAAGAAATAAAGATATAACATCTAAATGAATCACTAGTGTAAATAATAAAATCGCCTCCTTGTCCTGATTGTATACAGACTTTGTCGATCCAGATCTGCAGCCGCTCCTGGTCAGAGAACCCTTCCTGTTGAGCCTCAAGCAGAACGTTCTTGGGGAACCCTTCAGGAACTGGAGATGGAGCTCCTCTAAAGAACAGCAGGGGGGGCAGGAGGGTCCCGTCAGATAAGGCAGCGAGGGCCACGTCAAACATAGGTCTGTCTTCAGACGAGCCAAACAGCTGGAAGGCCGAAGGGTCCTGGTTGTTGAATCTGTTCAAGTCGATGAAGATGGAGAACTCGTCCATAGAGCCCACGCAATGGGGGGGTAGACTTTTACTCTGGACCTGGGGGGGGGGACGACAGATCATTATCAACAGTTCAGAATCCAGCTCCAGACGTCACTGTGAGCAGAGAGAAGCTGCAGTGGAACCAGAGCCTGTAAACAGTGACAGCTGTTCTCAGTGTCTGGAGCTGGTTTTTGGAAACAGACGGGCCTCCCATTGTTGGTGAGGAAGAACCATGTGAGCCAGGTCAGCGGTGTGGCTCCCTGCTGTGTTTTTAATAGTTTTTGGACAACAATGGAGGTCTACGGCACAGACCCATAAGCTGAACCAGGTCTGGATTCACACAGAATCAGCAGCTACCACTTTTAAAAATAACTAACCTGAGAGCAGAGTGACTGTATGACTGCATGGCTGTTCTCTCGGATTTTCTTCGGCAGATTTCTCCTGATTCTCTCGTTGTTGGTCTGCAGACCAAGCTCGTGTCTCAGCATGAAGTCCACAGTCCAGCTGTAACAGTCCAGCTGCAGACTGTACTCTCCCAGAACTTTCCTGGCTGTCTGCAGTAGTATGTCCTCACTCACCATCAGCTGCTGCTCTCTCTGACTCAACACCCAATGTGCAATCTTCTCTGTCCTCCAGCACCACTTCCTGTCCGACAGCCCGTGCTGCTGCTGCTCGGTCCACGTCCGGATGTCCAGAGGAGATGTGCGGTGCTGGCGAGAGGCCTTAGTGACACCGTGACACAGGGAGGACAGGACCACAGAGAGCTGGGACACCGACAGGGGAGAGGCAGGCGACTGAGGAGGAGAAGAGAAGAACAACATCATCATCATCATCATCATGTGAAATCTTTGTCCTCCCTTTTTCTTCTTCGGCTAACTTTTCTGTGAATAGACGCGAACTGATGTGAGATCTCAGGAAAGACACTACGGTCAACAGAAAGAAGTAGTCCGATCATCACTCTGAGGATTTTAGAGCCCTGCAAAGTTTTCACATGCAGCTTCTTAATCTTCAACACAGCCACGTGTCATGTCACAAACCATCAGCCAGGAATATGTGCCTCCATGTGTCTGAACAGTACCTGGAACAGTTCACACTGTGTCTGACCTATGGACTTAACGTTACATCACCTGTCTCACCTGGTACTGCTGTGGGCGGGGCCCCAGGAACCTGATGGTCATAGCAGGTGGAGAGGAGAGAGGGGAAGGGGACGTGAGGGGTTTGACTGACAGCTGGGCGGAGGCCTGACCAGAGGGGAGGAGGTGAATTGGGATGAAGGCTCCACCCCCAGTGGTACCTGGTGACGGTGCGCTGTGGGGAGGGGCACAAAGAAAGAGCTGATTTGTGATCACAGCTGGTTCCAGCTGAAAAGCTGCAGTCAGATGTGAACAAGCCACAGTGTGTTTCTTTGAGCATCTTAAATGTCCAAATTACTTTGTTCTTCAGGCCTGGGGACGACTCACAACCATTTTATCGTGAGTCTGCAAAATGCAGCAAATCTAAATTAACTGTAAAAGACCTGAGAACAGACTTTCCTGGTCTTTATTAGAGTTTAGTGTTTGAGGTGTGTTTACCTGTCAGATCTGTGTGCTGGCTGTGCTCCGTCTGCACTCCACCCTGAAACAACATGTACTTTGTCACAATCATGACATGCAACGACCCGTCGTACGAAAAGTTTCCGAGAAACTGCGGCATTCATTGTCGTAGTTTTGTCTGAGGTCTGAACTACATACAGGAACGACCCAGACCAATGGCTCTGACCACCGCTCCACAGAACATACACACTGGTCTGACTGAAGAGATATAGTCAAGGTGGCATTTAACTAGAAAGTGAGTATCATGGCTGCCAGTTTACAGAGCTTCCACAGTTGCTGTGCTGTGGTGCCACCTAGTGGTCAGAGCTGTGAACTGTGACTGAGGTACTTCGGCGCCTGCTATTTATTTGTAAACTACAAGAACAAAACCGCACATGACATAGCACAGACATAACAATTATCGCTTAAATACAAATCAGTTTCTTAGATCCCGCCCTGATGGTGGTGACTTGTCTTTCTCTGGAGGCAACACCCAAATGTGTTACCTGTGTGTGTATGTGCGTTACCTGTGTGTGTTAACATGATGCAGCTGTGTTCTGGTCTCTCTGACAGGTGGTTTGCCATCATGTCTCCTCTGTTAGTGGAAAATGTGCAGAACTTGCACTTTAACATCTGTGACAAACTGAAGCGCACACACAAACACACACCAGGTGAGTAATTTCTCATCAACAGGAAATGTACAGATTGATTTGAATACTGGAACACAATAACCATCTCGTCTAAACTTTGTCTACTGCAGTAAAATCATTAGCCAAAACATTAACCAATCTATAATCAATAAAGGTATTTTTCAAGTTTGGGGCTTCTCTCTGTAATTGCTGGTGGACGTGTGAATAATGTGTTTGATCACAAACAATGGCTGTGTGAATTAACGTCAGCTGCAGGTCTGTTCTCTCTGTAAACTCTGCTGTTCTACATGTGTGGACGTCCACAGCCAGTTCCCTGAGATCCACTGTGACAGAATAAAACGACCCATCAGTACCTGGGGCTCGTCTGGAAGATGGTTTGGTACTGAGGAATCTTCCTGCAGGACGCATGATTACTGTGAAAACAACCAGACACACGTCAGTACACACACACACACACACAGGTCATAAAAACAGTCTGCAGTGTGTTCTGCTGTTGGACTGGACTGGTCTTCTACTGACAGAAGCTTTTGTTACTGATACAAATGGGGTGGACAAAATACCAGAAACATATGTCTGGACAGATGAACAGCAGCACAACCTGCAGCCTGACCTGATTAGAGAACAGCATGTGGTAGTAAAGCTCTGTACAGTTGCAGAAACCAGCCTGTTAATATTTCCTACAATGCAACATGGTGTCTTCAGATGTCAAATGCAGATATTTCTGACATTTTAAAGACCAAAGAGCATTAGATGAGTGGATTACTTGATCATGTGGTTGGCGTAGGACGTAGAGCAGCAGGTGAGGAACCTGCAGAGAGAGCAGTGGACCAGAGAGGGGAAGTGAGCCCTAAAGTCCCGAACTGAAGACAGACACTCGATACAGCGCTGAAAGGGTTGAGAGACACCGGGGGCCTCACTGAAACACAGACAGAAAGAGTAGATGGTGGGAGGGAGGTGCATGAGCCCTGAGCAGTTGTTGCAGCCATCCTGATGATAATATAAATCCTTATTCTGCCTTCTGTCATTTGTCACACTCAGACCGACTGTCTTACACTCTGTACCTGACTGCTGACCTCTGTGCAAAGGTAATAAAATGTTCAAAAGAGATTTAAGTCTCAGTCCTATTTATTTCAGATTCTCCAATGAATATTGAAGTTTCTACAACAGCAGTCACCTACAGGTCACACAGGTGTGTTACAGTTACCTCTCCTGGCTCAGGTAGTCCAGCAAGGGTCCCAGACTCTCCACTGGTTTCCTCTTAGGGGCTTCCTGTCTGGGTGGAGGTGGCTCAACATCTACCACCTGAAAGAAGAAGAACACATTGAGGCAGCTCAGGATGTGTTCAGGTATTGGGCGGCACGACTACAGACGTTTCAGAACAGATTAAGCGCTTAGTGAACTCAGACACACCCAGCCTTCACCTGCAGAAGGTTTAATAAGCAAATCAATTTAACGCTAAGTGTGACTGAAGTTGTCAAACTGTGTGGGAGCATTGTGGAATCATGGACTGCTTCATTTTCAGGGATGTTTCCTGCACAGTTGTTATTGTGCCGCGTTTTGTGTGTGGGTGTTTACATACGGACCTTGCATGGAGCAGCAGGTTTCTTCAGTCCTTCTTCATTCTCAGCAGCTCCAACCACAGAGTACGTCCTCACAGTCACCTGCACGCACACGCACACACACACTAAGACTCCAGTCAAATGCTGATACATTATTTACACAGTATTGTGTTTATCACTTTAGGGATGCAGCTGAAAACTGCCCTCACGCCGGAGGTGAGACGTACCTTGGTGCCAGGTTTGAGTCCAGCGAGCTGGGGGGGTCTGATGTGAGTTCTGTGAAGCGACATGTGTTCAACACGTTCTTTAGCAAAGAGGAAGTGGAGACGACACTTGTCACAGCTGAACACATGTTTCTTCTGAAAAAACAGAATCACAGCAGTGTCAGGTGGCAGTGGAGTCCAGCATCATCTCGCCCTCACACTTCACACTACAGCTGTCAGAGCAGTGTTGGTTTCACATACTCACTCCTGCAGTGTACAGAGCGTACACACTGTGTGTACAGTGCATTTACCTGATGTCTAGCGAAGTGCTGCTGGTAGCAGGTGTTACTGCGCAGTACTCTGAGACAGTACTGACACAGCAGGAATTTGGTGTCAGCATGAGCCTCCTGAAAGTGGGACCAGACGTCTGAGTAGAAGGACGACCTGAAATCACACACCTGCAGGATGCAGCACATAGACACAGGGTCAGTATTCTAATACAGAAGCACAGTGCTGACGTGTGTGGGGCTGCTCTGACCTGGCAAACATAGGGCATCTCTCCTGGTTTGTGGGTGCGCTTCATGTGCCAGAGGAAGGCCGGCTCACTGCCAAAGTCCAGCTCACAGATCCTACACGTTGCTGCATGGAGAGCACAAACTTCACTGGTGAGACAACAAGAGGACCCACTGACAACAACCCCACCACAGTGTAATGGAGCAGCAAACCACCATCACAGAAGTATTATTATAACAAAACAAGTGTTCCCTTATTACCACACACTCAATGTTCCATAAGACAAGCTTCCTTTATTCTGATCATTAGTAACTACAAAACAAACTTTTCATCACAAAATGAACACACAGTTCTGATCTCCTTATTTGATTCACAAAGTTCTAAGAATTTATCCTGGATCTCATATTCAACCAGTGAGCAAAAGCGTTATCTCTTTATAAAGTTCACATGTTCATCTTAAAGGTCTCCTGGTCGTAAAACTGTGGAACAAGGACGGATTTTCTTTGGCAAAGGCAAGAAGATTAAAACAGGACATCAAAAACTAGAATGTCTCCCATACAGCTACACATGGACTCGAATCAGAGTGAGTTCAGACAGAAATGATTCATCTCTTCCATTTGTGTCAACATCAGCCTGAGATCAGCAGACAAATGTTAGTTAGCGTTAGCTTCCTGCCTCTGCAGACAGTCCCATGTCTGTGCTTTGTGTCTGTTTCTGTAACCTGCTCAGATTAGTTACTGTGGGGTTGAAAAGGGGTGGATGTCTGAGCTCACTTTAAACCTGCCTCCTGGGGTTTCTGGTAAACAAACCAAATTCAGCTGATTTGTCGTCAGAACTGTTACATCCATATTAACTAGTCTGCAGCAGTTGTCCTCACATGTGCTTCCCCGTGCATAGAAAAAACAGAACGTTCATTTATTTTTAATCCTTTTATTTTACTTTTATTTTTTATTTTCTTTTATTTAAGTATGTTTTAGTGCTACTGATATTTTTGTCAGTTTCTGTCTGCTCTTTAAACTGTTAAT
Organism: Mastacembelus armatus; assembly: GCF_900324485.2. NCBI lineage: Eukaryota > Metazoa > Chordata > Actinopteri > Synbranchiformes > Mastacembelidae > Mastacembelus > Mastacembelus armatus. The sequence goes on from NC_046643.1 coordinate 22,637,957, forward strand.
GACTTTTGGTTATTTCACATTTGTTCTTATGTTCTTGCTGTTGCTAAGGTGCCTGGAGGTGACTGTTCACTCACTCTCTCTAATTATAAGCCTGTGAGTCTGTAAATAAAGCTGCCGCTGCTCTAATGCTCCACACCTATGACATGCAGGGGACCTGTAAAGTGCAGGTGTGTGTGTGTTAACAGACCTGTGGACTTGTACAGACTGTGAACAGCCTCCAGGTGGCACTGCAGCTTGAACGGAGACATGAAGTGACGGAAGCAGTGTGGACAAGAAGACACAGAGTCCATGTCCCCGTCCTGCTGAGACATGGTCAACACGTGCTGCTGCATGTGACACATAAGCCTGGGGGGACAGACGAGGAGTCAACAACAAGAAGACACAGACAATGCAGCCGGACACTGTGTCTACACAGCAGTGCTGCAGGCAAACCTTTCTTACTGAGATAATGTTTTGACTTTATAATGTCAGATCAACACAATGCATTTAGTTTCTTTCAACCACCCGTCTGTTATAGCAGCACTAACAATCACATGACCTTTAAAAAAAAACACTGCACCTTAAATAAATCTGGTTGTAAAAAGAAAGTGAAGACTGAAAGCCTGAATCCCTGCACACATTGTGTGTGTGTGTCTGTGTGTCTCACTTGATGTTGTTGCACAGCGTCTTGGGGCAGTGGATGCAGCGGTATGGCCCAGTAAACTTTCTGTTCTGTATGCTGGGGTTGATGGATGTGCGCCCGGGGGCCGAGCTGTAGTAAAAATCCTCCACCAGGATCACCAGTTTACTGTTGGGGGCGTCCAGAGGGGCTTCAGACAGGTCTGGCTGGGGGCTGCTGATGTCAGTACAGGGGACTGGGCTGGTGAAGTGGTCTGACATAAAGTCATCAGACAGTCTGTGAGTCCTCTGAAGAGGTGAGATGGGTTTAGACTGATAGGGAGATGAAGAAGAATCAGCTCAGACATCATGTGGTGATCAATACATGTACCATCAATAAATCAGCTGATTTAACCTTCCTGATCACTCAGTATCACTCAGCTGTGCTCTGATCAGCCACATTAACATCAGCAGGAACATAAACAACGTCTGTTCCCTCCACAGAGTTGCTATGCAACTGATCACTATAATTAATTCATTCATTATTGATTAATCCTGCTGATTATTTGTACTGTTTACACAAGGGCAGAAAACAGTGAAAAATGACAGCTCTTCAGAAACATAAGCATGTTTTCATATTTTCCAGGGGACAGCACAGAAAGTCTGTACATGGATTTAAATTACAGGTCATGTGATCTGCAAACAGAGATGCAGGGAACTCACAGCAGAGAGTCCTGGTCGAGTCTTGGGCACTTTATATGAGGTGTGCAGGTCTCTGGAGGTCTTGGAGATCTTCTTCTTGTCTCTGCTCCTCCTTTGATACTTGTTTTTTCTCCTCAGGTTCTTGAGACTCTGAGCAATCGTAGGGCTGCACAGCTGGAGGAGACAGATATCACCAGCAGATAATCACTACGTTTTTTAGCTCTGATCTGAACACATGACAAATCTTTTTCTAAAAATTCCCTTTGAAAAGTGCAGGTAATGTTTTATTTGGCACATTTGGCTTTTGCTCATAGCATTTGGCCATGTACTGAACTAATCTCTGCTGGCAGAACGCTGCATGCACTTCCTGAACACAAGACATTACAAACCGTTACCCAGCAGCTGAACTTACACACAAGAATCCTCGCAGCTCTGTGATCAGTTTGTACTGAGCACCACAGACAAGACAGTCAGGAGGAGAGATGGGTCCCAGCTCACCTGCAGGGAGACAGACAGACACACCTGGTTCATCTCTTCAGGGAAACAGAGATCCCTATGTACAGGTGCTGGACTTTTCACACATGGCCTTTGGTTTTTTAGTGTGTGTTAACATATGGATCAAACCTTTGCGTAGAAGTTTGTCACGAGCTGCAGGTCTGCCTTTGCTGTTAGGGGAGGGTTTAGTTATGGAGGAGGCCCTGGGTGGTGTCTTTTGGCCCATCAGACTGGAACTGGGCTTAAAGTTCATGCTGTGGTCACTCAAAACCTTCTGAGCTGCTTCACCTGAGACAATGCCTGCAGCATAGGAAAACAGGAAACAACAGCTGCAACAATTAGTCAGTTTATCAATCAACAGGATTGTCAATCAATCAGCAACTGTTCTGATAATAAGTTCACAGCTTTAGTCATTCTTTAAGTAAAAATATTTACTGATTCTACTGAGATTTACAGATACTTTTCTTTGTCACACATGATGTTAAACACGTGAACCTAACAGATGATGAACCAAAGACAGAGAGGTGGCACTGAGGTGTAAATAACGATGCTCAGCACGGACACTGTTCCTTGTTTTCAGCCACATCAGCGAAGACAATACAGACGAAGACCCAGGCTGTGTACCTGTGATAATTGGGGTAGGCTCAGCATCAGGTGCAGGTGTGACTGTCAGGGGGGCAGTGGTGTTGATGTGGTGAGTATTTACAGGACTGTGGACTGTCAAAGTGACAGGGATGTGAACTGTGGTGAAACCGCTGGCTGAACCTCCAGGATGAGAGCGCAGCTTCAGCTCTGCACCTCCACCTGCAGGAGCAACATGGAGAAGGGTTAAAGACCACAGGGTCCAGAGCTTTTAACTGCATTACACAGTCTATCTGCAGAGGGGCACAGACACTGACTCACAAAATTAACATCTCTGACAAGTCTCTTGTCAGTGTTTTTTGTAGCTTTATACAAACATGATTTCCCATCATAATGATGATGCTCAGGTCTTTTTCTTCTTCATCATATATTTATCACCAAACACTGTGGTTCAAACTTCATTTGTAAACTCATGCCCAATTTTATGTTTCCAAGGTCAGGTATGATTGAGCAAAAATATTTAAAGAAGAAGAAGCTCCACTGACCTCCAGGCTGCAGGGACACGAGACGACCATTCACCATAAAGCCCAGAAGAGCTCCTGCAGACTGAAGCAACACATGGGAAATTATGAAAAATACTACAGACAAAAACTGATCACAACACCACATGACTGAACTAAACTGCTTCCTGTTACCTTCACTGTGTTGTTGACTATGGGGGGGCTGCAGTTGCTGACCGGTTGCACTGGGATGGGGATAAATCTGACTGGTGGGGGATCTGTTTCCTCCTGCTCCTCCTCCAGTGGACTGGCAGCAGCCTCTAGGCCTGTGCACACAGAGTGCCATCTGAGTCTCCTTTACTTTATCACCACACTTCAATCATTGCACAGATTTTATTCAGCAACACATTAAACACATTTGACTAGTTAAAAACAACAACTGCCCTTCTTAGTTTCTGAAGTGAGAGTTTGGTTATGCAGCTCAGCTAGCTTCTCACTGCACACACTGTTTTTGCTGGCATTTAGATTAAAAGTTTTATAGATACTTTTAACTGCACAATGTAATTTAATATCAGAAGTTAAGTGAATACATGATTCACAGGTCAAAGTGTGACAAGAATATAAATAAAAATCAGCAGGGATAATACGGCCACAAATTATTTACACATTTTCAATCATATTTCTTCATCTTCCCAGCCGCTTATAACAATAACATCTAATCGTCTTATTAATTTGATTCAGTTACTGGAGATATAGCATCTGAAACCTCAATGAATAAAATAACTAACTTATTTAAGGTCCACAAAAGAATTTTACATAACATTTTAGATCTGGAACAATTGTGCAACATTTTCAAATCAAATATAAAACAATTTATAACTAACGTTTTTGTTTACAACAGGCTGTCTTTTTAAAACCCTGCAGATATCCTGCTGTAACTCTTCACCTTCATCGTCCTCCTCATCTTCATCTTTCTCTTTTGACTGAGACCAAACCTCCTGCTCCTCTTCTTCACACTCCATCAGCAAGTCAGCAGCACCATTTGATGCACTCTCCATCTCCATCATCAGCTCCTCACCAGCAGCCAGGATACACCTGTCATAAGGAAATACATTTGTCATTTTTTCATCATGTTGCTGTGTATCAAATATCCAAAACCCTGCAACTATTAACTCTTTTTATTTGATTCATCTGTCCAATATACTTTTTAATTCATCAAGCATATCTGCTTGGAAACTGACTCCCATGAATGTTCAATCACCATAATTGTTGCAAAATTATTTTCTTTTGAGTTATTAATCAACGGTTATAGTTTTCATTGTAAAAAAAAAAGCATATCTGGATTTTTAACAATCCAAGCTTCTTATTTTGTGTTGGCAATGTTGATTGCAGAAGCTGGCTGACTGATTAATGTGCTGATTAAATCATTATTTAAAGAAGTGGCTGAAAATATACACTTCAGTATTAATGAACGGGGACCTTAGAGTTGCAAATAAAGCAGATTATTTTTCAACTGGCTAATGACTGATACTGTAAGCTTTACTAATATGAGAATTTATCATTACTAACATACTTATACAGTGTAAATGTCATTAATGAAGTATTACAGTTTCTAAGCTCTTAATGTTGTTTTTTGGCAAAACAGGATCTCCAGCCAACACTTCTTGGGATTAAAAGTGTGAACATCTGTAAACTGCTGACACACTTATTCTACAGGTTACAGCAGTTTGTTCTATTAATTACCAACACATTCAAACAAAGCATAACACACAACCGCACTTACATTATTACAGAAATAAAGTTAATTGTCATTGTGTGATCTTTTTAGAGATGCTAGCTCAGTTAGCTGTTATTTAGACTGCTCACTTTCGGGTTTCCACTTTTACAATATACCTTTTAAAAACGCCTAATGTCTAATTTAGACCTAAGCTAATAACTAATCTGGTTTTAATCTCTTTACTCCGTTTTTATTTTGACAACGTGGAAGTTAATGTGAAGTAGCATGGCTTCACTGGAATTAGCTCGGTCAGCTAGCAAGCTAAGCTAGCAAGCTAATGTCCCATTCAAAACTAATTAGAAAACTTTATGTGCACAGTGTAGCTACAGGAAATGCCCAAATGCACAGCATCCTTCCACACATAGTTTCTGTCTACTTATCAAACTGGAGATCAAACCAACAAACTGGGAGTGTTGGTTTCTCCCCCACTGCCCCCCCCCCCCCTTCCATACAGTCACTTTAGCATTCTGCTAAAGCTAATGCTAACAAGCTCACATGCTAACTAACTCGGTTACTTTAACACCTCTGCATAATATCCGCTTTAAAAGTGAAGGAGGCATTCGCTTACCGTATCTGGAGCGTTTATATGTTAAATAGATATTTATTCCGCGAAAATGTCACTTTTAAATTATGTCTTTTCAAAAAAAACCTTAAATCAGTTATCTGCACAGACAAGGAGCAGTTAGCACAGCGCAGCGTCAACGCTGCAACTGCCATATCCCTCCGCCACGTCGCTGTGAATGGTCACGGTATTGAATGAAGGCGGATGAATATCTGCTCATGGGTGTCCTACGGCCGCATTCACGTGGTTTTAAAAATGTGAGAAAAACTGACCGCAGTTATTCTCTGACATTTAGCTGCAGGTGGAAAATAAACATAGAAGAAATAAACAAACAAACGCTGTTGGCAACGTCCAGCCTAATATCGCACTGAGCCAGGCTAACAGCAAGCTAAGAGCAAGCTAACATCACACACAAAGTTGAAAACGACATAAACTGATCTGAATCTCACAACATGTAATTTAGACTTTTCCATCTTACACAGTCTAAACACTCAGTTCAGGACAAAGTTCGGTTTGATAAAGTTACCGTGGTCATTGCTCTGTGCAGTCAAATACTGGCTAATGTTAGCGTTAGCAAGCTGCGGGATTTCACAATAAAGCTGCTACCATTAGCAGCATTATAGTCCCTGGGGAATTTACGGCTACCGTTGCCATGCCAACGGTAAAACCAGTTAGCATGTTGCTAACTTAGTTAATCAAAACACAAATATCACAAGTTAGCTCGTTAGCTCGAGTTTACCTTAATACTTTAATCGAGTCTCAACTGACTTGTGAGCATTGAAGTGGAAATAACGTCAATAATTATTGATTAATTGATCAATATCTGCAGATATGTCTTTATGTTGTTGAGGCAACAGCTAAGCTAGTCAGCAATTTAGGACACAGCGAGTGGTTTCTCGTCTAGCTAAATTATACAAATATTCAACAACACGTTTGTTTGTCCCCAATAATTGTCTGACAACGTGATTGTAATTATCGTCAGACCCACGGTTAAAATAAAAACATACTTATTCAGCTAAAATTTAGATGACTTGCTAACTCTGCTGCCGATTTGGCAAATTAAAACATTACCTGAACAGGTAATCGCTTGTCGTTTATGAATGTTTCACACAAATTTCCATAATTTCTCTTGAGCCTCAGTGATAAAATACATTGAACTGACCTCTCGCTGTCCAATAGTGGACTTTCTTTAAAGCTATGGTAATATTTTCTAATGAATGCCCAGATTAGACTGTTTACTACGGAAATCTATGCATGAAAATTAGTTTGAACTCAGTTTCAAAAATCACCAATTCATCCATCAATTCACACTTAAATATTCAATATATGCATATTATTTAATAAAATTATTGGTTCATATTTAAAAATATTGTATGGATTAACTATAGTGGGCTTTTGAGTGTTTTCCTCACTAACGCTGGTAAAATATTTCCCCTATGATGTTATAACTGCATATTGCTGCTGTATTTGAGCACATATCAATGTTTCACGGTATTTCTAGAGAAAACTACTTGTTATTCCTTTGTTTATTTGACAATCATCATTACTGGTCCCTTTGCCCATGAAAGTGTTTTTACATACAAGTCATGATAACTGAAGTTTGGTTATAGGCAGCTACAGTAATGAAGACACCGCCAACAATAAGGATTAAAAATAATACTGATACTGATACTGTACAAAGAGTTTATGCTCCTAATCAATTACATATAACACGCTTTGTACGTGGTGACGTAGTACCGTGCGTAAACGTAACGACGTTCCGAACCCGGAAGTCAACTCGCAGCAGTGTTGCAGCAGCTGAGCGGAACCACCAGAAGAGACGGGAAACTAGTAAGGCTGTGGTTACTGTTGTTGTTGTTGTTGTTGTTGTGTGTCAGCGCCGCCATCATGAACGTGACGCTCGCGGTGAAGCAGTACATCTCTAAGATGATCGAGAACAGCGGGCCCGGGATGAAGGTGCTGCTCATGGACCGGGAGACGGTGAGACACCGCCGGTACCGGGACTGTGGTAGTTTCAGTGTGTAGTACTGGTCCTGTGGGGTAGTAGTACTGCTACTGTCAGATAGTACAACTGTGAAATATCACATTGCGCCTGTGTGTGTGTGTTACAGACCAGCATCGTGAGTGTGGTGTACACTCAGTCCGAGATCCTGCAGAAGGAGGTTTACCTGTTCGAAAGGATCGACTCCCAGAACAGGGACAGCATGAAACACCTGAAGGCCATCTGCTTCCTGCGACCCACCAAGGTGCAGCTGCCAGACTGCCTGTGTGTGTGTGATAATAACACCTGTAGTGCTGATCACTACAACATGACCTGTGTGTGTGTGTGTGTGTGTGAGTGTGTGATAATAACACCCATAGTGCTGATCACTACAACATGACCTGTGTGTGTGTGTGTGATAATAACACCTGTAGTGCTGATCACTACAACATGACCTGTGTGTGTGTGTGTGTGTGTGTGTGATAATAACACCCATAGTGCTGATCACTACAACATGACCTGTGTGTGTGTGTGTGTGTGTGTGTGTGTGTGATAATAACACCCATAGTGCTGATCACTACAACATGACCTGTGTGTGTGTGTGTGATAATAACACCTGTAGTGCTGATCACTACAACATGACCTGTGTGTGTGTGTGTGTGTGTGTGATAATAACACCCATAGTGCTGATCACTACAACATGACCTGTGTGTGTGTGTGTGATAATAACACCCATAGTGCTGATCACTACAACATGACCTGTGTGTGTGTGTGTGATAATAACACCCATAGTGCTGATCACTACAACATGACCTGTGTGTGTGTGTTTTCTGTAGGAGAATGTAGAGCATCTGATCCAGGAGCTGAGGAGACCAAAGTACAGCGTCTACTTCATCTGTAAGAGACTCACAGCTGGTCGAAGACCCGCACGTGAACTGATGTTAAAGGGGCAGTTCAGCCAAAACTCGCAGTCTGTGCTCCGTGCCCTCACAGGAATAGTCAGCCAGTCGATGACGATACACTGATCAGTTTCCATATGTGACAGTACCTGAGTGTTTAACAAGTACTGCTGTACCCACAGGTGTGCACAGGGACAAACAGCTGCTGGGGTGTGAGTGTCTCTGTGTGTTTGTGTGTTTCAGACTTCAGTAACGTGATCAGTAAGAGTGAAATCAAAGCTCTGGCTGAAGCTGATGAACAGGAAGTGGTGGCTGAAGTCCAGGTGAGTCTGAAACCTTAAACATTCTACACACACACTCCTGAGGAAACACTGATGAGGTTAATTTCACTCCAGTCCAGCAGCGGACGTCCAGATGTGGAAGAAAACAGATGTTTACATATCGATCATCTGTCAGCTGTTGTGTTTCTGTGTCTGCAGGAGTTTTATGGGGATTTCATCGCTGTCAACCCTCATCTGTTTTCCCTGAACCTACAGGGAGTCTCCAGGGTAAGAAACCAGAACCCCCGCTGCTTCTTCAGGTTCTACTGGTTCTATTGGAGAGCTTTGTCTTTTAGAGGTGCAGGTGGATACAAGGGCCTAAAGGTGAAAGAAGTGAGCTGGACCTGCAGTTTCTAATTTGAATGAAACTTAATGAAAGGATTAAAATTGTCAATGTTGACAAAAAGAGAGAGCGGTAGTGTCGAACAAACACAGAGTTAAAACTGTGGATGTTTGTAGGTGGATGATCTGTGTGTTCAGTTTTACCACAGCATCTCAGACACGTCTGAGCTCAGAAGAAATTACATTCAAACAAGCTCTCTATGGTTTTATCTGAGCTGTTCACACAGCAGACAAGCAGCAACCCGATCAATCATCACCTGATCGATCAGGTGATGATTAGGGCTTCAGGACATCACACAACCAGCGATCTGTGTGAAATTCAGCCCAATCCTACAAAGAGTGGTGGTGACACATTCAGGGCATTGGCTCTTACTCTGCTGACTTTGTAAATCAGATGAAGTGGCTCATCTGTAAGAACCAGGCCTCAGTGAGTGACCATCTGGGTTCAGTTTGACAGAAACGTCATCATGCAGGCTGCGTCTCATTCCTGGTGTTTGTGTTGATCTGTGTCAGGGCCGGAGCTGGGAGCCCTCCATGTTGTCCCGCTGTACTCAGGGTCTGACCTCTGTCCTCTTGGCGCTGAAGAAATGTCCAATGATCCGCTACCAGCTGTCGTCAGACATGTCCAAACGCCTGGCCGAGAGCGTCAAGGTTCCCTCCACATCATACACTTCTGCAACAAGTATTTATATTCTACTGCACCACATCAGAGAGAAATACTGCGCTGCATTTAGCTGCCAGACGCAATTACTTTCTCCTCTGCATCGTTCAACGACCTTCACATCTTTTATTCTAAAATTGACCCAATAGCATTTGTCAGTGTGGTAACAGTATTATCAATGCAAATCAACTTATTTCAATTATTTTCAGTTCAGAAAATTCATTTTCATTTTAGTGTAACAACCTGCATCATTCTGTTTTTAAACAGCTTGAACTGTTTGTATGAAAAAGAGCATGACTTCCACATCAATGCATCAGCGACAATAATTATATTAGAAATACAATACTAATAATAGTGCTAAATGAGGGACTTTTATGAGTAACGGTACTGTTACAGCAGTAAATGATGAGCATTCTTCTTCCAATTCAGCAAATCATCACCAAAGAGTATGAGCTGTTTGACTTCAGGAAGACTGAAGTTCCTCCCCTGCTGCTGATCCTCGACCGCAGCGACGACGCCATCACACCCCTGCTTAACCAGGTGACCAATCACAGCACTGTGCTCTGTGACATCACCAGGTGTTGCACAGAAACTTGGTCACAGATCCTTAATTTCCTGCAGCTGTTTACGCAGAACACGTTTCTTCTTCTGCTCTCATACCGATGAATATCTAGGAATTTTAAGTCATTTCCATGATTATAAGATCTTTTTTGATAATTGTGAGATCCTTTCTTCTCATAATGATCAGACCTACGTGTTATTTTGGGGAGTGGATGCACTGGAACAATATGATTGGACCTGTGTTACATTTTGATGTGACCATAAAATCATGTAAAGCACACAGAATGTTGTCCATGAAATGCCTGTGTTCACTGTCCTGTAGTGGACCTACCAGGCGATGGTCCACGAGCTGCTGGGTCTGAACAACAACAGGATCGACCTGTCCAGAGTCCCTGGGATCAATAAAGACCTGAGAGAGGTTGTGCTGTCTGCAGAGAACGACGAGTTTTATGCCAATGTGAGTCTGTAGACACTGTCAGAAAAGTGAACATCATATATACATCAGAGCAGTTCAGCAGGTAGCAGGTTAAACACTGATCCAAAACTGGAAGTGAATGTTAAACATCAACAGCTCACAATTACCTGCATGTCATGAATTAATCCAGAGACAGCTTCACTAGAACAACTAGGACTACACGTTGTGTAACACTGACTCACAGTGTGTGTGCTGTGCATTAGAACCTGTACCTGAACTTTGGAGAGATCGGCACCAACATAAAGAACCTGATGGAGGATTTCCAGAAGAAAAGACCTAAAGGACAACAGAAGCTGGAGTCCATCACTGACATGAAGGTTGGAGCTGCCTGAGGTCTGTGAGCACTGCTCTCTGGTTGTGAGTCTTCACACTGTTTCAACGTGTCCTGTGTCCTCTCTGCAGGCGTTTGTAGATAACTACCCTCAATTTAAGAAGATGTCGGGCACCGTGTCCAAACATGTGACCGTGGTGGGGGAGTTGTCTCGGTTGGTGTCAGAGCGTCAGCTGATGGAGGTGTCGGAGGTGGAACAGGAGCTGGCTTGTCAGAACGACCACTCCAGTGCTCAGCAGGTGACAAACACACCTCACACGTTCATGTTCACACACTGTCCTGCAAGGAGCCGCACAACCGCAGCTCGACTCATCATCTCTGTCACATCTTCCATGTGTTTTCAGAGCGTTCGCCGTCTGCTGCAGAACCCGCGTCTCTCGGAGCTGGATGCCGTGCGGCTCGTCATGCTCTACGCTCTGAGGTATGAACGCCACAGCAGCAGCATCCTGCCGTCCCTGATGGATGAGCTGAGCAGGAAAGGAGTGTCTGAGCGGCATCGCAGGGTAATGGCCTCATCATCAGTATTAAGCTCTAACTGGTTCGTTTCTACCTGGTCAGACTAACCAATGAAATTAGTTCAATAGGTTCACCAGCATTTCACCCATAGCTGCTTCACTCTGAAAACAACGGTTCTAAAGAACCAAAACGCCTGAAAACTTGAGTGTTCAGGCACATTCAGCAACAGCTGCACCAAATAATCAGTTGTTAGTTTGGGTCCAGAGTTAAACGAACGTCTGTGTTTCAGATGGTTCAGTCCGTGGTCGAGTATGGAGGGAAACGAGTCAGAGGAAGTGACCTCATCACGCCCACAGATGCCGTCGCCATCACCAAACAGTTCTTCAAAGGACTCAAGGTACACACACATTACACCCTAGCAACTGTGGTCACCATAGTAATCACCTCGTCCTCCATAGCAACCGCTCCCCAACATCCAGTTATACAGCTTCAGATTCTTACCCGGAAACTGAAGCTGTTATCCATCATCGTCTGTTCCTGTTGGGGAGGAAACTTTTGCCCTCTCACACTTTTATTTCAAATAACACTTTGACTTCAACTGTGCACTGTGGAAAAACACCTTTGCACCACCTGTAAACACATTTAAACACCTGTGTGTGTGTGTGTGGGTGTGTTTGTTCAGGGTGTGGAGAACGTATACACACAGCATCAGCCACTGCTTCATGACACCCTGGACCAGCTGATCAAAGGTCGGCTTAAGGACAGTCAGTTTCCTTACCTGGGACCCAGCAGCCTCAGAGACAGGTAACAGACCTGACACACAGGTAACACACACACAGTCAGCTATCGGAGCTCAGTGAAACTCAGCTGTGATGCATTCAGGGAACACATGAGGTAAGAATGTCAGGATGAAACAGCCTTAATGCCCCACACCTGAGGCCCTCACTGTCTCAGGTGTGGGGCATAAATATGGGACAGCAGCTGCACGGACGTGTCCAGATAAGAAACGTCCTAGTGAAAGTGCAGGATGTTCTGAACAAGACGATAGGATGAGAAACTGAAGCAGGAATCCCTCAGGAGCCTGATGTGTGAACATGTGTGTCAGACCTCAGGACATCATCGTGTTTATGATTGGTGGAGCCATGTATGAAGAAGCTCTGACCGTGTACAACCTGAACCGCAGCACACCTGGAGTTCGCATCGTGCTGGGAGGGAGCAGCATCCACAACACCAAGAGGTTAGCAAGACACACCTGTAACACAATAAACACACAGTAATACACACAGCAATGCACACAGGTATATTTGGTGTGTTTTCAAGTTAAAAACTCTAATCTAACCTTCTACCTGAACGAGAATTACCTGGGTCTCTTCTTCTCTGTCTCAGTTTCCTGGAGGAAGTGATGTCAGCAACAAGTCACAGCAGCGACCGCCCACAGGGAAGTGGTCGCCATTTCAACAGGCGCTGAACACTAATACACAAATGTACATTCCCAACATTTAGTGATTGTTTCTGTCTCCACCCTGTCTGCCTGTTCACATGGGCTGGTCAGAATATTAGGAACACCTGTGAATATAACGTACGTCAGTACCGAGGAGCCAGTGTTGATTAACAACAGAGAACAGGTGGACCTGTCAACATTAACCTGGACAATAACGGTTTTTCTGACAGTTTCAGTTCATATTTCCCGTGATCTGCTGTCCAAAGTGATTTGTCCGCCCGACCTGTTTTACTTTGCGATGTCTGTGTGCAAGAAAGAGTAGCTGCTGTTTTTGGATCTCATTATTGGATGGAGTGTCCCTTTAAAGTGTCTGTGAGTTTATGAATGTGAACATTTAAAAACATCAATAAATAAGAAACACAAAACTTCAAATCATTTCTGAGAATTCAGTGTTTTCCCACATTATACATATGAAATATAACCCTAAACCTTGTATTTCCAGTATTTGGAGTTTATGGATTTGTGTTCATGTCCTGTTGTATTGTTAAGCGTGTGCGTTAGTTACCTGCTGACCAGGTCCCTGATAGTCTTGGAGTTTGGGTGGGTCTGGGTGTGAGGATGAAACAAGTGCACACCCAGGATGGAGAACTGCCAAATGAGATGGTAAGTTTGTGGGAAATAACTGTACTAGGGAATAATCCTTGTAGTAGAACAGGGACGTAAGAGAAGTTGTTTGCATCTGTGTATAAATGGAAGCCCTCAGCCCAGTAGGAGCTGAGCAGCTGGGAATACAGCGAAGTGTCTGTGTACTTTGTTCTGCTCCTTTCCTTGCAAGGAAATAAAACCCAAAGCTTCTATTCAATTCAATAAAACCTTTAACTGCAACGCTGTATCACCTATTCTAAATATCCTTATGTAAAGAATGTGCACATCATCACCTTCATTCCACCTCTTTCAACAGAACGTCTTACATATTACATGTTTGCATTAGTATAGGTTTTATTTGACATATAATAAAACATAATGTTGCTTTGTTTGTTTATTGCTTCTCTGATATAGATAATTTTCTTTTTAAAAAAAGAGGAACAATAAGTACTCTTACAGTGAACTCCTTTAACAAAACTATTTTAGAGAACTGAAGTTGCACAAGACCCTTTGCCCTAAACATCTCAAAGTTTCACTTCTGCAAAGTTTGACCTCCAAAATAAATAAATAAATAGACCACATATCAGATCTCTGTGGGACTAAAGTTGGACACAAGTCAGTTAGACCCATGTCAATAATTAGTAATGTCAGTAATCACATACTGTGCACAGACTCACATGGTTTATTAGGCACAGAGCACTTACAGGAAGCAGCAGAGAGCAGCCGCTGACCTTCGACCTGACATCGGAGCATCTTCTTTTCCTCCCATCAGTCTCGTTCCTGGTCAGAGGACAAACACCACATCCTCTGCACCGTCCGAGTCTCTGAGGCTGTAGACCTGGAGCCCTGACAACAGACCACAGGTGGGACCTTTCTCTTTCATCCTATTTATCATTTTAGAGGTTTTCATTTTATTATTTATGTGTCGCAGATTTATCGACACATTCGTTGATAAATAATAATAATAATAATAATACATTTTATTTCATGGCGCCTTTCAAACACTCAAGGTCTCCTTACAGAGAGAAAAAGGAAGCATACAGCATGAAATACATAGAGTGCATTAAAACAACAATAAAATCAACAATGCATTAACAGAGGGCCAGAATGTAAAGGCAAAAGTGCGGAGCATCCAGGAAGTGGGCATGTACAGCAAGAGCAAATTGAAACACAGAAACCCAGATGACAGAACAACAAATATGAAACAATATGAGACAATATGAAATAGGCGGAGGGTGGTAGAACATCACGGGCTGCTTTGAGAAGTTAAGACAGTTAGGTGGAAAACGCTATACGGAACAGATACGTTTTGAGTGATGATTTAAAAGTTGATAAGTCCGGAGACGACCGGATGCGATGAGGGAGAATGTTCCAAAGTCGGGGCGCAGTGTGGCTGAAGGATCTAGCGCCCATGGTGGCCAGGCGCGCTGTAGGGGTGCAGAGGAGAGTGGAACTGGAGGAACGGAGAGTACGAGGCGGAGAATAGATATGAAGTAGATCAGTGATGTATGGTGGGGCAATAGAGTGGAGGGCTTTGTAGGTGAGAAGGAGGATTTTATAGTTTATACGGAAGGACACAGGGAGCCAGTGAAGTTGTTTAAGGACAGGGGTAATATGATGTGAGGATGGAGTTCTGGTGATGATTCGGGCAGCAGAGTTCTGGACAAGTTGAAGTTTATGAAGTGATTTGAGAGGTAGACCAGTGAGGAGTGAGTTACAGTAATCCAAACGAGAGGTGACAAAGGCATTAACGAGTATGGCCGTGCTATCGATGGTGAGTGAGGAACGGATGCGGTTTATGTTACGGAGATGGGAGTAGGCCGACCGGGTAGTGGTATTGATATGCTGAGTGAAGGAGAGAGTACCGTTTAGGATGACACCCAGGCTTTTAACTTGGGGGGAGGGGAGGACAGTATTGTTGTCAATTAAAATGGAGAAGGTGCTGGTTTTAGAAAGGGTGGATTTGGTGCCCACGAGGAGAATTTCAGTTTTGTCGGGGTTGAGTTTCAAAAAGTTATGGGTGAACCAGGATTTGATATTATGTAAGCAGGTAAGGAGGGAGGGAGGGGGGAGGGTAGAAGATGGAGCAGCAGAGAGGTAGAGCTGGGTGTCGTCTGCATAACAGTGGAAATTGATGTTATGTTGCCTAAAGATATGTCCGAGAGGAAGGAGATAAATAATGAAGAGGAGGGGCCCCAGGACAGAGCCCTGGGGCACACCACAACTGACAGTAGAGGGCTGGGAGTGGAAGTTCTGGAGATGGACGGACTGGGTGCGGTCAGAGAGGTAGGAGGTGAACCATGAGAGGACCGAGCCGGCTGTGCTGATGGAAGCAAGGCGATGGAGGAGAATATTGTGCGAGATGGTGTCAAAAGCTGCAGTTAGGTCAAGGAGGATGAGGATGGAGACAAGGCCAGAGTCTGCGGCTACTAGGTCGTCGTTGGTGATTTTGACCAGGGCAGTTTCAGTGCTGTGAAGATGGTGGAAACCAGATTGAAAGTGTTCGTATAAGCTATTGGCGGCAAGGTGGGTATGGACCTGGTGGTGGACAACTTTTTCAAGAATTTTAGAGAGGAACGGGAGATTGGAGATAGGGCGGAAGTTGTTAAGGTTCGCAGGATCGAGGCCAGGTTTTTTTAGGATTGGTGTGATGATGGCTGTCTTGAGTGATGGGGGTACGATACCAGAACTGAGGGAAGTGTGAATAATGTGGGTAAGATGAGGAAGGAGAGAGGGGAGACAGAGCTTGACGAGGTTGGTTGGTAGGGGGTCAAGTTTGCAGGTTGAGGGTTTGGATTTGAGGATCAGTGAAGAGATAACCGTGGTGGGTGGAATGATAAAACTCGAAAGCGGGGAGGATACTGATAGACAGGGTAGGGTACAGTGGAGGCAGTTCGCAGTGTCACAGATGGGGGGAAATTGCTGGTGTATATTTTCGATTTTTGATGAGAAGAAATCCAGGAAGTTATTGCACAAGGTGGTGGAGAGTGAGGGGAAGAGAGGAGTATCGGGAGGGCCCAATAAATTTTTGACAGTGAAGGTTTTGTGGGCAAAATGTGTTCAGCTCTGAATATTTCTGGCAGCAGATTTATGCTTTTTTGACCACACGATATGGCGAAGTATTTCTCTCACTTCATAAAAGCTGTGATATCTAAACAGCAGGTATTAACCAAACTGAACAGGTTAATCTTGACTTGCTCCACTGATGTAAAGTAGCCTTTTTGCTAATTCTGGCATATTTACATTGATGTGTTAATTAATATGTGCTGTCCCTTTTAAATAAATAAGAGAGAAAAATTAACTGAATGTATTAAGGTTCAGCTATTCATCATATTAATAAGGTTCAGCTATTCATCATATTAATAAGGTAGTTATTTATCAGTTATGTGCAGTTATTTATGTTTAGGGATCAGGGCTCTGACCCAGGACCCTTAACACATTTTCACTAATTCCTCTTCTTTTTGACTCTGGCAGTTTGACCCTCAGGTTCAGCATAATGGTGACAAGAAGTTGGCCTTTGTTCCTCTTCTTACTTCTGTGTGCTGAGCTTCACTTTAACCCCTCGCTGGCCTACTCACTGAAAAACTGCACTTTCGCCTATTACAACAATGCGGTGGAGCCCTGGGTTGGATGCACGGGCCGGAGCCTCACCTCCGTTCCTGATGACATTCCCAAAAATGCAACCTCTCTAGATCTTAGCTTCAACCTGATTTTAAGGATCCACAGAGCAGATCTAAGCAGTTTGTCCAAGCTCAGATATTTAGAAATTGGAAATAACGAGATCTCAGACACAGATGATGGAGCTTTCGCCGACTTAGCAGAGTTAAAGCAGCTTGATATGGTTTCAAACAACCTCACCAAACTGAAAGACAACATGTTTCAGGGACTGGGGAACTTAATTTCTTTGTCTTTGGAGAAAAATTATATTAAATACATCTCCCCACTGGCTTTTCAGCCCCTGGTCAGTGTACAGAGAGTAATACTGAGATACAACCGCCTACAACAAATGAGCGATATTGTGCCAGTCTTTCAGATGCCAAACTTACATGAACTGGTCCTTGATTACAATGAGGTGGCCTCTTTCCAGTCAGACGATCTCTCTTTTGTGAACTCAAATCTCAGGTCACTATGGTTAGTTTCTAATTTACTAACAAAGTTCAGCATCACCAAAGACATTTTCCCTCAGCTTCAGTCTATCCATCTAAGCACCAACACTGGCTTCGAATGGGACGTAGCAGAGCCAGCCTTCCTCAGGAGCCTCGTCATGCTGGACCTGTTCGTGTTTGACATTAGCTGTGAGATGTTCAAAGTGATGCTGAACAGCACTGAGTCGCTGCAGGTGCTGTCACTGAGCTTTATGGAGTACAGGCAAGATGAGGCTCTGATAGACGTTGCCTGCAAAAATCCTAATGTGACAAGTCTCAATTTGAGTGGAAATGACTTTGTCAGCATCAACGACACATTTCTACATTCCTGCTCGCATCTCACTGAACTCTCTTTATCTTCTAACTTTCTGGAGGAGCTATCTGAGTTCTCACTGTCCTCCATGAAACAGCTCCAACATCTGAATCTAAACCAGAACTCCCTGAACACGGTGCCGCTCGCCATCAGAGGCCTGTCTGCTCTCCAATTCCTGGATCTGAGCTCAAACTTCATCGGTGTGTTGGGCTGTTCTGACTTTCTGAATCTGTCCAGTCTAACAAAGCTCCTTCTCAACCAGAATAGCATTTCAGTACTCAGAGCATGTGTGTTTGAGAATCTGAAGCAGTTGAAAGTCTTAAATTTGAGAGAAAATAAAGTCCATGTACTTGTTGATTTCTTCAAAGTGAAATTACAGAAACTTGAAGTTTTGGATTTGCATGGGAATAACTTGAGGCAGCTCAAAACTGGCGACTTCACCAATCTTACTTCCCTCGTGTCTTTGGATTTAGAAGGGGCCACATGTTACATGATCCATAAGAGAGCTTTAGAAGGACTGAACCAGCTGCAGACTCTTACCATTACACCCTTTTTTTATGATACTATATCTTTCACAGGAATGCCATACCTAGAAAATCTCAACCTCCATCTGAAATCTATAACTGTAACCAGAAGTTCTGAAGCAAAAAATAAGTCACATTTTTCCAACTTACATTACTTGAAGAACCTGATGATAAAAAATGTTGATCTGCATTTTCAAACCTCCCCAGACCTGCTGAAAGGTCTTAGGTCTTTGGAGTCCTTTGTAGCAGACCAAGTCTTCACAGCATCACCTCATCCCGACACTTTTAAATACACCCCTCACCTGACTAGTCTTCAGATAATTCAGAGTGACCTGACAGAGTTAAACCCTGAGGTGTTTCTGCCAATCCCAAACCTGCTGAATCTCAATCTGTCCAAAAACCAGCTTAGGTCTTTGGACTTTCTGGCCCAGGTCGACCTGCCAGCACTCAGATATTTAATATTGAGCAACAATGAGATCAGTGTGATCAATGAGACGGTCTTCCAGTCTCTCCCTGCACTAACATACCTGGACCTGGACAATAACCCATTCATTTGCGACTGCTCTAATGCCGGCTTCATCCAATGGGTGAAGAGCAACAACCAAACTCAGGTTGTTAACGCCTACCAGTACACCTGCTCTTTTCCTGAGGCGGAACACGGACAAAAGCTGCTGGACTTTGACATCGGGTCCTGTTGGATGGACTTTGGCTTCCTCTGCTTCATTTCCAGTACTTGTCTGGTGGTTCTGACTCTTGTCACATCCTTCGTCTACCACTTTCTGCGGTGGCAGCTAGCCTACACCTTCTACCTGCTCCTGGCCTTCCTCTACGACAGCAGGAAGAAGAAGAAGGGGGCTCCTCATCAGTACGACGCCTTCATCTCCTACAACGTGCATGATGAGCCCTGGGTTCACCGAGAGATGCTTCCAGCGCTGGAGGGAGAACAGGGCTGGAGACTCTGTCTGCACCACAGAGACTTCCAACCAGGTACAGGTCCAGTCCAGTTCTAAGTGACAAACCCACACTGTAGTCAGGGCAGCAGAGCTTGAGAGAGTTCATGTGTGACCTTAGTCCGCTGGTAGTCATGTAGTGGACATGTGATGCCTGCAGTTGCTCCTACACCACTAATGTGGGTTTCACTTCAAATAATTCCTGTTTTCCAGGAGATAGTTTGGTCTCAGCATCTTAACTACAGCAACAACTGTGCTGTTGGTAATGATGGAAGCTGTTGGTGACTGACAGGCCTCTTGCTCTCTGCAGCTCCTGGACTCACACTGAGTCGGACTTTGGGTTAGCATTAAGTAGGTGTATGCTACAAATTGGCATCCTACCGGCTGCTGTTTCCACTGAGGTACGGGTCTGGGCTTCAGAGGCTCTAATGCAAACCACCTCGCTAACACAGAGCATCTCCAGCACGTGGGCACAGCGTGACACTTCAGGCTTTGGCTGAGTGACAAGAAGCCGTTTGCCTACATGTTGATTGTGAGTAAACCACACACAGACGGTGCACTGAGGAGCTGGTAGATTAGGGCTGGACCCAGGTCAGAGTTCTCCAAATACAACTTGAGATGTTAGTTTGGGCTAAAGAGTTTTCAGCGGAGGCACTGGGGGTGGACTTTGGTTTTTGTTTATAGTCCACATTGTTACTGATGCTGCCACATTATAAAACCCTGAACAGTAGCAGCCAGGATGTCAAACCTTGTGTTTTCTGTTTGCATTGGCATGTTTAGATGTAGTTCTGATCTCTGGTGTCCTCTTCCTGCCTCACACGTTGTTGTTTTTTTAAGTACAGTCACTGCAGCGAAGGGTTTCACATCCTTCTTTCAGCTGCTAATCTCTGAATGTGTGATGCACTGCATAGGTGCTCGTGGTTTGAGTCCAGACCTGACCCTGAACAACACCAGTACCAGCGTTGGTATTTGCATTGAGCTCAGTGTCTCTTTAGTTTCCTGCTGAGTTTAGTTTTGGTGCTTTCACACAAAAAGTGTTGAAGCAGAATATTTTAGTAAAATGCATCAGATCGAAGGTGAAGTTGCTCAGTACTGAGTTAAACAAGCAGCTGAACACACGGGTCCTCTGGTAGATTCCCAGGGTCTATGGTCAAATGAATTTTTTTATTTGGTCGAAAAGGTTTTACATCAAATGTTACTCCGGCAGCAGTTACACCGAAGCTCATGGTCTTTTTTCAAACAATCGCTTCTTGATTTCTCATGTTTTTAGTCCTGATGGTGGCAGATTTGATCTTCTGTACCTTGGTGAGCCCACAAGTTAAACAATTTGGTTTCCAGGTGAATCTTTAATGGTGCCAGCTTGTCTCCACAGGTAAACCCATCATTGAGAACATTACGGACGCCATCTACGGCAGCAGGAAGACCATCTGTGTGATCAGCCGCCGCTACCTGCAGAGCGAGTGGTGCTCCAGGGAGATCCAGATGGCCAGGTGGGGGCGCTGCCTTTCATTGATCTGTCTCTTGTCTTAAAATTATGATGTATGGATAAAAATCAGTGAATCCAATTTATGGATTGTTCTATGAATAAGTTAAACCAGAACTATCTACTCTCATCTCACATCTTTCCAAACCTTCTCCTGATCTGTCCTGGTCTCTCCTGGTCCTGCAGCTTCCGCCTGTTCGACGAGCAGAAGGACGTGCTGATCCTGCTGTTTCTGGAGGACATCCCGGCCTGGCAGATGTCTCCGTACCATCGCATGAGGAAGCTGGTGAAGAAACGCACCTACCTGAGCTGGCCTCAGGCCGGCGGACACTCGGGAGTCTTCTGGGAGAACGTCCGGAGAGCTCTGGAGACCGGAGACGCTCCCATGGAGAACACGAATCTGCTGACTGGACCAGGACAGTGAAACCTGAATCACAGGCCAATTATCAAACAGTTTGTACATGCCACACAAATTCCAGGGTAATTATATATGATTTATTTTCTGTCTTCATATATATAAAATCTGTCCCTGCTTGACTTAGGGTCAGATGCTGCTAGAACTATAGCATGTTCTGACCCAAAATACCACAAGGATCAGCAGGCTGAATTACACTTTGGATTTTTACTTTATTTTCTTACTGTGATTTGTTTTGTTGGTCTTGCTGT
This sequence comes from Mastacembelus armatus, assembly GCF_900324485.2. NCBI lineage: Eukaryota > Metazoa > Chordata > Actinopteri > Synbranchiformes > Mastacembelidae > Mastacembelus > Mastacembelus armatus. Next base: position 22,659,365 of record NC_046643.1, read on the forward strand.
TTTTTTTTTTCTTTCAACATGTTATGGTTCTCATATTACAACTTTCTTTTTAACTACTTACCTGAAAATCCAAAGACAAAGCTACAGGGCCTCAGGTCCACGTGCACAGCTTCAACTTCATACCATGTTCCCAGCCAAATAAATACATTTCTCTTTTCCATGGCACTCCTCTTTTAGAGACAGCCTGCACAACACAGCCACCCTGTGGCTAAACCTATTATTACAGACAACACATGCACAGAATTCTGCACGAGCATATAAGATGCTTACATTAACCTGAATTACTGTCACCTGAGACCATGTTTTGTTCCCAGATGAAGTGTCTGCCCTTACAGTGTCTGTCAGGGCTGTCATATAGCTCAAGATTAGAAGGTCGTATACAGACAGGAGGGGTCACCAGTCGAAAGCCTGCCCTTTTATATGGAGGGGAGACATTTCTATCAAGAATTAATGAATTGAGTTCTGGTACCCCAGTGAGGTTTTACACCTATACCTCTTTCCTCTAACCCTGATCAGAAAAATTTTCATTAGGTATTTTGTAGTATCTCAGTTTAGTCCTAAACCCTGTTTTTAATATACCTGCAGTGATTATAACTCATCAATGCAATCTCCAGAATCCATCTCTATTTCCTGCAACAGAAATTCATGTACCATTTATTCTGAAGGTAAAAAAACAAGAACAAAAACAGGACTGAATTATATTTTAATTCTTCACTACAAAAATGTGAACAAAGTCGATATTTTATCAAAAACTGTCATAAACAAAAACGCTACCAACACACAATTGAAAATAAATGATCCGAGGAGCAGTAGGTGACGTCACATGCAAAAGAAGACTTTGTTTTCAGCATCAGGAGATTTTCTGAAACACAAATACCAAGTAGATACCTAGACAGAACAGAGGACAAATAAAGTTTTAGTTCTTAATAAATAAGCATTTGTTTTTAAGCCATGTTCGCTTATGCTGCTCAGCAGGTCACGCAGCTCTTTCTGGGCACCACCTACATTTTCTTCGATCACAAAACTGCTCAGAGGCTTTAAGGGAAACACTGGTGTGACATTACTGCATCACAAAGTCAAAATAGTTTCTACACAGCCATAAACTTGTAAGCGTCATTTCTCTGAAGTGACATGAGATAAATTCTTATTCATTTAGTGGCATATAAATAAACTGAATCGTATTAAATTCAGTCTGTTTACCATTTAAACCGTGACATAAAGTGAGAAACTTACTGGCTGCTTCCCACTCAGATCTGCTCAGAGTGCCCTGCACAAAATCAGACAGACACTGTCAGACCAACAGGACCGAGCCACATTGAACCAGTGTAGTGTCAGCACACTCACCACAGGCAGTTTAACTCCAGCTCTGCCACAGTGCTCTCTAGCATGGCAGTACTCTTGCTGACTGTCTGCAGTCTGTTGACCTACTTCCTCACAGGGAAATGGCTGAAAACAAGTTTGACGTTACCATCATAACTACATTCCCATTTACATGATAAATAAATATGAAGTACATGCTGCTATAATGTTACTGCACATAAGTTACAGGTCCTTTTTGTTGTGATTACAAAACTCATCATTATGACCGATTACCTCTAAAGCCATCATCTTCATCATAAGTCTGCGATGATGCTCCTTCTTCACTTTCTCCTCAAAGTACTCAGAGAACCTGTGCTTCGACACCAGACGCATGTTGTACTGCTTCGCCATGCTGATGCAAAAACAAGTGCAGTTACATCTGAGTTTCACTATAGAGAATTAATTGAGTAGCTCTACATTTAAAGTGGTTTTAGTCACTGTAGTCAATGGTTGTTTGCTTCCTTACTTAAAGATCTTCTGCACTATGAAAAACTAAGAACAGCCCCTAAACACAAATGGTTTATTTAGCTCAGGTCAGTGCAAAATGTTTTTGGCATTTTGTTCATTATGTTTCACGGAAACATTTAGGAGGAATAGTTACTGTTCAAAAAGAGGGAAGTAGACGAGGAACTCTGGCACATTGACGACGTCCTCAAGGCTGAAGTTATACTGACATCCAAACAGAGGATACGAGCCTTTGGACTGAAAGGAGACTTTAAAAACCTCATTACCAAACGACAGAGAGTCTGACGCCTCCAAACGCTTCCTGCAGAGGAGAAGGAATATGAGGAGATCAAACTGAGAAAACACATCATCGTTGTTATAATAACCAAATCTTAATGTCTCCAAAATCATTGTTTACCTGAATATTTACAAAATCATTTTCATCTGAAAACATGATCATTCATATGTCATATTAATTCATATTAATTTTTGGTATCGACAAAAGTAAATCTGAGTTCTTACACAAGTTCAAAGGCATCTGGTGTGGTTCCAATAAAGAAACCTCCAGGTCTGAGACGCTCGCAGGCGTTTCTAAGCATCATGTCGGCCTTCTGTTCACTCTCAAACGAGTAATGATACACAAACTGACAGCTGCAGATGTCAAACATCAACTCAGGGTCATCCAGCTTCTCCGACAGCACCTCCTGCACAGACATATATACATCATCAGACGCTGCAGCATTACCTTCCCCTGAGATAAACTGATCTATGTGTCATAGCTCTACCTTGGTGCAGTCGGCAGTGATAAACTGAGCATTGAAGATTTTCTCATTCACGTGACTTTTCTTCTTCATTTCTTCGTAACGACTCTGACACTGCTCCACTGACACTCCTGCGATATCTGGAATTATTGTTTATTTGTTGATTAATTACTAATTATTAAGTGCTTAGTAACATTAAAATGATTTTGACTTTCTGTTAGATCTTTCTTCGGGTGACTTACAGCCGATGCTGCTATGACACGTTACATGGAAACCTATCACAGTCACATTTTTCAATTTGAAATTCATTTTTATTCCTGCGGAAGTGGCCTTTAAGCTCAACCACGGTGTCAGTCGGTCCAGGACTGTCTGGATGCGAACTGGGCTTCTGTCCTGGTGAAGAATGGGTGACTGCTGCACTGATCAGGGTGACCCCACCTGTCCAAACCGACCACATCACCACAGGGATGTCGTATTCTTGTTGTCATGGTGACGGGTGATTGTCTTTGCCTCAACAAGTACAAACTCAACTTGGTCCAGGTTCAGTTTTAGGTGGTCAGCTGTTTTAGAAATCTAGAAAAGCAGCTGACAAGGGTCAATAGATTAGAACTGAATACCTGCACAGACCAGGTGATTGATCCCTCCTCTCCTCCATTTCAGCAGGTCTCCTCCTTTACCGCAGCCGAGGTCCAACACAGACACTTGTTGGGGCCCCTCCCCCCTCACCTGCTCCAGGATCTCACCTGTCAATCAAACAACCAACCGATCAACTTCAAAGCCACTGAAACGTTTCTGGCATGTCAGGTGTGTTTCTTTGATTAAAAAGGACTAAAATCAGTAACTAGCAGTAGTTACCTGCAGACCTCAACACACCTGCTGACAGCAATGTTTTTAAAAGAAACCACATTAATGTAAATAAAGCAGCTTCTCTAAAGTTGGCAACCTGTAGTTTGAACCTGGAAATGGGTGAATATTGATTATTAACTGTATCACATTCAGATTTACATTTTCCATTAATTATTTTCCATTGATGATCAAAGAATGGAGCTCCTGATCCGTGCAGTGCACAGCGGTGTATTATTGATAATATTGATTATAACTGGTTACCGATCAGAACGCTCTTCAGCCAGTTGTTGAAGTTCCTCATGAAAAAAATTCTGCTTCGACTTCTAGCTGCCAGCCCGACCTCCTGCAGACTGTTGTAGTGACTCGCCACTTTCACGCTGTGATCAGTTGCCTGACAGATCAATGACATGTAATCAAGAAGTTTACACTGTGATCAATTACCTGATGAATCACTCACAATAACTTCAAAGACCATTGGACAAAAGAGGAAATCTGATATTTATGTATTTATTAATTATCAATAATTCTTCCACATGATGATTTACAACCCACTTGATCGGAGTAACGAACCTCTTGACATTAATCGTCTACAAATACTAATTCGAACAGAAAAACTACAGCTGGGCCTCAGCTGTACTTATCGATCACCTGATCACTTCCTTTAGAGAAGAGACTCCACCACAAACAGTTTTCTGGTCATGCAGACATGTTACAGAGTGATCTGGGTTAATGACAATCTCTGCCAGAGCCCAGTCCAGTGTAGTTTATGTGGATTACACAGTCCAAGAACTGGAACCAAATCAAACCAAGACCATACACATGAATCATCACTATTGATACGTTCTTAGTATCAATAATTATCATCAGTCAAAATGTACCTGCTTTTTGGACGGTGAGGTCTCATCATCATCCTCATGTTGTCTCTTTGTACCTGATTTCCCTTTTCTTTCTCCTCCGTCCTTCACCGGTTCTGTCCTCACAGACTGAAGCTCCATGTTTCTCCTGAAGACACAGACACTTAGATTAGACTTTCTGAAAGATCACAGACCCCGAGACACAGACACAAACACAGACACAGAGACACAGAGAGAGAAAAGTCCAGTCAGGTGTCACTGGTCTGACTGGACTTTATACCAGTAACTTACTGGGAAACAAACACGAGCTGCTCTGTTGACTGAGCTGTTAGCGCTTAGCATGCTAAGCTAAAATAAAACACGGCTGTGCAGAGTCTGGGATCAGCCGGACCTGGTGGGAAACACTGACCCGCTTTAAACTGGTCCGCTGGTGACACTGACAATGAAACTCTCCGGTAACGTTAAATATTTACGACACAACAAAATAAAAACAAGTATACTCACGGTGCTGCGCCGGACGTACTTAGAATAGCTTCTGGTTGTGCTTACGTCACATTTCTGCGCCACATCACAAACATACGGGCCAGTGACGCGCCTTTGTGACGCCAGTAAGGTGTGCGAGCACTAATGTGTCCAAACATCAGTAACAAATCGATAATCGATCATTCTTAGATTAATGTTTAGATACACGAATATTTACTTCCAATGTAGTTTTAAGTCAAAGCTGGAAAACCCTTTTTTATACTGTTATGACTGTTCTTACTGTTGTGTCACTACAGACATCCAGCAGGTGGCGCTGTCATCCTACTCTACTTTCAAACCTAACCATAAGGTGTTGTCAGAACTCTCCTTACTTGTGCTTGGCTCTTGGCCTGAAAAGCATCTCCCCTTCAGGAACGTTCTGTCTCAGGTTTATGGACTAAATTCAACCACAGTCACTGAGAATCAGACAAACAGACGCCACCGTGCTGTGGATGTGGCTGTAATGTCGGAGTTCCTGTCAGGCCCATGTCTTTGTGCTGCTGCCAGAAGGAACAAGTCGTTTCCAGGATGAACGTGGGCAGTCGACCATCAAAACCTACCTCCTGATGTTAAAGAAATCACGTTGAACCCAGTCACCAGGGTCTCAGTCTGGATGGACTGAATCCAGTTGCAGGACACACTATAACCATGGTAACCGGACACACTATAACTATGGTAACCAGACACACTATAACCATGGTAACCGGACACACTATAACTATGGTAACCAGACACACTATAACCATGGTAACCAGACACACTATAACTATGGTAACCAGACACAAAGAGACGCACTCAAAAGACCTAGGAGATGTAAAATATTAAAAAATTCAAGTGAAATATTGATGAGAGGTTTGTGCCAAATCAATTATGAGCGTCAACTGAAGGAAAAGTCTGATAAATCAGTCAACTGGTTAAAACCAGCAGTACAATGAAAAACCTGCAGTTTTCTTGCTTTAATCAAAGATAAAAGCAGCATTTTACGTGTCTGCTACATGAACTTAATGACTCTGAGATGGTTCTGTGTTTACGTTGTGTTAAAACAGGCCTGTACAGTTTTCTACACTGATCCATCCATGACGTGTTGTGCTGCTGTAATCCTGCTTCTCTTTTAATGCTGGTGACTGGATGAGTTTATGTAGACAGACACAATGTGCTTCAGTTTCCTATCAGCTGCTCCTGGATCAGTTTCATACAGTGATCCTGTCTGGTATGTCTGTAATTCCGCCTGTGGATGGAGCTGGGAGAGATAAGACTTATTACTCTGCTGGCAGATGCTGTGATTGTTATATCAGTTTTCCTCACACAAATCCAGAAAACTATTATGAGTCTGCATTCTTCACTTTAATTAAAGACACAGCCTTAAGGTCATCGTGTCATGTGGCACATCAGATAGAATGAACCTGCCAAACCAACCCTTAAGCAGTCTGACCTTTAACCTCATATTCAGCTGATTAACATAAAAAGAGGACATGCTGAGTGTTCATTACTGGAAGACCAGGTATTGTCATCTTCTCATTGTTTTCTGTTGACGTGTCAATTCTTTGTTCTGTTCCTTAAATATCTAATTAACACAGTCTTCAAATGACCTTTTGTGTCCAAACCACAATCTGACACATTTAAATATTTAAATTCTATATTTAATATTATTATCCTGTTCATCTGCTTCCAGTATCCACTGTCTCGTCCTGTGTTTCCATTTATACATCCTGCTATTTATACTGTCAGTGAAACCACAGAAACAATAATTACGGTATGTCAGGTATAAACCAGTGTTTTTTTCCGGTCGGGCTGGGTTTTAGATCTGTCCTTCCTCCTGTGGGACTCCCTCAGACAGATGGAGGATGGAGGAATGGGTGGATGGATTGATTAATGCATGGCAGCTCTATAAACATGTAAATCTGACCTTACAAGGTTTCACAGCCACAGTGTCGACTGAATGAAGCAGCGCTGCTTTAAAAGACTTCACCCATTCAGTCCAGTCTCAGTTTACACAGAAAGACGTTTTCAGACAGAAGAAGCTTTGATACTCAAATACCACACAGTCTCCCCCTATACACTCCCACTGCCATTATCAGTGTGTGTGCGTGTGTGTGTGTGTGTGTGTGTATGTGTGTGTGTGTGTGTGAGGGGATCTCCAGGAACAGTAGCCATTCTACCTGCTTTCATTACAGCAAGCACTCACCTGTATTACCTGCATGTGTGCGTCACTGTGCTTTATAAAGGTGCACAGGTGAGTTGGTTGGACAGAATCTATCAATATTTTTAATAATGTGTTTGTGGAGAAATTTGTTTTATTCTCTTGAACTTGAAACACTAAAGGCAGCTCTAAGTTGGATTTTCTGATTTTACAGCAGCTTTTCTAAAACACTGTGGCAAAGATATGGACACAAGTAAAAAACATTGTTTTTTGTATATTTCATTAAATATTTGCTTGTTGACCTTTTGTAGGGGTTGTGTGTTTATGGTCCACCACAATGTTGTGGAACGAAACATGAACAATATGAACAAAACCAGTAAGTGGCTTGCATGAGACAGTGTTTCACAAAACCAGAAACAAGGAAGTGAGTTTGGCTCACAGTTTGATGGGCGGCTGATGTAAATGGGGAAACTTGCCCAAAGTTCACGAGTGTTGGTTAAAGTTGTGTTTAACTGAACCACCGACCTAAAATCATGAAACAACAATAAAACTCAAAATAAGTCCCATTTAAAGCATCTACGTCAACATGTTAATAACGTGGATCACGTTGAGGATTTACAGTCCTGGCTCTAGTCTGTGGTGGTTTAGGGCCACTCTGGTTCAGATCCGCCATAGATCTGGATCCAGGTGAAGTGTAGTTGTTCTGCTCTGATTGTTGTCCAGGTTCTATCAGGTGGATCTGAGTCTGGTGAAACCTGAGCTGCTGTTAGGGGGATTCCCTGAACTGTGTGGTCCACTCAGTGACTGTGTGTGCTTTTGCATCCTTATGAGGACCAGGGTGAGTTTCCGCTCCACAGGTTAGGCCTTTTCCAAAACATCAGGACCTTTAACACACTGAGGTCACGTCTTTGAAGGGAGACCATTTCTAGAAAGATGAAGGCGTTTGTGTGAAGTGAGGGCATTTAAAACAAGGTGAACATAATATAAAGTCAGATTCTACTGTTGAGTTTATTGTTCATGGAAACACTAAACAAAAATACTAATGTGTGTCTTCTTCAGCTCCTCCTGCCAAACATTACCATGGAAACCTGAAACGCTCACACACACAGTAAAATGCACACACTCTCTGGTCCGTCCTCTGCCCTGGTGACATTTGGGCCGATATATAAACCTCCTCCAGATCCTCAGAGCCAGAGGACTCCTGCAGCGCCATACTAAAGTACTGTGACACTCACCTGTCTACCTGCCTGTTGCACCGATCAGGGACCTGTCTGACCTCATAGCATCATGCTCATCAGGTACGTTCGTTATGTTTTTATTATATTTCAGTCTGTTTGCAGTGAAAAACGGGGAAACATACAGGTGTCCCACAATGCAATGCTGCACAGAAAGACAAAGTGGAGAAACAGGAAAGAGCGAAACGGGTTTAAATGTGATTTTCAGGTTTGATTTAATCACATGTGTGCTAATTGTGCTTGTGACTTCACATTGCAGGAGGTCAAAGGTCAGAAAAATTCTAACAGAATTTGACTAGTTTGTCAAAATAACATCATTTAAATGAAAACAGACAATAAATCAGTTCAATCTGTGTTTGCATAATCTGAATTTATTAATTAATTTCAGATCTAGATTAGAAATTTCTGTTCCATGTTTTGAATCATTATCTGGTTTTAATCATCTTCATTTGTTCATTTGACATTTATTCAGTCAAATTCCAGTTAATTCATTATATCCACAATCTGAACAACATGATCATTTCTTATTTCTTATTTCTGAAGTTCTAATGATACAAAAACTTGGTCCTGATCCTCATAGAAAAGTAAAATAAGAATAAACATAAACAATGAAAATATGATCTACATGTGTACAAAGGATTTTATAAAACAGTGTCATATGTATAGGGGCCTTGACAGGACACTAAGGTTTTCAGACTGATTGTTGTGTTTGTGCTGCAGGAACGTTGTTCTTCTGTTCTCTGTGTTTGTCCTGTTGGTGGACGGAGGCCTCGACACCAACGGTGAGATTTAAACTCAGATCATCAATTTTCTCTCCTGACCTGCAGCAAATTAGATGACACAGTTTGATTGGCGGGTGTTTGATCAAACATCTTGTGTTTGCAGATGTTGGAATACAAAACACATCCACAGGTAAGTCACCTGCCTGTCTCTAATCTCTGATATACTGGAGCTGTCTGTCCTCTCACCTGTCTGTGCTCTTCACTTCAGTAGATAAAGATTCTACGTCTGATGAGGCACCTACAGGTAAATCAGCATCAGTCCACTTCAGGAACGTCATCATTAATCTGAATGATTTGCAATGAGAGCCAGAACAGTGACAAATAAAATTTGACACTGGAAAACAAAATTGGAACTGACAATTAAAACATAGAAGCATTTGTGCTGAGCAAAAACCTTTGCTATTGAAAAAATTATTAATACTGAAAATTCCTGCTCTCAGGTTTTTTCTGTCAGTGTTTTGGCAGAGAGGGGTGGGCTCTGAGGGGCAGATATCAATATTAATAATAATAATATCAATGTTTTATTTTTCTGTTGAAATGTTCATGATGTTCCAAAGAGCAGTATGTGCAGTTTAGATCTGATTGTTTCATATGACTGGAACATATTTGTAGAACCTTAGTTTGTCTCAGCTTTGTTGATTAAAACGTGTGAACCTGCACATAAACACATTTTTTAGTTAAGACTTGAACAGGATGAAATTGTTGTTGTTAATATGGGAAATAATGTTGTCGTTGTCATTTCAGAGAGTCTGAACGCCGTCTTTCCTGGACAACCCGGTAAGACCCAGAGTTTGTTGTCCGGACCAGACTCACGGTTCTGTTCCCTCAGCAGGAAGCGGCTGCTCCAGAGCTGCAACTTCAATAAGCTGGAGCTCAGCGACACAGTCACAGCATCGTGTTGTTAGAAAACAGCTGCTGCTGATAAACTAGAATCTGCTGTCACAGATAAATCCACGACGAAACGATGATTATTCTTTAATATTGATAGTCACCCAAATAAGTGTAGAACATCTAACAGCTGCCACAGAAAATATACCTGAATTGAATTTGTCATTCATTTGTCAGTAGAAGATCACACACAAGATCTCATTTGCACAATTAACTGATACAAAATATGACAATTTTAACAAGAACTGATATAAACAATAAGAACTGATATACGCAATAAGCACAAAGCCAAATCAGGTCCAAGTGGAAGCATCAAGCTCTAGGTAGAAACTGCCCTTTTCTTCCTGTGTTAGTCTGCCATCTAGTGGTCACTGTCTTCACGTCTCTCAGCAAGAAAATTACACTAAGAATTATTAATGGAATCACCCGTTATGTCCCTGCTGTCACAGTTTGGGACTGAAATTAAAACAAGATCTGTCCAACACTTAGAACTTTATTTATAGCACATACGTTTCCAAATCTCCTGGTTTTACTGGATCAGTTCCAGATAAATTTCACCTCTAAAATCTGAGTTTTTTTGTTTTCAGAAGAACACCGTTATTATGGAGGAGGAGCTTCAGGTAGGAACATGATGACGATGACGATGATGATGATGATGATGATGATGACAACAACACTAACATCCATATTGATGTATATCTCTCTAGTCATTCATTCATCTACTCATCTTTCCATTTGTGAAAACATTGACTTGGCCATGATTTTTTTTTCTTTGCTTTAATGCAGTTTCCTCATTTGTTCATTCAGTTAGTTTGTTCATTCATTTATCATCTTGCATTCATTTGATTTTCATGTTTGTTTGTATCTGCAGCAGCCAATCAGGTGACAGCACCTGGTATGTCCTGATTTCTTTCTTTGCCTGTGATCAACTAAATCATAACTTAATGATGGTCACTTGATTAACTGACTGATTGATTGATTTCAGAACCTGTTGCAAACAGTGTGGAAGAAAAAGACGGTGAGACCAAAACTTTCTGTTCATTACTGAAATATATTGTATTATACTACATGATAACACTATCAGGAACTACTCCAGTGTACTACACTGTAGCAGACTGTACTCTGTACTACACAGTACTACGCTGTATCATTAACATACTGTACCATATCTTAAGGGGTACCACCTCAGACACTTACATAAATGAAACCAGGAAACTTTAAAACTCAAATTATCTTATTTTTCAGTACATTGTCACAAACAAGTCAATAATATACATCAACACGTGATAAATAAAATAAACATATATGTCAAACTTTGAGGAACAGTGGGACTCAGTGTTTTTATGTCCCACAGTGTAGGTTTAAAACTATTTCATTAATAAATAATGCACATAAAATATTCTGTAGCCACCTGATTGACTCTAAATCATAATATGCAATATAAAAAACATTAATTAATAGAAACACAATCACAGGGGTTGTTCTTCTGTTCCAACTGTTTCCACTGCAGAAGATGAGAAGTCTGACTCTGAAGAAGGAGGGAAGAAAAAATTCAGCTCCCCATCAACCAAACTTCAACAAAACCACGTCCACATACTACAGAATCCCACCCACCCAGTTCAAAGCCCCGCCCTCCCTCCTCAACCAATCAGACCCCAGCCAAAAGCTGCTGTGAGGACCCGACCGTCCAAGAGACGATCTAGGACCAGCCGCCGTTTATCCATTTAAGCCCCATGAACGCACAGATACACGACGTGGTGACGATGAAAACTTTGACTCCGATAAACCGACAAAAAAAAACACGTTACACAGCGAAAGATCTGTTCATCTCCAATCTGAAAACTAAAACAAACTAAATGCTGCAGAGACACCCAGACATCTGATTGGTTGATTGATTGATCACCTGATTGTTTGACGGCACACGTATGTTAGCAGAGAGAAACTAGTGCAGGAGAAAATCAAGTTATTTGAATCTCAGCTCTGAGAAAACTGACACCTTCATGAATTTATTGTTTGGTGTGTTCGTGAGTTTGTGATGATATGTTTTTTCATCTCTCCCCCTGGACTCCTTTAGACCTCACTATAAATCTGGTCAGCTCATATGTTTTATTCCTTCATAACTGTCTGACTGCGACTGAAATAATGGGACATGATGTTTGTTGTTTTTGTTCCCTTGTCTTGATTTATTAAAGTTAAACTGAAAAAACACAACTCATCAGTCTGTGAATTGGTTCTCAGACCCGATCAGGTCACGTTACTGCATCCTATGCCCCCCAGAACCCTCAAATTGATTATTACTGATTATTATCTGTCTTGATGCTTCACTTCGACAACTGGTCTGAGCTGAATGAGCAGGTGCAGGTTTTTATGTTAATGAGTCGAGTTGGATCCAGATTGTATTTAGACATAATTGCAGGTGTCTGGTTGGTTCCAGTTTGCAACAAGTTTGTATAAACTGATTAGCGGGTTTATAATGGACATACAGACCCAAACACACAGAACATGTTTCCATTTAGCAGAGATTTGGATCAAACAATTGGGCCCTGTGAACATTAGATTAAAACATGTTGGTCAGTCAGTCCCATATTATGCTTTTTAAATGATGTAATACTGAATTAAAATGAAATCCAGCTGACCTCTGACCTTCCTGGCACCATTTAATTACCCAGAATTCCTCTTCCTCTGATATATTTCAGGGTCAGCCTCACAGAAACATCGTCCTCAGCAGCTCTGTCTTTTCTAGATGAACCTGCTCATCAGCTCTTAAATGAATAAAACTTGTATGTTTATGTTTGTAAATCTGATCAGACCACAGGTAAAATATGAGAACGTGAAAATGAAAAGCTGTGCTGCTCATCCTCCTTCACTTCCTGGCCACACCTGCTGGTTATTATTTTGGACAGGTTAGGTCCCCGTTCTGGAGTCTAACCTTCTTGTTCAGGAGCTGTCTGTTCGATCCAAACCAGACTGGTACAGAGAACAGAGTGCTGTGAAGATCCGGGTCAGCATCTACCAGATCTGAGGAAAACAACTGAAACTGAACCACAAAATGATCCAAAATCAAATGTGAAGACTTTCGGAAACCAAACTAGATTTTAGAAACAAAGCGGAGGATTTACTGTGTGTGTGTGTGTGTGTGTGTGCCACTGTGTGTGTGTGTGTGTGTCTGTCACTGTGTGTGTGTGCTGATGTGTGTTGAAACATACTTGTTTGGTTGATCTGTGTTGCTGCAGAAACTAAGCAGCAACAGACAGAAAAACATTCGGAGAATAAAGGGTCTCCTTACGATTCAGTCTCAACTTGTTCTGGAGCTTTCTGTTGTGTCACATGATCTTCCATGGGCAGATGGAGACTCTTTGTCCATGTTGAATTAAAAATAAAACTGAACTTGTTGCTGAGTGTTTTTGTAAACGATCAGTTAAAATATTGACTGAAACTATTTCAGTGAAACTGGCATCGAAACAGCCGAGTGTTAGTGAAGCACAAACAGGTCGGTGTTAAACTGAGGCTCTTTTGTCTTTAGAAGCAGCTCCTGTTCTTACAAATTTCATTATCAATCACAGTGAAGTGAACAACCTCATTAAAGGCTGTTAGCATGCTAGCACTCACACACAGTGACACACAGACACACACACAGTATTTCTGACAGATTTATTTCTGCCTCTTTTGGTCTGTGTTTTCTGTCCTTGCTCGACCTCTGAGCTCAGCTGTTCAGTCTGATCCAAGGACTTTGTTTCTTCTGGTTTTTACCTCAGCACCAGTGGGAGTGCATCACTTTTCACTGCTCTGAGCACATCGTCCATGCCTCTTTGTGTTTATGCTCCATTTTACATATTGACATGAAAAAAACTGTGACTAATATAAAAGTCTGGTGACACTGAGCAGGTCTGGGAAAGGGGGCAGGACAGGCTGGACAAAGAATATTTTCCAACTTATGGTTTTCAGTTATCACTTTCTGTCCCACAGGCTCCCAGAGGAAAGTGGGAAGTTCATGACCACATGTTTGGACACAGGAGACGGTCTGGATGGGTCATGCTGTACAAAGATTCTTTCCCGGTACTGAGGTTGGTGAGTCTCACCTTGGTACCAAGATCTGCTGGTCTCACTGTGGACAGACACAAACACCTTTAGCTCTCTCTCCTACTCTTTCCTCCGTGCACAGATAAAGAACTTTACACTTTAAACAAGAAAGAATATAAACGACTATGGTAGTTTCCTTCAACACTGTTCATGGCCTGAAGAAACATCAGTGTGACTTCACACACCCAGAAAGTGGTTCAATGTGGTTCAGACTCAGACTCTGGGCCCTGGGCCATGTGTCCCTGCTGTAACGGCAGGTCTGCTCAGTTTGCGTCAGGTTTGCCTACAACACTGGACACAGCGTCACTGTGTGTGACTGTGGATCTCTGCCAGGTGTGTTGTAAGTGAACTGCTCTCATTGGCTGATTGAACAACTGTGTGATTAAGTATGTGTCTAAGTCCAGGGAGCTGATTGGCTCCACCCTGACACAGTTAAACCTACACGTTTAACTGCCCGGTCTCCATTTCCTGTTACAGCCTAGTCTTTGGAGAATAAACAAGAGAAATTGGACCCAAAGCAAAATAACATGCAAAGTAGAATCAATCAAGCCATGAGCAACTTTTCAAAACATAGAAAGCATCTACCTAAAATCAAAATAGGAGAAAAAAATGAAAAATGAATATTCACTATGTTAAATATTAATTTACTACAGACATCATGAACCTCACAATACTTACCATTGCAACAACATTTTCACACTCCAGGTTTGTTAATATGTTCACACCTGAATTCACCAAACCCTCATAACCCTCCTGTCTCAGCATGGAAGCATCTGTTTGTGGTCATTTCGTTCACCATAGCGGTCTGACCGGGGGGTCGGCTTTGCCTTTTCAAAGCAGACAACAAAGTCCTTATCCATCTCTTTATCTCTAGTCATTTAGATTATTTTAGCAGCCTACCTCATTCCTCTACGAAAACCTTACAGACAATTAAAAACATGGCACAAATTAGATTTGACCATATCATTGTAGATCATTTTCTTGCACCATTGCTGTAAAACTGTCTGCCTTTTAATATTAAGACGTTCAATTACATGATGATGATGTTGATGATGAAGGTGATGACGATGATGATGAAGAGACAAAGTGAACCCAGACACAGTAACTGACAGGTCTGTTAGGAACATAAATGCAGACACACTGAAACACTTTTATTTTAACTTTACTTTTATTTTCTTGCCTGAACTTCAAGAATTTCTTCTCTGAATGGCATCTAACACTAACCCTAACGCACACACAGCAAATACACAAACACACACATGAACTCAGTTAAACACACACTGTACATGGATATTTCAGCATTTCCTGGACTAAAACTGTCTATAGTCAGTTCAGTCAATCCAGTATAAATCTGGTCCAGCCCAGTATAAATCTGGTCTAACCCAGTGTGAATCTGGTCCAGCCCAGTATAAATCTGGTCCAGCCCAGTATAAATCTGGTCTAACCCAGTGTGAATCTGGTCCAGCCCAGTATAAATCTGGTCCAGCCCAGTATAAATCTGGTCTAACCCAGTGTGAATCTGGTCCAGCCCAGTATAAATCTGGTCTAACCCAGTATAAATCTGGTCTAACCCAGTGTAAATCTGGTCCAGCCAGTGTAAATCTGGTCCAGCCAGTATAAATCTGGTCTAACCCAGTATAAATCTGGTCCAGCCCAGTATAAATCTGGTCTAACCCAGTGTGAATCTGGTCTAACCCAGTGTAAATCTGGTCCAGCCCAGTATAAATCTGGTCTAACCCAGTGTAAATCTGGTCCAGCCCAGTATAAATCTGGTCCAGCCCACAGTATAAATCTGGTCTAACCCAGTGTGAATCTGGTCCAGCCCAGTATAAATCTGGTCCAGCCCAGTATAAATCTGGTCTAACCCAGTGTGAATCTGGTCCAGCCCAGTATAAATCTGGTCCAGCCCAGTATAAATCTGGTCTAACCCAGTGTGAATCTGGTCCAGCCCAGTATAAATCTGGTCTAACCCAGTATAAATCTGGTCTAACCCAGTGTAAATCTGGTCCAGCCAGTGTAAATCTGGTCCAGCCAGTATAAATCTGGTCTAACCCAGTATAAATCTGGTCCAGCCCAGTATAAATCTGGTCTAACCCAGTGTGAATCTGGTCTAACCCAGTGTAAATCTGGTCCAGCCCAGTATAAATCTGGTCTAACCCAGTGTAAATCTGGTCCAGCCCAGTATAAATCTGGTCCAGCCCACAGTATAAATCTGGTCCAGCCAGTGTAAATGTTTTTAGATTGATAAAACTTGACTTTCTAACGAATCTTTTGTTAAGTTCGGTTGCTGTTTATCACGTGACATCATTGTTTCTCTAAGCTAATCAGGTGACACCTGGGAGCTGCTTCATGTTTGTCAGCTGTTGGCCACACAAACATCTAAACATTGATCACACCTGCATTTGCATAAAGTCTAATCAATACCTTTGTTCCATTCTGTAAATGTGTTTGCACAGCTCCCAGCTACTGCCTCTCTGTGTCTGTAAGCATGCTGTATGCTAACATTTATGTTTTAAATACCCCACAGACTTTGAACCAGTCCTTCAACAATACCAGTCTAACCCTAGTCTAACCCCAGTATAAATCTTTTCTCAGTCAATACATTTGGTGCATATCCGGCTTTTGTTCCCAGCCTGGACTGAATCACCTGTAAAAAACTGGTGTAAACCCAGTGTAAACCTAAATCTGTACTGAATCTGGGTTTAACTTTTTAAGTATAAATCTGGTCTTAAATTGTGATGAGAGTAGAAAGAGTATTTGATGTTCAGCTGAAACAGACCAGATTGAATCAGAGGATCAAACAGTGCTAAGCTGAGTGTAGACAGAGGAGGAGGAGGAGTGAAGGGTATAAAAAGCTGCAGCTCTCTTTCCGCCGAGTTCAGAAACTCAACCATCGCTGAAGTTTCATCACATCAGGTTTGTTTTGTGTTGACCAGCTGAACAACAACATGCTCCAACGGTAGGTTTATTCGTCACCTCAGAAACTTGAATAGTTCACTTTATTAAACCAACTTTATCAAAATCAGAGCTGGAGGAAGCTGCTGACTGTCACATTACTGCTTATTACTGTAGTGGAGTAAAAATGTGACAATTCTTTCGATTAACAAAAGTATTTCCATTTTCTGACAAGAACAGTTTAGTGTTTTTGACCAGGACATTAACCTGAAGGCAGAAATGGATTTTGAGTGACTCAATATGAAGGAAAGCTGCAATCCAAACTAAAAACTAAATTAAAATAAATAACAGAATTTTTAGTTTTGGTTTTTCAGTGAACTTTAAAGCTGATATTTCTTAAAGTTCAGGACTCGCTTTCGTTGTGACGTCAGGGTTCAGTTTTTGTTCGTTGGCCTGTGTCGGTCTGAGTGAATCCTGCAGAAGGACTCCAGTGTTTCAGGATAAAGCAGCCGACACTCGACTCTCATTCTGGACCTTAAAGCTTTTCTGTCTCTGTGTGGATTGGAGCTGGTTTTCTCTTGCAGCTCGTTTCTCTCTATACGTTGGAAAAGAAGAGACGCTTTGTTTTATTTTTTGTGGAGGAAACACAAAGAAACGCGGGTCATTTAACCCTTAGGGCTGAAAGCTGCTTTCTCCACGGTCACCACACCAGAAACTCACTCTGCCTGTTATTCATTCCTTATTTTACATTTGGCACTTTACACAAATGAGTTTGTTTTGTCCAGCTATCATTCATGTGTGCCTTCAGTTTATTCATTTAATTTTTAGTTTTAGTTTTAGTTTGGCTTGTTCATGATGTTATCTTAAACTTTTTTGTCTTTTGACTGGACTATGAGAGACCTTTGTGTTTATTTAGATTTTAGAAGGTTATATCTTCGTCCTGTGTGACTGCAGCATGTAAACATGTCGGTCAAATTGAATCAGTGTCTGTGAATCGAAAACTAATGTGTGTGTGTGTGTGTGTGTGTGTGTTACAGGTGTGTTGTGTTGCTGCTTGTTGCCCTTGCTGCTGTTTCTCTGACAACTCCCGTCCCAGGTAATCTATACCATCATCACTCATCATCACTGATCATTAATGTTAATTAATTTGTTATCACTAATGATCAATATTGTTCACTTTAGCAATACCCAATATTAATTTGAAATGATTCATGAATAATAGATTATTTTATGTCTTTGTAATTGATTTTCAAAGATTCATAATCAATCAGAAATGAATCATTATTAATGAATTTCATTGATTTGTGCAGTGACACTTTTTACTTTGCACAGTTAAACTTACTAAATATTAGGACTGATTTTTAAAATTGTGTTATTGGTTTGTCCATTAAAAATGTCATATGGTGTCATTGTTAGTTTATATGTGACTAAACTGATTAGCTTTGAATATTAATATCCTACATAAAAACTAAAATAACGATATCGACATGGAAGTAATATGTTACTATCCTCAGATATTTAGTGTTAGATCACAATCAACACAGTGTTTCCATGGTGACATCACTGTCATCCCAAATGATCAGCCAATCAGAGCACATCAGACTGTTAATCAGACATACAGCATCCTCTAGAGGCCACAGCCATCATTACAGCTGCAATCACATGATGCATTATGTTTCAGCATGTTGTAGAAATGATCTCAGGTCCTAAAGTCTTTATTTTACCACAACTTATGTCCATCCATCTATCTATCCTTATCTCTGGGTGAAAGGCAGAGGTACACCCTGGACAAGCACACCTTAAGTCTCAAATTTAATAAACGTACCTGTGTCTGTGTTTCAGAGAGAAGTGCAGCGCTGCTGACTCAGCTGAACGGTAACACATATTTATTTTTATTTCCTTTATATTTCATTTCCTTATGGAGACTTCACACTGACTTACACTAACGATAACCATAGCTCCAATTTACCAAAACTAAACCAAGCCCCTTCATTAACCTAAGTCCCCACAGTGTAATACCTGCACATCCACACACTGACAGCTCAGGTGTGTTGTTTAATTTGTTGTTGTAGGAGGACCTACAGGTGAACCTGTGACTGTACAGCCAGGTAGTAACACTATGCACATAAACACACTGTATACAAATTACACACATCATTGTACAACATGTTTATTTGACTTCACAGGTGATACTGACAGAACTGACTCCGTTGAACAGACTGAAGGTAACCTTACCTGTCTGTTCACCTGCCTGTTCACCTGTCTGTTCACTGTTTGTTCACCTGTCTGTTCACCTGCCTGTTCACCTGTCTGTTCACTGTCTGTTCACCTGTTTGTTCACCTGTCTGTTCACTGTCTGTTCACCTGTCTGTTCACCTGTCTGTTCACCTGTCTGTTCACTGTCTGTTCACCTGTCTGTTCACCTGCCTGTTCACCTGCCTGTTCACCTCTGTTCACCTGTTTGTTCACCTGTCTGTTCACCTGTCTGTTCCCTGCCTGTTCACCTGTCTGTTCACCTGCCTGTTCACCTGCCTGTTCACCTGCCTGTTCACCTGTCTGTTCACCTGCCTGTTCACCTGTCTGTTCCCTGCCTGTTCACCTGTCTGTTCACCTGCCTGTTCACCTGCCTGTTCACCTGTCTGTTCACCTGCCTGTTCACCTGCCTGTTCACCTGCCTGTTCACTGCCTGTTCACCTGTCTGTTCACCTGCCTGTTCACCTGCCTGTTCACCTGTCTGTTCCCTGCCTGTTCACCTGCCTGTTCACCTGCCTGTTCACCTGCCTGTTCACCTGCCTGTTCACCTGTCTGTTCACCTGCCTGTTCACCTGCCTGTTCACCTGTCTGTTCACCTGTCTGTTCACCTGTCTTATGCTTGTCTTGGTTTCAGCTCCCCCAGAATCAGATGAAACAACTGAATCACCAGGTTGGTGTCTGTTGTTCAATAAAGCTATTTTTTTCAAATTGTTTTCTGTTTTGATTTCTAGTTTAGTTTAAAATGTTGTTTTTGTTTTTTAACCACTTCAGACGACAGCGATGGAAAAGATCCTACAACAAAGGAGATGGACATAGCTGACAGTGACAATAGTATTTCTGTCTTTTTTCTTTTTTATGTCTGTTTTATATATGTTCTGGATTAATTACCCTAAGGAATCAGGATCCTCTTGGACCCAAGTCTCAAAACCACCATGAAGAGATTAAATTCTAAAACCAATTATTTCCAGTAACACAACTATTACTACTGTTATTGTTATTATTATTACTGTTACTGCTGCTGTACATTGTACAATATGTTTATTTGTCTCCACAGATGATACTGACAGCACCGACTCCGCTGAACAGACTGAAGGTTCACCTGTCTGTTTACATGTCTGTTTACATGTCTGTCTGTTCACCTGTCTGTTTACCTGTCTGTATGTTCACCTGTCTGTTTACCTCTGTTCACCTGTCTGTTTATGTCTGTCCATTCACCTGTCTGATCACCTGAAAAGGCTATCACATAAAATACTTTTGTTTAACAACATGTTTGTCTCCGTAGGTGTTACTGATAATGTCGACTCTGCGGAACAGACTAAAGGTAACCTGCCTGTTTACCTGTCTGCTGGTCTCTGTTTACCTGTTACTTCACTCAAACCTGGTACTCTTACTACATGATGTTTTGTGTCTGCAGGTAGAAGCAGTCTGGAGGCCTCCACTGAATCTGACTCTGGTAATTACACTAATTCTGTTAATATTCGTCATCGTACTTTTGTACATTGTACACTTATGTTTCCAGTACATGAAACATGGTTGTCCTAGTGTGTCGATCCTGCATATGTGTACATGCTTATATACACAGGTACACTTGCAATCGAAAATATTCAACCTGCTTTGCAAATTAGGTATACTGGCAAAATTACAAACTTTCAGTTGTTTGTAATAAACAAATCAAACAAGAAGAAATTCGTTAGCTCAACCGCACTAATGGTTCCTCCAAATTTAAAACTAAATGCAACTAATGACTGTACATGTAGATATTTTCCTAAACACTTTTTCTAATTTGTGTTTTTACTTAGTTTGCAGTACTGCATCATTTACTATAAATCTAAAGTCAGTCCATGTCTTATTAAGCATTGTTGTGTTGTACTGATGTTTGTCTCTACAGGTGTAAACAGTGAGGAGTCTGACATGAAGCTAACTGGTAAACATACTCACTCCTGATTATCCAGAATCAGACCAATCACATCTCCTTTCATATTTGTACATAGTGACGTCAGCACAGTCTGAAGTAAAGAAAATCATTACATATCTGAAGTAATGAGCCAAAAAACCTGAGCAGTACCAATATTCATATTGCCATTAGTAAAAATTGTCAAATTTCAGAACAGCACCAGATAAAATTCAACTGGGTGACTGATCAGGGACAATCAATCATAAATAACCCTAACCCTCAAAGGAAAAATCACTGTTGATAAAAAACTTCTAAAAATATCAGCCAAACCTACTCCCAGACCCGACGTTACAAAATGAGCAATTAGAAGCATTTCTGAGAAAGCACCATCACCCCTTTTACCACTGCTACTACTGCGAGTACTAATACTGCATCAGTAACTACTGCTGAGTACTAATACTACACCAAAAACTACTGCTGCACGTACTAATACTACACCAACATTGACTACTACTGTGAGTACTAATATTACACCAACAGCGACTACTACTGCGAATACTAATACTACACCAACAACGACTACTACTGCGAGTACTAATACCACACCAACTACTACTGCGAGTACTAATAGTACACCGACAACGACTACTACTGCGAGTACTAATACTACACCGACTACTACTGCGAGTACTAATACCACACCAACTACTACTGCGAGTACTAATAGTACACCGACAATGATTACTACTGCGAGTACTAATACTACACCGACTACTACTGCGACTACTACTGCGAGTACTAATACTATACCAGCAATGAAAATTACTGAGTACTAATACTACACCAACATTTCTGTTACCAGTTACTGCTCCTGGTACTATAACTGCTGCTTTTCGGTAACGTGCGTATCTGACGTCACTGATGACATCATCGCTCACATTATGACATCATCACATTGACAGGAGTGTTTATTTCCACAGATGCTGCTGACGGCCTTGACTCTGTTGAGGCGTCCGAAGGTAACATCTGTTCTCCTGACTCCACGGTTCATTCTTCTGTCTTCGTCCTGCGTGTCTTCAGTTCGTTTGTCTTCCTCGTCTGAAGCAGTAAAATGAGAAGATCCATAGAAACAAACAAATAAACATGTTTTTCTATGTTTCAGCTCCTTCAGCTTCAACTGAGACAACTGAATCAGGTCAGTGCATATTCTGAGCTTTTAGCCACATTAGCTCTGCTGAGTTCAGCTATAATGTCCTGAAACACTGCAGCATTAACAGAAACTGTCGTCCTAATGATGATATTTACTGGAATTAAATATAATTATGATTACCAGACATTTGGCAGAAAACAGGAAGAAACATAGTTTTTCCACTAATGTCAGATATGGAAGCTGCCGACGGCTTTGCACTGATGTAACTACGGTAATATGAATGTTGGGGTTTGTGCAACTGCACGGATGTACAGTATATAGAGTGTGTAAATATGACTTGAAACATTATGACCAGCCTGAGCTCCAGCCTGAGCCCCACACACTGCAGGGTGATCACTGTGTGCGGACACGTTGCTCCCATCGTTTTGAGATCTTCTGTTGGTTCGGGCCAAACAGGACGGTCTTCGTTGATGGTTTATGGTCTGGTCTTTACCACTGCTGACTAGGAGTTCCCCACACCCAAACTCTGAGACAGAGAACTGTTTACGTTTGCGCTTAATAAACCCCAGATCCTGATGTTCAGGGACATGTTACGTCTGTGAGTGTTCATGTCTATGTATAGCAGGTACTGTGCATTATCATTATTGTATTTCTGTTCAGTTTAGCACAGGAGGTCTGGGTGATCTGAAGCGCCTCTGATCATGTTCTGTGTAGAAATCAAACAGGACACAAATGTGGGCTCATGTCAAGTTTTATGTACAGTAGGAATAGTGTTATTATTCCCAGTAGTACACCAGCTCTACCAGTAGTCTTAGATAAACAGAAACGTCAGAACTTATCTTTCGAGTGAAGATGTCAGCCAGGTTGTGATGTTTGTGTGACTGGCCTAGATCACCCTCTCTGTCATTTACCAGAGGCATCATTACAGATCATTAGGTGTGCAGTTATGATATTGTTCATCCTCAGAAATGGAGGAAACTGCAGCCAAAGGAGAAACAGACGACAGCGCTGCCCCCGATGTAGACTCAACAGAAAACACTGATGATGTTTCTGAGTCTGCGGCTGTGGTTGCCACAGCAGAGAAGAACGACAGCCAGAGCAAAGACGACAAACAGAACAATGACGACAGCCAGAAAGATGACGACAGCCAGAAAGATGACGACAGCCAGAAAGATGACGACAGCCAGAAAGATGACGACAGCAGTGACGTTGACTCCACTGAAAACTCAAACACCGACAGCGTCACTGACACTGAGGCCGAGCGTCAAGAAACCACAGGAAACAAAGATGACAGCCAGGCCGAAGACGACGGTGAGGACGAGAGCGAGGAGCCAGTGGAGGAGGAGGGTGAACGAGACGAGATACGTGAAAGAGAAATGTCAGAGGAGGCAGAAGCAGCAGAGGAGCAGCAGGAGGCGATCACAGAAAAGAACAATCATGAAGGGGATGATGACAGTGAGGCCGAAGACAAAGAGGACGGGCACAAAACAAGCAAAGCTGACAGTGACACGAATCCAGCGGACAGTGACAGTAGGGACGTGGACAATGAAGCTGAGTCCGACAGTCAGGACAGCAGTGACCCGCTGGACTCTGACGTCACAGAGGACAAGGGGGGAAACCAGGACAACTCTGCAAAGTCAGACTCTGAGGATGCTGAAGAGCAGAGTCCAGAGACACATGACTCCACTGAAGGTAAATCAGTCATATGTTGCTTGCGTTTATAAAATGTTTAGTTGAACTAAAGTTCAAAGTTCAAAAGTGCAGGACACTGAATTTAGAGGTGTCAAGATGTGAAATGCCAAGATGAAGAATTCAGAGTTTATCAAACGGCATCAAATTAAAGAGTAACAAACATTTAGTGGCCGACAAATAATTTTATGGCCTCACCTCAAAGTTTCATCAGGGAATAAAGTGTGTTAGTGAAGGAAAAGCTTCTGTTCCTTTATGTTAAAGTTTTCATGCTATTTTTGTTGCAGCGTCACCTGCTGACCAACCAGACCAACCTGATGACTCCATCGCTGCCACCACACAGGGTAATGCTCATACAGCAACAACATAGTTCCCTCAGTTAGTTCTCAGTGGGTAGGTGGTTGAGGTCTAGGTGCAGGATCACAGTCAGTTTTTGGCCTCAGTCTGGGTCCTGAAATTGACCAAATCCCAGTAGATAAATAATGTCTCATCATCGAGTCTGTGGCCTCCTGTCAACTGATGAAGAAACTATAGCAAAGCAGTGACGGGTTCATTTTATTTATTGTTTAATTAACAAGACGAACAGAAGTAAAACCTCTGTTTTCTCCTTTTAGCTTCGATTTAGACACTTGGCCTCTGAACTGGGGAAGCTCACCGACTCCAGGTACCAAAACACCACCTCCTTTACTGCACTTCAGTCCACATGTTAAATAAGACTACAGACACTACCAGTCTGTGATCCTCTTGCTATTAAAACCTGGGATAGTATGATCTTTGTTTGGGTCCAACTCAAATACTGAGGAAAAATTCACATTTTCAACATGAGACGCAAAAATTAAGAGTCAGTGAAGGATTTTGGCACAAATTGAACATCGTTCCTTAACTTTAATGTCTGCACATGATCACAGAGATTATTGGATTTTAATTATTGATGGATTATTGTTCATCATACTACCTCCATACTGCTGGGTAGCTGACGTTAACTACCTTATATACTTCTAATTTGAAGTACTTTATATACCGCTGGGTAGCTGACGTCAACTACCTTATATACTTCTAATTTGAAGTACTTTATATACAGCTGGGTAGCTGACGTTAACTACCTTATATACTTCTACTTTGAAGTACTTTATATACCGCTGGGTAGCTGACGTTAACTACCTTATATACTTCTAATTTGAAGTACTTTATATACCGCTGGGTAGCTGACGTTAACTACCTTATATACTTCTAATTTGAAGTACTTTATATACAGCTGGGTAGCTGACGTTAACTACCTTATGTACTTCTAATTTGAAGTACTTTATGTACCGCTGGGTAGCTGAGGTTAACTACCTTATGTACTTCTAATTTGAAGTACTTTATGTACCGCTGGGTAGCTGAGGTTAACTACCTTATGTACTTCTAATTTGAAGTACTTTATGTACCGCTGGGTAGCTGAGGTTAACTACCTTATGTACTTCTAATTTGAAGTACTTTATGTACCGCTGGGTAGCTGACGTTAACTACCTTATATACTTCTAATTTGAAGTACTTTATATACCGCTGGGTAGCTGACGTTAACTACCTTATATACTTCTAATTTGAAGTACTTTATATACCGCTGGGTAGCTGACGTTAACTACCTTATATACTTCTAATTTGAAGTACTTAAGGAACTAAAGTTATCAGATAAATGTGTCATGACAAACTCCCCACACTTCACAAACACAAACTCTACACATCCTGTACTACATTTGGGCAAAATACAAAGAAAAAACGAACAATTAGAGCAGAACTAATTGAACACAAGTGTGAACATTCATTTTTCAGCATTTTTGATATTTTGACTAATGTGGCAATGACTGTTTCACATAAATATGCTCATTAATAATCTTGTAATTTTATGTTTTCTTGTCAGAGCCCATCGCGTCTCCAGTTGCCGTGACGACGACAGCAACAACAAACTAAAGTGCATCTACACTTTAACCTTTAGCTTTCTGCTGTTTTGCTCCTCATCCCTGATTGTTTTTTTTTTAAATGGCTGCTTTAGTTTCTATCAAAATGAGAAAAAAATGTGTCTTTGTGTCTGTGTGACCTTTAACCTCTGCCTTCAGTCTAACAGTAAACCAGCGTCTGTGTCCACACATTAAAGTGTACATACATCATTCACTCTCCAGGCATTAATCACAGTTTTCAAAATAAAATGTCCGTGACAAAAGACTGTACACAGAGGAAATGCTAATAAAGGCTGAACTTACTGACTCTTTATTTTCAGGCAGCACCAGTTTCACTTGTTTTTGCCCAATCAGATCTTTCCACAGTCATCATGGGTCTTCTGCCGACATGATAAGTAGGTCAAAACCAGTATAAATATAAACAGTATAAATATAAACCAGTATAAATATAAACAGTATGAATATAAACCAGTATAAATATAAACAGTATAAATATAAACCAGTATAAATATAAACAGTATGAATATAAACCAGTATAAACAGTATAAATATAAACTACTATAAATATAAACAG
Source organism: Mastacembelus armatus (assembly GCF_900324485.2). Classification (NCBI taxonomy): domain Eukaryota; kingdom Metazoa; phylum Chordata; class Actinopteri; order Synbranchiformes; family Mastacembelidae; genus Mastacembelus; species Mastacembelus armatus. Next base: position 22,685,668 of record NC_046643.1, read on the forward strand.
TATGAATACAAACTATAAATACAAACTACTATAAATACAAACTACTATAAATACAAACTATTATAAATACAAACTACTATAAATATAAACCAGTATAAATATAAACAGTATGAATATAAACCAGTATAAATATAAAACCAGTATAAATATAAACAGTATGAATATAAATAGTATGAATGTAAACTAATGTAAATATAAACCACTATAAATATCAGCTGATTGATGTATTGATTAGTTTGTGCCAGTCACTCACTCACTCACAAGCTGCACATTTCCCAGGTGGCTCCTGTCCACAATGAAAGATATTGATCTGTGATACTGAGATATGATATTTTTGGATCAGATAATGGTAAAACTGATTAAATGGTAAAAACCTGAGGATGTGTGGTTTTTCTGCAGGACATGAAAAACACTCACCAGACCCTTTGTTTTTATACAGGAATATTTCTTTAATATTTGCTCTCTGTGTTTTTGCAAACATGTTTCTGATATATGAAATAACTATATGTGCTTTACACTCTGTGCTTTTCTGTGATATTTTAACTGAACTTATCTGGGTTTTGAATGCATTTCCCAGTATGTGCACCCAGTCATCCATGATCCATGCTGGTTGTTCCTACAAAGGGTCACAGGAGGCTGAGCCAGACTGGATCTCATGTCCCAGCACGTGTGCACAGAAAATCAAATGTGCAACAACATTTTTAACTAAAACCCCATCTCACAGGTCATTCAAAACAATAGGGTACCAGTAATACCAGTAGTACCAATAGTTTGTAAAACCTTTAAGTTCAACTATTTCAGAGCTTTCACCTTTTCTTTCACCTGTTCTTTTACTTGTTTTGTTCACCTGTTGGTTACCTACCCAACCGTCACATCTGTATATCACCTTTTTGTTTTTGTAATTCTTGGTAGTAAAGGACTGTCAGATCAGGGCTGACAGAGAATTGATATTTTATGCAGATAGAGCCTGGAGCTGATTACAGGTGTGTTGGAGGGGGAGGAGTCAGGTGACCTGGTGCCACAGGTCGCTGACTTGAGACGAAGGAGATGAAGTTTCGCTGAGACGATGAATGAAAACTGACCTGCAGGTCCTCAGAGGTTAATTGGGGGGGGGGTCCTGGCAGGACAAAGAGTGCTTGTTTCAAAGAGGCTCCTGATTGGTTATTGGGGTCGTGGCTGAGGCCAATGGCAGGGGGAGAGTCAGTGGAGCCTGACATGCTCAGTGTGTAAAATAAAACTGTTCAGGTGAGTTTCACATGGAAGCAGCCGAGAGATCGATATCTGTGAGAAGACATTTACCTTTACCTGAGACAGACACACACCTGCGCACAGGTGGAAAAAGTCATCAGATCATTTACTGGTGCAATTTTCACTGATGATAGGGTGAAGATTAATTAACCCCTCATCTATTCTTTCTACCTGTTGTTTTGCCTGTTGCACACTGCCCCCTATCTCATATCTAATAAAGATAAGCAGCTGAGACTTTTTTCTTCCATCAAGGTTTTTTGAGTAGCCTTTGTGATCCCATGTATCTACGTATTTTCCAAAATAAAATATTTACACAACCTTCACTGATGGTCTTCATAAATGCAGAATAATGAGACTCAGTAACGTTTCTGAATATTGTTTTCCACTGTGTCCCACAGCTCTTGGTTACAGTTGGACATAAGGATCAAAGGTCCAGATGAGCTCCAGTCATTCAGAACCAAGCTGGACCAGACTATACCTTAAAATGCCCTTAATTCCTCTTCTGGACCTTATCCCAGAGTCCAGCCTGGCTCCAAATCGGTTCTGATTTCAGGACGTCCTGTTGTAGAGACAGACTCATGTTCCACCCTGATTCCCACAGTCAGCAGGAAACTCATTTCAAAATAAAAGCACAGGTCACTGGGTTTTCACACTGAAAGAGGATTTAGGTTCAAATCCGTGATTCACAACCTGATGTGCACACGACACCTGAACATTTTCGTGGCTTGATGCACAATAGCTGCCACCAGTCAAACCCACTGGACACAGACTGTAGCAATGGTCATGGCCCAGTAAGAGGAGCTTCCCATCAGACCACAGAATGCATGTTACAACACAAACACACACACACACTATGAAGGTCTCATAGAACCAGTCACCTTTAACTCAAACGGACTGACTATGGAGCTGTGTGGATCCAAACAATACAAACAGTTTCCTCAGGGTTTAATTTCAGGAAGCTGGAGCAAAGACATTGAAATAGAGTGACAGGAAATCTGATGTTCTCGGGTCACAATAAATTCCTCTAAAATGTGTTTGCTGTAAAGACATTTATTGTCTGAAAATGTTTTTGTAAAAGTTTTAATCTCCCAATGGCAGATGACAACTGACGGTTCTCACTAATTAACCACCAGAATAAGGAACCACATGCAAAAATCACGTGTTTTGGTTTTAGTGATTCACAGCAGTTCTCCAGCTGAACCAGTGCTGCTGCTGTTTTTATGTCTTTCTTTGGTTCATTTTATGTTTTGTATCTCCCATGTCTTTGAGTGTGTGTGTGTGTGTGTGTGTGTGTGTGTGTGTGTGTGTGTTTTTCTGCTGAACAATCTGAGTCTAATTAGAACTGAAACCGGATCAACAAGAGAAGAGTCTGAAACAGGTGCAGTGCTGCTTCAGTCGTGTTGTGTCTTAGTCTTCTGAAGTCCTAAAACATATTTAAATATAATTATTGATTGAAAATTAATTATAGTTATTGATTATAATTATGTGGAGCTGTTTACCACCAGAGGACAGGCTAAAGTGACTCAGACAGATCCAGGTTCTGCTGTGATTCCTGACGCAGCTGAGTGGAACATTATTGATGATTAGTAATTATGACGTCAGTGTTTTTGTTAGAACATGGCTGAATGTTTCTTCGCCGTGAAAACGCTGCAGACGCTCAGTGTTCAGTCGCTGTAACAGCTGTCAGCAGGTCACAGGTAAGAGACCTGCAGCTGAAGCTCATCTCAGGTGTAAAAAGGTGAGTGTCTGTGTTCACTCCTCTGACCAATCAGCAATGATATATCAACACAGTCTGCTCACAGCAGCACGCACCTGCAAACACGTCATCCCCACCTGGAGCTCTGATTGGTCAGGTTTTCTTCCCGCCAGATTCACACAACCCTGAACAGGTTCAAAGGTGCAGAACCAGGACACAGGTGTGTTCACACTGGATTTCATCAGGTGTCTAAGTAAGAACATAAACTATGCTTCCTCAATGAGCAGTCAGCCCCACCCCCTCTACTCTCCCATTGGCTGGACAATGCAAAGCCCAGTGATGTCACTTGTCAAGGTTCAATCAGAGCTCTTCCTGACAGGAAGTGATTTGTGATCATCAAATTAACATGGAGTGAAATCTGGTGTGACAGACAGTTCACCTGTGTAGGTGAAGGCTACCCCCATGCATGCTGGGATACACTGCAGTCTGCTCAAGATTCACGCTGGATGGAAGCAACAGCCAGAGAAATATTAGTAAGTAGTATTCCTTAAGTTTTGAGTGCAGATGGCACTGGTGTTAGCAGTAATGTTTGTAGTATTTTCTGTAGTAGTCTGAGCGGCCCCTCCCCTCCCTGAGTGTGTATAAATATGAGCGTTTGAAGGAGGAGCTGCAGTTTTTCTGTGTCGTCTGTGTAGCTGAACAGAAACTGTCAGTGACAGCAGCATGCTGCCGCCGTAAGTACAACTACTATATAAATACTACTACTGCATCTGTATATACTGCTGTATATCTATAGCCTACTACTACATATGCTACTGTCCTATGTTTCTCTCTCTACTACTGTATAGCCTTATACTGCTGACTCTGCTACTGATACTTCATTTAATACTACAGTGTTATTTCTACTTTAACTATTGCTGTGCTGTACATGAACATTGTGTGAAATGTCTCTTTGGTCCATTACTGTGACAGTACATCTGTACAGGAATACCCTCTGATACTACTACTACTACATACTCTGATACTTTATTGTTTGCACATTTGTGGTACTGTAGAAGTACTGCAGTAACATACAAGTATTAGGATAACATTCTGCTTCATCCTGATTGGATGTGGTTCTCCAATGAGCATTTGATTGACAGGTTGTCTGTCCAATAAATGTCCAGCTAAAGACCTTGTCTCTCCAGCTGCTGTCTGGCTGTTCAGAACTAATATTGATTATATTGATAAGTACTGACCAAACTTTTATAAACTTTTATTGATTGGTATTGTTCATGTCTGACTGCTGCTGCTCTGTGCTGACTGATATTGATCTGATCTAGTGATCAGTATTGATTGGTACTAATTACAGCAGTAATCTCTTCTGCCACCACAGAAACCTGTTGATAGTGTTGATGGTCGTCTTTCTGGCAACGGCTGCTTCTACGGCTCCTGTCGAGGGTAAAAATTCATATTAGATTGGATTAGATTTGATTTCGCCTGATTCCTTGAGAAAAGCGTTTCTGTTGTGCTTTTCAGAGAAGGAGCGGGAGGAGGTGGAGCTGGAGGCCACAGAGGAGGGGGAGTTGTCCGAGGAGGAGGAGGGTAGGCCTGCTTTTATTTTGAAAAGGCAGCTTCCTGGATGTTTATATAGTCACAAAGTACAAAATCACAATGAGTGTTTGTTGATCAATAATAATGTTCTGTACAGTGTCTAGAAAGGTGCTTTTGAATAAAATGCATTATTATTATTATCATCATCATTAGTGATTCAGTGGAAGCCATCACAACAGCTTTGGTAATCCAGTACTATTTTTCGAGCCTAAACAAAAAGACAGCACCTTTTTTCACTCACTTTCTGTGTCTGGGCCTTTAGTTGAACAACACAAGACACAGATATGGTGTTTTATTTTAATAATATGGTGTTTTATTTTAATATTCAGAACATTTTCATAAACAAAGTAAATGTATATAAATGAAGATGAACAGAGGCAGAGCTCTATTAAATTCATTTTTCACTAATAGACTAATGTGCTCAAACCGGATCTCACACTCGTTTGTTTGTTTTTCTAACAGAAGAGGTCTGTTAGTGGACCCATAATATTCTGTCAGGGCGCCGTTGGTCCAGATATGTAAATAATCCTTCAGAAATTGAGCTGCAGAGAAATGCAAGAGAAATGAGCTTAACATGACTGTGACATGTCGTCTTATGTAGCACCTTGGTGCTGTACTTGTATATGGCTGAAATGACAATAAACTCCACTTGACTTGACATAATATGTGACGGTTTTTCAAAATTTAGGTCAAATATTGTAATAAGTCTGACTGCAGCTGGTCTCCGCTGTGACTCAGTATCGGTAGGTTTTTTTCAGGATTATGTTCAGGGGGACCAGAGCTGCTGTCTTCCACACGCCTCTGCTTTATTCACCAAACTCTGACATCAGCAAACTAATACACCCCCATATGAACCCAACACTAAACTATAGTTTATTCTGATGGCAGCTACTGTGCTCAACTCATTGGCTTTCATGTGTTATGACTAAATTTAACTGCTGCCTCATTTTCTATGGAAAATGACATGAATTAGCAATATGTAAGTTCATTAGAACAAATATCTTTAATTTAAAAGAAACAGTTGCAGTGAAAACAACAGCTGCTGTTTTTTCTGTTTTTGTTTATGGTAAATAATACATTTTTATGTCACAATTGCTTATTTATTATGTTAGTCAGTCAGTAACTGAATGAAATGCTTTGGTGCAGTGTGATAAACACAGAACAAACATGGGCAGGACAGAAAACAGCAAAGCAGTGAGAGAAAGCTGCGTCTGAAGAAACAGACAAAAGAAAAGCAGAAAAGATTAAATGAACGAAAAACTGATGAAGTTACTGTTTTGTTTTGTTTTTTTGCTTGTTGGGGGAAACCGATGTGAAGATAATTGTTAAATTGTCTAATTTCATTGTTTTTGTCTGGTGGGAAGAAGCAAAACAACTAAACAAAAAAACTGACAGAAGTGATTGTAGTAAGAGAATAAAAATACCAACATGTTGAATTTACAGCTCATAGAAATAAATTATTATAATGTGATAAATTAATGCTGCTCAGTTTAAAACTGACTTCTGATGTAAATATTAAAAGTATTGTTAAAACATCCTTAGAGAAGTAAATGTTGGATGTTTTTTCTTTCCAGATGATGATGACTCCAAGAGTCAGGATAAGATTGAGGGTGAGAGGATAAAACACACTGTGGCCTTTAACTTTCCATCATAAACCTGCATAAACACAGAGATGTCAAGTTCAATTACTAGTATTAAGGTCTGACTAAAAACTACAATTATTGTCAGTTGAGCATTTGATTGTATGACAAGGAAACACTGAACATTTTTAAAAATCAAGTCAAACAGTAATTTGAGTGGTTCTTTGTCAGGTGGTAGCGATCCTTCATGAATCAGTCTTAATCAAATCTGTTAGTTAATTTTCTTTCAGCTGATGAAAACAGAAGCTTTATTCATCCTGAACACCTGATACCTGTCCCCCCCCCCCCCGAACCCCCTTCCTGACAGGAGTCCTTGGCAGGCTGGAGACCACCACGGCAGCAGCATCTGGAGGTTCAGGTGAGTTGATCCTGATCAGGTTTTTTCCTCCTGAATAGTTGGTTTGTTCGAGTTTGGGCTCAGGTTTAATCCAGATTATCTCACTGGTATTGGGACCAGGATTAACTTTATTCAACCGGATCCACATCCTGAGGTTTTTTTGTCCATGTGCCAGGTAGCGCTTGATGCTGCAGGTCTGAGGTGACTGCAGGAGCTCAGGTCTGGAGCCACAGCGCCACCTGCTGAAAGTGACCACAAACATCAGCAAATAAAGTGTGCTGTTAACTTCATCATCAGATGTACAATAAGATTAATATTAAGGTTCATTTGCATAACACACATTTTAACAAACAACAATTAAAAGAAAATGAGAACAAAATGTGCAGCATATACAACAAAATAAGATCAGCAGCCAATCACAGGGCTGACACACAGAGACAGACACACACTCACCCCTATTTGACTTGTGAGGCTTTCTGCTTCCAAATGATGTATAGTTTGTTGGACTTTATTCGAACTGGGCCGACAATATTTGGAAATACAATCAGAAATATAGTTTGCGGCCGGTGGGCGGGTTTATAGCATGAACCATAAATCTATAAAGACGAATGTTTGTTTCATTTCGGTTTCAGTCAGCGGTGCGTCGGCAGCAGGAGAAGGAACGAAACATGGAGCAGCAGGAAGTTCTGCAGGTAAGCGAGCAACTAAAGACCTGATAACACACGTTGGTTAAACCAGACCTGAACCTTCAGTCCAGTATCTACAGGAAACACACAAACATCAAACACCTGTGCAGCTCAGTAATAATGTCCACCATCATAGTTTTACAGAATCATCTCATGTCCACATTTTAGTCTCTCGTTTTTGATAGGTGGAATCAGTCTTTATCAGAACTGTGACAAAAACCAAACCACCCTGCCTGTCTTAATCATGCTGTACTGGTGCCACAGCATCAAGACCATCACGTTAATGGGAAGAAGCCATAATGTTTTTCTGTTATCCCCAGATTCAGCAGAGGCAGCAGCAAAACCCTCTGGTGTCTCCACTGGCCACACTCAACCTGCAGGTAAACAGCAGCTTAATGTAAAATAAACTGTTCTGAGTGTTTTTGTGTGAAATGTGAGTCTTTGTTTCAGGCACAGATCCAGAATCTGCTGCTCACACTGAAAATAATGGTAAAACATTTCTTCAGTTTGAATAACTTTTAGTCATTTCCCATTCGGTGAACTGTTTAAGTGTGAAATAATAATAGGCCATTTATTGTCCTGTCCATAACTTCCTGTCTTGTTTGTTCTATAATCTGTTTTTAGATATTTTATTACATTTGTTTTGCTGTTGGGCCTAGAGGAAGGTCTGTGCATATTTCACACGATGAGTTTCTTTGAAGAAAACAAAGTCATCTTAAAGCTAACCCTAGCGAATGATTTTCATTAATGTTGGTACCACCTGACCAACACTGGAGGAATTAACCAACCAACCATAACATAAACAAACGAAAGTGAGCAGATATGAAACGTGTGTTTGTCTGCAGGTTCTGACGGAGTCAGGTCGGAGTCCAATGGTAAATATAAATTTAAAAAATCATCAATATATGTTGATCAATAACTTACTGATACACACACCTGACATAATTCAGTGACAAATATAAACAAGACAAGAAACAGAACAAAGTTTACTGGGGTGAGGTGTGTTTCAGGTAATGGACAGAAGTTGCTGAATGGAGGAGGAGGGGGCAGAGCTGACAGTCTTACAGGTGAGGAGCAGGGGCGGGGCTACAGGAGGAGATTGACAGGTGTTCCTGTTTACCTATCTGTCTCTCTCTGTTTACCTGTTTCTCAGGTGTGTTGGGTTCATTTGGGGGTGGAGTTTGTCACATGGATTATACAGGATAGGGTTCCGGGTCAAGTTTATCTGTCATCCTTTCTCCTTTATCAGATCTGATTATTGATTACTGATTATTGAAGTGTTTAACGATCAAACATTGAGGATTCCAATCAAACATTTGTTTCTTATAAACACAAGCAGACCGGATCTACCTGATACCTGTAGCACGAAGCAGCTGTTTAACTGATCCAGGACCAGGGTCTGAGTAAAACCTATACCCTCCGTCAGACTGTTTAGTTGTTTATCAGCTCTCTGTCTCCTCTGCTATTTTTCCTCCACCCGTTCATCTCATTCTTCTTCTGCAGTAATCATCGACCCGCCCAGTCACGACTTCCTGCTCGGCCTGATGGGTAAGCCTGCATTTCACCTCTTTAATCCATAAAGTTTTCAAATGGTGAGCTGAATGACATCATCAGTCAGGGTGCCAATGTCACAGGTCAATTTCCTTCTTGTCCTACCTGTTTAAATAAAAAAGGCGTCCCTGGAGCTAAAGTTTAGTCATGTACTTACGTCAAAATTAAAATCTCTCTCACTGTAAGTCCTGATAAGATCTGAACAAAGTAATTTACTGTAAATGTTTTATGTTTATAATCTGTTTTAACTTCATCAACTTATTTTCTTTAAGGCAAAATAACACAAAGGTTAAAACAGTCCCTGACAGTTAGGATCACAATAATAACACAACATAAAGAAAACTGATCATTTGTTGCTTCCAGGTGGAGGCGGTCCGTTCAGTCCAGATGTTTCTGTCACCGTCCCAGGTCTGATCTCAGGTCTGTTTCTGTGGAGTAAAGAATTAACTATAGTTCTGCTGTTCATCTGACAAATCTTCACAGTTGATCAGTGATTGATTGATCTGATTATTGTATTTCAGTGATCAGTTCAGATGTGACAGCAGCTCCATCTGCGGATCAGAGCCATAGCTCCAGTCCGGACTCACCTGCAGGTACTGAGCCCGCCCTATAGGTGTCAGGTGGTCAGGGATCAGTGGTCAGGTTTCCATCCAAATGTTTCTTAGCCTTTAAATTAATTTTCTGAAAATTATTTTAAAAAATGTTAAAATCATTTTTTAGACTCAAAATAAATTCCCTTTTCTTTTTCTTGTGTTTATCTTCTTGAAGATCCTGCTAGTCACGTTGATAGCAGCCTCAGCCAATCAGGACCATACCACACCCTGGGCTCAAAACCTGGCCAATCACTGTCCAGCTCTGTGTCAGGCTCCTCCCACTTCTCAGTCCATGGTTGGTGTAAAAGACATTTATTCTGAAATCTAGTGAGACACTTACTCTGAAAATTCAGAAAAACTGCTGTCATTTTATGTTTGTCTTCATCAGCTTCCTCACCTTCATCACATAGAGAACAGACAGGTAAGCTCACCTGTACAGGTAAACCCAGTGTGTGATGGTTGCCATGTTAATGTTTTTTTTTACCTGTTATTCTTGGAACAAACTAGATAATATTCTGCAGGAATCACATCAGTTATTGTGTTTTTGCCTGTGACAATTTGTGTTTTTCAGGAAATGGTCGACAGACACTGCTGACGGACACAAACAGAGGTAAACTGATTGATTTCACAAACACAGACCTCTGCAGTCAAACCTCTGGAGTCATGTCAGGTTCTTAGAACTGTATCAGTCGGGGTCTCAGGGCTGTATCGGGGCTCTTCTGGTCTTTGCTGTCATCAGTCCAGATCCGGGCTGTGCTTTGACTGCTGGTTCTGTTTCTGTAGCGACTGATCGGCTGGTTTCCTTCAGTGATCTTCAGACTCAGACTCTCAAGTCTGATCTCACAGGTACAACAGCAGAGGTTATTGATCTGATGGAGTATTAGCCACCGTTACTCATTAATTAGTGATGAACTCTCTGTTGTGATGATGTCAGCAGGTGGAGCAGAGTCAGTTACCAGCCTTCGCATTTCCCTCACAGGTGACAGGAATAGTTACGTTATCATCAGACCAATTAACACTAATGATCGCTGAGAGAAACCTCACTTTTTGTTCTTATTGGTTCCAGCTTCAGTTCTTGGACTGGGCCATGATGTCACAGGTAAGACCTGTTACTATGACAGTCACATCAGAATTAAAAGCAATTTCTTCTATGTTCTTGTGAAACACTGACTTCAGTCTAAGTCTAGCCCCAGTCTAAAGTTCCACATCCAGCCAAGTCCACATTAGGACCCACCTTCTAGGTAAGACTAGCTGGTCCTCTCAGGTGCTGGGCCGGGAGCTTCCAAGAGGAGCGACTGTCTGGTTAATGTCCCCACACATCCAGGGGGGAACAGCCTCACGTCTGCAAGCCTTTTCACTTCACAGGCAGAATGTTTGATAGAACAAAATGTCTTCTTGGGCTGTGGGCGTTGGTCCATATATATTTACCTGCATATAAGGACACATAGGGAGGCAGTGGGTCCAAATTTAGTTATGTTTTTTAATGTACATTACAGATTTGATAACAGGCACCACATCTTTTACAACATCAACCTGAAAAAGTCACCGGACATTAAGATACATTTCTGTCCAGGTGTTTTGAGCTGAGCTGAGCTGCTGTTCCCACAGCAAATAGTCCTCCATCCTTGCAACCATGGCCTGGGGCTTCAACTCCCAAGTACAGGAGTCTGGACTGGGCTTCTTTGTATTGAGAAAATGGCTTAGGAGTTTCTTTTACCTGCAACTTGTCACTTGACCTTTAGAAATGTGTTTCCTGTCACATGATCATGTGTTACAGAGTCAGCTCCTGTCGTCCTCATCACAGACTCTGTAGATGCCTTCACACCCACATTGAATTCAGGTACACCTGTCTGATACACACCTGTCACATCGTGGGGATATGCTTCTCGTGGGCGAATCATCCTAATTTTTTGTTTTTGTTTTTTTTTGTTCAGTTTTAGGAGTTAATTCCAACACAGAAATGGTTACCATGGCGACAGGCTTAATAGGATCAGATACAGGTAGGTCCCATAATCCAATATGGCCAACAGGTTAAAGGTCAAAGGTTAGATATGTTATTACATCTTTTTCTATATTTGTAGTTTCAGCAGCTCAGACAGGAAGTCCACTCGACTCCAGTAAGTCACTTTTATTAACACATGAAGAAGAATTTAGGTTGGCGTATGACGGTCATTTCTTCTTCTGCTGTAGAAATGTTTATCAACATGTTTGTTTCAGGTCACCCAGCTGTAACAGACCAAAACCAGATGGCTGGTAAGTTTTACAGATGTTCAGCATGACCAACCAGCCTGAAACCAGTTTTTAAAACAGTCTGAAACCAGTTTTAATTCAGTCCCAAATTGTACCACACTATCCGGTTTTGGTTGCTACAAAAAGTCGCTGTAACCAGACAGAACCAGTGCTGAGGGGTTCTGGCTTGTGTAGATCTTCGTTTAGGTTCTGGTTGGTGTTAAGTGGTCTCAATAAGGGACTAAATGCTCTTGTTGAGGCTCAAGTTCATAGTTCATATCTTACCTGAGAGCAGGTGCTGAAGGCTTGTTCTTTCTCTTTTCTTGGTTCTGCTTGTTCTCTGCAGGTCCGGTCACTGAACAGTACAACCCATCTGGTCAGGGTCCTGAAGGTTTGTAACAACACACTTTGACTCCTGATCCATTTTACTGACTCGGAACTTAACCCACTCCAATCTAGGCTGACAGCTGCTTCATCACAGTCCAGATTCTGGACTGAGCAGTCCCTCATCCAGGAGCACTTTTACGTTCAGTCTTGATTTATTGATTGATTTGATTTATTGATTTATTCTTTATTTTCTCATACAGATCATATAGGTTATAATAATTATACAGCGCTCCTGTCATACATGTAACAGAAATGTTTACATGTGACTTTAGTCCTAACATGCATGTGACAAAGTCACATGCATGTTAGAAGCAATTTGCATGCATTTGTTTTAGAATCAGAGTGGATGTCAGCGAGCAGTCTCCTCAGAAGCCCCGTTAAAGCGTTTCTGGGGTCTCAGAAGACCTGAATGAGGACAGTTACGGGTTAAGGTTACCTCTCAGCCATACCTGGACCCTGACACGAGTGCAGCTCATGTGGATCTCCTGTAATTATGTGGTTTCACTGGGCCCAACACTGGTTGTGTTGGTTCAGATGACCGGTACCACAAAGCTGGGGGTCACCTGGTTCTGTGGAGCCGGGTTTAGCTGAAGCTGAAGGGAGTAGCTCACTCAATAACATGAAATGGCTTTCTGATGTTCATGAACTTAAAAATAAAAACAATGGGGGTAAGTCCCAAGTACTGAAGTAAGGATGTACTGTGAAAAATAATACTGTGAATGCAGCAGTTACTATGAAGGTCTTATTGAAAGAGTGTTTTGATTTTATTTGTCTGATGATAAACTATTCACAAACTCATCTCCACTGAATGTGTGAAGAGACAGGAAAGTATTTATAATCATGGGAAATAAGTCTCTGAGGGTTATTTATACATATACAGGGACAGTGGTAATCTGAGCTGCAGCGATGGAGCTAAAAGCATCAGCATCATCAGGAAGCAACTAACAAAGCAGCTTTAATTGTCATAATGTGGTTTTGTGTTAAAGCTTTGTTTTAAACCAGCAAAATTCATGGAAACCCCAGAACTGCAGAGCAGGCCCCAGGTCCATCAGTAGGAAATAAACATCCAGTAAACATAGTCACATACAGCGAGTTAAATTCCAACTGCTCATTGTCATTTGGTAGATGTTAAAACAAGATCTTGTTGTTTTTGGCCCTTGTGATGCAACCAATGAAAAACTCTTAAACAACAAAATAGATCTCTACCCTATTTTAAGTTTTTCATTCTTATGGCATGGATGAATATATGAATATGTAGTTATAGGTGTTGGAGCAGTAAAGTGTCAGTATTATCAATGCTTCAAATCTGGAACAAAGTCTTTTTAGTGCCATTATCAAAGGTGAAAAAGGTCAAATCTGAAAGACGTTTTGTGTTTTTCAGGTGCAGAAAATGTGGAACTGGAGGATACCTGCTGACTTCCACATTAAGCCACGTGTTCAACTTCTGCGATACCGATTCCAGTGTACCGACCAATCAGCATGGCCTAGGAAATCTGACCCCTCCCACTAGCTGTAGACCACGCCCCCTGAACAGGGAGGTTGGTGGTGTTTTTTATATTAAAAAGGTGGAGTTATTTTTTATAGACATTTGTTTTAGAATCAGAGTGGATGTCAGCCAAATCTTGAGGTGGTGATTCTGACATCATACAGGATGTGACATCATCTTCACCGTCAGGACTGTTTTAAGCTTCTGCAATAAATGTTTTTATCTATTTTGAACATCAAATTGAAGTCACTGATCAATTCAATAATAATCTGATGACATCATGACCATCATCAGGTGCATCTTGTTGGGTATTAAATAAATTCCACAATGTTGTTTTTTGTACTTGGGTTTTTGAGTCAGAATATTTGAGTATATTTGTGACCTTAGACCCAGTCTTCACCTGTCCAGGGTTTACCCCTGCCTTTCACCCAAAGAGAGCTGAGATAGGCTCCAGCAGATCCCTGGGACCCTGGTTAGGAATAAGGGGGTACAGGTGATGGCTGGATGGACCTAGTCTTTATTTCCCACAGTCCACAACTGTCACCTGTCATGTGAGAATGGAGGAAGCTTAGACAGGTTAAATGGATTGTTAAGCATATTTAATTGGTTTATTTCTACAAGAAAATGATCAAACATGTAAATATATTAGCAGCAGTGACTTCTTGTTTGTGGATCAGTTCTGACAGGTTGTAGTGAAAACTCCCAACAACTGAAGATCTTTTTCTGGATACTTTAGTTATGTCTGCAGATGGACACATAGCTTCAGACCGAGTATGTTGACTCATCATGCTTATCTCAATCAGCAAAACAAACTATCACCAACCAATGCACATCTCACTCGTGAATACAATAAACACTCCTCTTCTCCCTTAGACATTTAGATTACAGGGAGCATTTCTGACACAGATAGCAAACACTAAGGCTTCACCAGGGTTCCTCTACAATGGAACATAACTGGATTTCCCCCAATACAGAATCAAATGTCTATTGTCACAAAATGAACTTCAGGACATCAGGAGACACTTTAACATATTAATCAAATAAATAAATCAGTTTTGTTAAACCTGTGCCGTAGTAACAGGTCCTACCTGTGACACAGAGACCTGTAGCTTCTGAGCTTCTCACACTCTGCCTGTTACTGCATACTCTTATCATGTTACTGCATTCTCTGCCTGTTACTGCATACTCTTATCATGTTACTGCATTCTCTGCCTGTTACTGCATACTCTTATCATGTTACTACATTCTCTGCCTGTTACTGCATACTCTTATGTTACTGCATTCTCTGCCTGTTACTGCATACTCTATCCTGTTACTGCATACTCTGCCTGTTACTGCATACTCTATCCTGTTACTGCATACTCTATCCTGTTACTGCATACTCTGCCTGTTACTGCATACTCTTATCATGTTACTGCATACTCTTATCATGTTACTGCATACTCTATCCTGTTACTGCATACTCTATCCTGTTACTGCATACTCTATCCTGTTACTGCATACTCTATCCTGTTACTGCATACTCTTATCATGTTACTGCATACTCTATCCTGTTACTGCATACTCTATCCTGTTACTGCATACAGTCAGAATACTGCAGATAAATATTTGCTGAAGCTCAAAAAGACTGAATACTGCTTGTAGCCCCTAATCCTAACCAGCCAACACACACAAAACCCTTACAGGACAAATACTGCAACCCCCGCACGGAGTATCCAGATGGGATAAAGTTCTTTCAGACCCCAAGCTGAGATTGTTTATGTAAAAGAAATGACAGAAACAACCAATGTCACACTGAAAAACTATTTAATGTTGATCAATCACATCATGACTGATACTTGATCTGATTAACCTGAGCTCATGTTGAGCCAATAGATCAGACCACTGCATCGCTCTATGGTGCCACGCTGTCTCCATGGTAACAGAGGTTTGGGGTGAGGATAAACACTCAATTATTATAAAGTTTTCCAAAAATAATCAGATTCTCTCCATTTATATTTCACTCATGAAAACAAAAACAACCATTAACTCTGACTTCAACATGCAGAACAAAGAGAACACCTTGTTCACTTGGTCCTGCTTCACCTGGGCAGCTGTGTTGTCTACACTAACCTCAGGGATGTTTCACTGGACCGGCAGGTACAGATGTGACCATGGTTCTCTGAGTTTTTGTTTTACAGAATTAAAGCAGCAAAGAAAAACCGAAAGCTAAAATAAAATAGAAGAAAAAGAGGACACAGGTATATAACAGGGTTAATGTCAATAACATCTGCATAATAAAAACATAACCTTTGACCTACTGATTGATCTGCAGCTGATCAACTGATTTAATTACAATCTATTGCTGCTGCTGATGAGTCATCATGTTCCTTATGATGTCAGAGGTCAGAATCCAGGTGGGCGTGGCTCAGCAGAGTGGTGGCGGGGTCATCAGTGGACGGGTCCGAGTCAAGGAAAGGTTCTGCTTCCAGTTCCAGCAGTGACGGCAGGTCAGCACCGCCCTCTTCCACGCCGACTGGCTCAGACATCAGGACAGGTGTTGCCATGTACTGCACTAGCTGCTTCCCTGGACCAATCAGAGAACAGCAGAGAATCACCATGACAACAGGTCAACAGAAAACACAAAAAGGTGTGTGCGTGCGTGCGTGCGTGAGGGAGTTACCTGTGTTACTGTTATTGGTGGCTTCATCACTTCCTTTGGGAGCTTCTTCAGACAGCAGCTGAGAGGAAACAGCAACATCAACAACAAACCAACAGGCTGTTTTTTCAAAACACAAACCTGTGAGTACCTGTACATACTTGTTTATACACACCTGTATGTCAGCTACCTGAACATATACCTGTACACATCTGGTACAGAATCAGTGATTTTATTGTGAAAATTACTGAGACAGGAAGTGCAGAAACAAAAAACCTAAATAAGAGCATGTGTAGTTGAACTCACAATGTCCAAGCTGTCGAGGTCAAAGTCTCCAGAGGGACCAGACGAACTGAAAAACTGCCAGAGTTAAAGATATTGTCAGTACTGTATGCCTGACACACTTACATCAGCGTGTTTATTAACAGGTTCAGACTGACCTCAATGAACGGAGAAGCGTCAAAGGTGAATGTTTGTGTGTTGAGGATGTTCTGAAGATTTTCTAGACCGTTGTCAATGCTGTCGACATGATCGGAGAGTTCAGACCTAAACACACAGACAGACAGTTACTTCATTAACCTGTTTTTTTCTTTATTTTTCTTCTTGTCAACAAATCAAGTTAATCTCAGCACTTTGTGACTTCCTGTCTGTGGGTTATTGGTTCTTAGTGAAGACAAATCTTAAAAACAAAAAAAAAAAAAGCTCTGGCCACAGGTGCACGTGGACATTCATGTTTTTATATGGTCCATTTATTTCCTAAAACAGCTGGTGATCGTAACCTTGATCAAACAATAGGAAATTGTTGATTTAGTGGGGATTATTTTCCACAGTGGATTCATCCACATTTGGATCGTGTTCTGGGTATGCACAGGTATTTGCCTGTGGGATCCATTTAGTGCTGGTTTGAGTTTGCACATGACGACAAGAAGGAAAATAGAGAACATCATCAAAGTGACATTTTCAAACTGACTCATATTTAAAAAAGTAATTTTTAGATTCAGTGATTCACTTGTCAGGTTGTGTTGATACGAAGCACCAAACATCAGACGAGAGTCCATCTGCAGAGGGACGGGGGCGGGGTCTGAGGGAAGCACAGGGGTTTTAATGACACAGATGACCTTCAAAAGGACTAGAGTTACAAAGGTACAGATTCAGGCAGATCACACTTAAACTTCCTGCTACTACAAGGGCTGGTTAAAGGACCGCTTCAACACACTGAGGGCAGATGTTTTGGTAGTTGTCGGCAGGTGTTGGGCCAGGTGTCAGCAGGTTGAAGGATGCGACTGTCCAAGTGTTGGCACATATTGGAGCGGTTGTTAGCTGTAGCAGGGTAGTTCCTAACAGGTACCACAAGATTTACCTGCAGACACCCTGTATCACATGTAACAGTCTTACCTGTCGATACAGGCGATGGTCTGACATTTCTGCTGAGGTGATGGGGGGCCGGGGGCAGATTTGACTGTGGGAACAGAGACGGGTGACTGACTGGTTGGGGCTTGAGGGAGGGAACCAGTGGAGGCAGTGCTCATCACAACAATAGGACTGGCTAAAGAAGAAACAGATAGGTGAGACAATCATCAGTGCCTGAGGTGTTTACCTCGTGTAGAGATGGTGGTGGAGGTGTTTGTCTGGTGTAGAGAAGGTGGTGGAGGTGTTTACCTGGTGTAGAGATGGTGGAGGTATTGGGAGTTGGCTGAGCCTCGTTGTCCTGTAAGATGGAGTTGATGAAGGTGGTGGGGGAGAAGGGTGTGTCCACAGGTGCAGCCCCATCCTCCATTACAGGACACACCTCCGTCTCAGGACTGGACGGCTCCTCTTTGACGTGAACCGACTGGCTCTCTCTGTAAATAAGCAGACATCGTTAGTCACTGCTTATGGACCCATCAGTTACTGACAGGAGGCACAATCCGATTGGCTCTTACCCTGCATCTGTCCAATCGTTAGCCTCGTCCTCTGCAGTGGATGTGGCCACCTCTGTGATGTCAGAGATGATTGGTCCAGACATTATTGGGGAGTCGGCTGAGAACAGGTTGGTTGCAGCCTGAAGACACAAACATACAGAGGCTTAGGTCCATTTACTGATGATCTCTGAGCAGCGAAACACTTTTGCTTAAAAATAAACACACAGATTTCAATAAATATACTATATAAATATAAAATATAAATATAAGTATGCAATAAATACATCCTCACGTATAAACGTGACTGTAGCTGAAACCCTCAGATGTGGTTTAAAAACTCAATTTATGTAATTCTCCATCCACATAGAAGCAAACATACAAAAACAGGTGAGTCAATATTAGGTTACCTGCATGTGCTCCAATGAGAACGGCCGACTGTATTTAGGCATGGAGTGGGCAGAGCTGGAGTCATTGAGCATCAGAGGACTGCAGAGAGAAGGACATTCTTTAAAGGGTCATTCCACTGTTTTTATACTTGATGTCCAGAATGGGGCAAGGAAGTGGAGGTAGAAAGTTCTGGATATTTTCCACATTTCAAGTAAAACTGAATGTCTTGAAGCGGGAAATATATGGTTTGAATGACAAACTTGTATATTTGGTATCATTAATGAGAGTTTATTCTTTCTGCTCATCAGTGGAGGAAACCTCTTGATGTCCAATCTTTGCCTTAAACTGTGTAGTACAAACTGTAAACTATGTAGTATTTGTAGTGAACTGTGGGTTATTTGTGGTACACTGTGTAGTACATTATGGTGTATTGTGGTAAACTGTGTAGTGTTTGTCTTATTTGCAGTTTTTGTGGTCAGTGTATAATGTTAGTAGCAATTACTAAGGTGAGTAAACTGTCAGTATATTGTATATTTGCAGTAGAATAGTAGTAAACTTGCATTTTCCTCTTGACTCCCAAGATCCTGTTGGTTTGAACGAGAGACACCAGAAACTGGATCAACTGCAGAGAGAGAGGAGGAAGTAAGCTAACATGCTAGCATGCTAACACTGATATACTGTAGCTGTTGTTAGCACTGCGCTAACTCCTATAGGCCAACATCATGATCCGTCCGCAGGTCTGTCCAGGTGGCGCTTACCTTGTTGACAACTTTCTGTTGCTGAGCGTGTTTCTGTCTTAGGCTGGCCACCTCCCTCCACAGAGCCTCGTTCTCACTGAAACACAGACATGGTTAAAAATCAGGACACCTGCTGCCTGCTGCACTGGGACCAGTCTGGCTGTGGTGTGAAGTTGTGGCTGTGGTCTGACAGTTTCATGGTGTTGATCAGTCAGTGGATTTCTGTGTTATAACACATACACATTTGTTTTTGATGCTATAGTTTCATTAAGTTCCTGATCTTTGGTTTGACCTGGTTCTGGATCTGGTCTTACTGTTTCATGGCGATGATCCTGGAGTCGATAGTCTCTTGTTTTCCCTTCATCAGCTGAACATCGCTCAGGATCTTGTTCACTTCGTCTGCAGAAATCTTGACTTCCTCCTGACGCACCGAGGACACCTGACCAGTGAGAGCACAGATACTGTAACCATGGAGACCAGCCGCAGCTCAGGGAAGGGAACTGCAGGTTTACAGCTTTATCTTCAGGTGGGTTGTATATGTAAGGGTGTACTCATACTAGGCACAGCTGCTCCCCGTCCCCACTCCCCAGCTAGCCTCTGTAGGATCATACTGTGTTTACCGTGCACAGCACAGAGCACTCACTTGACTAGCAAAGGAACTGGACTTCAGGGGTCAAATGTGCATGGGAACGGTACAGACTACCTAGTGTGATTACACCCTAAGTCTGTTCAGGTGTAATCAGATACATGCAGGTGTATAAGGGTGTTCTCTGGTCTATACGGACATTTTACAGGTTCATACATTAGTGACTTTTCGTTTGATGTTCTCTAGCAGGTGTTCTTGTCCTCTGATGAAGAATGGATGTTGGAACTCTGTGTCATCTTTCTCTGGTTTCACCAACCCGCCTTGCTCAATGTGCACCACTTTACGGAAACCATCTGCACAGAATTCCATTCACAAAACAACAGATTCAGCATCATCATACAGTCAGCTGTCAGTGAACTTGTTTAACTTCATGCGTTTGTGTTGCAGTTAAAAGGCTGTCCAAGTATGCAGGTTATACTCACACATGTTGAGCTGTCTGATGAAGCTGGCCATGTTGTTGTGTTTAAAGAACTTTGGCAGAACCTCTTTGGAGAACCGACCCTGATCGAACACATGGAAGCTGGTTCCATTCTGAACACAGAGCAGAGAAAAACATCAGTATTAACAATATAAACAAAAGTTCAGTCTAGCTCATGTGGTCCAGGATCAGTGTGCCCCAGCTCAGTTTACAGAGTGATGCTACCTGATACAAGTCTGACACATCCTTTTAATTGTTGTATTGGGCTGCATTATATTCAGAGGTGTTCCTAATTTTCTGACCAGAAAGCAACACCGTCTTTAACTCTTTAACATTCACGTTTGTGACAGTAAAAACTAAAACTCAACATTACAAAGTTCATAGAGACACGTATTGTACTGCACAGTATGAGACTACACAGGGGTTCCTAATAACGTGACCATTCAGTGTGTGTCAATAGACCAGCACTGACTGCGAATAAAAAAAACACTGACACAATCAGGCAAAGTTATTACTGCTGAACTTAATTAATTAATTATATGTAATTATCAACAAATGACTATTTTATATGATGTTGATGTTTGGTAATATCAACAACAAAATTAAATTAACTCAACAAGGGACCGACAGTTTCATTATTTTTTTTTATTGCCATAAGTTCCAAATAACTGATCAAGACCAGGACCAGAACCAGGATCACTGATGAGGCCTGCTACTTCTGACAGCGCTGCTCTCGGGGCTCTGGACCAGAACGGTGTTAAACAGCTGCTCATCTTCTGATCAATAGCTGACTGATTGTTTTGATCAGTTTAAATTAGGAACCTGGGAGTGATTCGGATGTTGAATGTGAAAAGCAGCAGACTGCTGATCTTGTTATTGATCTGCCGTTAGCATGTTAGCGCTGCTGATGTGCGTCACCGCAGAGGTTAAACCTGCTCAAGCTAACAGAGATCAGCGTTTAACCCCTGACCCTTCACCCCTGACTGGAGCCTGCTGTTTATCACCCTGACGGCTAGCCGTTAGCTCTCTGCTGGGCTAAGCTAAGTGAGTACCGGGCTCCAACAGATGAGCGGATCGGTCTCCGGGTCCTCCACTAGGGTCCATAGTTTGGTGAGGAAGGCCGGGACGTTCCCTCCGCTCAGCACCGCCCCACCTCCTCCTCCATGATACTCCATCGGAGAAATAAAATCAAACGCACACCGAGTTACGACTCTTGACGCAGGCAGCTTAATCTGAGCTAACGATGCTAACTGTTAGCATTCTGTTAACGCCACCCAACCCCTGCTCAAAGATCTCCAAACTGCAAATAAGATGCGACACGGAGCCGGACTGAGGTCTGATCCTAATCACACAGGACTCGCTCCTCGCCCTGGACTCTGTGTTGATGTCCTGACGGTTGTTAAACTTGTCTGAAAACACTCCGCGGTGGAAAATTACAACAAATCCCATCAAACCAACAACTGCGTAGCGAGTTTACTGTCGCAACACGATTACGTCACGCAAAACGTAACGTCAACGCTGGGTCGCGTAATGACGCAAAGAGGAGTCGCCTAGTTCCTGTCTAATTTTAACTGGGCTAATTCTGGCTGAATAACTACAGTGTCTGACAGTAACATGAAAATAAAGGTTCGTCATTATGAAAAAATTTGTGATAAATCAGAGAAAAAAGAGTGTTTGAAACCCATCAGGGGCCTTTCTGTGTGGAGTCTGCATGTTCTCCCTGTGCTTGTGTGGGTTTTCTCCAGGTCCTCTGGTTTCCTCCCACAGTCCAAAAACATGTATGTCAGGTTGATTGGTGACTCTAAATTGCCCATAGGAGTGAGTGTGAGTGTGTGAGGTTGTTTGTCTCTATGTGGCCCTGTGATGGACTGGGGACCTGTCCAGGGTGGACCCCTGCCTTTCACCCAAAGAGAGCTGGGATAGGCTCCAGCAGATCCCTGAGACCCTGGTTAGGACTAAGGGGGTCTAGATGATGGATGGACAACATGAGATTAGAGGACACTGTGAGACCACTGAGAGGACACTGAGGACACTAAGGACACTGTGAGGCATCAGCAGAGACCAGCTGTGTCTCTTTCAGGTTCAATGTGTTTTCAGTGTGAAACTACTTCCTGTTCCTGTTCCTGTTCCTGTTCCTGCAGCTGGGTCCGCTTAATCAGCTTCAGGTTTAGGTTTTCAGAACCCAAACGGAGATGGTGCGGGCGGGGGCAGGAGCGGCACCTGGCTGGTGCTCACACCTGCGCATGTCAGGCTGCCCCTGGAGGGGATGACCGGAAGGTGGCGCCAGCGGTAAATGCCGCGGACGTGACGTGTGAACTCTGACCTCGCAAGTTCCCACGTGGTTTAATGGCGGAGAGCAGGGGGAACGTGCGGAGCCCCGAACAGAGAGGAAAGATGAAGAAATGTGGAGAGAAAACACCGAAGAAGAGAAGCAAAGATGAGGAGGAGCAGGAACAGGTGAGACAGACAGGAGGAGCACTGGGTTTACTGGGAGAACTGGAGCGGTCCGGGCGGCTAGCTGTTAGCATGCTGCCTGGCGATTAACAAAATTAAACGGTAATGGCAGTGACGGTCCTGAACGGGTCCAGGGCACTGCTCCTGGAAACAAACATGTGATCGGATCTGAGCTCCTGCTGGACTGAGCCCTGAGACATTTGTGGGGAGAAAAAAGACCCTCAGTCAGTCACGAATATTAAACTGTTTACATTTCAGCGGCCACAGGGTTGAAAAATATACGCACTGCTAAATCCTGCAGGCTGGTATGTCTTTAACTGATTTCAAGAGTTTGTTCCATCTTCAGATCTTCGTCTTCAACAGTAAACCTGCTGTGGAAGAGCTGGAGGATGAGGACCTGTCAGACAGCGAGGACAGCGTGTACTCAGGACTGGAGGATTCTGGGAGTGACAGCGAGGATGACGAAGAGCAGGGATCACATGAGGACGACAATGTGGAAGCAGAGTCGGTGCGGTCTCAGATAGAGTTTGACCTGTCAGTGTGACAGCTGATTGGCTGGTGGTGATTCACCTGTTTTAAACCTGCTGCTGTTTCCAGTGTTCTCCTTTAGAACGTCACCTGTGTTCTTTTGCCCTACAGACAGAGAAGAAGAAGGGAGCAGTGGAAGAAGAAACAAAAAAAGACGAATATGAGCATGACTCTTCAGACGAGGAGGTGAAAATGTTTTTTAAGATCAGAGAACCTGTAGGTTCTTCAGGTTTTTGTGGGTTTTCTGAGTCAGTCATCTTTGCAGACTGTGATGGTCTGCTGGATGAGCCTAAAGTTCTAAGATTCTGCCATTCCTCTAAATGTTCTGTCAGATTTTTAAAACCTCTTTCTGAGCGTCTGCTGTTCTTTCAACTTCTCTAATGTTCTTAAGGGTTCTCTAATGGTCTCTGCTGTGGTCTACAATATTCTTCAGGATTGTCTAATTTCTTCTTGGGTTCACTAAGGTTCTGGCATGTTGTCAGGGCTTATAAAAACTTCTGTCAGGTTCTGTCAGTGGTCTTTGGGGTTCTTGATGTGTTTGGGTTTCTAGCATTCTAGCAATCTTCTGCAGTACTTTGACCTCCTCATTGTTGTGCAGGACATCAGGAACACGGTGGGGAACATTCCCATGGAGTGGTACAAAGACTTCCCTCACATTGGCTATGACCTGGACGGGAAGAAGATCTACAAGCCAATCAGGAACAAGGATGAACTGGACGACTTCTTGGACAAAATGGAAAACCCAGACTACTGGTGAGCCAACTAGCATGATGCTACTTCCCCTACTCATGTGATAGGGGCCGCTAACCATGCTAACCTCCAGTTCCCAGCTAACCGCATTCTCTCCGCAGGAGAACCATCCATGACAAGCAGACAGGAAATGACATCGTGTTGTCAGACGAGCAGGTAGAGCTGGTGAATCGTCTGCAGAGAGGACAGTTTGGAGATGTCAACTTCAATGAGTACCAGGTATGCTCAGGCGACAGAGGAGAGGCTCCTCCCTACCTGTGTGTATGTCTTTAAACACGTTCTTGGAGTCCTCTGTCCAGGTTCTGAGTTATACCACTAATCAAGTCTGCTGAATGGGAGGGGCACACCTGGACACCTGCTCACCTGGTTTAATGTCAGACTTTAAATGCAGCTGCATGACAAAGTTTATGTTGTCGAGTACGATGAACAGATTTTTGCTTATGTATCTTTTGTTTTTTTTCTGTGGTATCAAATATTCATCTGAACCACACCTGTTAGTGACTCTTATACCTCCTCTTCATCTTCCTCCTGCTCAGCCCTCGGTGGATTTCTTCAGTAAAGATGTGATGCTCCACCCAGTCACCAACAGACCTGCAGACAAACGCAGCTTCATCCCGTCTCTGATCGAGAAGGAGAAGGTAAAATACAAACTCCCTGCAACTTTGTCATGGTAAAAACTCTACAGACTCCTCACCTGTCTCCTCCTGGCTTACCTGTCTGCAGGTGTCTAAACTGGTCCATGCTATAAAGATGGGTTGGATCAAACCTCGACGGGTGGAGGATGACAGTAGAGGGCGTTACTACAACCTCTGGGCCAGTGAGGACTCTTCCATTCTGGCTAAACACAGGATGCACCTGCCTGCCCCCAAAATCTCTCTACCTGGTCACCAGGAGTCCTACAACCCCCCACCTGAGTACCTGTTCACTGACGAGGAGGTACAACATGTGGTGAAGAGTTTACCTGTTTATATGTTCATACATGCTTATAAAATAGATTTCACACTTGCCTGCTTCACTCTGCAGCGAGCTCTGTGGGAGCAGCAGGATCCATCAGACAGGAAACTGCCATTTGTTCCCATGAAGTTCTCGAGTCTCCGTCAGGTTCCTGCGTTTCCTCGTTTTATCCACGAGAGATTTGAGAGGTGCCTCGACCTTTACCTGTGTCCCCGACAGAGGAAGTTGAGGGTAATTACCACCAGATTTCTCCTCTACCCAGCAGGTGTCTCACATCTGGAATAAAAAAGAAAATATCTCTTGACGTTAGTGACGCTCTGTCACACAAGTTCTTTTGGGTGCAAGGAGGATAATGCCTGCAGCCAATCACAGCACAGGAATGTCTGAGGAAATGCAGCTGATCTTTACCTGTTGGTTTGTGCCTCTGCAGGTGAATGTGAATCCAGAGGATCTGATCCCAAAACTTCCCAAACCCAAAGACCTGCAGCCGTTTCCGACCACACAGTCTCTGGTACACACATCACAAAAATGTCCTCACCGTGAGGGTTTACACTGGCCCTGCACACACAGTCAGCTGACAGATGACTCCTCGCTAACATGGTGTACTTGTGTGTCACCTGTATCTATGTTCAGGTGTATCGTGGTCACAGCAGTCTGGTTCGGTCCATCAGCGTGTCTCCGTCAGGACAGTGGCTTGCTTCAGGTAACTCAGCTGTGAGTCACAACATTCTCTGTAATAGCTGTAACCAGGACTGGGTGATAAAATGATAGAAATAATTATTGTGGTATGAACTTTCTTCCATAGAAATTTAAGACAACGATAGAACTCATTCTGTTATTGGTTTGACAGAAAGCACAAACAGCCAATGATAATGAAAATAGTGCTACGCTGAACCAATCATGTGGCTGGAAGAGAGATAGAGCAGGTCAGTGAGGTTGACGCACAGAGCGTGGAGTAGCAGCTCACGTGCTGATATTTAGGCTGCTGTTGCTGTGTAAGCCACTGTGTCAGGAGCCTGATTAAAGAGAAGATGAACATAAAATGTTCACAACCTTAACGATGAAAACACCAAAAGAGTCAGCCCAGGGCTCAAAAGACGAGAGCAATGTTGAAAGCAAGGGTCTGATGACTTTTTCGGACAAGAAGAAGAAAAGTAGCATGCACTGTGAAACATACACGTATATTTGACAAGAATATACAAATGTTCTGCTAAAAACAACTAATGCCACTAACCTTTTTTACCACAGTCCCAGACCCAGGCAGGTGTTGGTGGTCCCTTAAAACAAGAGTGACACTTAGTTTCTGATCTTGTGTAAAAAGTGAAAGTTTTTAACATTTTAGTTGTAGATTCAAGATATAAGAAATAAGATTTTGTTTTATTTATTTGGAGTTCATCAAATTGAATGTGTTTTAGTTTATTATATATGTTTTATTTTTTTGAAACACCGTTTTATAAAATACTGTGTTTGCCATGTTCAAATTGTAAAAGAAAATATAAAAATATTTAAACCAAAATAATCCTTATATTTTTACGTCACTTAAAAGGTACCATTAACTGGATGAGTATATATCAACCAATATGAAAAAAATTCATTATATTCATTGTTTTTTTCCATGTGACCCAACCCTACCTGTAATGCTGCTGACTGCTAGGATGCTAGACAGGTTATATTTGTTTTGTGAGGATGACAAACTAGGGGAAGGTAGTTCAGGCATCTGAGTCTGCAGGTGTGATATTCAAACAGCAGTAGGCAGAGAAACCAGACTGCTGACCTGTGACATTTTGTTCCTGTACTTAGGCAGTGATGACGGCTCGGTCAGGTTCTGGGAGGTGTGTTCGTCTCGCTGTATGAAGACAGTCCAGGTGGGTGGGGTTGTGAAGAGCGTTGCCTGGAACCCAAACCCGTCTTTTTGCCTGCTGGCTGTTGCCCTGTAAGTATACTAACTATTAACTATTTAGTTACCTGTCTCCATTTATGTATTTCTTTACAAGGCTGTTTGTTTATTTACCTGTCTACTGGTCTCTCTCTCGTTCTCTATGTTTCAGGGACTCGGTTGTGTTGATCCTGTCTCCCTGTCTGGCAGACAGACAGGTTATCTCGTCATCAGAGCGACTCCTCTTTGGTCAGCAGGAGGCGGAGTCAGTAGAGGGGGCAGCGTCAGTGACGTGGGTTGAGGCTGAAGGGGATGAGCTAAACCAGGGGATCCGCCTCAAAATCCAACACCCCAAAGTGAGAACAGGCACTCGTACACAAAAGGTTTAGGCATCTCTGTTGAGGATCATACAATACAAATCTCATTAAACACATTAAAGATGCATCTGCAGCAGCTACCGATGTGATATGATACCTGACACCCCGATCACAGTGTGATTCAACGCAGTGCAATCCAGTACAATACGATGTGGCTGAAGTTATCATCTTTGAGTGAATGGAATTGTTAGCCAGCAGCGCCTGAAAAAACCTGCAATACTTGCATAATAACTGCTCTTGGCCCTAGATCCTCACTGTAAAGTAGGTCTAATTTATTGATGCAAGCACGTAATAATTGATGAATCGTCAATTGAACAGGTTAATCTTCCCGTCCCTAGTGCACACACGATCGATTATAGAGACCAGACCGATACCTGGGCTGAACTAACAAATCAGTGTTGATCCCTCAGGCTGTCCACCAGGTGGCGTGGCACGCCAAAGGAGACTACCTGGCGTCCGTTATGCCGGATCACTCGAGCCACCTCCAGGTGTTCATCCACCAGGTGAGCCGGAGGCGGAGCCAGAACCCCTTCAGAAGAAACAAAGGTCTGGTTCAGTGCGTATCCTTCCACCCAGTCAGGCCCTACTTCTTCGTGGCCACGCAACGCTCTGTCCGGATCTACAACCTGATCAAACAGGAAATGACCAAGAAACTACAGGCCAACTCCAAGTGGATCTCCAGCATGGCCGTCCACCCAGGGGGTAACCACACCAGACCAGACCTGCCACCATGAAGCCTTTTTATCTAGAACAGAGTGACTTTAGTGCAAAGGTCTGGAGTCTGACTCACCTGTCTCTGTGCCTGCAGGTGACCATGTGATCTGTGGGAGTTACGATTGCAGGCTGAGTTGGTTTGACCTCGACCTGTCAACCAAACCGTACAAGATGCTGAGGTACGTACCTGCCCCTGTACAAACAGTAGGTTAGACCGTTGATTAAGTTTGGATTTTTCCTGCTGCAGTATTGATCATAGGTTCATATTCACTGTATTGATTGAATTGGTCTTATTGATCACAGTGATTGTAATGATAATATTAATCACTTCCTGCAGACACCATAAGAAGGCGGTAAGGGGAGTGGCCTATCACAGAGTTTACCCACTGTTTGCTTCAGCATCCGATGATGGTTCAGTGATCGTCTGTCATGGGACAGTTTACAAGTAATAAACACAAATATACACATTAATACACATCAGGACACAGTAACATACATGAATACACATCAGGACACAGTATTAATACGTGAACAACCCCTCCCCCCAGCGACCTGCTGCAGAACCCGTTGATTGTCCCAGTGAAGGTCCTCAGAGGTCATGTGATCAGTCATGACCTCGGTGTTCTGGATGTGACCTTTCACCCCACACAGCCTTGGATCTTCTCCTCTGGAGCTGATGCCACCATCCGCCTCTTCACCTAGCAACCGCCCCTGGCGACCCACCAACCATGCCTGTTCTAACCTGGAAACCAGTCAGAGATGTTGCTAGGTTACCACAGGCTGCTGTAGAAACTAAGTAAATAGGGATGCTATGCCATGAGACTGTTTTCATTTTTTTCTTTGTTTGTTTTTAATTAAACTCTTAATTTTTAATCTGGTCGTTCTTGTTTGTTGTTGCCATGGTGATTGAGACCACACAGTTTCTGTGATAAATATCTGTCAGAGGCCTGTAGACATTTGGTCAATGTTGAGATGATGCACATGATATTTTCTCACTGTTCAAGCATGAAGTCGAGTGTTACGGCCTCTGGCTTTGACATCTTTAAAATGATCATCCTACCACTGGCATTAATGCGGCTCCTTTCAGCCCGGTTCTGATTGAAGCTTTTTGTGTCTCTGTCAGACTCGCCGGTTTTCTTGGTGCGCTCTTGGAGCGAGGCCAACAGCATTGGTTATAATTGGCGGCCGCCTTGTTGGACACACAGTGTTGAGCCTCCTGTCGAGTGTTGGGCATTCAGTTACATTAAAAATGTCGATTTTTGTTCCAAAAAACTTTGTGTAGATTGTAACACTAATGATAAATGTCCAAAATGTTGGGAAGCAGTATGATTATTTTTTAGTTACATTTCTGATTAAATAAACCTTTTATACTTTATGCTCATTTACAGTTTATTTAAATACATATTCGTATAGAGTGTGCGGTGCATGGGAGGGCTGTGCAGCTTCAACTTAGACCAAACTTACTGCACTGACTTTGCAAGATTGTCCTGCATGTAAGCAGCCCGTCAGAGAAACAACAAAACACAGTTCTGCTTTAGGAGCTAACGCTTCACTTCAACGCCACATCTTTGTTTATATGTCTAAGTGATGTCACAGTTTTGTAGTAGTGTCTAAATGAGGGTGCATTAACAAAACGTGCACCTGGCAGGTACGCTCTGCTAACAATCCCACAGTGCAACGCGCCGCAGCTGGTTAGTAATTGGTGGTTAGGGCTCATAACCGAGTGAACATTTATTTTATTGATCCAACACTATTTAGTGTAAATGCTGTAGGGAGCAGTCTTTAGGGGACGTGACGTCATGACGCTTACGTCCGGCGGAGCATTTTTAGTGTAACACCTCAACATGAAGCGAGAAGACAGAATCATACCGGTCCGCGAGAACTGCGTTTACACTAGCTGTTACTGGTAAATACTGCGATGCTGCAATATACACACCGAAAAACTACACTATATACTGCACAATCTGCTCCACAGTCTCAGTGTAAGTCTACAACACAGGTGTTTCACCTCAGTCTCCAGATGTTCTGAAATGTGTGTAGTTTCCTGTGAAACGAACCTGTGCAGGTAAAAACTCTCCAGGTAAATGTGATGTGATGTTGGAGCAGCCTCACACCCTGTGGCTGAGGCTAACATTGTTGGCGCAGACAGCACCTGTTGTTGTTGCACCCATAGGTGTCTTTGCGTTCCCTCTCCACCTGGAGAGTCTGCAGACTGAGCTGCTGTTCCATCATTTGAAGACGAGCGTCTTGTTCTTTCCTCCCACAGCCTCATTATCCTCCCTGTGTTCACTCATGAACCAGTGTCAGCTGATTTTATTGATAATTGTTGGCATGAACAGATCAATAAGACTGAAGCTAAGACACAAATAACGATACAAATTTTATAGACTGTCTGCTACATGTTTTATAAACAGGAAGAATATTACTGCTGTCTCTGATCATACAGTAAATGGATCAACACACCACACTTGCTATGTTTTTTGTAATTAATCATCTGTTGATTTAAAACAGAAATTCGCTTTCCAGTGCACACGCAAGGAGGTTTGATCAATAAATCAGTGACATGATCAATCATTATCAATTTTTTTTCCACTTAATTTTCTGTTGATTCATTTGTTTATGTTTCTTATCCCACAGTGAAGAAAATGTCTGGAAACTTTGTGAGTTCGTCCGAATGGAGAGAACTGCACAGCTGGAACAGATGTCTGTGGTTTTCATCTCCAATGAGAACAGAATGGTGAGAACATGACACTGCTGGAACATCTGTCAGGCTCTATCAAACATCTGTGTCTTTGACACACCTGGCAGGTGGTAAAAATCACATTCAGAGATACTCTGCGTTTGTTCTCCCTCAGGTTCCTCTGTGGAAGCAGAAGTCCGGACGTGACAAGCAGCCGGTGATCTGGGTCGGTGATGTGACTGTGGTCCATAGAATTAGTGATGTTATGTTGATAATGATGATGACATCACCTGTGACATCATCATGTGTTTCAGGACTACCACGTCATCCTGATGCAGGTGGGCCACCAGTCGGACTCTCTGGTTTATGATTTGGACTCTGAACTGTCATTTCCCTGCAGCCTGAAACTGTACGCTGCCCAGGCCCTCCGCTCAGACCGCAACATCAAGCCTGAGTACCACAGGTAACACACCTGAACACTGCAGGTAACATGTCGAATCTAAGAAATGTAAATGTTGGAGCAACAGGTGGAGGTCCTAAGCTAAGCGATAAAATAAAGGTCTTAAATAGAGAACAGGTGTTCTCTGCAGTGAACAGTCAGGTTTAGTAACCACAGTGACAGTAAAACCTAATATTTGTACTTTTTTATGGTTTAGTTATAATTGAGTTGTTATAGTTTAGTTAAAATAACAAAAGTTGAGTCAATAAAACTTAATTATGCTCCACAAACATGACGCTGCCTGCTGTTCAATACTGTGTCAGTCATTGCACAAACACACACTGTGGCTCTGGTCTGTTTCCGGAATAAAACCTCAGAACACCTGAGTGTCTGTGGAGGATGTGACATCACAGTGAAGTCTACCTGTCTCCTCTAACAGGAAGTTGCGTGTTGTACCTGCTGACAGCTTCCTGTTGAACTTCGCTTCGGATCGTTCTCACATGAAGAACTCTGATGGTTCTTGGAGGATGCCACCCCCACACTACCCCCCCATACACACTGCAGGTCACATGACACCTCCTGTTAATCTTATCATGTCTGATAATGTATACCATGTGACCTCATGATGACATCATGCTGTGGTGCGTTTCCCCCCAGAGTGTCAGATGAACCTGGATGACTTCATCAGTATGGACCCTGCTGTGGGCTGGGGGACGGTCTTCAGCCTGGACCACTTCCTGCAGAGATACATTGGACACTCTTCATTGTCTCCATCAGCGTCAGTAGCAGCAGCCGCTTCGCCGTAGCTGTTCGGCGTCAGACTGAAGCAGACAGGTCCCCACTTTCTCAGCTCCAGGTGGATTTTCTTCCGAGGTGTGCAGTTTTTGTCTGCCAGCTAACAGAAGGCCTCTGGGTCTGTGTGAGGCCTGACAGGACTTGCAGACCCTGTGCAAACTGAAAACCACTCATCTTCACTTTTACTGTTTCATGCATCTGTGGTCATTCTTTTATATTTTTGTAGTTGTTATAAATTTGTTTTGTGTCTCTTTCAACTTGGCTTCATTAAATGTTTGTGTGCAGATGTCTGTCGGCGTCTGATGATGATCTGGTCTGTTTAGCTCATTTTTCATTCCAAATCTTTTTTTTTTTTTTTGCATGTTTGTCACACTTTGTTTCAGATCATCAAACAAATTTAAATATTAGTCTAAGATAAGTAAAGACATAATGCAGTTTTTAAATGAAGGTTTTTATCATTAAGGGAAAACAAAATCCAAAACTACATGGCCCTGAGTGAAAAAGTGTTTGCCCCCTAAACCTTATAACTGGTTGGACCACCCTTAGCAGCAACAACTGCAATCAAGTGTTTGCGATAACTTGCAATGAGTCTGTTCCAGCGCTGTGGAGGAATTTTGGCCCACTCGTCTTTGCAGAATTGTAATTCAGCCGCATTGGAGGGTTTTTGAGCATGAACCACCTTTTTCAGGTCATGCCTCAGCATCTCAATCGGATTCAGGCCACTCCAAAGTCTTCATTTTGTTTTTTTTCAGCCATTCAGAGGTGGACTTGCTGGTGTGTTTTGGATCATTGTCCTGCTGCAAACACTTTTTCACACAGGGCCATATAGTTTTAGATTTTGTTTTCCCTTAATAAAAACCTTCATTTAAAAACTGCATGATGTGTTTACTTGTGTTATCTAATATTTAAATTTGTTTGATCTGAAACATTAAAGTGTGACAATCATGCAAAAAAATAAGAAACAGGAAGGGGGCCAACACTTTTTCACAACACTGTAAATCACATAGCTGCACTAAATCAAACTCTTAACATGTTTTTCTGGTTCTTCTGGTGCTTCAGTCTGCTCATGTTTCAGGTCTGCCTGGATCTTAGTTTAGTTTTATTCTCTAATTTAAACATTGTCACTAGTTTCCCTTAGATGTCACTTAACATAAAACAGTGAAAATATGGACTTCGACATGAATAAAAACTGAATTAAAACTGTTCGTCCTGCAGTGTGTTGGAGTCACATGTTAATCTTACTGTTCAAAGATGGATTTTAGATTTATGACCTGCTTCATCATCCTTCACCCAGACACTGGACCAGAACCTGGACTAGGTGGCATACAGCGGTATGCCTGCACAGCTTTAGATTATTGGGTCAATGATTTAAGTAAGCTGCAGCAGCAGTTGTTCAAATGTCATTGGAAGTAGCAGCAGCTGGAGACCAGAAGTTTCTGTTTGTCCAGTCTGATGCAAATCCTGAGAGAGGATTGCTGCTTCCCAAATGTCATCCCTGATAAGGGCAGATCAGAGGCAGAATGTCTGTAAAGTTCCCTCTTCAGGTACTTAGTCAGGGCTGTCTCTTACCTGTGTTTTATCTGTCTGATGCCACCTGTACACAAAACTCGATGGTGTGTTCATTTCTGTAAACATTCAGTGGAAAATGTGACCACTGATCTAAAGCTAATGAACACGAAGTGTGGTGCGGTACCCTGACAGCCACACACTGCTGTGCCTGCACAGGAGGGCGAGGGGTCGACCAAACAGCAGCAGATGGACGGTCTGTGTGCTGGGGGGTTGTTGAGTCGAAACAAAGGGAACAACAGCTGAGAGTGAAGCTGCAGCTGCTGTTCACATGGACATCTAAAAACTACATATAACACATTACTACTGTGGAAAACACTTTGTAATAATAATATCAGTCGTAGTTATTTGGCAGGACGTCACATCCTTTCTGTTTCACACAAGTAGAAATAAAAACAAGACATAGTGTTAAGCTGTATTGTGCTTGTGTCAATATAATTTTCTTTTTAACATTTTCATTAATTGGTCTGGTGAAGTTATAGGAAATAATCATAAATGATTTTATATCAACACCGTTTCTGAAGGTTTTAAAATATATCTTTTTCGTGTTGTCGTTCTGTAGGTAAACATTCAGTAATATAAACCAGCAGTCAGTGATTACTTATCAAAATAGTTGATTCATTTTCTGTTAATCCGCTAATTGATGGATCAGGAAACCTTGTTAATTTGGTTGGTTTTCAGATAAAGACCCAAAGTGTGATCATTATTTATAAACACTTTATTTACTGTGTGTGGGAAAACAGAATCTGAACATATGTTCGTTACGTCGCATGGAGGGCGGGGCTTAGCCGCTCACCGCTGCCGGACTGTTGTTGTTCAGCTCGACAAGCTAACTGCTAATTGCTAGCCGCTAACAGCGTCATCAGAGCGGGCTAATCCCTCCCTGATTGTGTTCATTAACGTGGGTTTTCTCTCACTAATCCGGTTAGTTGTTCGGAGCCGGGCTGTATGTCTCAGGTGTTGTGGAGGAGAGCGGACTAGCTAGCTCTGAGCTCCGTTAGCGGCTCTCAGTGTTGTTAGCTTCTGCCTCATTTATCTCTATGGCAGTAGCGGTTAGCCTGGGAGCTACCTTCTGTTTATTTATCCGTTAGCTGTTGTAGTAGTTGTGTTGTTATTTTAATACACGTGGCTTTTCCTTCAAACAGCAGAAACTGACGACATGTTGCTTTAGTGGTTCAGGGCTGACGGCTAATCAGAGCTAACAGCTGCTAGCTCTCTGTCTTTGTTTCCATCAGCAGGTTAGCTTAGTTAGCTCCGTTAGCACAGTGACGCTAACTCATCTGGCAAATCAGTAACGCTGCGTTTGTTGCTGAGACCTGAGACTGATTTCAGAGATTTGATTTGTGGCTGCCATGAAGCTGTCACTGCGCTGACCTTCATCACCACCATCATCATCACAGTGAGCCCGGTGGAGACGTCAGGGTCATTATGGCCCTCAGATCAGGCTGCAGGCGGAGCCGCTCAGCTTGGGTCATCTACCTGTTCGTACTGTCAGGTGAGTTCCCTGAATGGAAAATAAGATATGTCAGTTCCAGCTTCTCGAGTGTGACAATTCGCTGATTTTTTTGTTACATATCACAACAACTGAACAGTTTCCTTATGTGTGATAATTAAGGTAACACTGATGAACTCCATTGGTAACTACTGATAACTGTCTTACAGTTGGACATTTGAAATCTGTCTTGTTTGTGTGATGTTTAGCAGTTTACACACATAGATAATGCAGTTTACGGTTGCAGCTGCTGGGCTGCTACAGTCTTTGTCATTTTTGAACCTTTTCACACAGGAGGGTTTCCCTCAGGGACATTATAGAAAGCTATCCCATCTGTCTGAATTCAGGATTTTCCCAACTCCAATAGCCTAGTAAATAAAACAGCTCCTAGCTTCAATAACCTGTTGGGTATAGGGTTAGCTGCTAATGCTGGTGCACTTACTGATGAGAGTTTAGAGTCCTGATGAAGCTCCACTGCTTATTTTCCCTGCAGCTCAATGTGAGGTGATATTTCATTAAAACATCATAATGTCCTCAGGAGGTTTATTTCAGATGAGGCATTACCTTCACTAAAAAACACAGCTGGGTGTTTG
The DNA here is from genome assembly GCF_900324485.2 of Mastacembelus armatus. Taxonomy (NCBI): domain Eukaryota; kingdom Metazoa; phylum Chordata; class Actinopteri; order Synbranchiformes; family Mastacembelidae; genus Mastacembelus; species Mastacembelus armatus. The sequence continues at coordinate 22,721,059 of NC_046643.1, forward strand.
TGTGTGTCTATTTTATGAATTTAAATGAATTTAAATACCTTCTCTTTAAGTGCTTCTTGCTTCATCCTATAAACCATTTGTGGACTCATATTGCAGAATGCACCACTGCTTCTCAGAGGAGCGACAACGTCTATGTGTCAGGAATTTCTAACGGTAAGGTCAGAGCCACACTGATAACACATCAGAAACACGTCAGCCCAAACTAAACATGTACAGTGTGCTAACAGGCCGTGTGTGTTTGTATGTCCAGCATGCGGAGATGTGGCTGAGCTCCTGCGGGCGTCCAGCGGCATCATCACCAGCCCTGGTTGGCCGTTCCAGTATCCAGCCAGACTGAACTGCAGCTGGAACATCAGAGCTCGACCTGGAGACACCATTACCATCAGGTAGCACATATGGGCTGTTTTTACTGTTACAGCACCAGAAGTAGCTAAACAAGTTGCTCTTAGGACACATAGTCATGTTCTTATGAGGGATGTCACAGTACTGAATTTGTTCAGTAACGTTGGTACAGTCAGTACCTTAAAAAAGAGGCTGGTATTTGGTACAATTTTCAATACCACCGGGAAACTTCGAGACAATATCGAGGGCATAAACTTAATTTTTTGTTGGAAGATTAATGTCATGACAACAAGGTATTACTCCTTTTTTGGCTAGTAGAGACAGCAGAGTGACTGCAGTAAACATTAACTGTTTCAATAGAAAGTAGCTAAAACCCTCACAAAAAGTAGATTATATCATATGCAATTTTGCATATTGTATTATATATCAGGATATATAAGTATACATTATATTATATTAATTACTGTTGCCTCACATCAAGAAGGTTCCTGGTTTGAAACCCATCAGGGGCCTTTCTGTGTGGAGTCTGCATGTTCTCCCTGTGCTTGCGTGGGTTTTCTCCAGGTACTCTGGTTTCCTCCCACAGTCCAAAAACATGTATGTCAGGTTGATTGGTGACTCTAAATTGCCCATAGGAGTGAGTGTGAGTGTGTGAGGTTGTTTGTCTCTATGTGGCCCTGTGATGGACTGGGGACCTGTCCAGGGTGGACCCCTGCCTTTCACCCAGAGAGAGCTGGGATAGGCTCCAGCAGATCCCTGGGACCCTGGCTAAGGAAAAAACATGGATATAGAAGATGGATGGATGGATTTTATTAATTACATATTGTATAGTAGAGAGACGAGAGGACAGGTATGTGTCTGAGTGACAGGATGCGGGGCTATGTAGGCACTGCAGCATTGAGTGTGTGGAACCTGTGGTCCGAGGGAGAAACGTGCAGCTAATATCGATGTAGTGATAATGTGGGGGAAAAAATACTGTTTCAAATATTCAAAATGTACTGAAAATGTAATAATTTTGACAACACTAGTCGTTACATAATTTACACATCACATGGATGATATGTACAAAAAATAGTTTTACTTTTTGTGCTTCCTAAACACTCTGAAGAGTGAAAACATCCAACGCTGGGCTCATGTTGTAAACCTAAAGCAGTAACCTAACCCTGGTTCCATAAGAATGTGTCAGCAGAAAGAATTACACTGGTCACTGACAGCAAAAGATACACACACACACACACCTACACACACCTTAACCGATGTAATTTAACAAAAGAGGCAAACTCAGGCTTCAGAACCAGTCTGAGAAGAGGTTACAGGGTTTAGAACCAGCATAGGGTTTTTGGAAAATTTATTGTGGCATAATCAGTGTTCCTTTTTCTCCTTCTGTAGTTTCCAGGACTTTGACCTGCAGGGTTCCCATCGGTGCTCTTCAGACTGGATGTCCATCAGTAGCTATAGGAGCCTAGATGGGCTGCGGGTTTGTGGTTCTTCTCTGCCACCACCATACATCTCCACCCAGGACCACGTCTGGATCCACTTTCACTCTGATGAGAGTTTGACAGGAAAGGGCTTCAGGCTGTCCTACATTACGGGTGAGGATTTCACCACATGGCATAATTTGGGCAACATGATCAACACGTTAAAACTAGTTTTTGCTATACAGAATGGATTAGTTTGAATCAAACACATAAACATAAACAAAGCACATAACCAGTGTTTTCAGAATAAAATGATGGTAAAATGTGGATTAGAGGCTGATGTAAATCCTGATCCATGAAATGTGAGCAGTTTTCTGTTAAAGACTAGCGAGATCCCACAGAATGTCAATGAACTTTTATCACAGATGTCTGGAAGAAGTTTATTGATAACTAATAATAACCAATAATACCTCTTAGGTAAGCCAGAGGTGTCCAGCTGTGATGTGGACCAGTTCCACTGCTCTAATGGGAAGTGCATCCCAGACTGGTGGCGTTGTAACTCCATGGACGAGTGTGGTGACAATTCAGATGAGGAGCTTTGTGTAGACTCGCCCTTCTCCTTTCAGCCCTGCAGTTTGAACCAGTTCCCCTGCTTGTCCCGATATACCCGGATCTACACCTGCCTTCCGCACAGCCTGCGTTGTGATGGCAGCATTGACTGCCAGGTAAACCAGTTCAGTCATTTTCATGTGGTCCAGCACTGATTTAATCCTACTTATCCTGGCTCAACTAAGTGATGTAATAATTTGTCATATTTTTACATGTTTAAGGGAAATCAGTGGATTGTACAAATATTCAGTTGCACAAGGCCTCAAGATACTAAACACTCTTTTAGTGGGGGTGTGCTACCGGGTCCATAGCTTCAGTCCTTGAATTGTTGTCTCTGATCCCTGATGCTTCACACTTGCAAATATTTTGTTCATTAAAATTGAAACAAAACAAGACAAGTGTGGTGGAGCGAAACTCTGAGAACACTTTTTGCCAAGAGTCTGGCAACAGACGTCACTGTCACTGGATCATAACGCTTCTCTAAGTCTGCAAAAACACATAAGGAGAGACAGAATCCACATCAGTCCTTCTGAGTCTGAGGTTCCAGCACCTTGGCAGACTTTCTCAGAGAGGCTGAGCAGTGTGATATCCTGTTAGCTGGAGATCTCCCTCTGTAACTTTGTGTTTTCCAGGATCTGGGTGACGAGATTGACTGTGATGTTCCTACTTGTGGAGAATGGTTGAGGAACTTCTATGGCTCCTTCAGCTCCCCAAACTACCCAGACTTCTACCCTCCAGGAAGTAACTGCACCTGGCTGATTGACACTGGTGACCACAGGAAGGTAACCTTCAACCCCCAACACAAAAAGATGACTCATAGGCTTGATTATGTTTTCCTACCAGTTGCTCTCTGAACTCGTAGTGAAGGTGAAATAACTTGTTCATCTACCCAATCTCTTCATTCTTGTCCTGCAGGTTATTTTAAGGTTTACAGACTTTAAACTCGATGGCACAGGTTACGGCGATTATGTGAAGGTCTATGATGGCCTGGAGGAAAACCCTCGCCGTCTCCTGAGAGTGCTGACTGCCTTTGACTCCAGGGCTCCAGTTGCTGTGGTTTCATCATCAGGTCAGCTTCGAGTCCACTTCTACGCCGATAAGATCAATGCTGCCAGAGGGTTCAACGTCACTTACCAGGTGTGTTTGATTTGTTTAACCTCATTGTCCTGTTTCTGTAATTCTTTAGTCTTATAATGGGTAACCACTACCATATTCTCCAGGCTATAAGTCACTTTTAGCAGAAACAGTATTGTTGAACGGAAGAACTTATGTAAGTCACTGTGGTGTATAGGTTGCATTTCTAAATATACTAATAATCTAAATTAGCCTAGATCAAGATTGGCAGGTTTGTTCACATTGCTCTTATGGTTCTTTACATATTTTAAGGTGGATGGATTCTGCCTGCCCTGGGAGGTTCCCTGTGGGGGGAACTGGGGTTGTTACACTGAGCAGCAGCGCTGTGACGGGTACTGGCACTGTCCTAATGGTCGGGACGAGCTGAACTGTTCTTCGTGTCAGGAGGACGAGTTCCCCTGTTCCAGAAATGGAGCCTGTTACCCTCGATCGGATCGCTGCAACTACCAAAACCGTTGCCCCAATGGTTCTGATGAGAAAAACTGCTTTTTCTGCCAGCCTGGGAACTTCCACTGCAAGGTATGAATTTCTTGTCTCATTCTCATTCTTCTCTTATTTCTTGTTGTACAAGAACTCTCTGCAGACTACCTACTGTGTTTGAACTTTGACCTCTGCAGAATAACCGCTGTGTGTTTGAGTCGTGGGTTTGCGACGCGCAGGACGACTGTGGTGATGGCAGCGATGAAGAGAGCTGTCCCGTCATTGTTCCCACCAGGGTCATAACTGCCGCTGTCATCGGCAGTCTCATCTGTGGCCTCCTATTGGTCATCGCCCTCGGTTGCACCTGCAAACTCTATTCACTGCGCATGTTTGAACGCAGGTGAGGCTGGAGGGACACCTGTGCCTTTTCAGAGAACTTAAATGTCACCCATAACTGACTGCTTTGAACTGTGGGATTCAAGTGCTGTGATTGGTCATTGCAGGTCATTTGAAACCCAACTCTCCAGAGTGGAGGCGGAGCTACTGAGGAGGGAAGCCCCACCCTCTTATGGTCAGCTGATCGCCCAGGGACTGATCCCACCTGTGGAGGATTTCCCAGTGTGCTCTGGGAGCCAGGTACTGATATACGTAAGAACCATAAAGAGATGGTACAATGAGGTCCTCCTCTACTGTTTTTACGTTATTTACATATTTGGATGTCCCACCTTGAGAGAGCAGGGTATTTAAACTGTCCTTGTTGTGATGTCAAACCCAATCATGAAAACAGATACTGAGGAATAAACCTCGCCTCCCGCTCAGCGCTATGCTAACCTCTGAGAGGAGAGGAGGATTTTCATCATTTTCAGCTCTTAAACTCCAGAGTCCAGGGGGTTAATAAAGTGCAGAATTTAAAGAAGTCAAATAGTAGAAACATGTTTGGTGGTTTTATTTTAATTTGTCTCTTTAAGGCGTCTGTCCTGGAAAATCTTCGTCTGGCTGTTCGCTCTCAGCTTGGCTTCACCTCGCTCAGACTCCCTTCCTCGGGTCGTCATAGCAACCTGTGGCGTCGGCTCTTCACCTTCTCAAGGTCTCGGCGGTCCGGTTCTTTGGCTCTGGTTTCTGCTGACCTGGAGGACAGTGCTGGTACTGGGAGCACTGGGAGTTCTGGTTCAGACCTTCTGTCTCCAGACTCGGATGACACAGACACAGAGGGTGAGCGAGGGAGGGAGCGGGGCGTGGGTGCAGTGGGTGGGCCCGTTGCGCCCCTCCCTCAAAAGACCCCACCTTCTACTGCTGTGGAGGCTGTTGTATCCGTGACTACATCTACGATCTCCGTGACCCCGACGCCACCCCCTTCCAGTCCTGTTACTCTCGTAATGTCCAGTCCAGATCCTGAATGTCACAATGACACTCCAGAGCTCCAGACCCAACCAACCTCGACTCTGCAGCGCCTGGCTCAGAACCTGCACCGCCTCGCCAGGAACCTGACCAGAACCACACAGAACCAGCAGAGCCAGACCTGGACCAGTCACAGTCCACTCCGCCAGCTGGAGACAGGAAGGGGTGGGGCCGAGGTTGGCGACCGACAAGGAAGCAGAGAAGAAGAAGACGATGTGGAGCTTTTGATCCCTGTGTCCGACTCTGATTCTTCTTCTTCCTCATCCTCATTTGTCAGTGATGTACGACAACCACTGCTGGAGCCACACCTCACCTCCAGCACAGGCCTTGCCCTTCACCAGCACCGTGGAAACCGTGGTCAAGGAGGGCGGGATGGGCTTTGTGAACACTGTGGCATGGTCCACACGGCGCAGATCCCTGACGCATGTCTGGAGGCCACGGGCAAGATGGAGAGCAGTGACGACGAGCTGCTGCTGCTCTGCTAACACGCTAACCTGCCAGGCTAACATGCTAACAGGCTAACACTTCCGTTATCCCCACAGTTAGCTATCATGCTGCTCTGCTAACAGAGTAAACTGCCGTTTCTTTACCTCAGTTAGCTAACATGCTAACTGGGTGTCTAACACTAATACTACCTGACCCTACACCTCAAATTTCAGCTAGCCAAATGCTAACACTCTAATCTGAACTACATCTAAGCCATAATCTAACACCTGTTAGCACGTTACCTGGACGAGAGGTTAGCGCTTAGCAGGTTATGGGATCTAGTGGTGTCAGAGATGACTGGACCAATCAGAGAGCGAGAGGAGTCATGTCATTGATTGGATATTGGATTCTGATGTTGGTACAACCATGATGCCTCTCCTGTGTTGTTTTCCTGGTCCGTCCGTTAAGATGCTCCCCTCCTGCCTGCAGGTGGATATTCCTGCTTGTGGTACCACTTCCTGAACAAAGATTTCCTGCTTGTTGGTACGACTGAGTCCTGGCAGAACCGATGGTTCCCACGAGAACATTAAACATGGATCTGATCCAGGACTCCTGGTCAGATTCCCACATGTCCCCCTGCTGGTTTTTAGGACTGTTAAGGTCTGCTACGAAGCACCAGTTACACAAATAATGGAAGTATGCAGAATGTTTGGTGCCTTCCCTCTGGAAGAACATTTTACGTTTAGTACAGACTCAAGATTAAACGACCAAACAGTCTTAAATCAAAGATGTTTTTTTCTGAGCAAGATATTGTCAGTAGATAAACCTTCATTGCTGCAACATATACTGACAATAGAGATGCACAACACTGCATGTAACTGTGTATATATCCTGAATATATATACACAGTATCATGTAACTGTGTAACATGTAACTGTGTATATATCCTGAATATATATACACAGTATCATGTAACTGTGTAACATGTAACTGTGTATATATCCTGAATATATATACACAGTTACATGTATATATAGTTGTGCTCATGAATGTATAATTAGAGAAATATAGGCAGTTGTTTTGGAAAATGTAACTGGACATGCAGAACAAGTATCTGCCTTTTTAAAATCATCATGAAAACTGCAATCACTAAAAACATTCAGTCGCCACTTGTTTAGAAAAAGCTTTCTGCGTCATCTTTTACAAAAGACCAGTGTTTCTCAAGTGGTGCCAGGGCTGTTTACATTTCTGAGCACCATATATACCTGATTATTGAGTTTTGAGTAATCATGTGCTTCAGCAGCAGTGTGAGGTCACAGGATTGATTCATGTCCTGGTTATCATTTTTGCACATTTCAGTTAATATCGACAGTAAAGCACAACACCACAAAAGTCAATTTCAGTGATCATTCTTAATCTGCTTCCTGTTTGGTTCCCTGGTGCCGGATGTTTCTGCCAGTTCAGGTCTCTGGCTGGTCGTGAAGGGAAGGCACGGTCCTGAACCAGCTTCTTGTCAAAAACACAGAGGGCCTAGAGCTGTGACAGTTTGCAGGCCCCCAGTAATCAAGGAAAACTTGTAAAGACCTGGAAGCCTAAACGACTGATGCATCTGTATGTGAAAGCTTAGAGGTCACATATTCAAAATAAGCTACAGATGCTGCAGGAGTCTGATTCTGGGACTTTGTGTCTAAAGTTCAGAGTTTGAGGAGGTTTTTTTTCAGTCTGGATCAGGAGTGTTTCAGCTGAAGTTTTATGTTGGAGAAGATGCATCAGAACCAGACCAGGATCATGTAGTCCAGTCTGAAGGGTCCACAGTCAGAGGTCTGCATTGTAAACTTTTAAATTCTGATTTTGGAACAAATGTGACAAGGCTGAACTCCTCCAGACTGAATCTACTGCTGCTCCTCTCCCCCCAGCCTGAAGCCATTCAAACGGACCTGTCTGTATGTATGACCTTTGTTACAGTTTTTGGTACTCAGACCTTGGGTGAGTGTGACTGTGTATATTTATTATTATTAATATGCCTATTATTATTATTATAGTGTTGAGTTGCTGTTGTGTAGCTGTTTTCTGACCTGCATGATTCAAGTTGTTTGGTGTTTTTGTTTGAGCCTGTCAAGTGAAAACCTGTTAAACTGCACTAAAGATTAAAGTTCACATTTCAGTCTGGACGCTTCTGTTTATTCGTTATGTTTCTGTCAGTTTCAGGGTTTTATTTGCAGTTTCCTTCTTCAGTGAGAACCACAGCCTCTGTTCAGTGTTTTCATGGAGAAACCTGGTGTTAGGTGTTAACAGAACATGGATGTGCCTCCCTCTGCTGGACACACTACAGACCTGCAGAGCTTCTCAACCTGAGGCTCTGGACCCAATGGAGGACACTGGTGTGGTCTGTCACATTTCTGTGCCTTTCATCAGGTTGTCTTTTTACCTATTAACCAAGTGTTTTCTTTAGAAACCTCCAACCCCTGAAACCTTTAAAACGTCATTAGGGCATAAAAATATATTAGAATAATTTGTCACAATCTTTAGTTTGGATGGCAAAAAAATTAACCTGGAGATAAAGTCATCCTGCATCACTTGGAAAAATAAGGATTAGAATTGGAGACCTTTGTAATTTACAGACTCGGGCAGTCTAGGCCTAAAGTGAATCAAAATGAGGCAGCAGAGGTCGGTTTATCGAAAAACCACAGAGGCGTTCAGGAACCGGACAGGATGTGATTTACAGCAGCAAACCTGAAATTTGTATTTCGGACAGTATTTCGAAGCAGCCGGTCTGGTCAGCCTGTCGGACCCGTTCCTCCTCCAGTCCAGCAGGGGTCGCTGTTCGCTTCGCTACTTCGCTCTCTCACGGCGAAGCGTCGTCGACGCGGAACTCGGGGCCAGTGTTTACCTCCCCGCGGCCGCCTTTGTTCGCCGGACGCTGAAAGTGCGCAGAAAAGCGGGACGATGTGCGCCGTGCGGCTGCTGCGGGTGTCGGTCCACGAGCGGATCAGCGCGGCCGCCGAAGACTTCCTGCTGCAGGCGGAGAAAGGAGGAGCGGCGGCGGAGATCCCGGCGCTGAGAGCGCTGCTCACCGAGCGGCTGACGGCGGCCGCGGAGGAGATCGTCGCTCTGCTGGAGGAGACCGTGGCGGAGTACGAGGGCCGGGTGGAGCGGTCCGAGCGGGAGGTCTGCCGCCAGAGGAGGCTGCTCGATGCCGTGCTGAAGCCCGAGGTCCGGCTGCACAGAGCAGGTCAGTCCCCGCTCCCCGGACCCAGCACACACAGCGACTCACTTCCGCTCTACTCCAAAATAAAAGCCCGGGCTGCAAGATAGAGCTAGATAAAGTTTTCAGGCCAGAACAGTCGCACCAGCATCCGCACTGGTGCATGATGGTGGGACGCAGGTGACCAGTGGTGCCAAAGGTGAGTGATGGTCGGTGTATGTGGATTTAATAACGAGCCCCGTTAACGCAGCAGTGACAACATAACGTTTATATTTTTAAAGCAACAGTTTCCTTTGTAGAGTCCGTCAGTCTCAGTTTCTCTGTGGAATCAACAATTCACAAGATTCACTTTAAAAAATCTGTTCAATGTTTCATAAAACCATGAATTAAGGCATTTATCAAATAGTTAAAAATAATGAGTAAATAGGAGGAAAGCAGTTCTTAATCTTATTTTCATTTCAATGAAGGATTTTGGAAATTGAGGGTTTTCAAGCTGTGTTTTCCAGTTTGATAAAAAAGGCAAATGTGGGTATTTACAGAACACCCACTGTTTGATTTCAGGGCTGATGGATATTTTTCAGGCAAACACACTGAAGTGAAGGCGGAGGGAGAGCTCTCCATTCACGATAAGCACAGACACATTTTGATGAAATAAACAAATATCATGTTAATATCAATCAGATCTAATTATTGGTGTTCAAAATAAGTGAAGACAGAGAAAGTTCCTTGTTACTGTATAGACGTGTTTGAATTTTAGTTATAGATGCAGATTTTTCTGGGCCATCCAAGCCTTGAATTGCTTCACCTGTCAGTTAATTGACACTGGTCACATTTCTCTGAACAGGTTGTGTTGTTCTCCAGAGGTGGTTCCTGTTTAAGTTTTTTATTAATATGCAGAAATGCAGGGATAGAACAACATCAGCACAAACCAGGTTTGATAACCCACCAGATAAACATCCTGGTTCTGGTACAGGTATCCTAAATATGCTGAAGGGGGCAAATCTTTTATTCTGTGTAAATCAGTTAGTTTGTAGTCACTAATTTAAATTCATCAAGTGTTGTGTCTCCTCAGAGCTATTGCAGTTGGTGAACCTGAAGCAGGCAAATCTCCAGCCTCCAGACCCTGCAGACCTTAGCCAGACTGAACCAGGGCAAATTGACAGCAATGCTTCCTGGTCACCAATGTCTAGATCCCCCTCGCCCATTGACCAGCCGCCAGCCTCACCGAACATCTCCGTCACCCACAGTGATGATGACCCAGACAGCGACTGGACCGAACAGAGTCAGATTGTCAGTCCTCCAAGGAAAAAGAAGAGAGGCCGTCCGCCTCTCAGCCTAAGACACAAACGGAAACGGTTGCCTCCGTCTCAGAGTTTTAGCTGTTATGTGTGTGGACGTGCTCTGCAGGGAAAAGGCTTTCTGCTCAAACACGTCCTGCAGGTCTGTGCCAAAAACCTTGACCACCGCTGCGGGTTCTGTGCCGAGCGTCTTAACTCAGCTGATGACCTGAAGGCACATCTGCAATCACACCAGGAGAGGAGTAAAACCTGTCCCTTCTGCAAGAAGACCTTCCAGTCAATCTTGGCGCAGGAGCTGCATGTCCGGCTGCACACTGGCGAGAAACCATACAGCTGTGACGTGTGTGGCAAGAAGTTCAGCCAGAAGGGAAACCTGACGTCACACATGCGCGTCCACGCGGCAGAGAAACCCTTCAAATGTAAAGAATGCAGTCGTGCCTTCTGCCACATGACGTCTTTAGAGCGGCACATGCAGGAGCACAGTGCCGAGATTGTTCACACATGCAGCATCTGCAATCAGGAGTTCAGGAAGCAACACAGCCTACGACGACACATGGAGACTCATCAAGACTCTACTCACAAGCCGAAGAGATATCGCAGCTCAGCACCATCCTATGTGTGCAAAGTATGCGGAGAAACCTTTGACAGGAAGACCTTCTTAGTGAAACATGTGGATACTCACCTGCAGGACCCGGCCTGCTGCTGCGGACTCTGTGGACACCAGTACGAGTCTGCCACCAGCCTTGCCAATCACGTGCGGTCCCATCGCGAGGTCACCAACACCTGTGACATCTGCGGGAAATGCTTCCCAGCTCATGCAGCCCTCCTGATGCACCTGAGAATCCACACTGGAGAGAAACCATATAATTGCAAGTTCTGTGGAAAGGCCTTCAACCAGAGCGGCAACCTGAAGACGCACCTGAAGATCCATACAGGTGAGAGGGCGTTCTCCTGCAGCATCTGTGGAAAGGGCTTCACACAAAAACAGACTCTGGACACTCATGTCCGCTTCCATAACAAAGAGAGACGCTACCTGTGCCAGGTCTGTGGGAAGGGCTTCATGCAGGACGTGGACCTGAAGAGACATATACTGATCCACACAGGAGAGAAACCTTACAGATGCAGGGTCTGTGGAAAGAGCTTCCAGGCCAAACGTTCACTCAATGGACACCTCAAAGTCCACACAGCAGGGGAGGACGAGACTAGATCACTGGATAAGGATTCAGAACTGCAGAGGATGGACAGCTTCTACTCAAGATTCGTCCAGCTGTAGAGGACCAGCCTGCTGATTTTGCTCTACTGTCAACTCATAAAGCTAGACTCAAACCAACAAACTTAAACTTTGTGTTTCAGTTTCACACGTCAGTAAAAGTAACATTTCTGCTCCCAGTTAGTACTAAGTATCAGGCTTCAGGTGCAGTATTCCATCTATCCATCTATCCATCTATCCATCCATCCATCCATCTATCATCTGTACCCCCTTATTCCTAACCAGGGTCCCAGGGATCTGCTGGAGCCTATCCCAGCTCTCTTTGGGTGGAAGGCAGGGGTACACCCTAGACAGGTCCCCAGTCCATCACAGGGCCACATAGAGACAAACAAAGACAAACAACCACACACACTGGGGCAGTATTCATAAACATAAAATTCCTGGAACTGTGGGCGTTTCCCAAAAATTCCCTTAAATTTAAGCGTAGATAAAAATTATTCATGAGTCATCCTCACTTTGAAAGAGCTCTAACTCTAAAGGGCTCAGGAGTTTCTTAAGCAGAGATTAGAAAATGCTGGAAAGACAAAGAGGGAGAAGCAATGTGCTGGAAACTGAATGACTGAGTTAATCAAACGTTACAGCTCCTGCAAGAATAATGTTGATCTTATTACAGATGCTCTCACACCTGTTACTGACTACTTTTACTACTTATGAGGTGCTGAACGTTGGCAGCAAATATCTGCTGAGTGTTGAGTGTTTTTAACTGAAAGGCCCAAAATGAGCAGGTTTCAGTTGATCAACAATCACAGTTCATTGTTTATCATAACTGATGGAAAATCAAAGATTTGAGGTTTTGCACTGTGATGCCTCCGTGTTTTCTCGTACTAAGATAATGTGAAAATATTTTTAAGTTTTCATGCAGTTAGTTCCCAGAGAAAATAATTAGCCCTAATCAGATTCATACTGGAATGTTTATAATAAACATAAACAAATTGACTCATTTTTCTCTGGAAGCAGAACACTAATAAACATTTGTGCTTTGGCACAAAAATGTGGTTTTTAAAGAATTGTGATCAGTGCACAGACCCATGCTTCATTCTGGTCCTGGACTTCTGCATTCAGCATTTTTATTTTATTACATGAGAAAAAGGACAAAGTTTAAGTCTCCACAGGCTCTGATGTATGAGTTTATTACCGATTCTTCTACTGATTATTTTCTGGACTAAACTGACGTTAGCTCTGTGAAATGGTTATCCTGCAGAAGATCTGGTCTGGTCAGACTCAGAGTCAGGCTGATGGATGTTCTGTTGTTTCACAGAATTACTGACTCCAGACTAAAGATTGAATCAGTTCCTTGTTCAGACTTTCATTCACACAATCACAGTAGTGGTTTTATCACAGATAATTGTTTTGTTTCTGACTAATCAGCTGTTTTCTCTGCAAACACTACAATACCCATGAGTCTCCTCTGCTGTGGCCAGAGTCAGCAATAAAATCGTTACCATGGTTACTGTGACTGATTTTACCTGTAGTTTTCTGATGGTGGTAAAATAACTAATAATACTAATTGGCATTTTGGTGAAGTAACGATTGTTTTTAATTGATTATTTTATTCAAGTGTTTTGTTTAATATGACACAGTGTAGTTCTGTGTGTTTGTGGAGTCTCATAAATAAAAAAACTATGTACAGGAAGAAAAGTAGTAGTACCACCGTATAGTACAAGTACCTTATGTATTTAAAACCTTACCAAAGTATTGTCAGGAAGAGTACAAGGCTCTATATACACATTTACAGTACAGCTTATACTGCACATGTAACTAAATCAAATGAAAATACTACGGTATTAAATGGCTTCATGAACAGTACACGCTCAGTACCTTCCCATTTCGATTGATCAATACTTTAGCTGTTTGTGTATCGATACTATTATCAGTGGTGCTGCTGCAGGATTGTCAGTCCGACTGGTGGCTCCGGTCCGGCAGGGGGCAGACTCCGGCTCTTTCCGCTCGGTGTGACCCGATGACCCGGAACAGTCCCGGGATGTTTTCCTTCCTGTTAGCCGGCGGACGGAACGCTGTCCCCGCATGTCTCTGGTCCCAGTTCCTCCGCGCTGCGCGCTCCGGGCGCTGATGGAGGCGGTGTCGGAGCAGTTGAGGCGGGTCCGGGAGGACGTCCTGGGGCTGCTGGAGAAGCGGAGTGCCGGATCCGCATCCCGCGGAGGCCGCTTGCTGCACCTGCTGCGGCTGCTCCTCACCGAGCGGCTGGCGGCAGCGGCGGAGCGGATCGTCGGGCTGGTGGAGCGGGAGGTGGAGGGGTACCGGCGGCAGCTGGAGCGGCAGAGCCGGCTGCTGGAAGCCGTGCTGAGCCCGGTGGTCCGACTGAACCGGACAGGTGAGCTCCACCCTCAGACTGTTGCCAGGTAACCAGAGGTCAGGTTGAAGTTCACCTGTGGGAACCTCGGAATCAAGATTCAATAATCAGAAGAATTGATTGATGACGTGTGTTGACAAGCCTGTGGTTACTTCTTCTGTCTAAAGAAACCAGGTCTCACTGTGTTGGAAGCTCTGAGCTCAGGCCAGTTTTTCAGATCCAGGGCCCGGCTTTGTGGACCCTTTGCTCCGACAGGGTTAAATGCCCTCGGATTTATCATTTTATTTATTTATTCGGGTAATAAATGAGCTCATCACGGGACTTTTCTCCCTACATGTGGGTTTCTGTTCTTCCATTGATTGTTGTATTTGCTTTCAAAGTGAATAAATAAATTCATGTTAATACTCTGTCTCTAAATATAAAATAACTACTGTTCTAGTCCAGACACGTCAGAAGAAAATCAGGTTCACACAGTCTTGAATTAAAACAGTCCAATTTTAGAAAACAGGATGACTCTGAATCAGCCTCCACCTGCAACAATCCTGATAGTTTGGTTCCGGCCTTGGAACATTGTTGGGTCCCACGTCCCCGCGTCATTTCCTCTTGTCTTTCTGTCGTCAACAAAATCCAAATGTCTAAATGTGAAGCTCACAGGTTCATGTGGGGGAAGAGTTGAAATGTGTGTTTGCAGCTCAGGATGAACCGATTCATCTTAACTTTTATTTTCCTTGCAGACTCCGTCAGCTCACCCACTGTCTGCCATGATGAAAACCAGGCCCCGCGGTCCAAGGTCGTCCACATCGCCACAGCTCCTCCCAGCCCCGCTTCCTCAGTCAGCGTCGACGACCTGAGGGGAAGCGACAAGTCCTCCATCAGCAAACACAGAGACACGGCAGCGCCCGATGGAAGACGGTGGTGTAGCGGTCGGACACAGCGAGAGGCGTCATCCCGCCGGGCCACAACTCACCGCTGCGTCATATGTAGAAAAACTTTCCGCCACAGAGGGAACCTGGTAAAGCATGTGGAAACACACTCAGACAACCCAGAGAATCTCTGTGGAGTGTGTGGACAATATCTGAAGTGTATGGACGGTTTGTTGGACCATCTCAGGTCTCACAGAGAAAGCGCCAGTGAGAAGTGTGAGATCTGTGGGAAGTTGTTTCAGAACATGGAGACGCACATGAGGAGTCACACAGGAGTCAAACCATTCGGCTGCGATGTCTGCGGAAGAAGTTTTCCCCGACCTGGGGCGCTTAGGAGACACAAGAAGATCCACAGCAGGTGTGCCGTCGATGTCTGCCCAGTCTGTGGACTAACCTTCCCCCAAAACAAGCTACTCCAGGATCATCTGAAGATCCATGAAGACAACAATAGAGACCAGAGGGAAGAGGAAGAGAAATCAGTGAATGACAAAAGGCGGGACTCTGGACCGGCCTCGCTTTGCTGCAGAGTCTGCGGTGATTCCTTCCACAGTCGAGGCTTCTTGAGGAAACACGCTGAGATGCACTGCAGGGAGTCTCAGACCATATGTGGTGTCTGTGGACAGCAGGTGGACTCACCTGACAGTCTGCTGACTCACCTGCAGTGTCACAGAGAGACCAGCGGAACCTGCAGCATCTGCAAGAAGAGTTTCCAAAACATGGAGACCCACATGCGAAGCCACACAGGGATCAAACCATACCCCTGTAGCGTCTGCAACAAAAGCTTCCCCCGACCTGGAGCGCTGAGGCGCCACAAGAAGATCCACAGTGGGGAGCGACCATACACCTGCCAGCACTGTGGGAAGTCCTTCATTGAGAGCAGTGCCTTAAAGACTCACAGCAGAAGTCATTCATGGGAGATCTACGGGGGCAAGGACCCCAAGCCTCCAGCGGACTCTCAGAACCATAAGTCTGAGACAGAGATGAGTCTGACTGAAAATGATAAGTTGACTCAGACTTCTAAGTGTTGTAAGGTCTGTGGGGAATCTTTTCAGAGTAAAGGCAGTTTGAGGAAACATGCTAAGATTCACACAGCAGAACCTGTGTGCGGTGTCTGCGGTGAAAGCGTACCACCATCAGAGACCCTGACAGACCACCTCCAGACTCACAGAGATGTCGGTAAAATCTGCCACATCTGTGGTAAAACATACCAGAATATTGAGACTCACATGAGGAGTCACACTGGTGTCAAACCGTACCAGTGCAGCATCTGCAGTAAATCCTTTCCACGACCTGGTGCTCTGCGACGCCACAAGAGGATTCATAGCGGGGAGCGACCGTACATCTGTGAGTTCTGCGGGAAGACATTTATTGATAATGGCGCCCTAACGACACACATCAGGAACCACACTGGAGAAAAACCAGTCCATCGCGTGTCCTGTGAGACCTGTGGGAAGAGCCTGGCATCAGTCCACGTCCTGGAGGTCCACAAGAGGATCCACACCGGCGAGAAGCCGTTCCAATGCCGCATTTGTGGGAAAGCCTTCAGGCAGGTGGGAGGGCTGAACGCACACATGCTGACCCACACTGGCGAGAAGCCGTTCAGCTGCAGTCTTTGCTACAAGAGCTTCAGCACCAAAGGGTACCTGGAAACCCATATCCGCTTCCACAAGAAGGAGCGAGCATTCAGCTGCCACCTGTGTTGGAAGGCGTTTGTCACCAAGAACGACCTGAAGAAACACCTGCTGACCCACTCCGGAGAGAAGCCCTATAGTTGCCGGATCTGCGGGAAGAGCTACCAGGAGAAACGCTCGCGAGACGTCCACATGAAGGTCCACCAGGATGTTTGCACCAGCAAACAGCCAGTCAGCAGGGACGATGGTGTGCAGCCAGACTTCATTCAGCTCTAGAGTTCAGACCAGTGCTCATACTGGAAATCTGCTGCAGTGGTTCTTTCACCAGCAGGCACACACAACTGTTTCAAAAATAAAATCCATTATCAAGACAATAAAATAAATTGTTCCTTACCTTTCAAATATTTCACAGTTCAGCACAAATTTTGTTTTTATTGCAAAATTTCAGAAAATTAAAATAATATTTTCCAACATTCGCTGTTTAAAAAAAAAAAAAAAAGACAGGTTGTGAAATCAGAAAAGTGGTTAAATCACCACGATTATTTTTGTGCCGCCTGAATAACTAAACTGTTAAACATTCCTTAAAATTTTTTCTTCATTCAAATAAAGTCACACAATAATTTATTATTATATCATATATTAAATTCACAAGTCTCAGACGCGTGACTATGAAAGGATGCAGCTGGGCATGATGGGAAACACCTGGCTCTCACCTGAGTAAACGAAAATCATTTGAAAAGTTCAGTTCTTTGTTTTTATTTTTCCTTCTGAAGTTTGTTTCACTGCCAGAACAAGCATTATTTTACAGACATTTCACGTGGTTCTACAATATGAATGAGTCCTAAAACATCTGCACAGATGTTTCAGCCCTGACAGTGTGAATAAGCAACAGATACATACTTTGATTAACGTATATGTTGTTTTTATGTAAACATGTCTTCTCGGAGTCACGTGACAGGCAGGTGGGACTTTCAGAATAAAAGGAATCATGTAAGGAGTTCTCGCGTTTCATGAGCTCCTTCATGTCCGTGTAACGTTTACTGTTTTACCGATACATGAGATGCTGGTCAGTTTACCGACTGTTTTACTGACTGTTTACCGGAGTTCTCTCCGTCCCGTACCAGGTCGTTTCCCCGGTGCTTTTATTGTGACGACTTCCTGTCTGCCGCTGCCTCAGAGTACGGAACTTGACTTGTTGTGGTCGGGCCTACAGGAACCGCTGTCACGGACGGTCTCCAGCCGGTACCGACATGCTGAAGCTCGACACGTTGCGGCAGTTCGTGGACCAGCGCCTCAACGCGGCTACTGACGACATTTTCCGGCGTTTTGCTGGAACGATCGCCGAATACGAGCACGAGGTTTTCCGGTTAAAACAGGAGGTCGACCGGCAGAGGAGGCTGCTGGACTCTGCGGGGGGACCGGGGGACGGGCCGAGGATCGAGCCGGAACACGAGCCGGGGGATGGAGCCGCAGGTTCTGTCGTTTGTTGGTTTGAGAAACAAAATGCCGGTGGCGGTGACGTAGCGTTTTTCCCGCCAGACGTCGCTTCTGTGGTTCAGACAAACTTTGACCAGTAAAACCAGTTTTAGTTTAATGCTCAAGCCAGTAAGTTCGAGTCAGTAAAAATGAACTGAAATCAAAAGCCAGAAATAATTTACTTAAGTACAAAAATATCTTCTTGAATATTTCTGCGCTTCAGAGCTGGAAGTACTGCAGTAAAAGTACTCAGGTACCGTCACCCTCATGTAGTAAAAGTATTTGTGCAGTAAAATGACTGTTTGCACTGTACAAATCTGTGTGTCCCCAAGGTGTTCTCCAGGTGTTCACAGAAGAGCGTCAGGGCAGGGGGCGGGGCTTCTGTCGGCACATTAAAAGGGAGAAGCGCGGAGATTCAGGACCTGAGGACTCCAACACCAAGTTCCCACCAAATCCTGATTGGCTGATGGAGAGGCCTGAAACAGGCCGCAGTCCTCCAGCCAATCAAATCCAGTTCTGCTCAGAGGATGCGGAGCTTTTGCCTGTCAAACATAAACAGGAAGTGGCTGGGTGTCACATGATGCTGGAAGCTGCGGCCCGAGTAGAGCTCAGCTCCCAGCGCAAAGGTTGGTGCACACCTTTTTCCACAGGTGAAAACTTGCTGAGAGCAAGAATTTAAAACTGAGAGACCAACTGTCTGAGTGACATTTATTGTTTTATCATTGATGACGTCATGTTTAAGGAGACACTGAGCCTCATGGTCTTCATCAGAGACTGTTTTTATCTCCCAGGTGTTCCTCAGGTTTTCACCACAGAAGAAGAGCAGCAGGTGATGGGGCAGTGCTTCAGGCTTCACATTAAACAGGAGGAGGGTGGGGCTTCAAGGTCAGAGGTGACTGAGCCCAAGGTCACACTGAATCCTGAATGGGTGATGGACAGTAACAGTGATGATGAGGGAGGTTCGTCCAGTCTTTCCCAGTCTCAGAGAAAAGAGGAGATTCTCCCCAACCCCTCAGACCTTCACGTGAGACCAGAACCAGGAGGCGCCTGCAGATCTCCAGATCGAAATAGAGACTTCATTGTTCAGTCAGAGACATCTACTGAGGACAGTGACAATTCTCAGTCTGAACCCGGTCTCAAGATGTCTTGGACTCGACCTCCTGTGGACCAGAAGCTGCTGGTCTGCGGCAGCTGTGATCGAGAGTTCAGCTCAAAGCGAACTCTGAGGAAACACATCAGACAAAACACAGTTCTGGACCAGGACCAGTTGTTGTGCAGCCTTCGCAGACAAAGAGCTCCCTTCCAGAGTCCTGCTAAGTCCTACAGCTGCAGAGTCTGTGGGAGTTCCTTCTATACACAGGGAATTCTGGTGCGGCACGCTGAGAACCACTGCAAGGAGCCTGAGAACCAGTGTGGGGCCTGCGGGGACTATCTGGAGTCAACTGAGACACTCAGAAACCACCTGCGGTCCCACAAAGAGCTGGGTAGCACCTGCGATGTGTGTGGGAAGAAGTGCAGCTCAATCAGGAGGATGGAAATCCACAAACGAGTCCACACTGGGGAGAAACCTTACCATTGTGGGTTCTGTAGTCGGGACTTCAGCAGGAAAGAGAGTCTGGAGAGACATCTGAAGGTCCACAGTGGGGACAGACCACACCACTGTGGACTTTGCAGGAGGACGTTCACCAGGAGGGAGTACCTGGTCCACCACCTTAAGATGAGCCACAGTGAGAGACCAGGGCTGCCTGAAGGGACGAAGCAGTTCAGTATGATGTTGTGAAACATGTTGGAACAGAAAACAGAACTTCAGCTGGTGGCGATAAATATTTTCACGATTTGGTGTCAAGTTGTTGATCAACAGCTTCATTGATTAATCTGCGATTTATTAGGACAGATTGTGATGAATCTTACTGAAGGTGCTGACCCAGTGCAACACTGGGACAAAAGAGAGTCAAACACACAGACCTTGTTCTGTGCAAGAACCTGAGTTAGTCTGAGCCTCAAATGAGGCTTCAGCTGTCCCACTAAGTTAATGTGACTTTGTACGTTTCCATTTCAGTTTCAAACCTTCACTTTTTAAAATACATTTCTTATAAAACAGTTTGTTAGGAACACTCCAAGACAGGTGGGGTTTCTGCAACATACTGATGTCTGTAGTGAAACATGGAGTGGGAACATCTGCTGTGAGTTTTTAATATTAAATTGCATTATATCAAACACGAGTGTGATTTTGGTTGAACGTTTTAAAGAGTTAATCAGTTGAACCTATTTAGTCAGTTTTAGTTCTTAGTGTTTAGCAGCTTGCTGTTCCACAAAGTCAGTTTAGTGTAAACGCAACAGTTTTCAGATCCAAAAACAAAGATGATTTTAACTGTGAAGCTTTTCTTCAACAAACCATTTTTTTGTTGAGTTTTCCTTAGACTGTTCACATCCTAGCTGCTGTTTTCCCTCCACTGACTCAGTCCTGATGTTCCCACAGTGTGAACAGGCCAAACCAGATGTTCTCAGATCAGATCTGAGCCACCTGCAGCCACCTGCACCTCCTAGATCTGATTCCTGTCTGATGTGTGAGTGTGTGAGCTCCGTCAGAACGGTCTGATCAGAATCCATGTGGTCGTTTTAACGTCTCCCTCCTCTGCACATGTCGCCTGTCGTCAAAGGAAACATCAACATGGAGGAGGGGGGGCAGTGGAGAGACCAGGACGCTTCACATTGGTTGGACATTTATGGAGAAGCTGCTGATGGAGCCAAACTGGAAGGAACATATGGGAACCCAGCAGCTTTGGAGGAAACTGAGCACAAATGACGTTGTTCTTCACATTTCAGCTGTGCAGGGTGGCAGTTTAGGAGCTCAGGGGGTTCACACCTGGTCCATGTCCCTGACAGACATGGATCAGACTGCAGGTCTGATGGAAACAGCAGGACACTCAGGGATGTGGTCTAAATCAAACCAGGTCAATATTCTGGTTGGACATTAGTTTGTTTACAGATGTTACTGCTTTTATGATCAATCAGTGGTCAATGTGACAGAGAGCTCCCATATAGGCTCCACCCATGGACTTGTACAGGTAGGGGTGGAGCTTATTGGTGACATCACTGCAGAGTGTTGGTTGGGCCTTCCTGCTTTGATCGAACTCTGTTTATGTTCTTTAAAGAACAAACAGACTTGGTGTGCATGCTGTGTTCAAGTGCAGCATTTAATGTCAGACAAGAGAAACAATAGAGAGTTTTCATTAAGAGGAGAGTGTGGGAGGAAGAGCAGGAATGTGTGCGTGTTGGTGGGTGGTTTCATTTCCAGGAAGAGGTACAAAGAGGGAGAGTTTGTGTGTTACTAAGTGATTTCCTGGTCGACCGGGTGTATCCTGTTAAAACACACAAGTTGTAAGTTGTGTGTGTGTGTTGTCCATTAACTTTATGAAGAACACACACACTGAGTCTGACGTCACACTTTTGTTGTAGTGTCAGGATCAAACCATTTAAAATTTGAATAAGAAACAAGAACATTTTACAACGTCTTCATTGTGTCAGGACCAGTGGGTTCAGACTTATGGTTTTTATGATGCTGGATCACATAGAAATATTCAGTACTCTTTGTTGAATACAATCATCCATAATAATTTCCTCCAGGATGATATATTTATAAAAATACCTCTGAGTTGTCCAGTAAATGACATTCAAGCTATAATAACAGCCTGGGCAGGAAAGAAGAAAAACTGACAGAACAAGAGAAAGAAATGAAGGAAAATCCCCCAGTCCAGGTGTGAAGCTTGTAATTTTGTGGAGCTGAGTGCAGATTAATGAGGAAAATGTTTTTAAACAATTGAAGTATGAGGCTGAAAAAAGTGAAGTGGGTCTGAATGTTTTCTGAATGCACTGTAGTATAACTAATCCAAACACCATATTTTATATGTACCTGATGAAATGTTTGATGCTGTGAGCAGAGAGAAGCTGCAGTGGAACCAGAGCTTGTAAACAGTGATGGCCGTTCTCAGCGTCTGGAACTGGTTTTTGGAAACAGACGGGCCTCCCATTGTTGGTGAGGAAGAACCATGTGAGCCAGGTCAGCGGTGTGGCTCCCTGCTGTGGTTTTAATAGTTTTTGGACAACAATGGAGGTCTACGGCACAGACCCATAAGCTGAACCAGGTTCTGGATTCACACACATTCATTGGTGCTGTCAGTCTCTGGGTGGGATCTGGACTCTCTGACACACACTGAATCAGCAGCTGCTTTTTTTAATAATCAGAAGGACTATTTTTAACCCTCATCTCATTGTAATTGTGTGACGTGATCACATTTCACAGTTGTGTCGTTTCATGTTTTACAGAAATCAACACGTCTCCTCACAGGTGGCTCAGCCACCAGGGGGCCCACAAACTGAACATATAACAAAACATGCAAAAATAAAACCCACTGAGTGTCTCAGAACCAAAGACTAGTCAGAGTGAGAGGTGGGTAGAGGAGCATGTGGCGTACACGCTCATTGATTACATTGGAAAACACTTCATTGATTCCCTGTCAGCATGGCGCGGTGATACAGTGGTGTCAGACTGTGAGCCACATTGTGGGTCTGAACCCCGGTGGACCTGGGGCCTTTCTGTGTGGAGTCTGCATGTTGTCCCTGTGTCTGTGTGGGTTTTCTCCTCCCACAGTCCAAACACATGGGGGTCAGGATTAGGGTCTGAACCCAGGTGGACCCGGTTCCTTTCTGTGTGGAGTCTGCATGTTGTCCCTGTGTCTGTGTGGGTTTTCTCCTCCCACAGTCCAAACACATGCAGGTTCGGTTGGTTGGTGACTCTAAATTGCCCACAGGTGTGAATGTGAGTGTGTGTCTGTCTCTGTGTGTCAGCCCTGTGATTGGCTGCTGATCTGTCAGGGGGGACCCGCCTCTCACCCACTGCATGCTGGGACTGGCTCCAGCCCCCCCCCCCCGGATTGGACTGAGCGGTACAGAGGATGGACGAGCCCTGTCCGGGACACTTTGGAGCAGCAGAGCAAACATTACAATAGAAATAGTAAAACAGGGTACACGTACACGCGCACTCCCCAAAGTAATGAATTTTATTCACATGGGACAGCGAGTACGCGCACATGCCCTCGTGCCCTGAAACAGAAAAAATAGTGCATGCGTGCGCGTGCCCACCGGTACCTCTGTGAGTGAGAACGGAGCGGAGCAGGAGCGGAGCAAGAGCGGCGAACCTAGAACATTACCGGGGCCGTGGTCCGTGTTGATAACAGAAAGAACCGGTACGGGCGGACATAAGTCTCCCACGGCAAGACCAGATCCCTGTTTCCGGACTTCTTTTACCCGGTTCGGGTCGTTTCTGTGGAAACACCGTTTCTTCTGGTTTTGTGCGCTGCGGGAAACATGAAGCTGCAGGAAGCGCCTGAGCAGGTAAAGACCCGAGAGTTAGACAGAGTCTGAGTGGATCAATAACTGAGCCAATAATCGGAGATTAATCAGAGATTAATTAAAAACAGCTGCTCAAGCACGGAGACTTTTCCATCAGCTGTTCTCACATGTGCTGCACAGGTACAGAGTCATGGAACTGAAAGAGCTGCCCAGGGTTTCTATAATGGTACTGTAAGGGTTTCTATAATGGTCCTGTAAGGGTTTCTATAATGTTCCTGTAACGGTTCTATAATGTTCCTGTAAGGGTTTCTATAATGGTCCTGTAAGGGTTCTATGATGGTACTGTAAGGGTTTCTATAATCGTCCTGTAAGGGTTTCTATAATGTTCCTGTAACGGTTCTATAATGTCCCTGTAAGGGTTTCTATAATGTTCCTGTAAGGGTTCTATAATGGTACTGTAAGGATTTCTATAATGGTCCTGTAAGGGTTTCTATAATGTTCCTGTAAGGGTTTCTATAATGTTCCTGTAACCGTTCTAGAATGTTCCTGTAAGGGTTTCTATAATGGTCCTGTAAGGGTTTCTATAATGGTCCTGTAAGGGTTCTATAATGGTCCTGTAAGGGTTCTATGATGGTACTGTAAGGGTTTCTATAATCGTCCTGTAAGGGTTTCTATAATGTTCCTGTAACGGTTCTATAATGTCCCTGTAAGGGTTTCTATAATGTTCCTGTAAGGGTTCTATAATGGTACTGTAAGGATTTCTATAATGGTCCTGTAAGGGTTTCTATAATGTTCCTGTAAGGGTTTCTATAATGTTCCTGTAACCGTTCTAGAATGTTCCTGTAAGGGTTTCTATAATGGTCCTGTAAGGGTTTCTATAATGGTCCTGTAAGGGTTCTATAATGGTCCTGTAAGGGTTCTATAATGCTCCTGTAAGGGTTTCTATAATGGTCCTGTAAGGGTTCTATGATGGTACTGTAAGGGTTTCTATAATCGTCCTGTAAGGGTTTCTATAATGTTCCTGTAACGGTTCTATGATGTTCCTGTAAGGGTTCTATAATGGTACTGTAAGGGTTTCTATAATGTTCCTGTAAGGGTTTCTATAATGGTCCTGTAAGGGTTCTATAATGCTCCTGTAAGGATTTCTATAATGGCCCTGTAAGGGTTCTATAATGTTCCTGTAAGGGTTTCTATAATGGTCCTGTAAGGGTTTCTATAATGTTCCTGTAAGGGTTCTATAATGTTCCTGTAAGGGTTTCTATAATTGTCCTGTAAGCGTTCTATAATGTTCCTGTAACCGTTCTAGAATGTTCCTGTAAGGGTTCTACAACGGTCCTGGCATTACATACGCCTTCTCACTGTGTTACTGTGTGTTATGGCGTGTTAGTGTGTTGTGCGAGCCATAGTAACACACACAGTAATACAGTAACACACTGTAATACACACAGTAACACACAGTAAAACTGTGACACACACAGTAACACACATCAACACACACTGTAACACATAGTAACACAGTAACACACACAGTAATATACAATAACACACAGTAACACACACAGTAACACACAGTAACACACGGTAACACACACAGTAATATACAGTAACACACAGTAATATACAGTAACACACAGTAATATACAGTAACACACTGTATTGTGTAACTGGCAGGTGAAGCTGCGTCAGTGTGACACGTTGAACACAAGGCGTCTATTTCCTGTCCAGAGGTCAGGGTTTCAAACGCTTTGTGATCTGTTTTTCCCTGCAGTTTGTCTGACAGGTGGACTCCTTGTCATCATGCAGTCCAGGTGGCCCCAGCCTTCGCTCCCCCTTCTCCTGCTCGTCCAATCCATGGTGTCCTCTCTCTCTTCTGAGAACACCAGAGAGAATCTTCAGGAGGTGACTCTGGCCGCCATCTTGCCTCTCACTAACACAGACTATGCGTGGGCGTGGCCTCGAGTGGCGCCTGCGCTATACCAGGCAGTGAAACGGGTGAACTCGGACCCCTGGCTATTGCCAGGCCTGAAGCTCCGGCTGGTCCATGGCAGCTCTGAGAACCGTGATGGCTTCTGCTCAGACTCCATGGCGCCATTGGTTGCAGTTGATCTGAAGCTGTCTCAGGACCCCTGGGCCTTCATTGGGCCTGGCTGTGACTACTCTTCCTCGCCTGTCGCCCGCTTCACCACCCACTGGGAGGTTCCTATGGTAACGGCTGGTGCTCGTGCCATCGGATTCGAGCAATTTGCAGCGGTCACTAACACGGGTCCCACCCACAAGAAGCTCGGTGAGTTTGCGGCCAGGATCCAGGAGACATTTGGCTGGCGGCGGCAAATCATGCTCATTTTCAGTGGCAACAAGGACGGTAACGATGACTGGCCATGCTACTTCACCGCAGAGGGGATCTTCATGGTGCTAGGCCGACACAACATCACCATCCAAGAGCGCTTCATCAAAGACAACTTAAACTACAAGTCAATGGTCCAGGACATCCGACAGAATGGCAGAGGTCAGACACTTTAACTCTTTTATTCTTTACTGTCTGGTGGTCAGCGGTGAACAAGAAAAGATAAAGCTGAGCACTTCAGCTCCTTTCACTTCCTATTGTACCATCTCTGGGTCCTCCTCTGCCCTCATTCATCCTTCATTAACTTTCTGTCATGGGCTGCTGGTCATCCAGGAGCTCAAGACATTGGCTGAAACACTTCTACTGCTTTCACTGCTTTTTCTTTCCTTGCCTCCCTCCTTCCTCTACCTTTCCTTTGTTTCCTCTTCTGTCATTCATGTCCATCGGCAGCCAGTGGTCTACGACAGCTGTAACAGGTCAGACGCTTCAACTGTTGTCACTTTCTGTTTTGCTGATTTGTCTTCTCCTTTTCTTTAATTCATTTTATTTCTTCTGGACTTCTATTGTTACTCCCCTCATTGATCTGTGGTTGCTAATATCAGTTATTATTTCCATTTAATTCTTTCTTCCTTTTCACTTTAAGTGATTTTACTTCTGTCCTCTGGTTGTCTAACAGATCCTACAGGCAAGGTCAGACACTTCAATTGCTTTCACTTTGGGTTTTTTTTTTTTCACTTCTTCCTCCTCATTTTTCTTCTTTTGCTGTTTCACCCTGTTGAACAATGAATTCTTGATTATTTGATTCTTGTTTGATTTTTTTGTTTCAGTAAAGGCTGAGCTCTGCTGTGTGTGTGCTCTGGTATGTTTGTTTTGTATGTTGTACATGTACATACCTATGTTGTATGTTGTCTTGTACACACCTGTAAATAATGAAGAGCAGGAATTTCTTAGAGAGAGGAAGAAATAAATCAGCCCTGTCATCCATCCTCTTCTTAGTTTCTTTACTTTCTGAGGAGTTCTCTTTGTTCACATTCAGTTTATTTAGGACTGGTTCAGACACAGCTGTCAAAGTTTAAAGTTACTGCTCATTACAAAGGAGCAGCCTGTGTGTGTGTTACTGAGTCCAAATCACCACCAATGTGTGTGAATCCAGAACCTGGTTCAGCTTATGGGTCTGTGCCATAGACCTCCATTGTTGTCCAAAAACTATTAAAAACCCAGCAGGGAGCCACACCACTGACCTGGCTCACATGGTTCTTCCTCACCAACAATGGGAGGCCCGTCTGTTTCCAAAAACCAGCTCCACAACCTGAGAACGGCCGTCACTGTTTACAGACTCTGGAGGTCCACTGCAGCTTCTCTGCTCACAGTAATAGTTTTGTTGGTTTCTGGGAGTTGTAGTTAATGTCTTTATGTGTAAGTTTGTAGTTTTGACTTTTATCGGAGTAGCAGACAATGTTAATGTGACAAAAATAACATGCACTCGGCTTTGTGTAGTGATGTCATGGTGAACGTGACACAGGAGAGCATGATTAAATCACACACACACACACTAACTGAGGCCATCTGTTGCCCCCGGCAGTGCTGGACTGAGAGTCATTACCTGTGTGTCTATGGCTTTTGTGAGAATGTTTCTGCATCATGACAACAGCTTGTCTCGTCCTCACACCCTCAAAAGGCTGTTTGATAGTTCAGACCTGGTTTTAAGTTTAGGTTAGAACCAGGTTTTAGGTTTTACGTTAGAACCAGGTTTGACAGTTTTATCAGAGAGCAGGAATGGTCCTTTCATTTTATTCATTTTTTTTGTGTGTGTGTCAGGAAAGGAGGAAGGTTGTGTTTAGTTTTTTTTTTTTTGTTGTTTTTTACAGAAGGGAGGTATAGGTATTTTGGGAGAGCAGGGAGCAGGGGAGGATGTTTTAACTCTGACTCATTTTAGTTTTATATTTAATTTCTTTGAAAGAGAAACTGTTCGAGCAAAAATGGGTTTACGTGCACCAGGGGTGATGAATATGTGTTTAATCTGAAACAACAATCCTCTCTCTGTTGGCATTTACTTTCCTCATTAAAATCAACTAAATCAGTAAAAAGAATAAAAGTGGGTCTTTGTAGTTAATGTCATCTCTACATTAAAAGTCGTATTGTACTGTGAAACAGCAGCTTCACGTTCTTCTGCATCACAACAGAAAACAGAACTACAGGAAAATGTGTCATGAAGTTAGTGCCAAGATTTTCCACAGGCTGAATGTGACTGTTCACACTTTAAGACGTTGGAATATGATCAGTTCATTAATGTAGCACGTTCCTCAGTGACACCAAACTGATGCTGGTTATACAACATGAAGAGCATCGTTTATGCACGACTGTGCAGAAAAGCCATATCTGATCTCATTCGAATGCTCAGTGTTTAGAAAATGCAGTGGGAGTGAAAGTGCTGCCAGTGACCAGTTCGCTCTTTCAGCAGTTGTGAAACATGTTTTTGTAACAAGACACTGTCTCAATAAAATTCACACTAAAAGTCATCGGACTAGAAATGCACAGATTAAATACTAACCAGGGCTTGTCTGTGTTATTTATAAATTAATGTTGCATCAGTGGATAAACACTGGGCTAGTTTATCTCATTATTGTAGTGATACTATGTTGACCCTTTGGTCAGTGCTTTAGTCTAGTGACAGTTAGTGTGCATCATTAAAGTTATTAAATTCATGTTTTATATCATCATTTTTTTCTCTGTTACTTATTAAAGATGAAACCAGGTGCGCCAAGATTGTCACTGTTAATTAATTTGACCTTAAAAAAATTCCTCTAATTTCTTGCTTTCTTTCCTCGCCTTCTTTCTCGTCTTTCATTCTTTCCTCCTCCTTTCTCTTCTTCTGCAGTGGTGTACCTGTGCTGTCACTGGGACATCTTGAGGAATCTGATGGTCCAGTTCTGGAAGGAGGGGGTGGAGTTGGAGGAATATGTTTTCTTCTTCATTGATCTATTTGCAGAGAGTTTGGGGGGGCGGCGACCTGTGAGACCCTGGTACAGAGGAGACCAGGATGACTACGCTGCTCTCCATGCCTTCAGAGTGAGTTTTATTTTCTCAGTTTGTGGTTAAAATTTTGTAGACTGGTTTGAGGCATTTTCCATGAAGACCAGGTCTACAAACAGGACTGAACTGACATGAGGAAAAATGATAACATTTGTGCTGGAGAAGACTGGAGTTTTTATGAATAACATACAGATGAGAGACAAAATGACAAAGACTGAAGGAAGGATGTTTTTTTGCTGTCTGGACTGAGTGGGGTGAATAGAGACTGAAGGAATGCTCCAGTGTAAAATCTGGTGAAATGATGGAGACTACAGATCTTTCTGTCTCAACGCAGCTTCAGTGCAGAGTCAACTTGTATGCAGATGATACAGTCATTTACCACGCACCAAAAACACAACGTCATGTTAGTGGACTGAGACAGAGAAGGGGGAAAGAGATACCAAGTGGTTTAGAGTTAAGGAAAACACAACTTTTTGCTCAAAAGCATTTGTTAATTAGAACCAGGGTTAATATATCTGAGCAGGTCTTCTCATTCACTGGAACCTAATGTTGGTGAAACAAAGTGAATGACTGACTGTTTAGCTTGTCATTTATCAGTAAGCTGAATTACCTGTCTCTGTTGTCAGAGTGTGAAGGTGTTGACCTATCTGGAGCCTCAGAATCCAGAATATCTTCAATTTGTTGAAAGTCTGAAGAGCGACGCAAAGAAAATGTTCAACTTCACCATCAAAGACTCTCTGGTACGAAACACACTATGTCATGCTCTTAGTTCACTACTGTGTATTTTCCTGCTGGTGCAGTTAAAAATTTAAATATATTGCTGTGATGGGCAGTCTTCAACAAGAAAAGCTGACAGGCATAAACAATTTAATGGAATTATAAAATATTGTTAGCATTTAACTAAAGGCTCAAAGGTTTGATCCTCTTCTTAATAGCTGGGACTTGTTGCCCTGATTGCTCAAGTTTATGGTTCGAGTTAGCCAATCAGAGGCAGGGTAGGGGGCAGGTCATAGCAGATGCAGGCATGGACCCACCCTAAACACACCTGATCCAGGCAACTAGTAGTGGGTAGGGCAGTTGAAAAACAAACAGGACACTGGCCCTTGAGGACTATGGGTTGGCCACCCCTGCTTAAACCATAAACTCTATTTTTCTGCTCACTGTTGGATCAAAACAATCTGTTCCCACCAACCCGTAATTAATTGAATGTTTTCCTTTGTCTCCGTCAGTATAACCTGATAGCTGGAGGGTTCTATGATGCAGTGATGCTGTACTCCCAGGCTTTAAATGAGACTCTGAGTGAGCAGAGAGGACCAGGTCTAGGACGGGTCCAGAGGCCTAGACACGACATTGTGACAAGGAGAATGTGGAACAGAACCTTCCCAGGTGAGAACAAATGTTTGTACAGACAGATGTTTCTCATGAGACTGTAAATATTTCAGAGTCACATGGGAACCTCCAGCTCAGCAAATGACCAATCAGAACGCAGAGCTGATGAGAAAATTGTGGAATAAAAATAAAATTATTCAACAAAAACCACAAAGGACAGAAATATCTCACTGGCAGCTGTAATAAAAATGCTAAGAGCCTGTTCCTAAATAAATAGAGTAACTCGTAAGTACAACAAGTACTAGTAAATACTGCAGAGTATAGGCATTACTGAAGTTTATACTTTAAGTGTTTGCACTTCAGTGGGAACCTGAAGTAGTTGTATTACTGCTGTCATGAATTGTCTATAAAAGCAAAAGAGTTTTCATGTTCATGTCATGCAATTTCTCTGAGGTGTTCACTTTTATTGATCGATCAATACTGAAATCCGGTGTTTTTGTTATTTGTGTGAAATATTTAGTTAATTTAAACCAGACAGGTGAGGATACACTCTTTGGAAATGCTGGACTCTGATTGGTTTGGTTAGTTGAATTATCAAGTTGCAGGTAAACCGATGAACAGCTGTAGTGCTCAGTTCAGTGGTTGTTAGTTTACAGACCAGCAACACATTTTACTTTTATTTTATACTTTCTTTATCTTTTTCAAAGATATTAGAGATCCTCTCCGAAGACATTTTAAATGCACATATACAGTGTATACTCTGCTATGAACAATATTTTTTAACATTATTTCACAAAAATTACTCAACTAAATAAGAAACTGAGTGGTTTGTGTCTTCTTTCACTAAATGTCGCTTCAGTTTAAAAACATTTTTTAGCTATGCAGTTTCTCAGTAGCACAACATTGAGAAATTTGCCTTACAAATTTTTTGCTGTTCCTTTTTTTCGTCGCCTCATTTTTTTAAAGCAGAGAATCAACTGAGGAAGCATAGCAACACTGAGTTAAAACACTGAACCAGCCAAATAAAGCTGATCTTTAAAGTCAATTTTTTTGTTGTTGTTTTGGAACCAGGTATCCAATCGGAGCGCTTGGTGTGATTTTCCCGTCCGTGGTTGTTGGTTTTAGTCCCAGACGTCCTGTCTTTATGTTCCCAGTATTCCCAGTGTCACAGACAGCTGGTCCATATTTACACTGCAGCACTACCCTGCCACACTAACTCCCTGCTGACACACACCGCAGGCATGAGAACATGCGTATGCGTGGAAACACAACAAATCATTGGCTCCACGTTCCCATGGTGACCTCACAGAGCACAGAGGCTCCTGATTGGCCGGCCAGGGCTTGTTAGTTAATAGTAATTGATTGATTGGTGGGGCTGAAAGTGGAGAGAAGCTGGTTTCCCACTGGAAACAAACCAGCTTCATGTCTCAGATGATTCATTGTATTATTTTATTGTCAACTCACAGATTCCAGATAAACACAGTAAATGAAGCAACATGTTTTTATGGTCCCTCAGTCATCTCGACTCCAGAGACCGAGAGCTGCCGTCCACATGGGCCAACATTAGGATGAGCAGCTAGCTAGTCTGAAGCCATATTAAAGCTGCTGCATGTTCCTGGGGTCATGGATGAGAGAAGAGACAATAAAATGAAAGTGAAATTCCTCCTGACAGTTACCTCATGTTTCTATCATGGAGTCTACTAAATATTGATACAAATAATGTAAGATTGTTTGACTCCTGCATCCCTAGTAATATGATATAATCAGACCTGAAGACTTGTACAGATGCCATCTAGTTTTTCTACGCAGGTCATGTATTTATGAAGTGAAGGCTCATTTTACATCTGACAGTTTTACTCCAGGACCTGCGCCGGTCTGCTGAACCCACGCAGACTGAAGTCATTTCTGAACAAACCTGAGATTTCCTCAAGAGTATTGTTTCAGTGCAGGAAGTCATCTCTCATCTGTCAGAGAAAGAGTTTCAGGAAGAACAAGAGCAAGAAAAACAGTGTGTTTTGACAGATCTAAGAAAGAACACACATCTATAACAACTATAAATCTAAGAAACTATAACAACTACACACAACTATAACAATTCATGTTCAGTCAGACACACAATAAAACGTCAACAGTTCATTTGCAATCAGGCTGAAATCTTTAATACCCAGTCAGAGTGAAACTCTGTACAGTCACACTGCAGCTGAGGTTTGAAAATGTCAGCATCAGAAAAGAAAGAGAGGCCGGCTGTGATTCATCATCAGAGCAGTCTAAACTGGCCCGAAGTTTATCGCCTGGAAAATCGTCTCCACCCATCAGACGAACATGTTGTTTTAAACTTTAAATTAGTGGATTTCTCCTCAATAAAAAAACTTTCTGTTGCTTTAGTTTGTGAAAGATTTCAAAGACAAGCAAAGGAGATGCTTCGTCATGTGGACGGAAAAACACTGAACAGAGTGAAACTGCAAATGTCCTAAAGACACAAACACCAGACAGGATGAGTCCAGATCAGATGGGATCAGCACAGACCAGACAGCATCCAGACAGGATCCAGAAAGAATCTGGAGAGAATAAGCAGGGAACAGATAGGCTCAGCAGGATTCAGACAGGATTAGCAGGAAACAGACAGGATCAGCAGGACCTAGACAGGATCACCAGGGAACAGACAGGATCAGCAGGATCTAAACAGGATCAGCAGGATCTAGACAGGATCCAGAAAGGATCCAGACAGGATCAGCATAATCCAGACGGGATCAGCAGGATCTAGACAGGATCCAGACAGGATTCAGGCAGGTTCAGCAGGGAACAGACAAGATCAGCAGGATCCAGACAGGATCAGCAGGGAACAGACAGGATCAGCATGATCTAGACAGGATCCAGACAGGATCAGCAGGATCTAGACAGGATCAGCATAATCCAGACAGGATCAGCATAATACAGACAGGATTCAGACAGGATCACAGGGAACAGACAGAGTTTGTATATGTTTGTGTTTACATTTGTCAGTATTTGTTTGTATTTATGGTTAGTATTGTTTGTTTGTACTTGTTAGTATTTGTGGCACAGGACGGTGCACATCGACAGGAAGCCACTGAGCTTGCTGTTGTCAGAGAACAGGCAGACGCTAGTGATGCAGCTGATAAACTGCTGCTCTGTCGGCTCTTTATTAGATTTTACTGCTTTTACCCAACAGCACAGTCACAGGGCCTCCATCAGCGTCACTGCAGGTGGAGGGACCGGGGCAGTAAATGGGTTAGGACTGACAGGTGGAAAAACACTGCAGGAGAGGAGGATGTGGACATGGGAGGAAGACGAGATGGATGGATCGATTATACCCCTTTATCAGCCCTACAAACCCCCTCTGTACAGAGTGTTTTACAGAGAGTAGTACACTATGGTACAGAGTGTAGTACAGAGTGTAGTACAGTATGGTACAGAGAGTAGTACAGAGTGTAGTACAGTATGGTACAGAGTGTAGTACGGTATGGTACAGAGAGTAGTACAGAGTGTAGTACAAACTGTAAATGTGATAGGAACGTGAAGTGTTGGCGTCATATTAAATGTGCAAAGCTGCAGCAGGTGAACGAAACCCGGTTTCCTTTGGGACCACCACAGCCACACACATGCATAGACACACATGCACGTTTAAACTAACACACTCACACTGTGTGTCTGCAGGTGTGATGGGTGTCGTGGACATGGACGAGTTTGGGGACAAACAGGTGGACTTTGCCGTGTGGGACATGACGGACGTCGAATGTGGAGAGTTTCAGGTGAATACACGTTAACTCATGGAGTGTGTCACACACCTCAGGACAGGTGTTTTACCTGTGACCACATCACTCAGTGTCGTTACAGTGGCGTGCATATACCTGTGCAAGTGTGTGTGCCTCATTGTGTGTGTGTGTGTTCAGGTGGTCTCTGTGTATAACAGCAGCATGAAACAGTTGGTAATGCAGAGTGGGCGGAGATTCCAGTGGCCAGGTGGATCTCCACCTCCAGACATCCCAGAGTGCGGCTTCAAGAACGACAAGCCAGCCTGCCTCGCACGTATGTGCACACACACACACAAAAATACACAAATCTAGATGCAAGTCTTAATGATGAACATGACGAAACTAAGCAGCAAATAACTTAATGGCAGATTAATCTATGGCCTTTATTGGCTTTTGTACTTATGGTTATAATGAGTGTGACTTCAAGTTTAAATGAAACATACAAATACTGTAGTTATCTTCAAAGTTATTAAATGAGATAATCGGAGTCAGACAGAAAAATAAACTTTCCTCCTCTTTTCTCAGGTACCATGTCAATGCAGCAAATGGTTGCCATAGTGATTTGCTTTGTCTTTGTCATCATCGTTACCGTCACCGTCTTCATCTACAGGTGAGAGCCATTCACACCTGTTTCTATATGTACTATATCACTTGTGAGGACCTGCCAACATGTCTTGACTTTGTCTAAGCTGGTCCTCACAAAAATAGATGTACAAGAACACACAGACACTTTCTGGTGGTGCAGTGCCCACGGCCCTGTCTCTCTCTTTTTATTTTTCATTCATCCTTTTTGTCTTTATTTCACCATCCCTGTTTTCGCCACCTCTCGTCTAGCTGCTGATTTCTGTTTCAAACCCGTCTGTCTGAACAGACATCAGCGAGGCCCAGGCTGAAGGAGGGATGGATGTGTAAATGAAAGTGCTGTGATCATTTACTTTACTTTCCTCCCTCCATCTCTTCCTCCTCTATTGGATGAAGGCCTTTGAACCTTTGAGGCTCTGATTGGCTCAGAGTTTGATGCTGGACAGTTTTTCTGCTTTCACGAACTGGAGAAAATTAAAACCTTTAGTCCAGAATTTGTTGTTTTCAGTGGATTAAATGTTGACAATATCCAGATTTTGTAGTCTTGCACGACTACACTAAAAGGGAAGGAGGAGTTGTTCTGATATTCAAAGTTCAAAATCTCTAATACCTGCTTCAAGAACAGGGCTGGAAGGCACACCTGTGACTTCCTTGACTGGAGATCTGGAAAGTCATCGAGGTTGAGTCCAATAGTCTGTCCCCTCCAGATCAAATTCCGAGTATCTTGTTACAGTGACAGCAAGTTGTTTAGTTCCACCTGTGACCTGGACTATCAGATAATCCCAGGACTGTTCCAGGACTCTGTTTCTTGTTTATCTTTTGCCTCTCTCTCTGTTTCCCATCCCCAATTTCTTTTCAACACACACACCCACACACACACACCTGTCTTACTGTCTGCTGCACAGGAAGTTGAAGCTGGAGAGTGAACTGGCAGCTCAGCTCTGGAGAGTAACCTGGGATGACGTCCAGCTGAGCAACATGGATAAAGTCCTGAAAAGAGCCTGCAGCCGACTCACCATGTCTCTGGTGATGCACTAAACAACACAAACTGACAGGAGAGTTAATTTGAAGTGGTTTCCAGTAATTCATACAAGTTCATTTTGTTTCCCTGCAGAAAGGATCCAACTATGGCTCCCTGATGACCATGGAGGGAAACGTGCAGATCTACACTAAGACTGGATACTACAAGGTGTGAAGCGCACTTGGTACGCTGCTGACGGCCAATGGCAGCTAATGAAAAACTCACTGATGCTTTGTCTTCTACAGGGCAACCTGGCAGCCATCAAGTATATCAACAAGAAACGCATAGAACTTACCAGGAAAGTTCTGTTTGAACTAAAACATGTAAGAACACTTTTTATCCCTTACCCAACTATTGTAACTATGAACTGCTTAGGATTAGCTCTGAAGGTTGTGTGTTTAGGCTGTTTCTGGTTTTTGTGAGGTTTGAACCTTTTGACCTACCTGCCAATGAACCTACCTCCAGACTGACCACACTACAAATTGATCAATCAGTTTGTCTGCCCACTTGAACTGACCTCTGAGAATCTGATCTGGGAGTGGTGCTGAGGGTTTAGGGGAGATTTGAACCAGCAGCCTCTGTGTTTCTGCAGATGCGTGATGTTCAGAATGACCACTTGACCCGCTTTATTGGTTCCTGCATCGACCCACCAAACATGTGCATCATCACCGAGTACTGTCCCAGAGGCAGTTTACAGGTACCGTACACTTGTACATAAGTCTTTTATACCCCTCTGTCAGCCTTTTATACCCCGCTATCAACCCTTTATACCGTTCTATCACCCCTCTATTATCTGCTAATCCCCTCTACCCCCAAACCATCTTTTTGTGTCCCAGTACTCCAGTATTAATCTTTATCTACCCTCTACCAGCTCCATGTATGTTCCTAGCAGTTGTCATACCTTCATCCACTGCTTGTTCCCTCCACCTCTCTGTTATACTTATCTGTCCGAGCTGTAACCTAGCAACCTCCCGGGATAGTAACCTAGCAACATGAGAGCACCCGTCGGCCTGCTGTAGGTGGATGTGGGTGGCGTGGGGTGTGGGGTGTTTCCAGATGACCGCTGCATCTTGCCTAGTCAGTTTAGCTTAGAGCTGCTTGTATTGTGCTCTGAGACACTACCAGTGTTTCTAGCAGGATATTCAGCTGCCACATGGGGTGTCCTCATTTTACCAGAAAGACTGAGCATCTAAACACAGCATTTTACCGTGATTATCATTTGAAAGGATCAGACGCACTAAAGCAAGAGAGGAAAAACTCCATTACAAGTTAATAATCTTCTGGGGGAACACTGAGGTGATCCCAGGACAGTTGAGAGACATAGTCCCTCCAGCGTGTCCTGGGTCTTCCCCGGGGTCTCCTCCTTGTGGGACAGTTTTTGTTCAGGCTCAGTCCCAGGTTTAGGTTGTTGTTCTGGTCGGAACCAGGTTTAGGTTGGGTCTGTGTGGGTCCTCACAGGTGTTTCTGTGTTGATCTTCCAGGACCTGATGGAGAGCGACAGCCTCACTCTGGATTGGATGTTGAGATATTCGCTTATCAATGACATCGTCAAGGTAAAAACCTGTTGAGCTATTGGGAGAAGGCGGGGCTTACATAAACAGTAGTGTTTCCATGGAGATGATGATACTGAAATCCCCCATAGCCCTGCTGGAGTAAGAAGTTTCGAATCTTGAATATTAGGAATGTTTTATTTTGAATTCTGAGTGTGATTATATTATTGAAGAACGAACAGATGCTCCAGGGTTATAGTGTTAGGGTGGCGTCATGTCACCACCATCAGCCCTACACCATCCTCAAAATGTCATGACTGTGCTGTCACAGGTGAAACTACACAGTCCTCCACCACTGTGGCTTGTTTATTTAACTACTGGTTTATGTCCAGGGCATGGCATTCCTCCACAACAGCGTAATTGTCTCCCATGGCAACCTGAAGTCCTCGAACTGTGTGGTGGACAGCCGCTTCGTTCTGAAGATCACCGACTACGGACTGGAGAGTCTCCGGACCAGCAGTATCCCCGAGAACACACACGCTTACTACGCTAGTATGTCATGAGTTCATTATTAGTTGGGCTTATAATACGCACCCTCGCCCTCCAGGGAAACAGTAACCTAGTGCGAGTCACTGGTCTGAGGTGTTTACAATGCTGCCCCCTGCCTGCAGGTCAACTGTGGACAGCTCCTGAGCTGCTCAGGTCTGAGTGCCGCCCCACCTGTGGGACTCAGAGAGGAGATGTGTACAGCTTTGGGATCATCCTGCAGGAAGTGGCTGTGCTCAGAGGAGTTTTCTACCTGGACACACACACACCGACTCCTAAAGGTCAGCGGATTAGTCCTGCCCAACAATTTACTTGGAACTAGGAGCACAGTGACTCCTCTCACATCAAATATAATCAAAATATAATATGTATTATAATGCAATGAAAATAATTGGAAATCTGTAGTCACCGAACAGGAAAAAAGAAACAAACAAAAATTAAAATAATAAATAAATTGTTTGATCAAAAAAAAAAAGAAACATTATTACTACCTGTACTTTACTGCAACTGTATATTCTGATGATTTTCATGTTTTAACACTAAAGTACAGTGTTAAATACACATGTACAAGTTTCCCCTAAGTGGACAAGGTTTGGAAAGGTTTTGCATGAGCAGTAGTCTAACAGAGGACATAACCCCCCCCCCCCCCCCCCCCCCCCCCAGAGATCATCCAGACGGTGCGCCAAGGCATGGTCCCCCCACTCCGTCCCTCCCTCTGCTTCCACAGTCACAGCGAGGAGCTCGGAGTCCTGATGCAGCGCTGCTGGTGCGAGGAGCCAAGTGAGAGGCCGGACTTCCACACCATCAAGGTCCTGCTGAGGAAGCAACACAGGTTAGAGGACACTCAAGTTGGGGGTGGCAATGTGGGACACTTTACTGAAAATCTAACACCGATCAGCTACCTGTCTGTCCCTGCCTGTGTCTTCAGAGGTTACGGTTCCAACATCCTGGACAACCTTCTGTCTCGAATGGCGCAGTATGCCAACAATCTGGAGGAGCTGGTGGAGGAGAGAACGCAGGCGTACCACGAGGAAAAACGCAAAGCCGAGGCTCTACTCTACCAAATACTACCACAGTAAATATACTGCACCAAATACTATAGAATACTGCTGCTCTCCCAAATGCTACCACAGTAAATATACTGCAGTATTACTGTGTCAGGTACTGTAAAATGGGGTTATGTTGAGTACTTTCACCTGATGTTTCCTTCAGTTCAGTAGCGGAGCAGTTAAAACGAGGTGAGACAGTTCAGGCTGAAGCTTTCGACTCTGTCACCATCTATTTCAGCGACATCGTCGGCTTCACTGCCCTGTCTGCTGAGAGCACGCCGCTACAGGTCAGTAAAACTCAATAGAACTCAGTAGAGTCCCATGACTATCTCTTCAGGGGTCACTGTGACCTGCTCAGGTAGTTGTGCCAACCACAAACCAATATCCAGACCAGGACCAGGTCCCGGCCCATTTGGCTGCAACAGGATCTAGTGTTGTGATTCTTGTGTCATGGGTGGTTGCTCTGACGCTGGAGGATCATTTCATGAATCAGTCCATCTGATGTTCCTTTCAACACTTTTATTTACAAGATCGCCTCATATTTCTCTATGGACTCAGTAAATATACAGAGTCTGACAGGATGGCACCATCTATTGGTTTAACATGTTATTACAACAAAACGTTTGGATTAAACATGTCTGTCTTTGTGAATTGTCCTGTAATGATGTGCATGAGTT
Organism: Mastacembelus armatus; assembly: GCF_900324485.2. Lineage (NCBI taxonomy): Eukaryota > Metazoa > Chordata > Actinopteri > Synbranchiformes > Mastacembelidae > Mastacembelus > Mastacembelus armatus. Next base: position 22,760,116 of record NC_046643.1, read on the forward strand.
TTCCGCACTGGGAGCTTTAAATATAGTTTTTCTCCAGGTTGTGACCTTGTTGAACGACCTCTACACCTGTTTTGATGCCATCATTGACAACTTTGATGTTTACAAGGTAACAGGTTCCTCTCCACACAGTCCGCCTTGCTCACTGTAAACTAAACACCTAATCTAAACACCTTCCCAACAAATTGTTTTCTAAATGTTTTTCTGTTAGAAACAAATCTCTTTCTCATTGCAAAGACACTCGACAGCACTCTGAGATGCGAAGAAATAAATTGTGTGTCAAATAAACAAATGCATTATAAACATGGGTTAGCCATCCTTCCCATTTCCAGATTTAATTTCCAAATAACAAGAAAGTACAGTAAGATTTGAGATTCGTGAGCACTGCCCTCAGGTGGAGACCATCGGTGATGCCTACATGGTGGTGTCGGGTCTTCCGGTGAGGAATGGTAAACTTCATGGCAGGGAAGTTGCTCGGATGTCTCTCGCCTTGCTGGATGCTGTCAAGACCTTCAGAATCCGACACCATCCGAACCAGCAGCTCCGGCTCCGCATCGGCATCCACAGCGGTCAGTGTGTTTCTGTGATTGTCAGTGGTCAATGGAGGGTAAAATAACTGCTCTGTTGTCTGATGGTTGGATTTCTGTGTGTGTGTGTTTAGGTCCAGTATGTGCTGGGGTGGTCGGGCTGAAGATGCCAAGGTACTGTCTGTTTGGAGACACAGTCAACACAGCATCCCGCATGGAGTCCAATGGAGAAGGTAACAAAGAAATACCAGTGAGATACTGAATTTGAATTTGAAACGTGAGACCAGGTACACCCTTCCCCCCCATTGAAGCTGAACACAGTGTTTCACTGGCCCCTCGGGTGAAAATGGCACATTCAGGAGTGTGGACTTCACTACTCCACAGTCAGTTTAACACCTGTAGACTGGTTCATCTGGTCTAGGTCACAGGAAAAGCTGATCCATTATTATTTTTTTTGTTAAGTCCACATTGTGTTCACTCAGACTTTACAATCATACCAAGAGGGAGACTTGAAGTGGATAGGATCAGAATCCCCAGGAGCTCAGATCCAGGCAGACAATGCAGGTTAAGGCTGCTGATTCAGTCTGTGTGTTACTGAGTCCAGATCCCATCCAGAGACTGACAGCACCAATCAATGTGGTGTCCTCAGCATAATGTGTGTGAATCCAGAACCTGGTTCAGCTTATGGGTCTGAGCCGTAAACCTCCATTGTTGTTCAAAAACTTTTAAAAACACAGCAGGGAGCCACACCGCTGACCTGGCTCACGTGGTTCTTCCTCACCAACAATGGGAGGCCCGTCTTACCATAAATCCATGTTGACTCTCAAGTAACTGAGATTGTGATGTGTCTCTGCAGCGCTGAAGATTCATGTGTCCGAGGCGACTCGTCAGGTTTTGCAGGACTTCAGCTGCTTCCTGCTGCAGCTCCGTGGCGAGATCGAGGTGAAAGGAAAAGGACGCATGAAAACGTACTGGCTGTTGGGAGAGGACTTTGCTGAAGCTGACAGACGACTGGCTGATGATTGTTTGATGACTGACAGCTGATTGGCAGGCATCAGAAACAGCCTCCTGGTTTTAAATCCCCCCTCCTCGGCTAATTGGATATTTATCTCTGATGTCATTTAAAGCAAGAGTTTCAGGATGTTACATGGAAAAAACAAACTGCACAGAAAACACTGAATAATTAATTGTGTGAAACAATTATTTGAAGTTTATTATGTAAATAAAAAAACTGTTTTATAATTTTTGTGTTATTAAAACATCAGGCTGTTGTAAGACTTTATTTTATAAATTGTTAAAATTGGATAATATTTTTAGTAATTTTCTATAAAGTATTCTGGGAAGAGGAGCTATAAATATATATGATGTGGTGGGACACACACAGATAAGATTTTTTCTTGGTTTAGTTCATACACCTACAGGATTGGACCATCGACACTGAGACTCTTTCTGGCTGAGAACAACTAAACTCTGTTTCAAGCCTCTATTTTTGTTTGTTTTAGAAAAGGTATTTTGAGCGTTTTTATTCTCTCCTGCGCACATTTGGGCCATTGTTCAAAGTTAATTGGTCATCCGTGAGCTGATCACAAACCCAAGGACAGATAGCAAAAATAACTCACAAACGGTAACACAAAGACATGGAAGTATGGGCTTTGCCTTGACAAGTGGAAAGTGTCGGAATGCAACAGGAAATTATGTTTTTGCAGGTCCCAGATCCTGAAGGGACCTTAACCCACATGAACATGAGGAGCATGAGGTGGTTGTGGCAGTATTAAATTAGATTTAGATTAGATAAACTTTATTGGTCCACAAGGGAAATTCCTTGATCACAGTAGCTCAGTTACATACAGACGATCTTGAAAACTACTAAATAATAAAAATGAAAATAGAATAAAAAAAATACGAGCAGAAAGTACAACATTTGAATAGGTACAATATACATCATGATCATGATTTGATAACGTGTGGCCAAAGGTTTGTGGAAAACTTTGGTTTTTGTGTTGAAGGAATTCAACTTGTAAACTTGGCTAATTCACCGTGAACTGGGATTTGTTTACTAGAGGAAGAGCAGTGCATTGATTTCATACAGCTTTATTAGTTGTGGTTGGTGTTGAGCATATGAGAATAAGAATGTGAAATAATTCTCGGATTTACTTGGTTTATTGATAAACACGATGAAGTCCTGGACTTATTAAATCTGGTCTAAACGGTTTCCATGCAGGTGGTCCTCACTACAGCAGCTCGGGGATTGGCTCCAGATCTACCCTGTCATTGGTTCCCACAAACGTCACTCAGGAGACTACGTAAAGTGATTGGCCCGAAAGGCCACGGTCCCCGCCCCGGTCCCTCGGTGCGGATGTCCGTTATGTTCCTGTGTTCGGACAGCTTCTCGGAGGGGGACCGAGAGTCGCCGCGTCCCTGAAATAAGTTTTAAAAACACACCTTTTCTGAGCGAACTGTCTCAGTCAGGGACCCTGACACCGATAGCAGTACGACGCAAACATTTATAAGCCTCTGATCCGGGACTCCCAGCCCTTCTCAGCTCCGAGGGCCCGGCGAGGTGCGGCGGCAGCAGATGGAGCCTGCACCGGCGAAGGCGAAGCCGCAGGGCCGGCTACTGGTGTCCACCCCGCTGGACGCCAAGGACGAGCTGGAGGAGGTAGGGTGACCGGCTCACGGAGCCCCCTAGAACCCGGGACACAGCGGGCTGGAGCGGGTTCATCAGCGGTGTGTTTGTTTGAACCGGATACAAAGAGATGCAACCATTTTACCAACCGGACCGAGGCTAGGCTAGTTAGCATAGCTGACGGGGAGTGTTAGCATATACCCGCGCTGTGTTAACAGGGGTCAACATGTTGTATGTGCTTTAACCCACCCGGTGGGATAGGTGAGGTGTTTCAGGTGTTTATGACAAACGTCACCGTCATGGTACAAAGTCACAGCTGAGTAATGTTAGCCTAGCATGCTAACACTACGTAAACATATGGATGAAAGATAACAGATGCGCATGCGCCGCGCTTGTGTTTCTTATGTCAGAAGTAGCGAGATGAAGACAGGTGAGGTAGTCCGTTACACCTGTGGTCACCTATCTGTTTGTATCTGAACAAACCGGGATCCCTTTAGACCAGTTTCCAGTTCAGAACAGATGGTCGTCATGGAGCATGACATGAAGTGTCAAGTGTCAGGTGTCACGACGGTTAGGACACATGGTATATGTGCTGTTTTCAAAGCACAAACCTCTGGGCATTTGAACGCACCTTGAGTCACTTCAATTCCTGCACCAATAAACTAAGTCACTTCTGAACGTTCATGAACTTGAAAGCACATTAATAAAACAACACATCAGGTGTTTGCTCCAGGTGAAATGTCTCTCCTGATGTCACTTTAGGTACCTGAATCGTACTGGGCATTGTTGTCTAATCATTCTGAAACTTAAAACTGAAGCGTAAAACTGAAGGTGTAGTTCTCTGGGTGCTGTTGGTCTGTGTGTTCTCAGAATTACAGATGAACCTCAGTGAATTGGTTTGTGTTGCTGGAGTTGTTGCAGTAAAGGTCTTTATCGTGCATTTCTCCTGGTCTTGAAATTGAATTTTTAAACCAAAATGCTGTGTTTTTATCACTTCAGCTCTTTTTTTCCTTGAAATAAAATTGCCCTTAGACTGAAAGTGTGCTTGCTCAGTACAATGTTGCTGCTGTTGAACCAGAAAATAAAAACTGACCAAACATCAGGCAACACACATTTATTTGTGTGTGTGTGTGTGTGTGTGTGTGCGTGCGTGTGCACGCGCGTGCAGAGATTGGAGCGTTGTGTCGGGATTGTCCAGTCGTTGACCAATGGGCTTTCAGAGAGGGAGGCCAACGATGTGCTCACTGCAAACGTAAGAAATACACACTACACTGCTCCCAATATTAATACTGCAAATAATACTGTAATAAATACTACAGCCGTTGCTATAGGTGCTAATTAACACTGCCAATGTAAAAACACTATGTGCTATTACACCTACTACAAATACACAATATATCTAATACTACAACTTAGGCTGTGACAAAATACTAAACTGCTAAATTTAGCAAGTGATTAAAATATGAATCAAATGATCATTGCAACTGTAATTTACAGACACATAAATAATAATTACTGCAGTTAAAATAATTCCTCCTGTTACCATGGCAACCACAAGTGCATGCTTGGTGATGTAACTTTCTGTTTACCTGTCTTTCAGGTGTGTAAAGGTCTACAGCAGCATGAGGAAGTGTGTCTGGGTCTGTTCACCCTGGTCCTCACAGAGCCTGCCCAAGCACAGAGGGTGAGACGCCACCACATCATTATTCATGTCTGACATCACTGTAACATCACTCTGACATCACTTTCTGTGGGGGGGGGGGGGCAGTGTTACAGAGACCTGACGTTGGTCAGCAGAGATGGAATGAATGTGGTCCTGGTCAAGATCAACCAGGTCCTGATGGAAAAGTTCCTCAAACTGCAGGACATCCCCAGAACACAGGTGAACTTGACGCAGGTGCACGCACATGTAGACACCCAGCTAAACATACAGTGTGTATATGCAGATGTGTAGTGTGTTTGTCCTTTTGTAGTATGACTTGATGCTGACTGTGTACCTGTCCACCTGGTGTGCTCAAATATTTCTCAGTGGAATGCGAACTGTAGTGGACACTGTATGCACGTCACTTTCTGCTACCAATCCCGCAATGCAATGCACTACATTTTATTATTGCATGACTCTACAGTGGATTGTGAAAAGACCATGTGTCTGAAATGTGCATTTACTGCTCACCACTGTGAGAAAGATAAGAGATATGAAATGTACCTTTGCACAAGGTTATTTCTCTTGCCCAGCCTCAGGTTACTGCTCATCAGATGTCACTACAACACCCTAAAATTCATCAGTGTCTCATCGCTTCCCAAACACTGGTGCAGTTAGACCCTTTTCACAATGAACCAGTTCTTGAGTCCTGGTGTCAGACAGATCCAATTTAGGGGAATGACGAACAGCAGAAACCTGTAGGTGTGGCCCCAAAGCAGCCTCATCTAGAGAATCTTGTGGAAACTGACATGTTATGTTGATGAAAGTGTTGATGTGTGCAGCTGGTGTGGCTGGTCCGAGAGCTGGTGAAGAGTGGTGTGATGGGAGCCGACGGCGTCGTCATGACGCTGCTGAAACAGATTGCAGGTCAGACCCTCACTCATACAGTTTCGTCATGCAGAGTGTGAGACTGGAGGCTGGAGTCACTGTGTTTTCACTGTGTTCATGTTCAGGTGGAGACATCTCCACCAAGAACCTGTGGCTGGCGGAGAGTGTCCTGGACATCCTGCTAGAGCAAAAGTACGTTTTTCTTTGTATCTGGTAACAGACTGATTCACTTTGACTGCACCATTTGACGTGATTCCACCAGCATCAATCAAGTATCACACTTTGTTGGCAGAAAACGCTGCTGGGAAGCAGCTGGGAGATTTTATTGTAACACAGTTGAAATGTTTTCCTCCCCCTGTAGGGAGTGGGTGCTGAAGAGCGGGATGCTGATAGCGATGGCGGTCTACACCTACCTCCGTCTGATTGTTGACCACGGAGCCCCAAACCTGGTGCCTCTGCGCCAGAAAGAGGTGGACTTCTGCATTAGCATGCTGAGGGAGAAGGTAAGGAGGGAGGAAAGGAAGTCAGTCAGTTGTATCGCTCCCCCTAGTGTTCATGGTGATAACCTTTTTCTCTTTGTTTGCAGTTCATGGAGTGTCTGATCATTGGCAGAGATCTGGTTCGTCTCCTGCAGAACGTCGCTCGGATCCCAGAGATGGAGCTGCTGTGGAGAGACCTGCTGCACAACCCACAAGTCCTCAGTCCTCAGTTCACCGGTAAACTGCACTACCCACAGTCCTCAGCTCAGGTGTTAAAGCCCATCTTTGTAGAGTCAAATAAAAGTGATAAAAATGGTGCAATTTGATTAAGCTGTGATTCTACAAGATTTTATGACATTGATTTAATTTGATAATCAGATTTTTGAGTAATTTACTTATTTTTTCTGTAAAAAGTCACACAAATGACAAACATCATTCATCGGTTGAGAGTAACTTAACACTGGCTGAGACATGATGTACTTCCTGTTGTTCAAGGTTACACCATGTCACATCCTGCAGCTCAGACAGGGAGACCAATATTCACGCAGACTGGTTCAGAGCTGCAGATGCGATTTCTGATGACTGGTCGATCTTTGTGCGTTTGTTTCAGGGATCCTTCAGCTGCTCACAGCTCGCACCTCGAGGAAGTTTCTGGCCTGTCGACTCACACCTGACATGGAGACCAAGCTGCTGTTCATGACCTCCAGGGTAAAGACTAGATTCTGGTGTATAGGACTGAGACCATGTTGGACTGTGAGGGTCCACTTTCAGTCCATCAGACCCTGCAGCCCGATGTGCTTCAGCTTGTGTGTCTGGTGTTCACACAGAATTTGAATTGTTCCACTGAATATTTCTCCAGAACTGAAACTGTTGATCATTAAAAATATAAACCAATGAAAACAAACACCTGGACTGTCATAACCTCTTGACTGTCTTCACCTGTGTGTCCAGGTGCGTTTTGGCCAACAGAAACGGTATCAAGACTGGTTTCAGAGACAGTACCTGTCCACAGCAGAGAGTCAGTCACTACGCTGCGACCTGATTCGCTACATCTGTGGCGTGGTCCATCCATCCAATGAGGTGCTGAGCTCTGACATACTGCCACGCTGGGCAATCATTGGCTGGCTGCTCACCACCTGTACGGTAAGGGGTCACACTGTTAATCTAAGGGTTATAATTAATTGAAATCAGTAACAATTAAACTTATTGATTCATTCATTTGTGTGTCTCCAGTCGAATGTTGCTGCCTCCAATGCCAAGCTGGCACTCTTCTACGATTGGCTGTTCTTCAACCCTGAGAAAGACAGTATCATGAACATAGGTAACATTGTTTCCTTAAATACACAGAAAGTTACATGGAGTTTGATGTGAACGATAACTGTGCAGAATGAACACAGTAAATCAGTAAATGAACAGAGTGATGATGTTTTCTCCTCCTGCGACAGAACCAGCCATCCTGGTGATGCATCACTCCATGAAACCTCATCCAGCCATCACTGCCACACTGCTGGACTTCATGTGCAGGGTAACACCCACACACACTTGATAGCTGTGTTCATGTCTTAGCTGCAGGGACTCAGTCCTGATGTTCCCACAGTGTGAACAGACCAAACCAGATGTTCTCAGATCAGATTCAGAACGGTCAGATCAGAATCCATGTGGTTGTTTTAACGTCTCCCTCCTCTGCACGTCGCCTGTCGTCATCATTCAGTGTGGAAAACAACGGGGGGGGCACTGGCACTGGCACTGGCACTGGCAATGGAGAGACCAGGATGCTTCACATTGGTTGGACATTTATGGAGGAGCTTCTGATGGAGCCAAACTGGAAGGAACATATGGGAACCCAGCTGCTTTGGAGGAAACTGTGCACAAATGCTGTTGTTGTTCTTCACATTTCAGTTCAGTCTGTCCATGGTGGCAGTTTAGGAGCTCAGGGGGTTCACACCAGCAAACCCTCCACAAAACAAATGTTTTGGCTTAATCAGCGCGTTGTTGAGCTGTGAAGCCAGAAGTTTCTTCACTTCATTCGAAAGTTGAATCATCACAGCTTGTGTTTTCCTTACTCTGCTTTTTATGCCGCCTCGTCTGTCCAACCTTAGTTTGTCACCTCCATGTTTCCGTCCCTCCTCAGATCATCCCTCACTTCTTCCCTCCGCTGGAGTCTCAGGTCCGTCAGGGCATCTTCAACTCGCTCAACTTCATCATGGAGAAGAGAGTGCTGGCGTAAGAAGCACACACACTGCATTCACTTTGACACTTCATAAAGTATTGATTATTGATGACTGATCTGTCTGTCTCTCAGTCACCTCGCTCCACTGTTTGATAATCCAAAGTTGGACCGAGAGCTTCGATCGATGCTCAGAGAGAGATTCCCCGAGTTTTGCAGCTCACCCTCCCCCCCCACTGAAGGTAATACATCGCGTTAATGCGCACACACATTAACACATTACCTTTTAAATACACACTGTAACACACATTACTATGTTTTGTGTGTATATCCTGTAGTTAAGATGGAGGAGACTGTTTCCCTGGAGATTGACAACCATGTGCTGGACAAGGAGGAGGGTTGCTATGACAACACTGAGGCCGCCTTCAGCGATGATGAAGAGGAGGTCAATAACAAAGGTGAGCAAGACAAACCTATTTAAACTGGTTAATACTTGTGTAATGATTTAAAAACTGCAAACCCAAACCGATTTCAAACCAGAATAAGAAATTATTTTATCAGCAGAAAATGTCAGTTTACATCGGAATACTCACCTGGATCAGTTTAATCCAGAGTAAACCAGTGATGTTAAAACCTTTAATTGGAAACCACCTGTGGTTAAAAAGCAATTACACCATGTATTGACCAATCACGGTTCAGGAAAGAAAAGGGAGTTCCGGTTCCATCCAATCAAAGAGGCTGTGATGGAGGAACCTGCTGACATCACACCCTGGCTGGACCAACTGGATGACACCATGAAGGAGAAGGTGCTGCAGCTGCAGAAAACTAGGTGAGCCCTCATAGTCTTGTCTCAGTTCCTCAGATCAGGCCCGCGGTCGGAGGTCACTGTATAATTATTCATCACGGAGTGGTTGTGTATGTTTGTGTTTATGTAAATAAATGAATACTGTTGTGTCCTGTCAACAGTGACCCAGAGACTCAGTGTGAGGTGATGCAGGAGATCGTGGACCTGATCCTGGAGGTGAGTTTATACTACATTTTATTCTGTTGGGTTCTACTTTGTTCTGCTGGGTTTTACTTTATTCTGCTGTGTCCAGGAGGACTTTGACTCAGAGCAGATGTCAGCTTTGGCTTCCTGCCTGTCTGAACTGTTTAAAGATCATTTCAGAGGAGACGTCCTACCAGAGGAGATCACTGAGGAGTGAGTTCATCTGTACCTGTCTCTACCTGTATTTACTTGACTGTCTACCCGTATTTACCTGACTGTTTACCTGTCTCTACCCATATTTACCTCACTGTCTCTACCTGTCCCTACCTGCATTTACCTGACTGTCTGTACCTGACTCCCTCTCTGACCACCCATTTTTCTCTCTGCAGGTCTCTGGAGGAGTCTGTGTGTAAACCGGTCTGTCTGATCTTCAGGAACCTGGTCACCATGCAGGAGGACAACAGCGGCTTCTCGGTGCTGCTCGACATGTTGGCTGAACTTTATCAGAAACAGCCCAAGATCGGATACCACCTGCTGTACTACCTCAAAGCCAGGTGACACACCTGCTACAGATGTGACGTCATAGTGTGAGGAAACATTAGAAACATGATGTTAAATCTGAACATCTGTGAACTTTGTGTGTCTTTTAACAGTAAAGCGGCAAACGGTAAGATGATGTTGTATGAGTCTTTTGCTCAGGCGACGGCGCTCGGCGACCTGCACACTTGTCTGATGATGGACATGAAGGCATGTCAGGAGGACGACGTCCGGCTGCTCTGCTACCTCACGCCCTCCATATACTCTGAGGTACACAGACCTCACACACGCACACACACACACAGGCTAGTTTTAGACTCACTAGTGTCTACTGAACCTGCTGTTGTTCATCAGTTTCCAGATGAAACGCTGAGAAGTGGAGAGCTGCTCAACATGATTGTTGCCGTCATCGACTCAACACAGGTAACTCACCTGAGCAAAAACAGCTACAAACCAAGAAATGTAAAAAAAGGGTTGCTGTGTCCTGTGTGTTTAATGTGTTGATGATAAACACAGCAGATCCAATAAAAACATTGGATCAAAATCAAAGTGAAGCAACGTTCAGAACGATACCGGAAATCAGAGTATGCCATTGATCGTCCACAGGCGTCTGTGGTGTTTCTGTCAGGGTGTGGACAAACAGTTAATTTGCCACAGGGTTAGGGTGCTCACAGTGCTGCTGGACTCTGCCATCTGCCAGAAGAAAAGATGAGGTGATATGAAGTAATAGCCTTCCTCCTGTGAACCCGATAAAACTCACAGCACATAAAACTGAACAAAAAATGACCACAAGCAGTAGAGGAAGTAAAACGTAAATATATTGCAGAAATTAAAGGAGGTTCAATCCACGTCACTGGTGAGCGTCTGTGCTAATGACGTGTCTGCAGTTGCAGGAGCTGATGTGTCATGTGATGATGGGGAACCTGGTGATGTTCAGGAAAGACTCTGTGCTCAACATATTAAGTGAGAAACATCCCATACACCACAATTCCAGTGTAACATGTTGTTGCTGCACTACAGTTGACTCTGTGTTCTTGTCTGAGCAGTTCAGTCTCTGGACTGGGAGACCTTCGAGCAATACAGCACCTGGCAGCTGTTTCTGGCTCACAGTATTCCTCTGGAAACAATCATCCCCATCCTGCAGCACCTCAAATACAAAGGTGAGAACTGACCCCATCCAAGATCATGACGAGCCCGCGGCACCTCTGTCCAAACTTTTTTGGAAAATGTACAGAACCAAAATACCTGCAGTTTTTCTGACTGTGTTGCTCTGACTCTTTTTCCAGAACATCCAGAGGCCTTATCCTGTCTGCTGCTGCAACTCCGCAGAGAAAAGTATGACAAGCACACAAAGACTTTGTCCTTCTTCATGTTGGATGTTTCCATGTCCATTAATGTCCCTGTCTGTGTCAGGCCAACTGAGGAGATGGTGAAGATGGTCCTGAGTCGTCCCTGCCACCCTGAGGACCAGTTTACCACCAGCATCCTGAGACACTGGGCATCCAAATATGACGACACGCTGGGAGAACACATTAAAGCCCAGCTGATCAAGAACAACAACCAGCCCCGCAAGAGACAAAGGTGAGAATGCAAGGAGACAGGAGGTGAAGAGACGGGGAGAGACAAGTTTTCCTGTAAAGACAAAGCTACAGACAGAATTAAAAAACTCTGTGTGTGTGTTCAGCCTGCGTAGTTCCAGTAGTAAACTGGCTCAGCTGACCCTGGAACAGATTCTGGAGCACATGGACAACCTGAGACTGAGCCTAAGCAACACCAAGAACAACTGTCAGTATCTGCCACACCTATTGATTAATGATTATTGATGATGTATCGATGCCTGATTGGTTGTTTGTCTCTGCCAGTCTTCACTCAGACTCCCATACTCCAGGCTTTGCAGCACGTTCAGGCAAGCTGTGACGAAGCACACAAGATGAGGTACGCATACACACAAATGCACCGATGGGCAACATCATAGAAGGTGCTGATGACATCACTTCCTCCTCCTGCAGGTTCAGTGACCTGTTTGCGCTGGCAGAGGAGTATGAGGACTCTCAGTCAAAGCCTCCGAAGTCTCGCCGTAAAGCGCCGGCTTCGTCGCCTCGCTCAAGGAAAGGAGCAGCTCCACCCACCAACAACGAGGAGGAGAGCGCCTCCAGCAGTGCCTCGGTACGTACCAAGTTCAGGTACCGCACCTGGCCGCACACGTTAACAGGTAAATAAAGGAAGCGTTCTGATGTTCAGTCATGTCGTTTCTGTTTCAGGACGAGGAGGACTCTAAGCCTAAAGCGCCAAAGAGGAAGAGGAAAGGCTCGTCAGCTGTTGGTTCTGACAGTGACTGATGAATTCATCCTCTGACCAGTCACACTCCAGCTGCCACAGAAACCGCCAGCCAACCAGCTTCTCTGACCACTGGAACAATCCCCACCCCCTCCAGTGGCTCTGAGATGCCACGGACTTTAGGTCCATGTGATGAACTGACTTTCACATGAGACTGATGCTGTTTCCAGGTGACAAGGATTGACCAGGTCAAAGGTCACCATGTGGGTCCCCAGTTGATAAACTCCCATGATGCACTGGGAGGAAGAAACTATGAACTCTGGAAACCAAATGACTGATTTTAAACAGGGAACATGATAATACAAATGAAGATTTGTGGGTACTATTTTTTTTTTTCTTCTTTTTTTGGAGGGGTATATTGGACTTATTGTGGAGGATCCTGACTTCCTGCTGATTTTAGCAGCCCTTCCTGTTTGTCTTGCTGCAGTAAAAGCTCCTCATCTGTTCTGAACTTCATGTGTGCCGATTTTGTCATAAAAACTGATGTTTGTTGCTGGTCGTCCTCTGTCTGTTACTGGGGGGGGGGGGCCGCACTGTGGTGCAGCAAGGGCCATCTCAGCCATTTTTAATGGTGTATTGAAGCTAAAAACATGAAAAACAAAAAACAATAATTATAACAAATAAACCTGGATTTTCATTTTTGCGAAGAATACCTGAGTAACAGCTTTACGGGTTTTCATCATGTTTTCATCTTGTAATCAGCTCCTCTTCTTCTGTGGTGGATTCATGTGCTGATCTCCATCAACTCAGACACAACCACTGCCAGCGCATGTACAATCACGGTCTTGATCCTGATGAACAAGACTGGTGGACTGATGTGTCATCAGTGTGATTGGAGCCACCTGCTGCTGCTGATATAAACAGGACACCAGCGTCAGACCTGCTTACCCCAGGTGAGGCTCACGCTCAGGTAAGTGGCATTCACAGGTGCAGTTCAGTCAGTGCAATGGTTTTTGGCTTCATGGTGTCTGAACGTTTCAGGTGAGCTGGTTCTTGCTGAGTTGTCTGAAGTGTCCTCTGGTCTTTCCGCAGATTCAGTCATGTCGGCTGTTAAGTCCGGATCGTCTCTGCGAACCCTGGTTCTAACCCCGGAGAGGATCCCGGGCTTCATAGTCCCGTCCTGCAGTCCGTTCCTCTCGCTCTCTCCGCGTCGCTCCCGGACCTCCCCTGACCGCACCAAACTCCTGTCCGACCATGACGATGACAGTCCAGTGGCGATTTCTCCCAAGACCCCGCTCAGTCCCGCGGCCTCGCCCCGGTTCCCATTCCACCTGCGGCCGCCGCGGAGCACAGCTCCCAGCCGCGCCGCCGTCTCGGACACAGACGTGACGACGCGCGCGGCCATGTCGCTGCCGCACGTGGGAAAGGTGACGACGCCCTACGGCTTCCGCGCCGTGCTGGCTGCGAGCCCGTGCACGCGCCGACGGGAGTCTCTATTTCACAGGCGCAAACCGGTGGCGGGCACCGAGTCCACGGTCCTGGAGGTCGAGCATCTGGGTCAGCAGAACCTGGAAGGTCCCCGCCCTTCTCGTAGTCCTGGTCCCGGTCGGCCCAGGGTCTCCCTGCGGCCCGTTAAAGCTCTCGGTGTGCACGTGATGAAGGAACTGAAGAAACCTGCAGCTGCTCTGAAGGCGCGGAGTCCTGGAGACAGGAGGACTGAGACCCGCTGACGTCACATCGTAAACACACCTGACAGGTGGACCGGAAACATAACTGAGCGGCTGGTCTGGGAACTGGATTAGTACTTTTAAAACTAAATGAAATAAAGGATTTTTATTAAAACGTCTCAATGAAACTTAAGTGCGTTTCTGGTCTGATTCTGGGTCAGTCTCCATGACACTGACCGGGCTCTTTAATCCAGTAAAGCAGAAAAACAAAAACAGTTTACGCCTTATTCCTTCCTGAGAAAGTCTCTCCTTAAAGCTTCTTTATAAGCGGTGTAGTGATTTATTCTAATTATCAGTCCGCGCGGGAGGCTGTTATTTTATTTTTTTTAATTTAATCAGAAATGAGTGGATGTAACTACGCTCCTGCACAGCATGTTCCCATGTACACGCATAAGCCAGTGACCTTTGTGTCCGGGTCAAAGAAATAGTGACCCCCGTTAGCTTTTAAATTTCTACACCATCTTTGCAAATTTATTATATAGAATGTTATTTAAATCATCACGTATTTTACTACGTTACAGTCTACGCAGTCTAAGCGTTTTGAAATAAAATTCCTGTCCTGTACTACAAACACAGTTTTGACTGGAAATCAACCGGCTGTCTATGTCGGTGTAAGTTATTAGTTTAGCCTGACTGTATGGCCCTAAGGTGGACTTGAATTAATAATCGAGAAACTGTGTCTTTGATGTGAGAAACAGAGTTGAGCACATGTTTGGGGAATTTGTTCTGTTTACAGATGACTCTAAAGACCCTCAGACAGTGGAGCAACAGTGGTGTAATAGATAGGCTACTTTATCCAATAAATAAAAATGTATATTATATATTTATATACATTATATAATGTAAACAGAATCGCCGAAGAAGGAAAAGTTTAGAGGGAAATGTTAGTTTGAGCGAATCAAAAGAGAAGAAGAAGAGCCGCGGACAAACGCTGCGAATGGGCTTTAGAAGAAGAAGAACGGCTGACGTCACAGGTATGGGCAAGCAAACACCCGGAAACGTAGTTTTTACACGACAGAAGAGTTTTATTGTTGTGGCGGGTAAGTGTGTTTCTGTTGAACTAGAACGTTAATGTAAAACTGTATGAAAGTGACTGGTACCGTTCCGCTAGAGTCAGAACCTGTCCGGGCTCCGGCTTTGTTTAGACTGCGTCCTTATGCTAGCTTGCAAACGTTAGCAGCTAACAAGCAGGGAAGGTGACATTTCTGTGTTAGCATGTTAGCTGTTAGCAGCAGTGGAGCCACAGACCATCCACATATCCGGTTTAACGGGCTGAGCACCCGATAACTAGGGCCGGAGTGGACTCCGAGGGGCTAACAGAAGCTAGTTGCTAGCTAACAGAAGCTAGTTGCTAGCTAACAGAAGCTAGTTGCTAGCTAACAGAAGCAAGTTGCTAGCTAACAGATGCCAGATGCTAGCTAACAGATGCCAGATGCTAGCTAACAGATGCCAGATGCTAGTTAACAGAAGCCAGTTGATAGCTAACAGAAGCTAGTTGCTAGCTAACAGATGCCAGATGCTAACTAACAGATGTCAGTTGCTAGTTAACAGAAGCCAGTTGCTAGCTAACAGATGTCAGTTGCTAGTTAACAGAAGCCAGTTGCTAACCTACAGTTTACTGCTGCGAATAGAGCAGGTTTTAAGCTCTTCTGGTAAAATTTCATGTTACTGTGAAACGAGGATTTTTTAAAATTCTGTCAGACTTCTGGCTATCATTCTGTATATTTAAATATGAAATGTTGGACAACCTTGACAACCTCTGTTTTTTGTACAAGTCTTTTTTCCATTTATGCTTGTTCACGTTTGTTCTCACTGGTTAAGATTTTACCAAAGTAAAATCAGACACCTCCAGCTGCTGCCATATAAATACACATAAAAACATGTAAATTATTTTTTAAAATTATTTTTCTTGTTTTATAAAATATATAAGTATCAGGAACACGGAAGAGAAAAAGCCTGATCTCAAACCAATGTTATATATGTATATATAAATTATGTATACACACACACATATGGTTTATTTATAATTAATTTTTGAACCATGGTTTAACAAAAAAAATTGCCATATGAAGTGTTTGCTAGTAGCATCCCAGAGTGAACAGCTGTCCAAAATATCCAGATGTGGTCACATGACTAACATACCTGCATGTGTTCTCAAGGTGAACAGGTAAATAAGTCCATATTTTACTTTATATTTACTTTTTCATTAATGATCCATCTTTCAGAGGTCAGAGGTCATGTTCCTCTGCTATGATCCGCAAACGCCTCAAACTCAGCCCGTCCAAGCCACACCCTGCTGTCACTTTGTCGTCCGCCCGGAAAGTCAGACTGCCTCAGTCCAGCCCCCCGAGTCTCCTCCATAATGCTTTGCTGCTGCCTCCTTCTTCAGCTCCTGCAGGAGGCGGAGCTGAGGAGGAGGACAGTTACCTGGTGGTGGAGGAAGATACCACAGACTCTAGCCTCATCATAACCATGGGTAACACACACACACACACACACACACACATACACATATACATACATATACATACATATACATATAGATAGACACAGACACACACCAGAATTTTGTGTCATTTAGTCCATGTGTGTCATGTCCAGGCAAGTTATATGCAGTACAATATAGAAGCAGTTGGTTCTTATTTGATGTGTGGGGTGAAAAATTAGTCCTGGACCAGTTTTTTCCAGACCACCGCCTAGTTTATGACAGTGCTGATACAGATTCTCCAAGTGAAATTATTGTGTCTGTCAGAGGACAGTCAGGAGGTGAAGGCAGCAAGGAGGAGAGTGCTGAGGAAGAAGAGGAAGAAACTGGACGAAGAGGAGGACGTGGGAGAGGAGGTGGAGATTGACAGACAGCTGGACCAATCACTGGAGACAAAGTCTAAACAACATAACCTGACCACAATGAACGTCAGAAACATCATCCATGTGAGTTCCTCCACTCGAGCACAGCTGGAGATTTACATTGTCTATGATTATTGATTGGTGGCTTGATTACCTAAATACAAATGTGACCTCTGACCTACAGGAAGTGATCACTAATGAACACGTGGTGGCCATGATGAAAGCAGCCATCAATGAGACCGAGGCTGTTCCTCCATTTGTGAGTTTCTTGTTGGACCTGATGAGAGGTTTTTTGTGTGTGTGTGTGTGCAGGTGCCTTCACTGACCCCTTTCTGTTTCCCCAGGAGCTCAAAATGACTCGTTCCAAGTTTAAAGAAGTGGTGGAGAAAGGAGTGGTGAGACCCGACGTCTGTTTGATGTGAAATGTTCAAAATCTCAGTAGACAAATATGTTTGTAACACACCTGTGTTTCCTGTCAGGTGATTCCTGCCTGGAACATTTCTCCCATCAAGAAAACCAGTGATGTCAATAAGGTGAAGTTCAAAGGTTTAAACTCTTCCATTAAGGTCAAAACAAATAAATGTTATTAAGTATTTGTGTTCACATTTATTTGTACTTTTTCCCTTTTTGGGATCGATTTTACAAAAATCCCAAGCAAATTGCAATCACCATTTCCATTTAGCATGCAAATATTTCAAACGGATTCATTTGAAATTTTTTTTGGTCTCATTTGTTTGTGTTCAGCCTCCTCAGTTCGTGGACATCCCTCTGGCTGAGGAAGACTCCTCTGATGAAGAGTATTGTCCAGATGAGGAAGAGGAGGATGAGACAGCTGAAGATGTGAGACTTTTGCTCTGACTGCACACTTCCTGCTCACTGATTATTGACCAATCTGTGTGTAAAGCTGTTATTGATTATTGATTGTTGTGCAGACGTTCCAAGAGAGCGACATGGAAAGCACGGCTTCATCTCCCAGGGGAAGTCGGCTGAACAGGGGGGAGGAGGACAATTGCAGCCCTTGGCAGGTAAAGTCTGCTGGGAGTTTGAAAATGAAGTTCACATAATCAAAACTGTTCCCACAAGAATAACTGAAAAGCCCAGTAACACCAGTAGCACCGATTCATCCTGCCTGAGGAGTAATTTGGGATTTTTTAATATTGTGCTAGATTTATGTACGTGAGAATAGGTCTTTGGCGGAGCGATACGTTATATTTGCCATGTATGCTTAGCAAGAAAGTACTTCCCAGGGAACAAAAAGTGAAAAATTTGTCTTAAATACACCACAACTGCAAAAGGTACTGACTCAAATTAGCTTGGTGGGTCAGCAGAAGCTGCATTTGAGCCTCAAAGGAACTTTGGAGTGCGTTTTTGCACAGAATGAAAGTTGCACAGCTTGTTTACAGTGTAGTGACTTTCCCAGTAAGATAAGTGACAATGACAAATACCTATCTGCACTCAATCTCCTTCAATTTTTTTTTAAAAGTTCATTTTCTACTATTTACTGTTTCTTTTTTTGCCTATGTACTTTTAATTTGTCTTTTATTTCTGTAAAGCACTTTGAATTATTGTGTATGAATTTTACTATATTAATAAACTTGCCTTGCCTCTTCTCATCTATGTAAAGATGGGTCATTATTGTTTTAACACCAACTTGAAAAAGTCCTGAACTATTCCTTTAAGGTTAAATATGGATCAAACCTTAAAGCAGGAGTTTCAAACCTCGAGGGCCACGGTCCTGCTTGTTTTCCACCAATCCCTCCCCTATTGATTACCTGGATCAGGTGTGTTCATCTAATTAGAAGCTGCCAGGGGAGGGATAGTTGGGAAAGAGCAGGACAGTGGCCCCCTAAGGACTAGAGTTTGACAACCCTGCCTTAAAGTCTCTTTCTCTGCCCCCCCCAAGACTTCTCGGAGCAGATCCAGACATTTGAGGACAGGGTCTGTCTCAATGGGCCCTCCCCCTCCTCCTAAAGCTCTGCCCCACAAACCTGTGACAGACAGCACCTTTCTGGAAAAGCTTCATGCTGTGGAGGAGGAGCTGGCTGTGTGCATGGAGCCCTACCAGGTAAGAACCACTGGACAGTACAGAAGCTCCACACTATGCTGTGACCAGTGGGTGGAGATTTACAAGTCACAACAGTAACAACAGGCAAAAATAGTTTTATAATAATAAATAAACCTGTCCTCCAATAAGTGATTATTGATCATTGATTACTTCTGTTCCTGTCAGCCTCTGTCGGACACAGAGGCAGAGGTGGGTCTGATGGCATACCGGACTCGGTCCAAGCGTCCTCTACGTGATGTCCCGCTGGGCCAGCTAGAGGCGGAGCTCCAAGCTCCTGACATCACCCCTGACATGTACGACTCTAGCTCCGCCCATGAAGACAGGGAGTGGACTGATTGGCTGAGGGGTCTGATGAGCTCAGATGTGGACAATGAAGGTGAGGGACAGGTGTGTGAAGCATGGGTAAGCCACGCCCTTGGCAGGGACAGCGCCAGACACTAAAACGTATATAAGAGGCACCTGTTTCTCTCTGGATGGTGGAAGGTTGTGTTGGTGGGAAATGAACAAGAATCACTGGTACATGTTCCTCTACAGTCTCTCTGTGTCTCTGTCAGAGGAGTGTGATGATGAAGATGATCCAGAGTATAACTTTCTGGCTGACATCGATGAACCAGACTTGGAGGATTACCGTGATGACAAGGCTGTCCGAATCACCAGTCAGTACCCACAACCAGAAGTTGTTTGTTTCATTGATAATGATTGGTGCTTTAACCATCGATCCATTAACTGATCAGTTGATCAATTACATTTGAGGAATATTAGATTGATAAAAGTGTTTGTCATCACTAATAAACTGAATAGCAGTACTATAAATGTACTGATGATTATTTTTCAGACTGAATGGTTTAATAATTAATGATTGATGTTCTGTCTTCCAGAGAAGGAGGTGAACGAATTGATGGAGGAACTATTTGAAACGGTACATACACCACCCATCCACTCTTCATTCAAACCTTGGCTAATGTGACAATCACCGGCATCATCGCAGATATTCTGTCCTCACATATTTACTGATATCTATCCATTATCAGTGTCGTTCTGCGGTGATCAGAAACACACTGAGCATCTGATCATTACAGTGTAATACATCATGTTTGTCTGGACCAACACATATCTACTACTGTTGTTATCTGACTTTTTAAAATCCCACATCAGTATTAAAATTTAGCATCAGCTGAGCTACACTACACATCTACTGCTCACAGTACAGACGAGGGCATGTGTAATCCTCCAGCATGGACTCAGGCATCGTTTAACAAATATTGGAAATCAGAAGGTCTGCACGGAGTAAATGTGATCAGTTACTCAGCACCTGACTGAGATAGTTTGATGATGCTTCAGCAGTGACCAACAAAACAGGTAAACGCTGCTAACGTACAAATATAAAACTGGCTTTTGCTGCTCGTGTCGACTGTGACTGTGTTTCAGTTGAAAGAAGACCTGGCTGGACAGGAAGTGGATGATGAAGGCCATGAGGAAGAGGAGGAGCCACAGGAGGAAGCACACACTGTTCAGACACATACACCTGAGGAGCAGCACAACATGTATGTAACACAGCAACACTTGAATAGACGTGTGATACACACACCAACCCTCTGTGTTTGTGTTAAAGAGGGCGGTGTGACGACGAGGGGGAGGATGGACCAATCACAGAGCTGCTTACGGTGAAGCAGCAGCTGGCATTGATCAGGAAGAGACACACACATTGCAAGACAAACACGCTCACTCCTGAGCTTGATACGCTGAAACTGAACCGGCAGCAGAAGCTGAGACTGCAGCAACAACTACAACAGGTAACACACAGTATACAGGTGTACACACTGAGGTACACATGCAGTATACTTATATAACTTTTATATAACATTTTCTTAGTAAGATAAGACAAAGAATTAATTTTTGATGTGGTAGAATGTGGTGTGACCCCTGTACGCCATATTTTGTTGTGATATTTTTTTGAATGATGGGGGAAAGAGGCACAAACCAGGTGGAGTGTTAGTTTGTCGTGTCCTACCGAGGTCATGGCTTATCCACGCTTCTCACACAGCGAAGAGCAGACAGGTGGAGTGAGAATACAGGAAGTCGTTATATGCAATAAAATACCTGTCTCTGTCTGTTTGTCTCTAGCATGTGCAGCTTTTGACTCAGGTTCACCTGTTGAGTTCACCTGTAGCCAAACTTCACAGTGAGGCTGAGACCACGAAACAGTTCCTGGTAATACACACACACGTGGACTTGTATTTCTATCTTTATTAGGACAAACATTGACATCATCTGTTCACTAACGCTGAAACTATCACAGCTAAATACCTAACCCTTACCGTTACACCAAGTGTTAACCCTTAAACAGGAGTCTGACAAAGTGAGGACTCACTTTGTCAAATGTCCTCATTCAGGTGCAGTTATGCTCAAAATATTTCTAACAAAGGTACAAATACAAGTGTACATAAACACACACTGACAGACTTTATTGATCACGTAAATGAAGTTAACGACAATATGCATGTGATTTTGGATGCTGTTGCATGACAACCTCTCTCTGTAGTTCGAGTTGGACATGTTGGCTCAGAGAGCCGAGCTCCTCATGTCTTCAGCCTGTCCTGGTTTCTGCAGCGTCTTCAGAGCCTCTAACCTGCAGGGGGCATTGCAGCTGCTGGAGGAGCTACAACAGACCCCAATCAGCTACCAGCCACAACACCATCCTCCTGATGCCAGAGGACACAGTGAGTCTCTGTTTTAATTAAGATAAACTCGAGAAAACCAGAAATGTGTGGAAACCAAAAATAAATGTGCGTAAGTATCCCTGTTTTCAGAAGATAAAACTCCTCTAAAACAGAAATGTCAGATGTTTAAGGTTCACTAATAGACATGAAATAATTCTAAAGCAGTTTAAGAAATAAAGTGTTTCTGAGTATGAGCTGTTGCTGTTGTATGTCCCTGGCTTTCCAGTGCGGTGTTACCCCGTCATGCCAGCTGAACTGGCCTGGCTCTTTGCCACTCGTCCGGTCTTTCTCTACCCAGAGCTGCTGCCCTGTGCCAGCCTCGACCCTGGTCTGTACTGCCCCCGCAGGACGGCTGCATTCACTGCAGCTGAGGACTGGTACCTTGAACAACTGATTTTAGTATCTGTGAATTTTTTTTTTTTTTTCCACTTTTAAATGTATGTGACATTAACATTTGTGTTTTCAGCCTCCTAGCACTGGGTCTCAGGAACATGGAGGGCTCATGTGACCCGACTAAACTGGTGTCCCAGTTCCTGCTGAGAAAGACTCTCGTCCAAGTCCGGCGAAGAATCCTGCAATGCTGTAGACCTGGTTTTCCTGACAACATTGTCAAGGTGACACACGTGTCCAGCTGTTTTCCATGTGAACCACTGGATCTGTGTTTGACCACATCTGTCCTACGCAGGCCTTTAGGTATCAGCGGGTGTTGTGGCCGATGCCAGTGGCCTGTAGCCATGTTGACCCAT
This sequence comes from Mastacembelus armatus, assembly GCF_900324485.2. Classification (NCBI taxonomy): domain Eukaryota; kingdom Metazoa; phylum Chordata; class Actinopteri; order Synbranchiformes; family Mastacembelidae; genus Mastacembelus; species Mastacembelus armatus. Next base: position 22,782,349 of record NC_046643.1, read on the forward strand.
CAGAGTTACGTCCCCCAGTGGAGAGAGAAGATCGTGCCATGCCTCTGTGGCTGGTGGTAGGTGACAGTAATACAAGTCTAGTCCAAGCTGAACACTGATCAACAGCTGGAATCAGATTGATCATATATGTTAATGTTAGCACATGTCATACATATTCGAGCTGAGTTGGATCAGTCACCCACTGAAAAAAGTATTTCACTACAAAAGAAAATCAGAGTTTTAAGAGTCTGAACAGTTTAGACATTAGCATGAAGAGGTTTATGTAAACTGTGGTCTTTTTAAACACAACCCCCCCACCCCCACAGAGGAGTCTTCCTGTCATTTACCTGACCATCAAACACTATAATAGCCCGCCTGGCTCTGCCCCACTGGCACTGCTCCACTCCAGGTTGGGTCGATCCCGTCAGAGCCACCTGACCTTTCTCCGGTCCGCATCCAACGCCTACAGTTTCCCTCCTGGGACAAGATACCCGCCCCGCCTTCCCAAAAACCTTGACTTCAGACGCATTGGCTTTATCCTGCTGCAGAACCCCCTCACCCCTCCTGCCTTTGACTACTTTCCCCTACCTAACGGACAGATGGACCCTTCCTCCTCTCCCTCACCACCTCACAAACCATGCTGTCCCCCAGACCGCAGACCTCCTCAAATCCTCTTCCGCCAACTCCTCCTGACCAAGACTGACAGCCTCACTGCCAACACCTCCACCATCTCTCTGGCAACCCAAGACCAAATCAGACGCCACTATCGAACCCTGACCAGCCTGAGGAGGAGATTTGACAAAGAGGCACTGACTCCGCCTCTTCCAGTCCTTTCCCAGGTGGAGGTTGGTGATGATGTCATGAAGATGAATAAGGAGGAGGAGCAAAGAATGGAGGAAGATGAAGAGGAGGAGGAGGAGAGCAAGGTGCTGCTGACTCTGTCTGAATCTTCATCCAGCGCTGCAGGAAGTGTTGTCCACAGTGACGACCTGGCCGACCCCAAGGAGGTGGAATCAGACACTGAACAGGAAGTGACACTGACGCCATCAAATACAGGAGGAGACGAAGAAGGAGGAGATGATGATGATGATGATGGCGGGATGTCTTCAGCTAAATCCAGAGTGTTGGGCCTGCAGGTCAGTCATAGATTTTACAGCTTTCATGTTACACCATAAAGTTTGCAGCCATTTTATTAATCAGTTTATTGTTTCAGTCAGTTTTTAAGGAAAACGCTGGATTTTCTGCTTTTGGACTGATAATGTGTAGAGCTGCAGGAGTAATTGTTTGCAACGGCTCCCTGAGCAACGATGAACTGAGGAAATAATGTGCAGGTTCATGGGAAATAAACAAAGCAGTTGCAACACTAGAATAAAGACATGCTTTGTGTGTTTAGGAGAAGCTGTCTCCAGAAGGAACTGAGGATGACAGTGAAGAAGAGCAGAGGGATGTGGCGTTTGCTCAGGATTATCTGCACAGAGTAAGATTTGAAATCAGTGAGAGCAAAAGTGATTAGTTCTGTGAAACAGATGTTTCCAGCTGTTGACAGTTTGTATTTAATAATCTGCTTTTCATATTTGAAGTTATAGTTTTATAAATACTCAGCATTTTTACTTTTTTGTAGTTAACTATAAAAACTTATTATACAAATACTTACTTATACAAATTTATTGATCCAATTAATTAAAGAAAAGTTTAAAACCTTTCAGTGAATTTCAGGAATCTGATGCTAAAATGACAACCAAACGAGACAAACAGCACCAGTGCAGTGACCACAGTGAGTGGCCAAATGTATAAAGCAACACCCATAGTCTTATTAACCACACAGGTTTTACAGTTACCTTAAAGGTGGCACGTGGCCGATCCATCACCACTGATGTCAGCAGCGGTGTCACTGTGACCGTTTTGATGTGGTTAATGTTAAAATGTATTAAACCATTTTATCTGCAGCACCTGAACAAGTGACCCAACCACCTGCTTTCTCATTGTCCAGACAATGTATGTTTGTACTTCCTGTTTTCTGTGCAGGTGTGTGAAGCAGTGCAGATGTCTCCGGGTTTGTCTGACAAGCTGCTGCAGGTGCTCGACCAGTTTTCAGCTGCAGGGCCCCTCGGGGCCCCGGAGCTTCTGTATCTCCAGCTGAGTAGACTGCTGCAACCCTGGCCTCAGCTGCTTAGAGACTTTGCCGCTTTCCTGAGCCGAGGACAGGCCCGCCGGTGTGGACTGGTGGGTGACATCACTCTGACATCCCTCTGATGTCACTTAGAAACAGACTGAACCTGTTCACTCTTTGGTTTTTCTCAACAGCTGTTGGAGCAACAGCTGTTTGAACGTAGCCGAAAATTTCTACAGCGACTGGAGCAGAGCCTGGGAGAAAGCTCCTGTCTCTATCAACAGGTGGTGTCAGTCCTGCAGGGAAGCTCCGCCCCCCCACCTGAGGACATAGACAAGGTAAACGATGACCTTTGACCCCACCAGAATTCAGCTGATCATTTAATTGTTGGTCTTTTAAGTGAGAATTAGATTACATACTGAGTGTGCAGCCGCTGGAGGGAAGCATACCAGAAGTCCTGTTTCATTCTGGACCACCACAGTTTAGACTAAATCCAGAGTAAACTATAGGAGTTAAAATCTGTTTTGTGACTGATCTCGCCTCTACTCTCAGATCTCTACTCTCCTCAGACACCACCCCAACCTGCAAGAGGAATTCTGGGAGTTTTTCCAGCAGCTTCACACCTGCACATCACAAACCAGCTGTGAGACCATGGAAGTGGACCCTATTTCCCCAAATCCTCCCGACAGGAACAGGAACAGGAACAGGAAGAGTATTGACAAAGAGGAAGAGCCAGGAAGTGAGAAAGAGGAGGATCGACTGATTTGTGCTAAAAACATCTTGATGACGTTGACTGGAGAAAAAGTCACCTGGACCCGGTCAGAACAAAATTCATCTGAAACAAATTGATGATCAGTTTGTTGGAATTTATCTAACAAGTCTAGTTACATAAGGTCATCAAATGTTAGAGATATTTAAAAATTGTAAAAAAAAAAAAAAAACATTTCAGAACATTTTAGAAGCTTCATAGAGTATGTTGAATATGTAAGAAGTCATTAAAACAAGATAAAATTACCCTTCCTATTTCAGGGAGGCAGACCGCACCATCCTGATGGCCTGTCAGCAGAGAGGAGCCAGTAGAAAAACTTTCAGACATGTGTCTGCACAGCTGGGAAACAAGACCACCCAACAGGTGAGAGGCGGCAGGTGTAAAGAACCCTGAAGTCATGCTTCTTTAAATATTAAAACAGATTGAAGGTTCATTCCTCTGTTTTCTCCAGGTGAGTCATCGTTTTCAGTACCTGATGGCTCTTTTCCACTCTGCATCCCAAAAGTCGACTTCCTGTTCCTCAGAGGGCCAGCCAACCAGCAGACAGGAGGCAGCCCAGGACTGAAGGCTGAACCAGTCACAGATTAGGCTACAAACAACCACAACATGGCCTTTGCTGTGGGTTTTTTGTATTTACACATATTTGTCTGATGAAATGATTTTCTGCTCCGGTTTATCATTCCAACCAGTAACAACAGTAACACAAACTACACTTTAAACTTTGAGCTTTTTTAATTTAAAATACTTGAAACACTTTGCACTAGAAGTAGAACATGTTAAAAATGTCTTCTGAATATTTGTGAGAAATTTTATTTTCCTATGATGGAGCAGGTTTAACCCACCTCACCAATCCTATGATTCATAGCACCCTCACATATGAGTTAATGAAGGATGCACCATTGTTCTGCATAAGTTCTGTAGAAAATGTTTGGTTATTCATATTGAATATGAATGAATGAAGGTCAGCTGTTTTAATAAAACATATTTTATTGTTTTCCAAACTGTTTTATGTACATTAATGGTTTAGTAATAGTAAAGAGAATTTACTTTGATACAGGATAGAGAAAACGGAAAACTCGAATACTACTTTATTAGGTTTTACTTTTAAAAAAAAGTTTTTATTATAAACTAGCATAAAAAGAAAATTTGTGCTTTCAAAAATGGATTTTGTACATGATGTAACATTGCTTAGACTGTTTAAATGTTCATTACAAGCAAGCTATTATTAAATTATTATTATTATTATTATTACATTCAATTTGGTCTGATCCAGAAGAAAAAGAACATGTAATATTGTTTTAGCAGCTTGACAAACTAGGAAATGAAACGTAAAATATTACAAGTTTTACTTGTAGTTATTATCTCTGCATTAAAATAATATATTGCCTTTTAAAACTAAAATATACTTTATAAATCAAACTGTCAGCTCATCAAACATTTGCTGCTTCTCAGGACTTTAGCTAGGTGGTGACGCAATGTCATTGACAGGTCATTTGATCAATGAGAACTTTACATCACATCATCGCTAACCGCTGTGGACCAATCAGAGAGCGCCTTTCCGGTATTTTTCTGTTCAAGTCCCACCTTTCATCTGACAGCTGGACAGCTGAGGTTGTCAAGGTAACGCCACTTAGCCACGTGAATACCAGAAGTGCAATGACGTGCTTTCAAATTAAAAGCTGTAAAAAAAGCTATATAGATCATTGTTTCACTTGCCGTACTTTGTACTCAACTTCTCACAGTTTTGGTAAGTATCTATCAATAATAAGGGGCATGTATTAAATGTATACAGCAATTCCCAAGAAAAAAAGTTCTGCCCTTTCTAATTAAAGGCGAAAATGTGTTAATAAAAAGCAACAATCGTAACAGACGTACAGGCTGTGAAAGTTTCAATAACAAATAACGCCATACAAGCTAACAATAGTCTTTTGAGCCATTAATAAAACGCGATCACTGTGGGGCTGAAATCTCTCAACAGCTTTGTCACTCGTCTGCAGCAGATAAGGATTTTATTTTGGAAATCGTGACCGGAAACGTCGATGCTTTCATCCGCTCTGACTCCCGGTGTAACGGGACGCTCTCCTTGGTCTTTAACGGTCACCGATTCTGTTATAGTTTTCATTTTTCCACCTAAAATCACATTTTCCCTCCATCATGGCGGCCGCTGTCCGCCTTCTTCCCGCCGTTACGCTCGCGCTGTTGTACTGTTTTCCCGCCGCGATGTCTTCGCGCAGAGACGTGCTCGAGCTCGGGGACGCGGACTTCGACTACCTGGCAACGGAGCACGAGACCATGCTGGTGAAATTCTACGCTCCATGGTAACGGAGGGACGTTAGCATTAGCATTAGTGTGTTTAGCGAAAGGCGTTATTTCCGACGTGATAACCTGTTAGTGTGTCTTCCTGTTGTTATTTAGAATATCGTTTATGTCCCTTTTCCTCCTCCTCTCAGGTGTGGTCACTGTAAGAAATTAGCCCCAGAGTTTGAGAAAGCAGCGACCAGACTGAAGGGAACGGTCCAGTTAGCAAAGGTACTGTTGTTTTGCTGTTGTTTTTTTATGCAGCCCTGTCTCATGTGAGCTTAAAGGGTGTGAAACAGCTCAAATGTCCAGGGACACAAACATCAGACATACTTACTGACTGTAAGTCAGTTTAAGAACAACTATAATCTAGAGTTTATTTAAAATATTCTGATCTTAATTATTGGATATATTATATTAAATACTTTAGGTAAAAGCAGTTTGTGTCTCACCTATCTCCTCACCTGTCTTAGGTTGACTGTACGGCTCATTTGGAGACTTGTGGCCGTTTCGGGGTTTCAGGTTATCCAACTCTAAAGATCTTTAGGACTGGACGCGACTCAGGTCCTTACGATGGACCTCGCACCGCAGGTAAAAAAAAACAAACAAGTAAAATAAACAGACACACACTGTTTGCCAGTCTGTAAATATTTGTGTGTTCAGATGGGATTTATCACTACATGAAGAAGCAGACCGGCCCAGACTCAGTTCACCTGAAGACTGAGGAGAACCTCCAAACTTTCATCAACCACTACGATGCCAGTATTGTAGGTACGACTCACAGCTGTTGTGTTTCCTACGGCCCAGAGGCTACTCTGTATTACATTACTTGGTGGTACACATACTACTACTTGACATGACCTTCTGTTAGCTGATGTTACTGTACAAAGCAACTTGACCCAGGTGTTTTTGTGCCTCAGGTGTGTTCTCAGGTGCAGACAGCGCTCACCTGTTGGAGTTTCTGAAAGCTGCAGGTCTGCTGAGAGAACAGTTCAGGTTCGCTCACATCACTGATCTGAAGCTGGGAGCAGAGTATGGACTGGACTCTGAGTGGGTTGAAACACTATGTGATTTTTACTGTGGATGATTATTGGCATTGACTTTACAACGTCAGCTTAATTTTACTGCCTTTACCCTGCTATCACAGACACCCAGGCCCTAATGCAAAAATACACAAAAACCCTGAACTGTGAACATCAGACTTTTAATAAACACCATCACTACTTGATCAGCCTACAGTGAACTCAAGTTTACTTACAGATAAACAGAGCATTGTTTCACTTTTGGTCAGATGTGTTCATATGGTTAATTATTACCGCATGTGTTGTAGCATGAAGACATTTCAATTTATCTTCCTTTAACTTCCCACCAGAGTAAAACAAAATTTTTAAAAGTCGTTCTGATTGTGTGTGTGTGTTTTCAGGGGTGTGCTGTTGTTTAGACCGCCCCGGCTGGCTAATAAGTTTGAGGAAAGCGTTGTCGTCTTCACAGATTACCTGACCATTGGGTCTCTGAGGCGCTTCATCAGAGACCACATGTGAGTTTTTCCATTGACTCTGGTCACAGCTGCACCTGGTGAACATCAGCTGAACCTCTGTCTGTCTGTCTGTAGTTATGGTCTGTGTCCTCACATGACTCTGGAGAACAGAGATCGTCTGAGAGTTCGGGATCTGCTGACAGCATACTACGACCTGGACTATCAACACAACCCCAGAGGGTCCAACTACTGGAGGAACAGGTAACAACACAACCATTCATATATATGCAGATAAACATACGGATAAATACACACAGGCAAAATGTGTAACCGTTACCCTAGGACAGGTGTATTTAAGCCCCACTACCTGTGTCTTGTTGCCAGAGTGATGAAGGCAGCATCTAAATACACTGGGCGCGGCCTGACATTCTCAGTAGCCAATAAGAAGGACTTCCTGTCGGAGCTGGAGGACGACTTTGGTTTGGATACATCAGATGGAGGAGAGCTGCCGTTTGTCACAATCCGGACCAAACTGGGCCACAAATACACCATGAGAGAGGAGTTCACGTATGTACCTGAGCTGCAACGGGCTAAAGGTCCTGCTGAAGCAGGCTTAAGTCTTTTCATGTTAATGTGTCATAATTTTCGGAACAAATTTAAATCATGCTCACCTGTGTGACCTCATGCAAAGCCAGGTTGACACACTTCAACATTGTAACCAGGTAACTAAAGCTGATGTGTTTGTTCCAGGAGGGATGGGCAGTCCCTGGAGAGATTCTTAGATGATTACTTTGCACGTCAGCTCAAACGTTACATCAAGTCTGAACCCATACCAGAGAGAAACACGGCTGCTGTCAAGGTGAGACACCCAAGAACCCTCTGCTGTTCTACCTTTATTCAGATGTGTACAACTGGGGTGTAACATGTATGAACTGTGTCCTGTCTGGGCTCAGATCTCTGACCTCTGTGGTTCTGCAGGTTGTTGTTGCCGAGTCCTTTGATGACATTGTCAACGATCCAGAAAGAGATGTCCTGATCCAGTTTTATTCCCCATCCTGTCCACACTGTAAGAAGCTGGAGCCGGTCTACAGGGAGCTGGCGGACACGGTACACACATTTCACACTGATGTTGCTCCTTGTCACATTTTCATTCACATATGTTTTAAGGGAAAACATATTCTTGTGGAATAAAGTCAACATGAAAATAAACATTATAATAATATGATTGATTAGTAATTGAAATTAATTATATGAAAAAATATTTTCCCACGTGTCCCCAAAACAACAGGTTTCTGTCATTCTTTCTATAGAAACAGAACAGTATGGGCATGGTAGACCATTCTCACTGACCAATCACAGGTTACTGTGCATTGGCTAAGGCCTCTTAACATTTTAGGCTAAATGTAGCATGCTGCAGAGATATGGTCAATAAAAAAGAAAATGTCAAAAATAAACAAGGGACTGACATACACATAATTGACCTGCCTTCCCCCCTGGGCTGTTCTGGTGTGTTAAGTCCAGGGTTAAATTTCATTCCCAGTACTGCCCTGAATGTTAGTAAAATGTAAGTTATTGGCTGCGATTAACGCTAATGTAAGCATGGCACCTCTAAGGTGAGGAAACCAGAATTTCTAAAGGAAACACTAAGGTACCTGCACAGGTTTGTTGTGTGTTCAGATAGGCAGCAGCCGTGTCTTTAGAGCAGGTAATGTTGCTATGTATTTGGCGTGTTTTAGTAAGTGAAAAAATTTTGTTTCATTGACTGTGTTGTGTCTGGTCCTACACTGATCCTGATTGAGATTTTTAAATTTTCTCTGTTGCTCAGCTGAATTCTGATCCAAACATTGTCATCGCCAAGATGAACGTTGTTGACAATGATGTACCGCTGGGCTATGATGTGCAAGGGTGAGAACAGAGCTTTTATATGTGGGAATTAATTTAACTGTCAGATCCATGAACTGAGTCTAGCTTTCCTTGCTTTCTCTCTGTCTATGTCTCCAGGTATCCCACCATTTATTTTGCTCCAGTGGGTAAAAAGGACGAGCCCATACGATACGAGGTAATGCATTGCTTCTGCTCTTGTTTTTGCTAGAAGTCCAACAGGCACATGACGTCTGCTCTGTGTTTTCAGGGAGGACGAGAGCTCAAAGACTTCCTGAAGTTCTTGAAGCATGAGGCAAGTCACAGTCTGGTGTTCAGCGGGTCAAAGGATGAACTCTGACACGTTTTCATCCAACAATTAAGTCTGACGACAGGAACACAACCAGCTGGTCTTAGGTTTAGGGTTAGGGTCCCTAACCCTTAGGGACACTGATAGAGAACAGAACAAGAGTCCTGATCATGCTGGGAGACATGGACCTGAATCACAGACAGGACGTTATGAAAGGACAGCTGCTTATTTAATGAGTTAAACTGTATCCAATCAGATTCACCTATTATTACATAAATAACTGTCTATTATGATTTCATACATGACATTACCAGGCCACTTGCTGCTATTTTAACATCAGATAATTCATTTCCTAACAATTTATTTAGTGATTAATTTATACCATGTTACATGCTCACCAATGATATTCTGGGAAATGAGTGAGACAAAAACATGAAATAACTTTAATTTCATAACGAAAAAATACAGCAACATTTATGATTTAAAAACATTTTGATCACATGAAAAAAATAAAATCACATGAATTACCTGATAATAGACAATGGCATAAGTGAGGTTACTGCCCTTGTCAAATCTTGGTTATGTTACTACCATAATATACAATAAAATGGCATTAGTGCACAGAAATAAAATGTTTATATTAGTTGCAATCAGTTTCCTGAAATATGGTGCCTGTACGCTGTGAAAAGTTTTAATGTGTCAAAGTTTCACTTCTGTACTCCTGCCGCCTTCACAGCAAAACAAGAGAACCTGACTCTGGTTATCAATCAGTTTCAATCTGGTAATTTTCTTAATTTTTTTTTTTGTTTTGTTTTTAAAATGTTAGAAAATAGTGAACGTTGTTTCTTTGAGTCCAAGGTGACCTCTTCAATGTCTCGCTTCTTTAGTAGGTCTGATAGAAAGCGAGAAAATACAAAGTATGACACAGAGTGAGCACGTTGGTTTTTTAAAAATAATTCATGATTTCTCACTGATCAGAACTGTGTAGTTAGTTAGTTTTCTGGCTGATAGCTCGCTGTTGTTCACAGTAACATCACACAGGATTAAGACATCAAACTGCCTCTTGTTGAGCCCGGTCGAGAAATAACGAGCATTTTAACTTGATTAATCAAACCACGTATGAAGAAAAATGGGAGTTCTTATGTGACTGTAATCGCATTTCAAAAGGTGGAAACCGTTTTTGTTCTTACCTCTTCTGTCACTACACATGTTCCCTTAACTATGAATTTCATGCAATGTGTTTTCATTTTATTTTGTGCAACTTATTTATTGCTCTCAAAATCTGGACTACTTGGATATTTTGTTTTTGAATTACTTGTTATTTATTTGTATTTGAGTTAGTGTCTTTGTATATTTTGTGACCTTTACTCAAATTCTGTAAAAATCTATTCTGAGCCTTATTACTTGGAGAAATGTTTTACAGTTTTCACTGACATGGCGCTCTGCTGAGAATATTTAATAAATCTCACATATATAAAAATTTCTGTATACTGATATCAGCTCTGTAGCAACTAAAACCAGCTGTTTCTGACTGGAGTGATAATATTTAAAGGTATTTGTGTCACATTTAAAGATAAAAAGCTAAACTTCTGGAATAAAAATCAATACAAGTGTAAAAGTTACATCACTGATTGATGAGGAGCCATGTAATGTCAAGACAGATATAAACAATAAATACAGTATAAATTAATACAGAGATTAGTCAAGAAAAGAATATCTACAATTATGTAGTGTGATATTATTTGCAGATGTGGCACATTTTGCCACTAGATATTATTTCATTACATCTGATGATTGGTTTTAGGCCTAGCCAGTAATAGGAAGCCTACATATTATTTATTCATGACTATGTTAATAAACATAGATGTTACTTTTTGGAAATCGCTTTACTGATTCTAAAGGAGAAACCCAAGGACAGTGTAAAGTAGATTATACTAAAACATAAAAGAGGCACAAGAACAAGACAATACCACAACCACTGCATTTAATTTCAGACACTCGATTTAAATATTTATTTTAACATATTATTGGTTAACTGACAAGGTATATGCATATGACCTTTTTGAAATAAATCTTTAATAGTAGAAACTGAACTTCCAAGTAAAAATAGGCTATGAAGTCCTTTCACCATAAAGGGTTGAGACAGTTTCCACCTATTTCACCTAATTGACTCCATTGGTAGAACCGTTTGTCTATCACATTAATCCTCTCACCTGATTGGTCAGGCCTATGTTACTGTCCCCGCCCTAATTGGTTGAGCCCTCCTTCTCCTCGTGCCACCCAGAACCTTCCAGGTCGCCGCTGTCCGGCACGCGCTGTGAAAATGCTCGGCCAGCAGGTTTTAGTGCTCAGTGAGTAAACTCGCAACAAGGACAATTGATCTTTTAGCGTTTTATTCGAACTGGGAGTTACTCGGTGCTATTACCGTCTCTGGTGTGGAGCTAGTTGAGGTCGACACAAAGCGGGACCGGCGGCTAATAGTGGGGGAGCATGTGCTTCCTCCGGCCGACTGTCTGATGCTAACTGGGCTAACATTTAGCAACAGACAACGAGCTAGCACGTTAGCATAGTTAGCTCGTGTGTGAGACTGACTACGACAATGTTAACTTTACAATGACAATGCTAACTTCACAGGCAGCGTAGAGCATGCCGAGAGGCTAGGCTAGGCTAGGCTAGGCTAAGCTAAGCTAAGCTAACGTGTCGCCGTTACGTAGCACGAAAGTATAGTTAGCTTGCTAGCACACTAATGCAGCATCAGTCCGTATGTAAAGGTTTAGTATTAATATGTGTTTTTTTAAATGAACGAGCAGGTTCAGTAGACCTGGATATGTTCACCATAATATCACAGCGGTTAGGAATTTAGCTGCTCACGTTAGCTCCCAGTTATAACGTGAGCTAATCCGATAAAATGATGGGAAACAGCCACACCCGTCCGACCCGCTTGTCCATCGGCCGTTATCGCTTATTTGACGTTAATTTTTATCAGGTTGATCCGATCATCCAGAATAATTCAGAATTCCCTTTTACTCTGCTCTTGGTCATAGGGTTTCTTTCATATACCTCTTCGATCGACGGCAGAATTGGTTATTTAGTTTTAAATACGTTTTTTTATTTAGTTTTATGTACTATTAACATGTCACATAGTTGTATTATTTATGGGGATCACACCCGTAACATTTCATCTATCAGTATCTAAAAATCTGTTTTATGATGTAAAAATGAATCTGCTGCTGCTGTTTTTCAAAGTAAAAGCGCTGTGAGCAGTTTGTAAAGTGATTTGTACTGAGGTGAATTTCCTGTTGCTGTGCTTTTTTTCCCTCTGCAGATCAGAACATAAAGAGAGAGTCGGGACGTAAAGTCCAGACTGGAAACATCAATGCTGCAAAGGTCAGTTTGTGTTGTACAGAAAACCAGTTTCAGCCTGACACATGTCACAAAGAAATCTGAAGAACAAGATTAAAATCCAATAGCAGCAATTATCAAAAAATACTCATATGCAGTAAGAATGTACCGTATTTTTCAGATGTTTTGTTTTTTTGTTTTTTTTTTACTGCCCTGTGTCTTACACAGTTAAGCAACTTATATGTGTATATTTACAGTCATTTTGTTGAGCAGTCACTAACGTTAGATGACTCTCTTGACTCTTTTGAAGATGATATACTGCCAAAGAAGTAAAAAGGTCTAGGTTCACATTAAACCCTAGCTTGTAGTGTGACATGAGTGAAAATGCCACCCAAAAGAAAGAGCTCCACCGCAGACTTCACAGTGCTTCACAAGTAATAAAGTCTGCAGTGATTGTTGGCATTCGGACAACCTGTGAGAGGAGGAGGAGACACAGTTTCACCTCCCCTCACCCCGACGTCGGCGCAGTTGGTACTTGACGCAGATGAATATTGTAATGCACTTCTTAATGCTGCTTGTCTAGCCGACGTTCTTCATAGGCTAATTTAGACCATAATTGATATAATTAGAAATGAACATTTTTGAATCTCTGACATGATTGTGTTTCAGACCATTGCTGATGTGATCAGGACCTGCCTGGGCCCTCGGGCCATGATGAAGGTGAGATCCTCAACATCCAATCACAAGAGAGAAAATACCATAAATTTGATATCTTCATCAAATACCAACGTGTTAGCCACTTTAAGTGGCAGTGAATTGAAACTGGATAGTTAGAATAAAAGGTAAACTGTAATACTGTACATAACCTTCTTTTCAGTGGATATGTAATATTACAGTTTTTTAGACCAAATGTCTGGATTTACTTTTAACTTCACAAACTCAACATAAGCTCTTTCTGACTTTATACAGTGTGCTGAAATACAATAGTTCTCACTTCCAATTATTCTGAGGAGTAAGATTTTCAAGATACTGTGCTTTACTGCTGATAGGAGTTTGGTTTGCAAACACCAAATGGGCTTTTTCAATTTACAAGCAGTGAATCCTTCCATTAGACAGACTGGGACCAGTAAATGTTGACTGTGCCATAAACAAATAAGTTGCTGATTTTTCAATTAATCTGACTAATCAGTCACTAATTGTTTCAGGCTTTTTCAGATATGTAAAGTGGTATGTTCTGGAAAACTGAGTGTGGCCAGAACCCATGTGATATTAACCATTAATGTGTGGCTGACTTGCCTGTGCAGATGTTGCTCGACCCTACAGGAGGAATCGTCATGACAAACGATGGGAATGCCATCCTCAGAGAGGTCAGGAAAGCAATGAAAATCTAACTTTAACATTGACCTCTGACACTGTCACAGCATGACGTGTTTATTACTTCCAACCTCCATGTCGCTATGGCAATAGATCCAGGTGCAGCATCCTGCCGCCAAGTCTATGATAGAGATCAGTCGTACGCAGGATGAGGAGGTGGGAGACGGGACCACGTCAGTCATCATCCTGGGTGAGGACCACAAATGTGAACTGAGCCTCTTCTTCTTTCAGTGGCACAGCTGAGTGTTGTTTCAGTGAACTCACATCAGGAACAGGAAGTTCATGTTTTCTCACCTTAATGTAAACATTGGTGACAATAAATTCAGATGTTTCTCCTGCCACCAGGAATTGATTAGCCTTTGTTTCAGATTAACCCTCAAGGGTTGACGAGAAATGGCATAAAACGTCGTCATCATAGAATTTGTTCACTTTTTCTGTGCGTTTGGATGATGGCACGCTACATGGGTGAAGAGGCGTTTTGTATGTTCCAGACAGAGACGAATGGTTTACTTTGTCCTCAGAGGAAAAACACACCTCAGATGGTGAACGTTTGCATCTGCATTATATTGCACTAATTCCCTCTCAGCCACATTGATTGAAAGGCTCATTATGCAGGTCTTTGTTTTCTGGCCTTATTTCAGTGACTTAAAAATTTTGGTTTTTCACTAACCATGCATAAACACTGTTTTCTCAAAAACACAATCATGTATAAACTTGCTGCTCACATATTATTGTAGCCCATTTTGTGCTGATTACAGTGTTATCAGACTTTAGCCATTAATATGTTTAAAAGACACTGAAAAAAGCACAAATGTCAGGACATGTCAAAACTTGTCCAGGCCCCAAAACACCCTCAGACCCCAGAGGGTTGAATTAACTTCTCTTTGGCTCCATATTTTTTACCCCCAAACACAGTCTGAGAACAGCAGCTTTAGATCAAACCCCAGATGTCAGACAGATGTAGACTATAGCAAACTATAATCTAGTGGGAGCAGTGACTCAGGACAGTTTCACTGGATGTAATGTCAGCCTGTTAGTAAGTGTGTCACTCTGTGTGCTCAGCTGGAGAGATGCTGGCTGTAGCGGAGCAGTTCTTGGAGCAGCAGATGCATCCGACCATCATCATCAGCGCGTATAGACAGGCTCTGGAAGACATGCTGGACACCCTGAAGGAGATCAGGTACACTCGTGTTAAAAACAGAAACTGAGATAGTGTCTGTAAACTATATGATGAGGCTGTGGGACAAGTGGACAACAATAAAACTGTCGGAGTTGAAATCTTGGCGATCACATGAGACTGTGCACACAAACCAGAAAACAGTCAAATTATTTTTCTTTCTTTTTGGTCTGTGACTGTCACAAGTTAAACAGGCTGGAAATGTCAGTAAGTAATAAATGTTTTTACCCACCCTCCAATCCCATCCATCCTGTCCTTAGCACCCCTGTGGATACGTCAGACCGCTCCATGATGTTAAAAATCGTTCATTCTGCCATTAATACCAAAGCTCTGAGCCGTTGGTCTGAGCTGGCCTGCGGCATTGCTCTGGATGCTGTCCGCACTGTGGAGCTGGAGGACAATGGACGCAAAGAGATTGACATCAAGAAGTACGCCAAGGTGGAGAAGGTACGACTCTGAGGACACCTGGTCTCTGGTCATTTGCAGCTGGTTTATCCTCCCATTGGTCTAATACTTGTGGTGTTCAGGTTCCAGGTGGTATTATCGAGGACTCATGTGTCCTCAAGGGAGTTATGGTCAACAAAGACGTGACTCATCCTAGGATGAAACGCATGATCAGAGAGCCACGGATCGTCCTGCTCGACTGTTCCCTGGAGTACAAGAAAGGCGAGAGCCAGGTACTCATACACACAGTAAACTCAGTACTACACAGTAATGCTCAGTACCAGATAATAATGCACGTAGTTGTACTGCCATACAGTAATAAAAACCTCTGCTGCAGGTGTTCATCATGTATGTGATTGAGTAATGCTGTGTGTGTGTGTGTCTGCGTGTGTACTCTTATGTGCAGACGGACATAGAGATCAGTAAGGAGGAGGACTTTGCACGGATCCTGCAGATGGAGGAAGAATACATCCAGCAGATCTGTGAAGACATCATCCGCCTCAAGCCAGATCTGGTCTTCACCGAGAAAGGCATCTCAGGTACATCTCACACCTGTGTTTTCAATGAAAACATCACATGTAATCAAAGCACAAACTGATGTAAGAGTGTTGTGTAGTTCCTGATTTGCCTGTTTTCCCTTTCAGATTTGGCACAGCACTACCTGATGAAGGCCAACATCTCCGCCATCCGCCGTGTCAGAAAGACTGACAACAACCGCATTGCCAGGTAGAATCACCCAATGATCAATGTTCTATCATGAGCCGTAGTACCTGGTGATTCTCTGGTTTTAGTCGGATTTACTCTTTAAACAGTAACTGCCTTCTGATAACCTGCAGGTGTGACCTAGCTCTGCACCACTGAACATGAGACACAGGTTCCTGTGGGGCCTGAGTGGACCCAGGTCCTGTGGCTGGTGCCATGTTGTTCAATGTGCTGCGTCACAGCTCAGTGTTACAGCTTCTCACTGAACTGACACACCTGTTCAGTTTTCCTTTCTCTTCAGACATTTGTAGAGTCGCTTTCTAAAATATCTGGAGCCTCACTCAGCTGCTCTGCATCAGTATTTTCTATTTTCTTTTCACATAGTAAACTCTTTGTCCGTCAGGGCTTGTGGGGCTCGTATCGTCAGTCGGACCGACGAGCTGCGTGAGGAAGACGTTGGTACCGGGGCAGGGCTGTTTGAGGTGAAAAAAATCGGCGATGAATATTTCACCTTTGTCACTGAGTGCAAGGACCCCAAAGCCTGCACGATCCTGCTGAGGGGTGCCAGCAAGGAGATCCTGGCTGTGAGAACATCTGGATTTATTTCTTCATTATTTACGGTTTTACACATTTCGCTTAGTTTGAACTTTGAAAAATGCACACACAAAATGTTTGTTAAACTCTGTACACCTGGTGCTGGTCTTCAGGAGGTGGAGAGGAACCTGCAGGATGCCATGCAGGTGTGTCGTAACGTGCTATTGGACCCTTTCCTGTTGCCGGGTGGTGGCGCTGTGGAGATGGCAGTGTCAAAACGCCTGACGGAACGTTCCCGTGCTCTCACGGGCATTGAACAGTGGCCTTACCGTGCCGTGGCCCAGGCTCTGGAGGTCATCCCCCGAACCCTGATCCAAAACTGTGGTGCCTCCACTATCCGAGTGCTCACATCCCTGAGGGTATGAAACTTTAACTTTATCTGTCAGTAACTTTTTCTTTGTTTTCATTTTACCATTATTGTTGAAGTAATTCAGACATCTGGTTGACATCCAGTCCATCCAGACATCTGTTTGGCATTATCTACCTTGATTCTGTGTTTTCAGGCCAAACACACTCAGGACAACAGTGTGTGTTGGGGTGTGGACGGAGAGACCGGCTGTCTGTCCGACATGTCGTCTCTGGGGATCTGGGAGCCGCTTGCTGTTAAAGCTCAAACCTACAAGACCGCTGTGGAGGTCAGGACCAGGCCCAGATCCTGATACATGACTCCCTGTCAGAGATGTGGACTCATTATATCCTGTTTCTGTCTCGTTCTGTTTTCAGACCGCCATCTTGTTGCTGCGCATTGACGACATCGTCTCTGGTCACAAGAAGAAAGACAAAGAGGAGCAGATGGGAGGACAGGGAGCGGAGTAGAGCCACATCAGTCCACATCAATCCAGACTTACATCAGTCACTCTGTGTGTGTGTGTGTGTGTGCGTGTGCCAGTGTGTGTGTGCGTGTGCCAGAGGACTCGCTGAAACTTAATAAACATTCAATAGTCAAACTGTTTTCATTCATTTTGTTGTTTGCAGCATGTGTTTAGCTGTTTAAATCAGTCACATGTCAGTGTGTGGATGCGTGAGGAAATAAAAATCTGGTTTCTTCTCACCAGTTTCCCTCTCTCATTAACAGAAAATTTTGTAGCTAAGATGTAGTGACACAAATGTGCTGAAATACACAGCACAGAATAATGTGGAAATACATTTTTTTTAGCTGAAAGTAGATAATTGAAGTGTAAAAGGCACATGCTTGTTCTTCCTGTAATGAAGCTGTAACCTCAGTTTGAGGGAAACCTCGACCTCACAGCCACATGACTGATTACTTTTCAAATTAATGAGCTAATTACAAAACCTTTGTTCTCTGTTACATATTTATTTGCACCTTTTCCTTTTAAAGAATATTGATTTTCATGTATTAGTCGTCACGGTGCTTACACTGACAAAACAATGTGCAGCTCTGTCGAAACCTTTTATTTTGTTTTCCAAACAGCGTTTATTAATAATCGAAGTAGCTGCGACGTTTGAAATGTATTAAAATACTTTTTCCAAATTATTCTGACGTATTTGAGTTGAAGTACTGGCAATACTTCCACCGCAGTGTTTTTACACTAGTAATAGTAATGAAGTAAGTAAATCACAAGATTAAAGTCCCGTGAGATTCCGCCTGATCACGTGGTTTTACCAGCTCTGATTGGCTCATTTATAATTTAGCCTTAATATTTATTTGGTATCGTCAGTTTAGTGTGTTTATTGCTTCATATCATTTACCGTATCACAGCCTTTGTCTGTTTTGAAACCGATTGTAATCAACTAGTTATTGATGAAAGAGAAAAGCTCTATCGGGGGGCGGGGTCTGTATGCCGTGAGCTGACATATGACGAAGCGGGTCATGTGACCGCTGTGTTGCTCGGTCACAACAACGATGGCGGCAGCGGTGCAGCTGCGACTTTGCGGAGTTTTTTTGATTTTTCTGTTTTGTCTTGTCGGTTTGTGTCAAAGTTTGTTCAGCAGAGGAGACGCCTATAAAAGACAGGTGAGCAAATTCAATAAAAATGAAAATGTTTCAAAAGATCAACGACCGGCAAGCAAAGAACAAGGAAGTGAAAGTGTCTCAGGTTTTAATTTATCTTCCTGTTTGCGTTTATGTTTTTAATCACATGTTTTAAATGCACTTTATAGCTTTATCTTTCTCCATGTAGTCTAGTGTTATAGTTCAAATCTGCCAAACTAAAACAGCACAAATAAATTAATAATCGTTTTCATCAAAAGTTCCTCTTGTTCTCCAACTGTCTGTTTTATCTTCAAATCAAATTTAGTCTCAGATGATTATCACGTTGCTTAAATATTTTATGAGAAAATGTTTTATGTCATACTTTAATGTACAAGTTGGTTTGTGTTTTTCCTTTAGTTTTATTCTGAGGAAAATATATTTTAAAAACAAACGAGAAAATGTGACTTGAATTGACCTGGTCCCTCCATAAATACAGAAAACTAATGAGGTGAATGTATTTATAATGTACCCTCACAAAAAAAAAAACAGTTTGATCAGATTTTCTTCTGTCTAAGCTGCTTTTCAATCAAGCTCTCATCTGATCAGCCCCAGCCTTTGATCGCTGATGATTCTTCTCTGTGCTTCAGTTGTCGGTGGAGTTGAACCCCGGCTCCAGGCCAGCTCTTACGGATGGTGACCTGCTGCACGTGAGAGCCGTGGGGAACAACGACACGCTGCATTTCCTGTTCTGCAGCCTGGGAGCGCCGACGCTGCTGCTCGTTCACACCAGCTCATCTAATTCTACTGTGACGGTCTGGTTTCTTTTGGTTTATATGCTCATGTTTGTAGCTCATTCAACTGATGCTTTGTGCCTGAGTTTAAATACAAGTAATAGGAAATAAGAAAAATAAATAAAAGCTTGTTGTTTCTGTCATCGCTCACTTTAAACGTCAGTGTGTTGATCTCGCAGTTGCATTACCAGCTGACAGCTGCATTAACGTCTGTCTAATCAGGTTCACATGTGCAGGTGAACCCAAAACACCTGTTCTATCATGAAGGTGACTTTTCTGATGCTCAGTCCTTGTTGTTAATTCAGTTCCATGTTTTATAACTGAGTCAGAGATGGGAACTTATGCTGCCTGGTTTTGGTCTTCCCATGACATATACCAAACTGGTTTAACACCAGGTGGCATCAGAGCAACTCAGGTAGAGCAAACCTGATGAGCTGAATAATTTGTCTCCTCAAGGCCATTTTTTACATCCTTAAAGTCCAGCCCAACACAGAGTCAGAGAGAGCTTAGGACTTTGACGTGAGGAAGGAAGATGGCGGCAAGGGCAGACACATCTCCTGTAAGGACAATCAAACTACCACCTCACTAGAATGGATGCTTGGTGTTGATTCTGTAGCTCTTCAGAAAGCCTACAAAAAGTGTTGACTTGATGAAAACATCTGTCTCCCTGATGAATTGCCTAATAAGGATTCTGTCCCTGGTTTCCCTGGCTGTTGTGGAGGTAGCTTCTGAGCAACCTACTGTAAATGAATCTCTTTTCTCAATGAATCTGTTGCTGATTCTCTTTTATGTGACTTTTTAGCTTGGATGCACTTTCTGTGTACCCTAACCCTAATCACAGATCAGAAGTAGTTATCCACCAGTGTGGGAGACTTAAAACAGCCCACAGAAAATTTCTAGCCTCGCACTTACTAATTGTCTCACTCTGGTCTGACTCCCACTACAATACTAGCGTAGCTTCGTCCTCTGGCCGTAAGATTCCTTCACTGGGAGCCAAAACCTCCTTGTATCTGGGTAGCTTGGCTGCTGTGCAGCCAGTCACTGATAAGGCTGTCCCACTTCATTGCAAGATGGTGCTAAAACGATATGATCAGATGAGCCAGATCTTCTTCTCTTCTGGACTCCACAGGGACCATGCCTCCCAAGACGGACTCTGCTCATAACACTCAAGGTCAACTCTGTCAGCTTGCCACCCTTCAATGGAATCCCAACACACACCTATGCCCTCTACCAGCACAAACTGTTCTCTGTTCTAGATAACTATGGCTCACCAGATGCTACACAAGCAATCTCCCTTCACCGTACAGGAATTTTCTTCTGAGGTCCCTTCTTCCAAACTGGCACCTACAACCAGAAATCCACCCCAGCTCAACACAAACCCCTTGTTATCAATAAAGTTACTATCTCCCCTAGTATTCCTCTCTTATTTCCTCTGTAAATATTTATTATTGGTGACTCATCAATCAGAAGTCTTGGTTACAACCAATGTGCTACACATTAGACATAGGAGACGTTTTTCAACAGCATTCCAAGGTCACTATTACTTCCCTTATTGGATCTGCACTAGATTTGCAAGCTCTGTGTGATCTCTGGCCCTTTCCTACCGCCTTGCTTCTGCAATCTCTGCTACAGATCAGACAACTTTATCTGGGGCTTGAGGACTTCTCTTGATGATCTGGCATACACTTTGTGAACTTGTTCTCTTCTTCTTTGTTGTTCTCACAGTTTTTATAGTCCTTGATTTTTAATTGTGTTGCTTTGTTGGCTTAGTATAATCTTTAACCATTTCTGTCATAAGTCTTACTCTTTGTGCTGATGTTAGGTATTGTAGTGTTTTGAGGTTGCTTTTGTCTTTCAGGTGGACTGGCTTCAGTTTTTGGCTCGTAATACCAGCGGCACCTTGAAGGTGGAGCCAGAGAGCAGCATCCTGTACAGCACTGCTGTCGTCTTCAGCCGGGTGAGAAAAATCCACCTTAAACAGTCTGTCTGCCTTAACTCCACAGAAATAGAAGTTTTTTTAATTATCATTGTGTCTAATCAATTGACTGTAAATCTGAGTTTATCTGACCTACACCAGTTCTTTTCCATCATTGAATGAATCATGTCTCTCTCACTCCAGCTGTGGGAGTACAACGACGTTAATGACACAGCTCATCCAACTTCTGAACTTTTCCCTCCGTACGAGCTGCAGAACTTTACCTGGTCTCATCTCAACCTGTCGGGTTCAAGTGCTTTGCTCTGCGGAGTTGCTGCGACCTTTGTGAATGGAACGCTCTGCTTTCAGGTCAGAACTACAGCTGTTGTCAAGGTGATGCCAGGGTTACATGACCTTTGACGTGATGCTGGTATGTGTCATGGTTGTTTTCACCTAATGTTGAATTTTAACCCAAAACTGTTTTATCATCATCAGCACGTGATGACAAAATGAACAGTGGTGGTTGATACTCCATTGATCCTGTTTCTTTCTCCCAGTTGTCGGTGTTTGCGTCAGAGGGGCGTGGCCAGTCTTTGCCCCACCTCCTGCACTCGGCTAACTCCTCCCAACTGAGCTGGTGGCTTGATGGTGTGTTGCCACAGGCTACTCGTTCCAGGTTCTTATTGGAACTGCAGGCAGTGGGTGGTGCCTACCCGCTGAGCAGAGTGGACGTTCATCGATCAATTGACGATGAGTTCACACCATCAATATTCAAAGTAATCAATAATCAGAATGACGTCTGATGGCTTAAACCCATCCTGTTGACCTCTGACCTCTCAGTGGATAAACAATGTCCTTCCTGTTGACCTCTGATCTCTCAGGTGTCTCAGTGGGTTTCGTCAATGAATGGCAGCTCTGAAGTTCTGGGTTTTGTGCAGTGGAAGCCGGTGGCGTACCGTCAGTCAAATCCAGCTCTGGAAAATGCCACACCATGCCGTCACACTGAGCCGCAGCGCCAGAGTGGCGAAGCAGTAGCGGCAGCATCCGGTTTGATCCGAGCATTCTACTCAGAACCACAAACTTTCGGACTCAACATGAGCTTTGGCCTCGCAGGAGACCCGTTCTACAATAGCACCAAATTCCTGGGCTGGTCTGTGGCAGTTTCACCTCAGTGATTCCTAATGATTATGATCAAACCATAAATTTACCTCCTCTTCTTCGTGTGTTTCATCACTCCTTTAGGACCATGTTGGTGGGCGTTGGTTCGCCTCCTGTTGACTCATTCTCTCCAATGGTTCTTGCAATCATGGCAGTTGGTCTGGGAACTCCCATGATCCTTCTGCTGGTTGGTGGACTCTGGGTCTGCATTCGTAAGATGACAGTGGATTCAACAATAGCCTACGAGCCAATCAACTGACGGGTGGGTCCCAGCCAATAGGATAACAGAGACCGTTTTTAAAATTTGCCTTTTGTGTTGATGGACCAATAACACCACTCTTTTGAAGACTTGACTCTTGACAGTCAAGTCAGGAACTAGGAGACTTTTTAAATTAAAATGTTCTTGCCCTGTTTTTAGTGGTTAAGAAAACTCTTGTTTTTGTGTGGTGAAGCTGATGCCGCTTATTGATCTTTGGTTAAAATAATAAAATGAATTATATTTCTAATTATAACTCCACTTAAAGCCACTGGACTAGCTACAAATGTTTTTGAAAGACTCATCCAATAGTCAAGAACAGTCGACATTCTATGTTATTATTCTTATTTTACACCTGTAATTACTAACTTAAATCATCCGTCTTGAATAGGAAAACCTTTAAAACGCGCCGCTAATATATAGTATTTTCATAAATTAGACCTGCAGGGAAGTGCGCTAGGGTCCAAACACAAAAAAAAAACTGGGGCCCAAATTGGATCAGATTCAGACTGAATTACAAGTTATCTTGAATAAAGATTTCAAACTGTATGTGTTCTGATGTTTAGTTTCTTGTGGAACAGGTCTTCAGGGTTCTATGGCCCTAAAGCAACTACAGACTCAAAACATTAACCACTTTGTGGTTCTGGTTTTAGTGCTTTTAGTTAAACTATCAGCTGCTGGTCCAAAGACAAAAGTTTCCTCAAGACATACCATCTCAGATGTGGGTGCAGTAGGGGAATACAGTGAATTGGTATCTTCCAGTTTCTGACTGAATGCACCTGATCCAGGTAACCAGCAGTGTGTTGAGCAGGGCCAGTTTTTTTTTTTTTTCAGGTTTTAATATGTGAATGAAGTTTATTTTTACAGTACTAAATAATTTTCTTTATTTAATGCAATTATTCTATTATGTACTATTGAGTTCATCACTGATGTATTTTAACAGACTTTCCTTTCATCACTTTATTTAGTCAGAAACCTCACAGAGAAACAAATGCAGAAAAATAAGACAACATATTTACAGTTACTTCAAACTAACATAATTTCATCGAAACTTTACTGACAGTTCTAGTACTGCATTTAAAGACACTGAGACTTGGCTGCCAGCTGCTGAACAAACATTTTAAACCAACAAGGACAAATTCACATCTTCATCAGCTGGTCAACTAAATGTCTTGTCAGACCTCTTACAAACAATCGGAGAAAGATTTGATGTCTCAGATTTACTCAACTATGGAGGAACTTATTTTCTGTCATGTTTTCTGAAAGTACTACCAACATAGGACGATTTTCATTTTTATTGAGTGAAGACTTGGTTGTTGTTGAAGAGGACAAAGGATCCCTCCAGACTGCTGCTGGTTTGTCTTCTACTTCCATCTCATCACATTAAAACAGTCCAGTTGTTTAGTCCTTGTCCCCTATAGACCACAATTCATCCAAAGTCTGAATCAATTTGATCTGTTGTTAAAATACTGCCGTGGGGTCAAACCAGTCTGGTGAACTAGATAGACTCGATCTGGCGGCGGACTTTGTCAGAGGCGAGGCGGTCGAGCCAGCGCTGACGGAAGACC
Source organism: Mastacembelus armatus (assembly GCF_900324485.2). NCBI lineage: Eukaryota > Metazoa > Chordata > Actinopteri > Synbranchiformes > Mastacembelidae > Mastacembelus > Mastacembelus armatus. The sequence goes on from NC_046643.1 coordinate 22,806,406, forward strand.
ACCAAGACAGCGAAGACAGACGTCAAAGCCAACGTGGCCGCCTCGAACTTCCAGAAGAGATGTTCCTCCATCACAGCAGAGCGACAGCTGGGGAAGAACAGGTTGTATACAATTACAACATTTGAACATCTTTTCAAGGGCAAAGCCATCTCTCATTTCAGCATGAAGAACCTCAGGTTATCTGCTGGGTTAATGATTATTAAGACTCTAGTTTTCTTAGTTATCTTTTTAGGAGTATATTAAATGTAAATGCGCCAGGTGGTTTTGTGACTAACTCATTGTCTCTATCTGACCTCTTGTACTCATCTCTGTTGGATTTTGTGCAGTTCACTCTTTCCACGTATCCCGTCTGTGCACAGATCAACCACGACTTCTGCAACACAAACACAAGCTGAACATGGGTCCTTGAAAAATGACAAATGTTTTGTTTGAAAAAGACAAACTGTTTTGACGGAAGCACTTACTGACTGGAAGGCGTTACACTGTGAACACTCTGTCGTCACTATGAACTCCTCCAGCAGCCAGCAGGGGGCGACCACAGGCTTCACTGCTGCACCAGAACAAGAACAGCAGCTGTCAAACTCAAGGAAAATACAGCTTTCATTTTCTTGGTCATGTTATGTGACATTCAGAGACTGAGTCCTCAATGTTCCCAGACGTCTTTGCTGCTGCTGTTTCCTTTTACCTGTGGTCTTCTCTTCACTCAACAGAGCCGCTCCAAACACTCTGAAAAGCACAAAACATCAGACAATTCTGGTTAGGGACTGAGACACTGCAGGTCATTGTCAGGTTTTTTTTTTTTTTTTTTAATGGTGCCAAATCCAAGGTGCTTCATTTACAAAAACCTAATTGACAAACCGATATTTTTATTTATTCAGGTTTTTGTGATCTGTCTGTGATTTGATTTAGTGCAGACTGACCTGAGAGAGACAAGGCCCCAGAATAGAGCATGGAGAATGAGGACTCGAGGCCGACAACACGCCACAGGGATCCGACAGTCGCTCTCCATCAGCCACCCTGACACTTTGCTATTCGTTACTGAGCAGGTCCGGACCAATTTATGGTCAAGCTCACAGCTACTGTCTACTATCAGTCTCTCTGCTTACATGGTGATCAGACTGTATTGTGTTAAGGCTCCATTGCTTCTGAAACCTGTAAGATAAAACAGATTCAGCATTAATCAATCAGTCAGGTCTGACCTGGTTATTATTGTCTTCTGCTCAGTAACAGCACGTTCACTTCTTCCATTTTAAAACAAACATCATTCCAGACCGACGTATTTGATGTTCTCGCTATTTCGTTGTTTTGTCAAAAAGCATTCCAAACGCTTATGTTAATCACAGAGCAGGACATAAGTTATTTTCATTACTTGTACAATGAATTCATTCTTTCCTTGCTGACAGCGAAAATATAAACAGACTCAGATTACCAGAATGTAAATCAATAAACAGTAGCAGCTCCTCATTGATCAGTTATCCAACTTTTGCTTCAGGCGACAAAAAGATCTTTGTTTTAAATTATAGTTAGTATCTGCTTAAGTCACGTGACCGACACGTGATAAACTTATTTTGTTAGTCAGCTGTCCTCAGGCCTTAGCAAGTTAGCTAACAGGCTAACCCCAGTAATTAATTCTGGAATCAGTGACTACGAACGTTCAGAACGTTCTACGTTAAGGCCGTTCTACATTTAGGACGTGAAAGGCGACAAATTAAAAGATTACCGTGATACAATAGCTGTTACGGTGTGTCATATGTTTGGAAGTACATGCTAACCCTAGCTAGTTAGCTTCAGCTCTGAGCACTCACCGGAATCCACTGGAAGAGCCGCCATTTTAAAAGCACGGGAACCGAGAAGAGGAGAAAACGGCTTCAAACCGGCGGAGAAACCAAGTAACCGTGAACAAGTAACGGATATCTCGGTTAATCCCAACTGAGCCCCGACTCTGTGCGCAACTGGACACCGACTGGTCAACACTTCCGCTGTAGGTCCTTCAGAATAAAGTCATAATCTGTGTGACAAACTGACAGGCCATGAACAAAGGGCAGCCGACATTACGGTTCACCCCTGGCTTTTGTTATTATCTAGTGTTTCATTAAAAATGGGAGAAAAGCTGTTCCTTTTTGTTCTAATGTAGGATTGATACAATAGCTATTTATTTAGTTTATTTTGAAGGTCAGTGCGTCACATCCTGTCCACTTCCTGTTCGTTGGAGCTTATATACATTCAGTAGAAACGTCATCATGGCGTCACTACTGCCGGATGTTGGTCCAGGTGAAGCTGAGTCTTGGCTCCTTCAGCCTGAGAGACGCTGGTAGGAAACTAGGCGAAGCTGCAGTAATAAACACCCCTACCCGATCTACTGACTAAACAGAGTAGCAGCTGCAGAACTGAGAGGTTGAGAAGATCCTTTGTCCCCACAGCCATTAGATTTTTTAACAGTAACTGTTGATATTTATGTTATGTGTTATTGACTGGGTGCCTTTATCTGTTTATTATATTTTATAGTGAAATTTCTATGTTAAAGTTAATATAAGAGCTGCTGGACAATCCGAATTTCCCCTATGGGGGATGAATAAAGTATCTATCTGTGGAAGTGAGCACCTCCTCTCTCAAACCACAGTTTGTAGATTACTTTCAAATGAGGGTCCTGTCTCCCTGCTGATTATGGTCCTGAGGAGCTGCTCCTCCTGTTTACATGAGGTTAAGGATTTCTGATGCATAATGATTATTTATTGTTACGGTTTATACTTTTATTGTGCTGTGAAAAAAGGAAATCTTCACGTTCTATTCCTTGATCTTCTGAAGAACCCCATGTGAGAATATCGAACTAATTAACATTTTTTACTGTGCTTGTTCTCTTTTATTACCTGATTTAATTATTACTAGATAAATGCAGATAATAGGTTTTATAACGCAGGTTGAAGTCTTTTCTATTCAATAAAGTTTTGAAAACATGGTTTGATACGTTTTTATTCACAGGAGTCAAAATCTGTTGACAGTAAAATTGAAAGACATGAACATTTTCAAATTGTAGAAACAGTTTTGTCATAGCAGATTAAGAGTTTGTGACTTTTTTGGTAAATGTCAAGGTGAATCATTTCAGAGACTGTAGACAAAAAAATGTGAACATCTGAAGCCCCATGGACATCGGCACACCTGACCTGACCGACTGATGTGATTCCGCTCCCACCAGATGTGATTCCGCTCCCACCAGCAGAACCTCTCCAGGTTACACTAAGTCAGAGAAAAACAAACAGAGACGGTGTGTTATTGTCCACATCTCCCGGTAATACTGAACAGGTGGTTTCAAAAACTGTCCGCAGGTATTATCATGTGATCTCTGAGGCAGGAGCCAGCCCTCTGTACCTCCAACACTCCAGATCACTGCTTACAGCAACACTGTCATGATGTCAACACACTCTGTAGACTGAGTTTTTACCAGGACAGTGACCCTCCGTCTCTTCAGTCGTCGACAGAGTCCAGGAAGTCGACTAAAACCTTGCTGGGTCAGAGTGCTGACCATGTGTGAGTCAGACTTCACAGACACCTGAAACACAAAGAACCAAGAACTTTACTCTGACAACTACAGATGCTACTGGTCTCTGGTGGCTTAGAGTCTCTATGCTGGATTTTGAATTCTCAGTGGTCGATGGCAACATTCAAAACCCTCAGATGCAGAGTTCATCTAAAACCAGACCTGTTCTCCTCTTGGACTGGTTTCTTTACTGATGCAGGAGCCGTTCTGTTTCAGTTCTTTATGTTCACACTTCCGGACACCAGGTGGCGCCTCCCTGCTCTGGATAAGTGAAAATTGAGAACTGATTGATCAGGTTGATCAGGAGCCAATCAGATCAGGATCTGATTGATCAGATGTTGCTGGTTTGTAAAGGCACAAGTTTCGTCCAGTCCTTTTTGTGGACTTTAGTCCTGTTCCGGGGTTTAGTGAATGGCACTGAACTAAATCTGAGCTAAATCTGAATCTTATAATTAAACTGATCGTTTCTTCAATTACCCCAAAAACCCGGATTAAGTCAACCTACCCGTCGGATTCAAGGCTAGTGGGAATTTTTTTACTGGCCCCCTCGGAACGTCGGCGGCTGTGAAGTGAAGCGAACCGACCCGAGCGCGCCAGAGAACGGACCCCCGACACAGATGTTACTGTTTGTGTGCTGCAGACTGCGGTGGCTCTTCCTCACAAAGTGCGTGACTCTAACGCAAATGTTGCAGCTGATTTGAATGTTTATTCGCGGGCACTGAAGTGGACAGTAACGACACTAAACGAAAAGAAATGGTTTAAACATAAAACCTGGTTTATTGATTATGCGAACAAATGTCTCCTCAGTGTCTAGAACTACTGAACATTCAAAGATTGATCAGAACCGGGAACTGAACGAAGTCCGTATGTCTCCTCAGTGTTAAACTGAAGGTTTTACTATTGATCAGATTCGGATCCCACCTGCCCTACCTGCGGCGGATGTGTTGCAGGTGTGAAGGCGGGCAGTCTGCAGTGGCCTGTCTGCAGACAGACGCAGCAGATCAGCAGCACAGACGCATTCAGCTTCATCTGTCAATCACCAATCGTCAATCAATCATGTGGTCATTAGCCATTTTCCTCTTTTTCTGCGGGATAAAAACAGCAGCAGTAGGAGGAAACAATAATCCTCTTAGTCTGGTTTAGACGTCACGTGACCTGACGTCACGCAGCTGAAAGACTGAACACCTAGATCAGGACGGTCACGCTGAAAGGTTATTGTGCAGCCAGGTTAGTTCTCTATGTCCTGCTTTAAATGATTTCATCATGTAAATCCTCATCTGCGTTTCTCTCAAATAAATGTGGTAAAGTGAACAAAAAATTCTCCAGTAAAGTACCTCAGATTTGTAGTTCAAGTACTTCTGTAAATGTGCTTCCTATAAACCAAGGGGTAATGCCCTTAACTTAAAAAAACAAACAAACAAACAAAAAAACCTTAATTAAAATAGTTTGTTGATAAAAATTTGATTATTCCAAACAGGAATATTCATACCAAAATAGAAGTAGACAAGCCACAGCCTGTGTAACATAAATTTTTAATATATGAAATCAATATTAGGAAATGGAATTAAGTATTTTAAAACTGTACTTTTGTACTTGTCAGATTAGTATGTAAATAAGGTACTAGATTCTTTCACCTTCTCAGAAAGACAGGAAAGAGAAAATTAGGATAATTATTAGGACTAAAAAAGACAACTCCGTGTTTTAGGAAAATCCTGGACGTATTTTTTCTACAGAGCATCTGGTTTGTGCAAGTTTAAACAAATTTTAAACAATTTTCTGTATCATCCGCTGAAAATTGTCTTTTGTCTCTTGGATGTTTCGCTCTGGACTCCAGTGCTGTTCATTCTAAAAAATCTGGAAACCATTGAAGAATATATGTGTTTACTTACAACAATAGTCACACGTGATCTAAGCAGCTTTACACTTTTAATTTTTGCGTTAATTGAGAGATTTAAAACAAACGATAAGAAAAATACCCATAGTGCCTCACTTTTATTTTGAAACGTGTTCCCGGAAGTGACGATGATGTTGTCGTTAGCTGAGTAAACCGTTAGTTAGGTTTATGTAAATAATAACAATAATAATGTAAATAACGGCAGAAACACCGGCCCTCTGCGATGGAGCGACACTGTAAACTGTCGGGTGTGGGTCTAAAACCCGCGATGAAGCTGGGAAGAATCGGTTTGTTTTGTGTCTGCTACAAACTGGTTATTTTTGCTAAGCTAACGTTAGCTCGTATTGGCCAGACAGTTAGCTCAATGTGGAAACCTTTATTAATATGTTTAGAATGGTTTACTAATTAAGGTATTTGTTTTTATCTGTATAAAGTCGCTAAATTTATCCTGTGACCGGGATCGGAACCCCCGGTTTTTTTTTTTTACAGCTGAAAACTCGGACCTGCAGCCTGATCATGGAGCTAACGTTAGCTCACCAAGTTAGCAGTGTCAGGTGACCTTTAGCCCTGTCACCATGGTAACCGAGCTAGTTCACTGTGGCCCCCGGTGCTGCAGGACCACCTCTGCGTATGACACCCTGCTGCTTCACGTTTGTGATGCTTTGAATCACGAACAACAGCGATTGACTCATTAGTCCAGGTAGATTGTATTTGCTTATCATTGTAACTCAGGTGAATTAATCAAGTGCAGGAAGTTCTCAGGAAGTGAGAGAAAGTGCTGTTTCTCATAACTCAGTGAAGTGAGTATCTGGGTTCAGGTGTATACTGTGAACTCTGGGAATCTGTGATGTACTAAAGTGGTACCCAAAAGAACACTGAGCAGATTAGACCATAATAAAAATAATGGGTTGTAGCTTATAGTGTATGTATAATTCAATATATGTGTGATATAGGTCATGAATTATTTGTGGTGCATAACATAAATTTTTGGTTCTGAGCTGTTGATATGTAAAACTACATTATTAGATGTTACTTTGGGCAATTTCATCACTATTACACTATATTTATAATAATAATACTACAAATTTTATTCATACCCCATGGTACACAAATGTGATTGTGGCTAAATGATGCTTTTCACTTAAGTAAAGACTAAACTTACTCTTTCTCTATAAACCTATTTTGGCATCATCCAGGTCCAATAACCAGAATAAACAATAAAGGAATAAGAAAAAGTCAGTTGAGAAGTCCAAGATCCATCTTGGCATGTTTTTGGTGACACCCAGATCAAGCAGTTTGTCCACCAGTCTGCTGGGAATTATTATGTTAAAAGCAGAGCTAAAGTCTACAAACAGGATACTTGCATCAGACTGTCCTAATGAAATATTTTTAAATCAATGGAAAGAAACTTCCTGGTCTAAACCCTAGTGGTTGTGCTTGTCCTCAAGGAGGTTCTAGTGGTCCTGTAATGGGATCTTGTGGTCGTTTTAATTAGAGCTTGTGATTATTGGGATGGTTGTAGAGTTTCTTGAGCTGGTTGTTGTGGTCATTTAGGAGACATTAGGAAGTGCTTCATGTCTTAGAGGAGGGTATAGGAGTCCTTTTGGAGGTTCCTGTAATCATTGGAGAGGTTTCAGGGGCCTTATGGAAGTTCCAGTACTTCACTCTTATAATAATTCATAATTGTAGGTTTCAGTGGTCTTCTAGATCAAGCTTGTGGTCCTGGAGGAGGTTTTACGAGTCTTTTAGATGGTTCAAATTTGTACTCTGCATGGTACTAAGTGTCCATGTGTTTGTGTGTTTACTGTTCTCTGTAGACATCCAGGGGTTTTTGGTGAGTAAAGACAAGATTTCTCCTGAACAGTGGAACCCCAGTCTGGACCAGGATCAAGCAGTGGCCCCACACAGTAAAGAGGACCAGGATCCAGCAGAGCACCCACACATTAAAGAGGAAGAGGAGGAAGTCTGGACCAGTCAGAAGGGAGAGCAGCTTGAAGGGCTGGATGAGGCTATCTCCCAGTTCCCGTTCACTCCCGTCCCTGTGAAGAATGAAGATTATGAAGCTTCAGGTACTATAGTGATAATTCTGGGGGTTCCAGGGGTATTTTAGAAATGTTTGTTTTGGGGTTTCCTAATGTGGTTCTTAGTACAGTTTCCTTTAGAACATTCTTAATGTCTTCATCCTTAAGGTGGTACCTGTGATCATCAAAGATTTCAGTTCTCCTGTTAAAAGTTGTAGCTGGCTTTACGAGTTGGTGTTCTGGTTGTATAAGCCCATACACTTTGCATGCACTATTATTGTTGAGCGAAATAGCCATGTGATAGTGATGTGAACTAGCACTAACATTTTCTTAACCAGACCAGAAAAATATGTCTAAATAAATTTGTTAGTTCCACAGTTTGTCCAGCATGTTTGATGTTGAACTCCAAATGTCAAGCAGTAAACTTTTCGCACTCTGCTGTTTCTGTCAGAGGACGCAATAATAACAGTAGCTTTGATAGCCAGATGTTTAGGCTAATGTTAGTAAATGTGTACTTACTTTGCTCTCATTAATAATATTGGGTTGAACCAGAACTTGAAACTTCTTCTTCCACTGGAAAAGTCCTGTACGCATCTTTCGAAAGATAAACATAACAAGCTTCTCTGTGACCCACAACTAGTAGGCTACTATATAAAGTTTTTGACAATTTATAACAGCAGATTATTCAAAAGATAGTGGGCCATTTTTTCTGATGATGCTTGATCAATGAAATGTTCTTCACTGGAGCAGTTCTCCCTGCTAATGCAAACACAGCAGAATCATCATCACATGAGAATGAGATCGCACAGGCAAGATTAAAAATAAAAAGAATCATGCAGCCTTCATGTTTAGGTCTTGCTTGTGGTTATTTACCAGTAGGGCACCTTTCCAAAGGCTTGTTGCATCAGTGGTCCCCAGGTCTGTGTAAGGAATTCTAAGGGGCCTTTAGCAGAATGTCAGGGTTCTAAAAGTTTAAGAGGTTTTCTAAAATTTTGCATCTCAAATTGTATGCATGTAATATGAGGTTCCTTAGGAAATTAAGGATGATCTAGTAGTCCTTTAGATTGTTTTACTGTATTTTATATGGTTTTAGTGGCACTTCATGAGACTGTAGCACTCTTGTACAAGATCTTTCTGGTCATGTCAGAGGTTCTAGAAGGCTTTATACAGATCTTAAGGGTCTTTTAGGTGGTTGAGATTTTGTAGTGACATGTTACTGTCATCACTGACAGTGTCACCACAGCCATCAACAAAACACGAAAAACACAATTCCCACATGGACATGATTCTGTGCCTACTTGTCCCTGCAGATGTCCAGCAGCTGTCAAGAACAAAAGTAGACATTCCCAATGAGCAGCAGGACTGGAGTCCCAGTCTGGACCATGAGAACCCAGATCCCCCATATATTAACAAGGAACATGAGGAACTTTGGAACGGTCAGTCAGAATCAGTAAGGTACTTACATCCAAAGAGACATGTACAGTCAGATACCAACAAGGTTTCAGACTCTTCAGAGCTTAAGACTGAAGTCATCGATGACGAGTGGGGAAGGGCCAGGGAACCTCAGTCACTTTTACACTCCCTGAAAATGACTGAAGTTCTAGCAGGAGATGTGAGATGTAATACTGGCAAGAAAACATACAACTGCCCTGAGTGTGGGAAATTATTTGGCCGAAGCCCACATCTAAAGATACACATGAGAACTCACACGGGAGAGAAACCATTCAGCTGCCCATTTTGTGGTAAAAGATTTACACAAAAGGTGAATCTCACATACCACATGTCCATCCACACGGGTGAGAAACGATTCAGCTGCTGCTTTTGTGATGAAAAATTCACTTGGTATACGCAACTCAAGAGCCACCAGTATGTTTGTGAGTCTTCACAGCTTCATCAGAGCCAGACTGAGGAGAGCAGGGACACTGAGACAGGTGAGAAGTCATTCAGCTGCTCTGAGTGTGGGAAAATATTCAACCGCAAAGATAATCTGAACATTCACATGAGAATCCATACAGGAGAGAGACCTTTCAGTTGCACAATTTGTGGTAAATGTTTTAAACATGGAGGACACCTGACTCAACACATATCAGTCCACACAAAGGAGAACAGATTCAGTTGCAATGTTTGTGACAAAAGATTTACTTGGCTTTATCAGCTGAAAAGACACAAGTGTAGTAGTGAATCCTCAGAGCTACAGGAGGTTTGGACCAGTCGAGAGGGAGAGCAGCTTCAAGGGCTGGAGGAGGCTGATATGACCAAGTTCCCATTCATCCCTGTTCCTGTGAAGAATAAAGATGATGAAGAGAAACCTGAGTCCTCACAGCTTCATCAGAGCCAAACCAAGGAGAACAGAGACTTTCTGGGAAGAGAGGACTATGGAGAACCAGAATCAGCCAGGATCTCAGGTCCACAACAACTTTTAGAACAAGATACTGATGACAGGACTCAGGACAGGCACAAAGAGCAGAAAAGGTATAGTGAACTTGAGTCAGGTTTAAAGTCGGTGAAATACCCTCGAGTTGATTCAGGATGTAATACTGGTAAGAAGTCATTTAGCTGCTCTGAATGTGGGAAAATATTTGGCCGCAAGGAACATTTGCAGACACATGTGAGAATTCATACAGGAGAAAGACCATTTAGCTGCTCTGATTGTGGTAAAACATTTGGCTGTAAGAGGTCATTGCTAGGTCACATGACAAGCCATACTGGAGAAAAACCATTCAGCTGCTCTCAGTGTGGGAAAAGATTTAGCCGTATGGTAAATCTGAAGACGCACGAACGGCTTCACACAGGAGAGAGACCATTTAGTTGCCCATTTTGTGGTAAAGGTTTCACACAAAAGGTGCACATGACTCAACACATTGCTATCCACACTGGAGAGAAACACTTCAGTTGTAGCATTTGTGACAAAAAATTCACTTGGCTCTCAGGATTTAGAAGACACAAATGTGGAATTGAACAGTCAGAGCTCAATGAAACTGAGAACTCAGAGGTAGAACCGGGTGAGAAACCATTTCGTTGCCGTGAGTGTGGTAATAGATTCAATCACAAACACAACCTGAAAGCTCATCTGAGAACTCACACAGGAGAAAAACCGTTCAGCTGCATTGTTTGTGGTAAAGGTTTTATTGCAAGTGGAGCACTGAAGAAACACCTGAGAACCCATTCAGGAGAGAAACCATTCAGCTGCCCAGTTTGTGGCTTAAGATTTACACAAGGAGGAAATCTGAAACGACACATGGTGCAACACATGGGAGAAACACGAGAAAAACCTTTTAGCTGCTCAGTTTGTGGTAAAAGCTTTACCCAGGTATCAAACATGAAGCGACACATGGTGCAGCACAACATGACTGAAACCAGTCAGTCACAGGAAGCAGGAAGTGAATCTGTGATCAGTCAAGAGTGTCAGCAGCAAAAATTGGAGTCTGCTTGAGATTCAAAGTCTCTGATGGCACCCAGTCACTGCCTGCAAACCTTCTGACAAGCTGAAAATGTTTTGTAATTTCTAACTGAGGGCCACCAACATGGATCCAACACACCAAGTGAAACAGATTCTTGGTTTGCCTCTTTCAGAACATTCTACTGTGAACAGATTTGTCAGGGGAAAGATGTGGTGGTGACATTTCAGCTGTTTCCCGCTGCAAATCTGCAGTTATTTTTATTTCTACACACATTGTTGTTTGGTTTATAAAATCAGAATTTTCAAAAATGGACTAATCAGTTAATTGACTGATTGTTGCAGCTCTAATTTAACGTGTCTATGTGAGTGGATGTCATTAAATGGTTGCAGTCCTGTTGTGGCAGAGTGAAGCAGAGACACTGACTCCAGATTAGGGTTGCACGATGTATTATGTCAGCATCGTCAAAAAACGTTGCAATGTCAGTTTTTGACAATACCATGCAGCGCTACTTCAGACCATTTCTATGGAACCGACCGAGACCTGCAGGACAGGTCAGCTTCTGGACACTGCTCCATAGAAACATCATATGTAAATCTAATCTAATAAAAAATTTCAGGAAACAAAAAACAGTGTGGAGTTCACAGACAACACTGCTGTGAAGCTCATATAGGGGAAAGGGAGTTTTTGTTTGAAGCATCCTGATGACTCAAGAGTCTGCACTTGTGTCTGGTGTGTGTATTGATCTTGTTTGAGTCATAATAAACTCATCCAGTGTAGCTTAGAGGAGTATGTGTAAATAAACAGTATGTGTTATGTAGTAGTACACACTGAATGTTGATAAGTGTGCACAAAGAAGAGAAATTTAAATATCACATTATTTCTGCTTTTAAATACTGTTCAAACATTGTCACTAAAATGGAGGAACTATGTATAAAATGAGCTTGTGGTTTGGACACTTGATTTAATGTGGAAACTAAAATTGAGTGTTGGACCTTTAACACAGTTTCAGTCACAGACACAATGAAAGTCTTTTTCTTCTTGTGAAAAGTGAAAATATCACAATAATACAGCGAGCTCTCTGTTTATATCTGAATATCTCTAATTTCTGAGTGAACAACAGGTGATGACAGTTTGTCTCTCACTGTTTTTTTAAAGATGTTTTTATTGCACATGGCTCGTGTTGCAGCAGAACTTGTCAGATACATTTGGTGCCATTTCGGATTTCACAGCTTGATGGAAATATTCTGTATTATTTCAGTAGTAAAATTGCTTGACCTGAAAATCTTGACAAACATCCTGAATGGTTCAACTTTTGAGTGTTTTAACTACAAAGATGTTCACTTTTAAAATGTGGTGTTAAAGAAACAAAAGGTTTTTAAATGTATAATTGTACAATGTTAAAACCATAATAATTTTTGTTTTTGCTCTGACCATTGACTGTGCATGTCGAGATATTTGATCTATATTAACCAATGAAATGCACTTTTCGGATTTAAAAATTGGAAGAAAAGTAAATGTATTAAGATAAAACTATTTAACAAGTCGTTTTGGACTGAGTGGAACAATTTGTCGGTACTGTAAATGACCATTAAAATTACATTTATTACATATATATGAATACTGCCATTGACTTAGCTATCAATCCACTGACATGTCTTATTATGACAAAGAGAGATTTTACCAGAGTCATGTTTGTTTTAAAGCATTTGCATTAACCCTGGATATGTCATCTCCATGTGATGCAGCTTGTCTTTACTTTGCTTCAAATGTTTGTGGTAAACTCGACCATTGTTCCATCAACAGCCGTCAAGTAATATGAAGGGGCAAGAAAAAATACAGGGAGAACATTACAGTTAAACACTTTCTCAGAGCTTGTGAGAATATGCTCAGAAATTAGAAAAAATGTGATCCCTGAAGGTAAATTCCTGAATGTGAATGTACAGGAAGAATGGGATAAACTGCTCAAATCCTGGGCCCGTATTCACAAAGCTTCCTGAGCCTAAAAGTTACTCCTGGTGACGAAATTCTAAGAAAATTCTTAAACATTCTATGATGTTTTCTTAGATTTTCCCCTTAAATTTAGGACTAAATCTTAGTAAAGATAAAAATGATTCACGAAACATCTCAGCCCTAAAAACAGCTCCTAAGGTAAAAATTGTTAAGAGTAGAGATTATTACTATTGAAACACTTTCACAGCCTCATGTAGTGACACAGAAACCTCCTGGTTTCAGTCTCTTCTGTCCAGTTTAGTTTTCTTCTTCTTTTACTTCCTTCCATCTGTCTTGGATTGTTGATTACATGCCATCCAAAAGTGCAGCTTAAACAGACTGTACTGCAGTCATGTTAATTGGTAAAAGCTGAGCCATGTTGCTTCCATTAATGTCAAATGGATTATAAGTAGTAAAATCTGTTTGGTAAATAAATGTAAACTTAAATATAGTAACTACTGTGGAAACTGGTTGACACATTTTCAACATTTGGCTGTTTTAATTAACTTTAAGATATTTTGCCTATAACAGAAACTTTACATAAAGTAGCCTGTGTTCATGATTAATGAATTTCTTAGTACAAACATTTTATGATTTCACTGTTTATCCTATTATCATTTATTCTATTTTCACAAAAAGGCATTTTAAGACCTTTACTTTTTCATCAACCAATCACAGTCCTTGAAATGCTGCATTGTCCCTAGCAACAGGGTCAACCACACCTCCTCACTAAGATAAAGGTTTTTGTACTTTCCTTACTCAGAGTTGCTCTGAGAAGTTTCCTAAACCACTTTTAGTCCAGGACTCTCAGCTAGGACTTTTTAGGCTAAGACAGGAGCTCTCTGTTTTGTGAATATGGGCCCAGGTCTGCAGAGCTGATAGACACTGAAGCAGCGATTGCTGCCAACCAGGCTTTTATAAAAGAAAGATTTTTTTTTTTTTAAATTTTAAACAAACGTGTCTTTTTCTACATACATCAGCAGCATGTTTTACTTTGTCATTATGAGTTATTGTGGGCGCACAATGTTGATGGGACTAGATCTGGTGTTGTAGTTTAAAAAGTTCCTTTGTGGGGTTCTGGTGTTCATAATTTATTCAGGAAGAAAAGACCTAGTCCGGCTCCAGAAAGCCTTGAAGGATCTTTGGAGGGTTGCTGTGGTCCCTGAGGATGATCTAGGACAGATCTTGGGGGATGTGGTGGACAAGCATCTTACTGACCCGCTTAATGTGGGATGGTGTGGACCAACAAGCTGAATACTGTGTATTCAACAGATTTGCATCTGGCTCTAACTCTCATCTCACTCACTGTCAGTGTTCCCTGTCACTTCTAACACTTCCAGTCCAGCTCTGTCCCCTCCATCACCCCCACCCCATATCTCAGTAGTCCAGGTGAGGAGAGAGCTCGGGTGACTAAAAGCAAGGAAGGTCCAGATGGCATCGCCTTTGGAGTCTTTGAGGCCTGTGCAGGTAGTGCATCACATCTTCAACCTGAGTTTGAGGCTACAGAGTGTACCAGCTCTGTGGAAGACCAGTTTCAAAGACTGCACAATCTCTGAGGGCCTAATGGTTACAGACAATGGCCTTATTCTCACATCTGACAGAGACTCTGGAGATGCTCCTTCTTACCGACCTATGTCCTGTGGTGAGACCAGGTCTGGATGGACTACAATTTGCCTACCAGCCACACATTGGGGTGGATGAACCTCTTACAACTCGAGGGCCAAGGTCTACAGGTACAAGACCATTTACTGTACAGCCATCAGTGCTGAGGGACAACATGGAGCAGACAGAGCCGTACCACAGCCCGAAGCAAAGATCTATCAGTGTGTGGGGCATTGATTCTGTTTGTGCTTCTATATTTAGCTTGTCCAGCAGACTCCCCCCCTCCCCCGTGACCCGATGAGCGTTTGTGCGTAGTGACGTCACGTCGTACCTTCCGCCCCCATCTCCCTCAGTCGGTTATTTATTTCCTCCGCCCCCTCGTCCTTCGCTGCTACACCGGCTGCTGCGTCCATTAGCGTCGGAAAGAACCGAGGAACCAAGGCGGGACGCCGCGACGAGAGCAGGCCGAGTAGGAGGCCTGGACCGCCGGGGAGCAGCGTAGGATGAGAGCCGCCACCGGGACGGAGAGCCGCTGAAACCCGGAGTAGGCGACATGACTGCGGAGTAATCAGCGAGAGGACACCTCTGTGCTGCCGGTGAGACACGGAGGACGGGTGGATGCTTTTATAGACAGGTGGATGTCTCATAGGTGGATGCTTTTATAGACAGGTGGATGTCTCATAGGTGGATGTGTTCATAGACAGGTGGATGCTTTTATAGACAGGTGGATGTCTCATAGGTGGATGCTTTTATAGACGGGTGGATGTCTCAGGTGGATGTGTTCATAGACAGGTGGATGCTTTTATAGACAGGTGGATGTCTCATAGGTGGATGCTTTTATAGACAGGTGGATGTCTCATAGGTGGATGTGTTCATAGACGGGTGGATGTCTCAGGTGGATGTGTTCATAGACGGGTGGATGTCTCAGGTGGATGTGTTCATAGACAGGTGGATGCTTTTATAGACAGGTGGATGTGTTCATAGACAGGTGGATGCTCTCATAGGTGAATGCTTTTATAGACTGGTGGATGTCTCATAGGTGGATGATTTTATAGACAGGTGGATGTGTTCATAGACATGTGGATGTCCTCATAGACAGATGGATGTCTCATAGGTGGATGCTTTTATAGGCAGGTGGATGTCCTCATGGACAGGTGGATGCTTTTATAGACAGGTGGATGTATTCATAGACAGGTGCATGCTTTTATCGACAGGTGGATGTCTCATAGGTGGATGCTTTTATAGGCAGGTGGATGCTTTTATAGACAGGTGGATGCTTTTATAGACAGGTGTATGTGTTTATGGACAGGTGGACATCTCGTAGGTGGATGCTTTTATAGACAGGTGGATGTGTTCATAGACAGGTGGATGCTTTTATAGACAGGTGGATGTATTCATAGACCGGTGCATGCTTTTATCGACTGGTGGATGACTCATAGGTGGATGCTTTTATAGGCAGGTGGATGCTTTCATAGACAGGTGGGTGTCTCATAGGTGGATGTGTTCATAGACAGGTGGATGCTTTTATAGACGTGGATGCTTTCATAGACAGGTGGATGTCCTCATAGACAGGTGGATACTTTTATAGACAGGTGGATGTGTTTATGGACAGGTGGATATCTCGTAGGTGGATGCTTTTATAGACAGGTGGATGTCTCATAGGTGGATGCTTTTATAGACAGGTGGATGTCTCATAGGTGGATGCTTTTATAGACAGGTGGATGCTTTTATAGACGTGGATGCTTTCATAGACAGGTGGATGTCCTCATAGACAGGTGGATGCTTTTATAGACAGGTGGATGTCTCATAGGTGGATGCTTTTATAGACAGGTGGATGTCTCATAGGTGGATGCTTTTATAGACAGGTGGATGTCTCATAGGTGGATGCTTTTATAGACAGGTGGATGCTTTTATAGACAGGTGGATGTCTCATAGGTGGATGCTTTTATAGACAGGTGGATGTCTCATAGGTGAATGCTTTTATAGACAGGTGGCCGCAGTCAGGATGTCTGGGCCTGCCAGACCTGCAGCGCCTACTGGGGCTGGGCCGGGACCTGAGTTTCTGGACCTGAGCCACCTGACGGAGGACGAGCGGAGCATCATCCTGTCGGTGATGGAGAGGCAGAAGAAGGAGGAGGAGAAGGAGCAGAGCATGCTCAAGTAAGGCTGGTGGTAGGGAAGGTCTATCAATAATCCATATGATCCATATGATGAAGATGCTGTGCGGTTCTGTTTTTCCTGTTGTACACTGTCCGGTCTGAAAAAAAAAAAGAAAAGAATTTTCAAAATAAATCCCGCCCTACTGTCAACAAATTTATCAATAATCTCAAATGTCCCAAACAGTCATGTGACATAAAAAAAGAGGATGACCTCTGACCTGTTCTCATGTGAAGCATGAGTCAACATAAGCACAAGTATCCAAGGATTCTCAGCTGCAGGTAGTTAAAGTACCACAGTAAAACTACCAGTTGTGCTGATCAGATTATTGATCCTGAGTGATCAAAGCTTCAGAGTTCAACTACTTTGAACAGTTACCTGGTTTAGCCTAGATGTTAGGATGACAGTGTCTGTACGTGTTACTTTGCAATGTGACGAAAACTGTCTGATAAATGTAGTGGGGTGGAGAAAAAGGGTAAAGTAACATAAAATGAAAATAATTAAGTATAAGTCCTATGAAGTATTTTTAATAAAGTACAGGGTATTGAAATATGTTCAATGTGAATGTTCTCCAGTGAGAATCATGAATTTTCACAAGAGGAGACAAGAACAGAAACAAATAGAACAGAAACAAACCACGTTCACCTGCTGATAAAGTACTGCTGCTCCTACAGTCTTTTATTTTGATGATGAGTTTCTTGTGTGTGTGCTAATGGTTTACCTGTTCACACAGATTGTGTTTAATGATCCTGCTGAAGTAATGCAGTGGATGTCATATCCACATTACTGTTTCTCTGTGACTAGGTTGTGCAGGTCCTTCTTCTGGACCAGATTTGATTCCACAGGAAACCACCGTCCTGTGGTTTCTGTTTTCAGCGTTTTGCTGAACTTTACATGTTTTTCAGTGTTTTCACCAGCGGTTTCAGAGAAAGACTTTGGTTGAGGTTTAGCACCATGTTAGACTGTCCAGCTTCATAAATTTGATGCTTTTTTTGAACATAAAGTGAAATTCATATGAAGTGATTCAAATGTGTCACTTTGGCATTAAAATCATTGATTACTGGTATTTTATAGACAAATTGATCAATTATTTGAGACTCATTTGAATATAGTTAATGGATAATAAAAATCCTTATGAATCCTCTAAGTGGCAGCACGGTGGGTTACTGGTTAGCACTGTTGCCTCACATCAAGAAGGTTCCTGGTTTGAAACCCATCAGGGGCCTTTCTCTGTGGAGTCTGCATGTTCTCCCTGTGCTTGTGTGGGTTTTCTCCAGGTACTCTGGTTTCCTCCCACAGTCCAAAAACATGTATGTCAGGTTGATTGGTGACTCTAAATTGCCCATAGGAGTGAGTGTGAGTGTGTGAGGTTGTTTGTCTCTATCTGGCCCTGTGATGGACTGGGGACCTGTCCAGGGTGGACCCCTGAGGAGTCTGGAGTTTGTGAACATTCACTTGTGATTTCACATCTGATTTCTGGTTTGTTATTACTGACTGAATGCTGATTATTGATTATTGATTATTGCTCAACTGACAGTGATTTATTTTTGTTCCTCACTGTGTTTCTGTCTCAGTTGGTTTTAATGGAACTCAGGTATTTGCAGCTTTACTGTTTAAAGCTGATTAGGGGTTGTAGTTTGATGTGGATCGAGGGGTCTACTTTGTTTCCTGGTCTGTGGAAGGGGGCCCCAGAACACACATGAGCCATGGGGCGTGATCACCCTGCAATCCATTTTATAAACACGCCTAAATTTTAGAACACGCATCATGTAAACGGCAAGCCAGCTGCACCATTTGTAAGTTTCATTATTTTCTGTCACATTTTAAAGTGCTGCTTTGTTTTGTTGCTGTATCCTGATCAGTGGTGGAAGAACTCCTGTACGACACCAGCACAACCATATAAATATACTTAATGTTTCTGAAATGTAGTGAAGTAAAAGTATAAAGTAACTCAGAATGGTACTTAGACTCATGTACATGTACGTAGTTATTGTTGGTTGTTGTCTTTACTGTGGAGTAAAACATGAAATGTAATTGGAACCTGCTGGGTGGAGCAGGAAAAGGTTGTGCAGATGTTTTGAAAGTACTTTAAATCCTGTAGTGAGTCCTGATGTATGATATCTGATAAATGTCCTCAAGGTCAAAAAAGTTAAATAGTCTGAGCACAGCACTGATACTGCTGCTGGATATATCAGCTACTATGAGCATAACATCCCTGTCAGGAGCCCAGGTGCACTGTGGGTTATGTAGGCAGCAGCTTATGACCTTTTTAGTGAAGCATGGTGAGAGCATACTGACAGGAAATGTCTGATTTCTCATTACCCATCAGCCCTGGATATGAACCACCAGCTCCAGTTTTTAAGGCTAATTTTAAAAAAAAAATAATGGTGTGACATTACAGGTTGGGGGCATAGCCAGTTTAAACTTGGTACCTTGCTCATATGGTGGAGGTTGATCATGTAATGTTTGTCTCTGTGTTGTTTTATTTTTATTTCTTTCCTACTCATTTTTATGTTGAACTTTGTTTTGGTTTTTTTTTTTTTTTTTCAAAAAACTGCTGCAGTGGATTAAGTAGAAAATAGAAATTAGATTCATGGAAAATACAGAGTCTCTGTGTCCTTATCCCCATGCCAGACGCAGATCTGAAAAACTATACTTCTTTACTTCTTTCTGATGTAAAATCTGATAAAATGACTGGGTGACGCTGAGCCTGTGCTAAAAGTTCTTCTTTACATTTGATGCAGTGTAAATGAAGTTTCTACAAATGAAAAACACTTTTTGTGCAGACAAATTTTTACAGGAGCTGATTAGCAAAGATACATTAGTGAGACAAATTTGTACCAACTTCTAGATAAATAAAAATGTGCAGGATTACAGTAGTTTGTATAAAAACTAAGCAGCTCATTTCACAAATGTTTCTTCATGTTTTCACATTTTTTATGTTCTGATGTTTGTTTCACCATCGTCATGTGTCTGCAGGGATCAGGAGGAAGTCAAACTTCCACTGGCCTCGTAAGTACCTTGGTCTGAACTACTTCTCCGAGTCCACCTGTCCTGGCCCCACCTTTTTTCCAAACCTTAGACAAATTACTTCCTGTTTCCCAAACTGCCCCCCTCCCACTGAGTCCAATTCCTGTCAGCTGACTGTCTGTGTTACCTGGACAGGTTGAAGCTGTTCTTGGGGTTCAGTCACTTGGTTAATAATGTTTCTGCCAACGTGTCCGAAGTTCTGCAGGTTAAAAGTCCGACCGATGATCGGTTGCAGACGTGAGTAAAGACCCGGACAAAAATCTGGGGTCTGTTTCACACCTGTAGTTCAGTTCACCTGGTCCAGACCTGTTTCATGTTCACTCAGGCAAACAAACCAAAATGCGTAAACAGAAGCTGATTAAAGGTCTGCAGATTATCTCACAGTCACAGAAATGTTCCTTCCTGCAGGTGAAAAAATGTTCTGTAACCAGTTTTTTGATTAAACATGATGTTTGCAGTCAAGAGATTCTCGGCTTTTCCTTGTAAAATGAGGGTCACATGATGGAGAAGCCAGAAGTGTCACTGTGCTGGTCATTCTTAGCCTTGCTAGCTGGCAGAAGAAGGTGCATGTTTCTCAATTCCATTAATTCCATACACATTTCCACCACTTGCATCTTTTCCTTATGTCTTAGTCCTGCTCATATAAGTAACAAGGAAAAGAAACAAGGTCAGAGGAGCCAGGAAAAATGAGACATCCTATCTTAACGTGCAGCGTCCACTCACAAACTGATTTCCAATAAAGGGGCGTGTCAACCGGTAACAGACTTCCACATAGGATGCACTTGTGTATTCTAGATTATGGCTCCTCCAGGCAGCCTCCTCGCTCCTCAGAGCAGAAATAAGAGTTTTCTGATGTCCGTCATCATGGTGGGCTGAGACGACTGGGTCGACTGAGGAGTGATAATATAAGGGAAGTGAGATTTACTTGCTAAGTTGTACCTGCCTTCTATATTTTGGCTAGATTTTGAAAGCCAAGTTTAGTTAATGCTGCAGGTCACATGATCCTCATGAACTTCTAGCAAGAACCTCCAGTTCACTTTGCTATATTTTTAACCTCTGACACCCTCTCTGCCCACAGGAAGTTACATCAGCAATTTGAGCTGTATAAGGACCAGGTGAAGAAGCTTGGGGAGGAACCTCGGTCAGCTCAGACAGTGAGGGCGGAGTCCCCGACCTGTGGCATCTGTCGAAAGACAAAGTTTGCTGACGGCTGTGGCCGAGCCTGCTGCTACTGTCACAGCCGCTTCTGTGCCCGCTGTGGGGGGCGTGTCCCTCTGAGAGCCAATAAGGTGAGACCCTTATTTTCAGAAACTAGAAAAAGAAAAGCTTCAGAAAAGCCTATCTGGACTTGTAGCTTACCTTTACAGTGGAAGTATAATAATAATAATAATAATACATTTTATTTCATGGCGCCTTTCAAACTCTCAAGGTCACCTTACAGAGAGAAAAAGGAAGCATACAGCATGAAATACATAGAGTGCATTAAAACAACAATAAAATCAACAATGCATAAACAGAGGGCCAGAATGTAAAGGCAAAAGTGCGGAGCATCCAGGAAGTGGGCGATGTACAGCAAAAGCAAATTGAAACACAGAAACCCAGATGACAGAACAACAAATATGAAACAATATGAGACAATATGAAATAGGCGGAGGGTGGTAGAACATCACGGGCTGCTTTGAGAAGTTAAGAGAGTTAGGTGGAAAACGCTATACGGAACAGATACGTTTTGAGTGATGATTTAAAAGTTGATAAGTCCGGAGACGACCGGATGCGATGAGGGAGAATGTTCCAAAGGCGGGGCGCAGTGTGGCTGAAGGATCTAGCGCCCATGGTGGCCAGGCGCACTGGCCACCATGGGCGTGCAGGTGCGTGTAGGGGTGCAGAGGAGAGTGGAACTGGAGGAACGGAGAGTACGAGGCGGAGAATAGATGTGAAGTAGATCAGTGATGTATGGTGGGGCAGTAGAGTGGATATAGTTTATACGGAAGGACACAGGGAGCCAGTGAAGTTGTTTAAGGACAGGGGTAATATGATGTGAGAATGGAGTTCTGGTGATGGTTCGGGCAGCAGAGTTCTGGACAAGTTGAAGTTTATGAAGTGATTTGAGAGGTAGACCAGTGAGGAGTGAGTTACAGTAATCCAAACGAGAGGTGACAAAGGCATTAACGAGTATGGCCGTGCTAACGGTGGTGAGTGAAGAACGGATGCGGTTTATGTTACGGAGATGGGAGTAGGCCGACCGGGTAGTGGTATTGATATGCTGAGTGAAGGAGAGGGTACCGTCTAGGATGACACCCAGGCTTTTAACTTGGGGGGAGGGGAGGACAGTATTGTTGTCAATTAAAATGGAGAAGGTGCTGGTTTTAGAAAGGGTGGATTTGGTGCCCACGAGGAGAATTTCAGTTTTGTCGGGGTTGAGTTTCAAAAAGTTATGGGTGAACCAGGATTTGATATTATGTAAGCAGGTAAGAAGGGAGGGAGGGGGGAGGGTAGAAGATGGAGCAGCAGAGAGGTAGAGCTGGGTGTCGTCTGCATAACAGTGGAAATTGATGTTATGTTGCCTAAAGATATGTCCGAGAGGAAGGAGATAAATAATGAAGAGGAGGGGCCCCAGGACAGAGCCCTGGGGCACGCCACAACTGACAGTAGAGGGCTGGGAGTGGAAGTTCTGGAGATGGACGGACTGGGTGCGGTCAGAGAGGTAGGAGGTGAACCATGAGAGGACCGAGCCGGCTATGCCGATGGAAGCAAGGCGATGGAGGAGAATATTGTGCGAGATGGTGTCAAAAGCTGCAGTTAGGTCAAGGAGGATGAGGATGGAGACAAAGCCAGAGTCTGCGGCTACTAGGAGGTCATTGGTGATTTTGACCAGGGCGGTTTCAGTGCTGTGAAGATGGCGGAAACCAGATTGAAAGTGTTCGTATAGGCTATTGGCGGCAAGGTGGGTATGGACCTGGTGGTGGACAACTTTTTCAAGAATTTTAGAGAGGAACGGGAGATTGGAGATAGGGCGGAAGTTGTTAAGGTTCGCAGGATCGAGGCCAGGTTTTTTTAGGATTGGTGTGATGATGGCTGTCTTGAGTGATGGGGGTACGATACCAGAACTGAGGGAAGTGTGAATAATGTGGGTAAGATGAGGAAGGAGAGAGGGGAGACAGAGCTTGACGAGGTTGGTTGGTAGGGGGTCAAGTTTGCAGGTTGAGGGTTTGGATTTGAGGATCAGTGAAGAGATAACCGTGGTGGGTGGAATGATAAAACTCGAAAGCGGGGAGGATACTGATAGACAGGGTAGGGTACAGTGGAGGCAGTTCGCAGTGTATGTTTAGAATGCTGGCTTCAGACAGGAGCTCCACCCTGAATTTGATGTTTATGAGTGGACAATGAGTAGAAAGATTCTGTTTGTTTAAATGCAAAGAGGAACTCTGCAGGATCTCAACTCCTACACATGGTGAAAACTGTGGAGTTTGTCCTTTAGAAACATGACGTGATCTGTTAAACAGCCAGTATGAGCAAGAACAGCAAAAACCTGTGTCCATGTTCATACACACTGTTGACTTAAAAAATATCTGTGAAAACGATCTTCAACATATTGCAATCTTAATTTGCCCCTTTAATCTATTTTATAATAAAAATTAGGACTCAGCAGCAGCTGGTTGGGTGTAGTTGTTGTGTTTGGGCACTAAGTGGAGCCATCTGTTCAGATTGAACAGATTTCAATGAAACAAGCGAAAGACACAAAATAGGCCGTTTCTTCTGGCTCACTTTTCTGTTTCAGGTTTGTGGATAAATCAGATCAGAACAGCTGTGAACCATTCACAGTTTGTCTCCAGTTCTGTACACGTTTTTTTTTCATTTAATCAGGAATAAAGTTTCATTGGAGTTGTTCATCAGACACAATCCTTTGATTTTCTCCTTCAGTGTATCACATATTGAGTTTATGAACATTAAATAAATGAACACTATGTTGTGTTTCAGGTGATGTGGGTCTGTAACATGTGCAGGAAGAAACAGGACATTCTCACTCAGTCTGGGGAGTTATTTTCCCATACATCTCTGTGGTCCCTCAACCACACCTCACTTGGGGTCCCACACCCACCTATGCAGGGGCCAGCTGGGGTCAAGGGACCCCCAAGCAATGGAGCTACTGAGAGGTCAGTGAAATGATAATTATCTGTTAATGTTCATATGAGAGTTAGTAACTGGTTTCTAACAAATCAGAAGGTAGCTGTTAATTTGGGTATTAATCCACTTAATAATCTATAATCTCATGATACAGGAAACAAGGGTTTCTATAAATTGTTTTTGTCTCAATCAAAAATTAAAAACAAGAAACACTTTCCTTTAAAGTCCGATTGAGTGATTGAATCAATCAGGGTGCTGCCAACATGGTACCTTGGCACCCCTCCTCCCCCTCCATGGTCTGTAATCAGATTAACTGATTAATAATCCTGCAGCTGACAGAGGCTTAAAACTGCAGCAGCATGCTAGCACTGGCTAACAGCAGCTAGCATTAATCTAATTTCCTGTGTGGGAGGAGCTACAGAGAGGAGACAGAGGTGGATGATTACAGGGTGGGGAATTATTCATGCTGGGCAGGGCTTCGGCTCCGATCCAGATATGAATTACAAACCTGATGAGTGTGTTGTGAAGCTTCAAACATCCGAGAGCTCAAAGACGAACTGTAAGAAACTCTGTTCATGTGTTTGACTTTATATTTTGTCTGTTGAGCGATGCGTCGCAGGTTTTGTTCAGTTTGTTGTCGTGCTGATCTTCATCCAGTTTAGTTATCAATTTGTTTCACTTCTTATTTTGTTGAAACATAAATAAGATTTGTGGTTGATACTGAAAAGACACCTTTGTCATGTAATAACAGTGGACAATTTAAATTTAGCATCCAAAAATAGACATAGCTCATATTTAAAACTTTCACAAATTTCCAGCAGTCGTTTGTGATGTGTTGATTCTGCATGTTCATATCGCAACACTGATGAAAACAGGATTTATTGGTCAGCATTAATCTTAATTGTCGCTGGATTGTTTCTAAGCAAGCTGTCATTTAATAGTTAATCTGGATTCAGTTAATATGTTTTGGAAAATTTTATTCTCTCTTGGGCATAAATTTTCATCCAGTTTAGCTGGGATGTAAAAATGATTCCTCCTTTATTTGGTTCCAGTATAAACACAAGATGAACATCAGACACTTGAAGACCATCCCAAAGCTCTTATTCCATCAATCAGGTCTTTTATGGACCCACATGTGACTAAGATCTAATATTTTAAGATGCTTTTTAGGTTTTTATTGAAATGGATGTATTGGTTTTATGTTTGTGCACCAACTCCTCTACTCCTAGAGACAATAAAAGTAACGTTAACCTTAAAATCAGTTGGTTATTAGATGACTCAGACGAAGAGGAAAATTTGTGTAGATGATTCCACTCTGCTCATTGTTTTCCCTCACCTGTTACACCTTTCATCTTATTTTCACACTAAGACGAAAGGCAAAGACGAGTGAGGGAAACCTGGATGGAACTAAAGGAATTGAAATTTATCCCTCTGGCCCATATCACTCAGAAGTGACTGTGATGAGTGACTCCCCCTCTCTAATTGGTCCGTGCTGTTGACAGGAGGCAGAGCCCATCAGGGTTATATTACAATGGTGGGGGAGGCAGGATGCCTCGCTCGCCTTCTGACCTCAGTTTGGACCGCTGTGCTCGCTCACCATATGGCTCTCATGGCAACAGGGAGGAGGAGCTACGAGACCGGAGGAGACGAGTCAGAGACAGACGAGGCCGCTGGCACTCACAGGTGAGTCTAACAGGACAGGTATGAGGGCTTTCACTTTTTTTTTCACAGTCTGGTCTCTGATGATGACAATGTTGGTCTTGGTCTCCTCTCCTGGATCAGGACCACCCTCTGGACCAGGTTCAGGATGAGCGTGAGCTGTTGCGGCAGCAGGAGGAGTTTCAGGCGCGGTACCGTAGTGACCCGAACCTGGCTCGTTACCCAGTGAAGCTTCAACCGAGCGAGGAGACCATGAGGATGTTAGCTCAGGTTGGCAGGGTCCGACATCAGCGCCGCCACAGTGATGTCTCTCTGGTAACCATGGAGCCTGAGCACACAGGTAGGAATACAACCAACCATCTGCTAGTTGCTGTCTTGCTCCAGGGCACTGAGTCGGACTTGTTTTCACTCAGCTGTCTGTCAGAATCAGCCTCAGGGACTGGTCAGATGTGTAGGTCAGAGGTCATTCTCTGTGGATTGGGCAGCCAATAGCCCCAGACCCACATCTCCTTGCCGCAGCCCATTACCACAGCACCACCTGGACGCAGGCTTCACCCTCAAGAGGAAGCTGGCTACTGAGGGCGCAGTGCAGAGGGGCCGGAGGGTTGCGAAAATGCATGTGATTGGCAGCTTCAGCAGCTCAGAGGAGGAGTTAATGACGACCCCCGACTATACCAGCTGTGATGAGCCCGACAGTAAGTGGCTACATCCTAACTGCTAGATAACTGGAGCTAGGTGTTCAGAGCACAAAGTTAAACAGATCAGATAAAACACACTTTCTCTTAAACCTTTTCCACATTTTTTGATGCTTCCCTCATGGGCTTCCTGGATTTTTTTTCCTGTTTTGTTTGGTTTGACTGATGGACGGTTTCATACGTTGGACTCATAGTAAAAGTCAAACTTTACAGTCACTTTTATAGTGACTCAGTCCAAAATAGGTTTTTCAGGTGTAAAGTTGTACAAACAAGTTTGTCACTGTGCAGTGAGCGAGAAACATTGAGTTAGTGTTCTCTCTCCCCCTGACAGTAATTAGCTCAGTGCAATAATCTTCTTACAGCTGAACTGTGTGTTCACCTCCTTGCTCAGTCTGAGCAGACTTACCCAGCACTTTGTCTGACAGACACCTCAGGGTTCCTGCTAAAACACCAATGGATCCACAGTGGACCCTTACCATCTGGGAGAAAAATACTGAAGCTGGGCTCTGGGCTTTGCTTTTATGTGGTTCTACTGTAGTTCCATAGATTTCAATGCTTTTATTGTTCTTAGGGTTTCCAAACTGCTTGTTTGGGTTCTGTTTGTATTCCAGAGATCTGGTTTTCTGTATAATCCCCCATCTGCGCTGCTTTGTGGTTCTTCTTCTGTTCTGCATGGTTCTGCTGCTCTTCTGTACAGTTCCATCATCTTGATAAGATATTGGGCCCACAGTGGGGAGGTTCACAGCCACAGAAGCAAGTGGTTTTAAAAGAAGATGATAAACAATAGAAAAGTAAACAAACAATGTATTATTACTTTAAAAAAGTAATAATAATTGATATTGGTCTTCATGGGTCTGTCTCTGTCCCATAGGGTTCCTTTGTCCTTACTGCAGTTCATTGCCACTGATGACACTGTTCTTTGAGGTTCTACTTCAGTTATGTTTGATTTGTTTTGGTGTTCCATCATGCTATTTTTGTTCTGTAGCTCTTAAAATGGTTCTACTAATAGTTGTATATATGTTTCTGCTAAATGTTCTGGTCGTTTCCCTTCCCTAGGGTTCTACTTTGTTCTGCTCCTTTGCTAAACATGTTAGAGTAGCTGCAGGTCTTCTCTCAGGAAATCAGACGTCATGCTGACGAGCTAATCTTCTGCCTCCAAGCTATTGGACCACAAGCCAGCTGGTCATAGATTATGAGCTGTGATTGGTTCAGTGGGATCTTGGCTCCTCCTCAGTGGTCTGTAGGTGATGGAGCAGCACAGTCTCTGCTGCCATCACCTTGGACACACCTGGACAGAAAGAAGAACTAGGAGAACCTCTAACAGACCCTCAAACCTAACTGGTCCAGGACCTTGGGACTCTGGAGAACCAGTTTGATAATCTAATCCAGTTTAAAAACCTCTGCCTGACTTGACTGCTCTTGTGCTGCTTGGCCACCGTCTCTACTTTTGTTCAATTGGATTAAAAGAGGAGACTGTGGATTAGGAGGCTTCCTCAGGACCTGCTGTGGACACACAAGAATAGACACTCAGACTGCAGGAGGCAACACAACTGTTGACTAACAGACGACGACATGTCTGCACACCTGACACATAGAGTCAATCAATATCAGAACAACTGCAGGATTCCTGTTGATCTCGGGTTTTGGTGATTTCTTGGTGATCTGCTGGATTTCATTGTCTCTGATCTGGTGGAAAGGTAGAAGAAAAGGAGTTGGGTTTTGGCTGACATGTTGCAAAGAACTCGCCGACCTCCACCGGCATACATTTTACTGTTAGACCTCCAAACTAATAGCACATCGAGGTGCAGCACAGGCTAACAGCAAGCTAACTCTCAGAGCTCTCATTCTGCAGTGTGAAGGAGGCTAACGAGGCTAAGCTATCAGTGAAATGACAGACAAAATGATCGACTCAGTGTTTTGATGCTGTTAATCTTATTACAGACAGGTATGAGCTGCTCTGCAGCCTGCACGCAGAGCTCAGGGCAAACAGCACCCACAGGCAAAGCGAGGAGCAGGGGAGAGGAGCTGCAGGTTCACCTCCTCCTCTTAGTCCTCCTCTGCTTCCTTTGCTGAGAGCTCCTCCTCTTTCATGGTGTTCAGACTGTGAGTACAGTGAGTGTTTAAAGCTGCTTTGACACAGGAGTGTGTGTGTGTGTGTGTGTGTGTGTGTGTGTGTGTGTGTGTGTGTGTGTGTGTGTGTGTGTGTGTGTGTGTGTGTGTGTGTGTGTGTGTGTGTGTGTGTATAAACAATTGCTGATTACTGTTGGAGGCTTCAGAACCACATTAGACTGTAGCTTCTTCATTTCTGTTGAGTGTTGTATTGTGGGACATCAGCACACAGTTCTGTGTTTCTCCACCAGTACTGTTTAAAACAGAACCACACTCGGGTGTTCAGTGACTCTGTGTAGTCCATGTAATTAAGTGATTTGTTTAATTTGAGATACACTCACGTGTTATAATTGAGTTTACACTGGGCCAGATTCAAACAGAATTATTGATGTTTCAGTTTATTCAGTTTGTTTGGAAGCTGCATTGGGCTTCTGCAGGTCACTCTCGTACATATTCTGGTTTCCATAAATCTCTCCAGCAGAGGTGGAGAGTACGGCACATTTATGGAAAATGCTCTGTTGTTACCAAACAGAACAATCTAACATCACTGTGTTTCACTTGAAGTGCTGTGTTAGTCCACGTTTCGTTTAAAGCTGCTGTAGCGTTTGACCTCTGATCTCTGCTCTCTCCTCCTGAATCTTTGGTTGCTAGGAGACATGGATGGCCAGTGGTGGGATCAGGGTTCCTGGCATGGCGAGCCTGCACCCATGTCTATGGTAGGATTAAGCACCGCCCCCCCCTCAATTCACCCAACAATCTAACCCGCCACAACACACCACCACCCACCTATCTGTTCCCCCATAAACCCAGGCAACAGTAGGAAGGGAAACCGAAAACCGGCCAATGAGAAGACAGAGTGTTTTTTTTTCAGCTTTTCTGAGCCAATTAGAGGACCTGCAGCAGCACGTGGTGGGTGGGGCACGTGGATCACAGGAAGAAGCTAATTGGCTGGAGCAGCAGGTATCAACACCTGCAGCAGCAACACACTAAATGAAGAACAGGTATCAATCATACCAATAAGGTTCTACTCTGTTCTTCTCGTCTGAATAATGTCTCTCTGGGCCAATCAGAAGCTAGTGCTGCATGTCACCTGATCAGCGGGCCAATCCCCTTCATGTTCTCTTCTATCTGGGTTTCAGAGCTGTAGATTTCAGGTTTTCTGGTCTTGTTTATCCTACTGTTTGTTCTGGTTCCTTCTCATTCCACCTCCTCCTTTACCTGTGTGACATCTTTGGAGTTACATGTAGAACCTGGACATTATAATATAATTACTCATTATCAGTGTATAGGTGGTTCTCCACACAGAGTAAAAACTTCCAGACCCTGCAGATCTGAATCTCTGTTCTTTTACACATTTCAGAATCTTACTAGCAGTAATAGTTATAAATAAATATGTGCAGAATTATTATCTCCATTATGCTGATAAACAGATATCTTTGTTACTTGACCCAATAAACACCTGTAACAGCAGGACTTAAATATTGTTTCTGATCATAAATTAACACAGTAGTAATAATTAATTTTTTTTAAATTAATCAATCAATGCATCCATTAATTCGACCATACTGCTTAGTCCAATTCAAGGGCGAGGGGGCTGGAGCCAATCTCAGCATGCAGTGGGTGAGAGGCAGGGCCCACCCTGGACAAATCAGCAGCCAATCACAAACCTTTTATTTCTAAAATATCAGCTAAAATAAATTGATCAGATTGGTCTTTTTAATGGAACTGTTGTTGTTTGTTGGTGCGGTTGCTAAGCAGCTGTATGTTTGTGACTCCTCAGCAACCAGTCACATGGCAGCCATCCAAAGATGGAGAGCGTCTGATTGGTAGAATTCTGCTGAACAAGAGGATGAAGGACGGGACAGTTCCTGCAGATACAGGAGCTCTGCTGGGACTTAAGGTGAGAAACTCTTGTTCTATCACTTTTTAAAACGTTGTTGGGCCTCTCTCTGTTTAGATTCAAGGCCTTGCTCATGGGCAGTGTGTTTTAGGTTGTTGGAGGAAAGATGACGGAGTCTGGACGTCTCTGTGCATTCATCACCAAGGTGAAGAGAGGAAGTCTGGCTGACACTGTGGGACATCTGAGACAAGGTAAATAATAGTTTTGTAGTTTATTTGTCGTAACTGCTCCCTCTGGTTTTGAAAACTAAATGACATGTGAAACACTTTTTTCTGACCTGCGTCAATATATTTATTTTTTTGTCACTTCAGTGTGAACACACATTTCCCTGCCAATAATCTGGCTCTTCTGAGGTTAACCTGCAGCACAGGTTACTATAGTCACCTTCATGACACCAGTAAATCTGAGTTAAGTCCAACAAAAGCTGATAACCCACTGATGTGATGCTGTGATCCAGAGCCTGAAAGAAGTGGACCACAACCACTTACAAATCAGAACCATGAGCATGACCTGATCACCCATCTTTGTCTTTTTTAGGCGATCAGGTTCTGGAGTGGAACGGTCGAGTTCTTCAGGGAGCTACATTTACCGAAGTTTACAATATCATCATGGAGTCCAAGCCAGAGCCACAGGTGGAGCTGGTGGTGTCCCGACCCATTGGGTGGGTCAAAGGTCACAAACAAATTTTATGACACTGATGGGTATTCCTCCAGGTAAAAAAAAAGGACAGAGAAATGTCTGCTGGATGGAGATTCAGCTTTACTTGTTGGAATGTAGCAAAACTCCAAAAATGTTCACATGTCTGGATTTTCCCAGCAGTTGGCAGCACTCAAAAAACAGTGATGCCTAAGAGGTTCTATAGAAAACATACCTATCAACACTCCGGGAGTCTCCTGTATTTCACACCCATCTTCTACCACCCTCCCATTTTGTTATTTCTCCTGGTAAAATCCCATAATTTGTATGGCCCAAACCTCCTTATATGAATAATCACATCAATGTAGTATTACGAGGTTGTCCAGTTGCCAGATCTTGTATGAAATGTGTCCTACTCACACAATTGACACATGATACAAACCTCAATCTGGCAACCTGCAACCCAGTTGCGCTGTTGATACCTGCGCAGGGGTGGTAGACGTGGGAAGTTCAATCAAGTGTTACTGGTAGAAATGGGAAGAGAAGACAGGTGGTGCTCCAGCAAAGAAACTAAATATGCATGCAAATTTAAAAACAGCTGAACCAAAGAATTATTCTTATATATCAGTCAAATTGATTATGCCCATGCCTTTTGCAAAGTGTGTTCCACTGATTTTAATATCAGATACGCTGGGAAAAATGACATTACTAAGCACATTAAATCATAACAGAACAAATGCACGGTGGAGGCACAGAAGGATGCACCAACCATTTTGACCTTCAACAGGCAGAAACCAAAATTTGTAATAATAGTAAAAATAAGTAAAAAAACATAAGTCACCTCATTATCATTACCTCCTCATAGGTCTCCTGGATTTTGGTACCCAAATGTTGACTGGTAGGATAGAGAACCTGATCTTTGTTAACAAATTTATAATTTTGCTTTTTTTATTCCTCAGAGATGTTTCTAGAACAGCAGACAGCGCCCACATGCACCTGGATTCCAGTGAGTTTCTCACACAACAACAAACTATACCAGTTTCCAGTTCTATAAACTGAGTTCTTCTCTGTGTTCTTGCTCAGGTTCCAGTTCCTTTGACTCTCAAAAAGTTGGTCCATCCATCTCCGTTACATCTCCCATGAGCCCCAGTATCCCATCCGGACAGGTCTCTGTAAGTTTCCCCAGCATGCACCACACAGCCATGTAGCCAATCACAAATCAGTGATATACTGTCTCCATGGTGACACATGTCTGTTTTTCAGACTCTGAACAGGCGTGCTCTGGTTCCCAGAATTCAGGTAAACTATAGAACAAAGAAGAGTGTGATGTCTGTCTGCTCCACCTATCTTTGTTCTGTAGTTTAGTTTTAGCTTAGAGGTTTTAACTTATGTTAGTAAACTTAAAACCCTGTAAATTAGTGTAGTAAAAAGTTCCCTCCGAAATGTGGTTCTGTCTAGGTTCTCTTCTGCTGGTCTGTGTGGTTCTGCTGTTGTGTTGGAGGGTTTTGTTGTTACCAGGGTTTCTGCTTCTGCTTCAGTCCTAAGGGTTTCTATTCCTTCAGTCATTGTTCCAAATGATCAGTTTGTGTTGTAGATGTTCTGTTGTTTTATATGATTCTTTTTCTGTTTGTGTTACACTTTTTGTCCTTAATGTTCCACTGTTGTTGTGTTTTCTCCCACTGTTCTACATGGCTCTACATAATTTATGGATTTTGTTTGGTATCTCATAGGGTTCTTTTTTCAGGGCTGTGCTGATCTTTTCTGTAGTATTACATTTACCATTACACTGAGTTCTACTTTGTTCTGTTGTGCTATTTATTGACTGTTGTTATTCAGCTGTAGCAGTCTTCAATGTTCTGCCAGCTTCTCTTGCTGCTATTCTTTACTATTGTATTAGTTTTACACAGGTTTCTAGTCTCCACCAGGGTTCTCTGTTCATTAGAGTTCTCCTGATGTTCTGTATTGTTCTGCTGCCTGTTCTCCTTTAACTTTGGGGTTGTCTTTTCTTCTGTGGGTTTCTTCCGCTGCATTAAACTCTTTACGTTTCTGCAGATTCTTCTCCTGTAGTCTGACATTCTTCTGCTGTTTCCCTGTGTCCCTCTCTGTAGGGGACACAGAGACTGCTGTTCTTATTTAAAGAATATATTTTAATATATATTTTGTTTTGTTTTGTTTTTTGACAGATGAAGCTCTGGTATGATAAATTTGGCCATCAGCTGATTGTCACGGTTCTTGGAGCCAAAGAACTCCCTGTTCGAGAGGATGGCCGACCCAGGAACCCTTATGTCAAGATCTACTTCCTACCAGACAGAAGGTAAAAAAAGAGCCAATCAGAGTTTTATGGAACAGGCGAGGTGAGCTGATGAGAGCATGTTGGTTTAGATGTCGATGAAATGTGTAAACATATTGTTTTCAGTGGCCCGTTCTCTGGTTTCATACTTTCTGTTCTCTGTTTTGTGATCCATGATTCTGCTGCAGAACTTGCAAATCTGGCCTGGTGATCAGCTGTTGATTGTCCTCTCCCCGCAGTGATAAGAGTAAGCGGAGGACAAAGACGGTAAAGAAGTCAGTGGAACCTCGGTGGAACCAAACCTTCATGTATTCGCCTGTGCACCAGCGGGAGTTCAGAGAACGGATGTTGGAACTGACAGTTTGGGATCAAGCCCGGGTCCGAGAAGAGGAGAGTCAGTTCCTGGGAGAGGTCAGAATACATGGAGAGTTCTTGCAGAACCATCAGAAATATAGCACCTCACATGCTACACATATAGGCATGTTAAAGGAATAGTCCCATGAAAATCCGTGTTCTCTGTGTGTTCAGGTCCTCATTGAGCTCGACTCTGCTCTGCTGGATGACCAGCCTCACTGGTATAAACTGCAGCTTCATGATGTTTCATCTGTGCCATTGCCCAACGCCTCCCCCTACCTACAGAGGAGAGGACTGCAGCCTGAACCCTCTCAGACCAGCAGGAGGCTGCAGAGTAAGATGGCCATTCTGATTCTGATACTATGCACTGACACTACACTATTTTGATTGTATAACTGCATTTGTTTCTAAGTATTTCTGTTCATCATCTTTTAAGTTGTCATTTTTGTTTGTTTTTATTTTGTTTATATTTCTTCCATGATGCTTTGCCAGACAAAGGCCCTTACTATAACTCAGGTAATAATATCCATGTGTGTGTTATGGCTACCAAAGCTAATGCTAACTCCTCTGACTTTTTCCCAATGGGGATTTTAAGAATCTTCAGAAATCAGCAAGGTTCTACAGCTTCTTGGGGTGGGTCTTGTTGTGATCACATGTTCCCAGAGCTTTACAAAGTTTGGTGAAAATATCTAAAGGAGTTTAGTAGTCACTTAGCCTAGCGCCTTCCCCCATATGATGCTAAGCTAACAGTATCAGCTCAGTCTCAGAGAGCTTAGTCTAAAGCTCCATTTTAAGCCTCTATAGAAAGTGAAACGGCCTCTCTCTCCCTGTTTGTTTCTATTGGGGCTTTTCCACTAGCACTGCTCGGCTCGACTCGGCTCCACTAGATTCGACTCAACTTGTTTTTTTTTTTTTTTAGTTTTCCATTATGGGACAGTACCAGGTACTTTTTTAGTACCTCCTCGGCCAAGGCTCCAAGCGAGCTGAGCCGATACTAAAAGGGTGTAGTAGCGAGTAGGGTGTGTGTTCACTGCTGTGTGTGTGCACACTTTGGGTGGTAATGGAATTTCCCCATTGTGGGACTAATAAGGGTAATAACTTAACTTAACTAAAATAGAGTTGTGTAGTGCTAAAACTGTATAATGGAAAGGTGGCATATGTGTCTCTACCCCCCAGGGTCTCAGAGGATCAGTGACAGTGAGTTTTCAGACTACGACTGTGAAGATGGCATCGGGGTGATATCAGGTGAACATGCCCCTTCGTGCACTGCACCTGCAGCTCAGTGCTGAAGAAACAGAAGATATCAAAGTGAAATCCTGTCACACATTTGGGTCAAACTGTGTTTGTCTTTACTTTTAATTCTCATTGCAGATTTTTCTACTAACACAGAATAAAACCACTTTGATTCTATTGAAATAAATCAGTTTTCATTTTTGGTCTGACCTGGTCTGGTTTGATAATTCAATTTTTCACTTTTCTCTGCACCCAGACTACAGACAGAATGGGCGGGACGTCCAAAGCTCCACCCTCTCAGTACCAGAGCCGGTGATATCATCCAATCACTGCTCTCGATCTGACATGGTCAGGATGAGGTCACGATCACCGAGTCAACCGCCTCCTCACAGGTAAACCACCTGTTTATTTGTAAAACGTGTTGATGTTGAATTTAGTAAAATATTAGACATAGCATCATGATGCAAATCTAAACCCCCTCAGATGAGATAATATGAGGTGACAGGTGAGATTTAAGTTCATTTTCATGAAACATCAGATGAGCAGATGGTAGATGGTGAAGATAAACTCAGGACAGAAAGATGAGATGAGTAAAACGGGATCAGGTAAGATGAACTGAACTTCGATTCTTAACTGACATCTGGACAGCCAGTAGGATTCCTGAAAAAATGGCTCATTTTGTAATCCCTCACTGTTGCTCTTTCGTCATCCCTGACTTCTGACTTTTGACATTTGCCATCTTTGACCTGTGACTTCTCTGACCCCTGGTTGCCAGCGGTAACCCTCTGTACCCATTGTACCGGGAAGATGCTGTGCGGTTGCTACGAGGCTCTAAACTGAGCAGAACGTACTCTGACACCGGCCAGTACAGCAGTCTGGACAGGTAACCATATCAGCACATAGCAACACACCTGACCTGGGTCATATGGACCAGCCAACCAGCTGGTGGTCTGGGTCACAGTGTGAAAGGGGATTTCCACTAAAACCTGTCAGTGAGTAATCAGTAAACATAATCCTATGAGACTGCGCAGGTATTAGATACACCTGTTGTGTTGGATAAACCCCACCCTCTGCTCCTGTTAGACCAATCAATCAACAGGTCAACACCAACGCTGATATGGGTCATAAATAGGGCCCAGGTCTGGACTGGGTGTTCTTCTGTAGTTCTGGTTCTAGCACTGACTTTATACTGTTAATCGTACTTTGATAGTGGTATTCTAGTAGCAGTCGTAGACTACGTCCAAGTACAGGCTTTAGTACTGGCTGTTCAGCTACTACTGCATGTAATGCTAGTTAGTCTTGATTGTAGTACTGGTTTGATAACTGAATTCAGTAGTTTTAGTTCTAGTTGTTTTACTGGTCTTAGTACTGGTATTTGCTGGTGCTTGTAGTGCTCTTGGTACTGGTGTTAGTATTGATCATGCTTTAGTTTATCATTTTGGTTTTAGGGCTTGTACCACTACTGCTAATGATTGGAGTTGCAGTACTGTTTGTACCACTGCTTAGTACTGTTCATGGTACCAGTTTAAACTCTGGACATAATGCTGGATTTAATACAAGTTATAATCCATTTTGTAGTACCAGTTGTAGTACAGTTCATAGTACCTTTCTGTCTGATGATCTGTTTCTTTACATTTAGGAGATCACTGAGGAGAATGTCTGTCACCAACTCTCTCGATTCCCATGACAGGTACTGTAGCTGCAGGAAGAATATTTGGAGTAGTAGCAGTGGTACTCAGAGTAGTTTTAGGATAAAAGTCATCACATCTCATCTTTGTGTGTGCTTCTAAGATATTTTAACGGTCCGAACCACACTCCCTGGACAAACCACATGATGAATGGGAGCTGTGAGGACTACAGGTGAGCCCCAGGCATTATGGGTAATGTTAGAAGAAGCTAGATTCATCATATTCTGGTGTTCTTATGTCCTTCTGTTCTTCAGTCAGGACTTCATCCCAGACTTCCCCTACGAACCTGATGCCTACGACGAGGAACTACTGAGGTAAAATGACTGAGGTTGACCTTCAGACGTTTGACTCTTAGCCTGGTTTGCAGGTGTACACGTAGAGAATAGTAGTGATGCATACTAAATTATCAGTAGAAAGTACACCAAGTTTGTGTTTTTTGAAGAGCAGACTTTGCAAGTTCATCTCTGGAGTTCAAGCTTTGGAGACAGAGTATGTGAAATTTGTAGCTGAGACAACCAAGCATGATATGTTCACCTCAGCTGGACTCTGCAGGTGATTAAACACATCTGCACGCCTGTTGTGTTTGCCAAGCAGTTGTAAAACCAAGTAGTTAAACGCAAGACCAAAGACCTGGTGTAGACCAGATCAGAACTTGATGTTCTCCCTACTGGCGGAAGCCTGAGAATTCTCTTATTTCTTTTCCAGCATCTTTGCTGCACCTGTGTGTCTCCTTGGGGCCTTCTGGGAGATGTTGTTTCAGCAGGTTCAATGCCATTTTGGAGCTTGAGTCATACACTGCACTAACTTGCACTTCCTGTTTACTTCACTCACAGTCCTCAACAGGTGTGACCTGGCGCCAGCAGCCTGATCACCTAGTGATCTTACTTCCTAACCCCTCCTACAGGTGCACTGGTTGTCATGGTGACGATAGCTGATGGTTGTCATGGTGATGTGCAGGTACAGTCGGGGTATGGACAGGCGTGATTACTACAGTCGTTCTCGCTCAGCTGACCAACGTCCAATGGTGGACCGACCTGTCTACTTGCGCTCTCGCTCCACTGACCGAGCTGACGCCACCCACCTGAGGTCTGGGCACTTTGGCCCACACTCACCTGCCCCAACCAGGTGACCAGCAGCTGACCAATCAAAACGCAGCTCTGTCTTCATGGTGCACGATGAATGTTGTTTTTATTTTTTTAGAGAAGCTGTGGTGCTGGACTGAAGCTTGACCCCACCCACCCCTTTCTTTTAACCACACCCCTGCTTCCTTATTGGGTCTTGGTGACATAGCAACATTAACAGTCTGTTCCCTTGACTTCTTTTGCAACTAACCTTGATTTTCTTTTTTAGCATGTGGTTCATGTCTGACTGTGCTTTAATTTTAATTTTATAGCATGTCAGTGTTTGTTGCTTGTTTCTTTTTTGTTGGTTGTCATTGGTTCACTGCTTTTCTAAAATCTAACACTGATATTTTCAGTTTGCTCCAAACTAAACTTTGGGTGTTCAGTTGTCGCCCTGCTGTGAGTTCAGACTGAATCCAAATTTCTTACTGACTGATTTTTTGCAGGCTTCAGTTATGCAACATATGATGCATCTCCATCAGCACATTACATATTTTTCTAAATAGAGGAGTATTGTCATTGTCATATCATGTAGGCAGTGTTGATGAAGGTTGATATGCACAGAAAAACGTTATTTTAAACAAATATTTTTAACAATATATTCACATCAGACTCTCAGGGATTTACATTCTAGTAAGTTCTGTTTTGTTGTTTTGATGAAAAACACCATTTATCTGTCAATTTATTAATATTATTTGTTTTGTCTCGTTATTTGTTACTGTAAATTATAACTTTTCTTCTCAGACCTGATGAATTATGAATCTCAATAAACCTCAGGTTCCTGCACCAGATCTGGTATCTATAGTTACTCAATGGGCAATAATGTGTGTCCACACTGTGCCAGTTAAGTTAGCTGGATTTAGAAGATGCCTAAATGATCTTCTACCACTCACCTGATCTGAGCAGGAAGAAACACAATTGAACAACATGGCTCATGAGTCTGAGAGCATCATCATGTTGTGTTTTTTTTATTGTCAATTGATTTTTATCAAAAATCATGAATTGATTGTATACGTTTGTGGCTGACGCCGGCAACAGCTCTCCTATTAGTTATGGATACAGTTCAGGTCTTCCATAAATATGTCTGGACTGGCTTTCTTTTATAGGTAGTTGTTGGTCTGGTACTCAACATTGCAGGCATGGGGGGAGATTTGGAACCCTGGACTCTTGTCCTCTCCCTCCTTGGTACATGCCTGTTTGCAAGTGCAGGGAAGTTTGAATGTTTGGATTCAGCCTGCTTGGACACAAATCACGAGCAATTTCACAGCTGGAGGTGAACAGAGTTCTGACTGGTTTAACTCTAGTGCAGTAAAGTGAAGTCACACAGCTGTGCATTACATATGATTTAGTGTAGGATGTGCAGGTTCCTGATTAGCCAACTGGACTACACATTGAATGCCAAACATGCTGTTCATGTACCCAGTACTTGAGTGAGGTTTATTTGTGCCAAACAGCTGATAAAAGTTTCATGTCTGGCTCTTGATCAAATCAATCCCATGTAGAAAATGTCCAGTAATCAGTGCATTGAATAATCGTTTGTAATTTGTTGCATAGTATAGTACAGCCTAGCCAAAGCCCAAACCTACACAAACAAAATCCTTAATTAGATACTAATAACGATTAGTAGTTTGAGGCCTGTGTTTCTTTTCTTTTAACAGGGTGGACCCAAGTCCAACAGGAACACCTGTCTTCAGCCGCCGTGGACGCCAGCTGCCTATCATTCCCCCCAAAGGAGCTCCAGACAGAAGTATGTGTGTTAGTTACCAACCTTAAGCAGTACACACATATATATACACACACACTATAGAGATTTAGGGTGTGCCAGTCTTCAGAATGATTTAACAGATGATTCAGAGTTTACACTCTTTGTGAGGCAGGCAGGGACTTATTAATGGCTTACACTGAAGAGGACCAGGCCTTTTACTGTTCGGACAGCCCTGAACTACATGCCAGACAGACTGTAGCAGGTTTATAATCAAACAGTAGCGATACAGTTGGGGCCTCAAAGAGACTTGAAATTGTAAAATTCTGTAAACACATGAATAGCGGAGTAGTATGATCTCTTTTCATGGTACTGTGTTAGTCGTCTGGCTGTTTTCTGTACAGTTTGTAGTCTGTTTTCTGCTTTCTTCCTGGCAAGTATGGAAATCTGAACATAAGGAAAAAGACGCATGGTGGTGTCTCTAAAACTCAGATATGAGATGTGAGCGGGCAATCCCGATAATACGAATCTTAAAATTAGTGCTGTGGAAAAGAGACCAAGTGAGGATATTAGGTCTGAATGCAGCTTGCTGTGGACAGTAAGGTCGCAGTTTTATCAGAAGTTAACCAGCCAGCTCTTAATGTTGGTTTTGGTGGGCACTAATGAGGTTTTTAAACTGTGATGTATAGGTGTTTATCATCTGCATAAATATGGAAGAAAATGCTTATGAAATGATCTTGGGGTTCTGTAGTAGTCTAACAGAGTTGTGTCTTTCAGATGGAGAACCTACTGAGGCTGTGCAGACAGGTACCAGCTGTGTTCTGTCTAGTTTATCTTCAGCTTAGAACTATTGCGCTTCTAAAAATACAGTAATAGCAGTAATTATGGACTACTGGCAAGAGTGTGGGGTGTGGTCTGAACACAGTGCTAACTTCAGTAGAAATTGGTCGAAGTAAAACTGTGTGTTTGGTGAGATTTTGTAACAATCATTTATCACCTCATTGTTTGTCTGTTTTCATTCATCTTTCTGATCTTTTCTGTTTGATTTTCTTTGTTTTCCATCACTTTTGGCCATGACTGCTACAGGAGCACCAACTGTAAATGTAGCCCCTCCCACTGCCTACAAACAAGTCCCACCCACTGTCAATCCTCAGCCACCTCCTGTTATACTAATTCAAGCTCCACCTCCTCTTGGACCTGCCTTACCACACCCTCCCTCTGTTGTACTTGCACCTATACCACCACCAATACCTCCATCCGTAACTGCACCCACATTTGTACCTGTACCTGCACCTGCAACCTCAATGCCAGCTCCTCTCCTAGAGGAAGCTCCTCCAACTCCAATTCCTGCTCTTGCACCTGCACCAACAGTTGCTGATCCCCCTACCCCCACTCCTCCACTACCCCCAGATCCTATAGTCCAGTCACAACCTCTTCCTGAACCTGCCGTGTCCCCTGCACCTGCTCCAACACCTGCCCCTTCACCAGCCCCGCCCCCCCAGACTCCAGGTGTGTATATCACAGGTCTATAGCTGTAAACCATCCTGTAGTCTGGGAGATCACTCATTTAAGTTCTTTATTCTTCATTACCACAAATCATTCTTTCATTCATGTATGTGTTCTTTGTTACATCTTTCTAATGTCATCACACCTGTCAGAGCCAGACAGACGCTCAGCAACACCTGGAGGGACCAGAAAAGGCAAGTCAGAATCTCAGTTGGCACTAATGGTGGGTTCAGGTGATCCTCATCACCTTATACACTAATGAACTGATCAGGTTGTTATCCAGGTATGTGTTGAGGTGTTGATGATGAGTACTGCAATTTGTCTTCTGTGGTTTAACTGGTTTACTATCAGAAATCACCTGATCAGTATATAGTCGAAGTATGACTTTGGTCTGACCAATCATCTTTCTTTCTCTGCCATGATGCAGAGGTCACATGGGAGGACCAACAGAAGAAAACAGCCAATGGTATGGTAACACCTGTTAGCCATACACACCTGCAGACAGGTAGCCCTTAGATTACATGACAGATTAGTCTCCTGACTATTGGTGACTCCCAGTTCCCTTAATTGTATCCACATTTGCCTCACTTGTGTGTTTTTCTTGCATCTTGGTCCCACCCACGTAGGATGCAGGAAGAAATGTGATGAGAAAGGATTTGAGGAAATACACGAGACATCCTTTCCTCCAATCTTTCATCGGTAGTGTTCAGTTACAGACTGAATTCTGATAAAGGCGCATGTTGGTCCAAAGCAGATTTCCATAAACTTCTTGTTTCCTTGCTCATGGCTCCTCCAGAAGCCTCACAACAGCAATAAGAGCTTTCAGGTGGTTTTCAGTTGGTGGACTCGAATAACGTCCACATTTAGCAAGGATTAATCAAATAAGGGGATTGGGATATACCCTCTGATGCTGTGTTTCTTACCGGAAGTGGAGCAGTTAGAGTTGGTTTGGTTGTACTGTCTCTGCCACTTTCACTCATTTATCCATTCACCTGTTCATCTGGTTATTTATACATCTTCTTGTTTTCTAGTTGGATTGATTTTATTTTTATCCATCCATGTGTCCTAGAGCTGGGTACAACAACAATAATAATAATAAGCCTTTAACCACAGAACAGAATTGTGTCCAGTATTGGACCCTGAGTTATCTGAGTTTTTCATCTGTTTCTTGTTTGTCCTTTGGCTTGGTTAATTTTTTTCAGTCAGTCTGAATGTAAAGAAGCTGAATTCTGCTGCTACTTTAGTGAATGAAACATCAGGGCCCATATTCACAAAGCTTCCTGAGCCTAAAAGTTACTCCTAGTGACGAAATTCTAAGAAAATTCTTAAACATTCTATGATGTTTTCTTAGATTTTCCCCTTAAATTTAGGACTAAATCTTAGTAAAGATAAAAATGATTGACGAAACATCTCAGCCCTAAAAACAGCTCCTAAGGTAAAAATTGTTAAGAGTAGAGAGGAGGACTTTTAAGGGCTTAAGAGTTTCTTTAGCAGACTAAATGGCTGAAAGAAGAAATTTTTTCCAAACACTGAACCATCGTGAGTTAATTAAACTCTACAGGTTGGATCACGATGGGATAAAGTTTATGGTCAAACTTATTAGAGATGTGCTCACATCCTCCACCCAACGTAGTAATGTCCTAACACCAGGAATGAAAGAGATTACAACACTGAGGTATTTGGCAACTGGAAAAATGCAACAGTGCAGTCAGTAGTGATGACTTGTGTCTGTCACAACCTCCCATCAGCAGAGTGACCACACAAACTATTGAAACACTTTCACAGCCTCATGTAGTGACACAGAAACCTCCTGGTTTCAGTCTCTTCTGTCCAGTTTAGTTTTCTTCTTCTTTTACTTCCTTCCATTGTTGGCTACATGCTCCCATCAATCTCAAATGGATTATAAGTAATAAAATCTGTTTGGTAAATAAATGTAAACTTAAATATAGTAACTACTGTGGAAACTGGTTGACACATTTTCAATATTTGGCCGTTTTAATTAACTTTAAGATATTTTGCCTATTACACGAAACTTTGCACTTTGTGTTCATGATTAATGAATTTCTTAATACAAACATTTTATGATTTCACTGTTCATCCTATTATCATTTATTCTATTTTCACAAAAAGGCATTTTAAGACCTTTACAGATAGTTTTTCATCAACCAATCACAGTCCTTGAAATGCTGCATTGACCCTAGCAACAGGGTCAACCACACCTCCTCACTAAGATAAAGGTTTTTGTACTTTCCTTACTCAGAGTTGCTCTGAGAAGTTTCCTAAACCACTTTTAGTCCAGGACTCTCAGCTAGGACTTTTTAGGCTAAGAAACTTTATGAATACATGCCCAGGTGTTTCCACTGTGATGACTTTCAGTGATGTCAGTATGATCGTCATGATGTTGTTGAATCACAGCTGTTCAGGATAGACATGATTGTCACATTTTGATGTCACCTACTTTTATAAGAGACTTCTGTGTAAAAGAAGAGTGTCTGGATATTTAAACCAGGGGTGGCCAAACCATGGTCCTTGAGGGGCCACTGCCCTACTTGGGATATTTAGGAAA
Source organism: Mastacembelus armatus (assembly GCF_900324485.2). Classification (NCBI taxonomy): domain Eukaryota; kingdom Metazoa; phylum Chordata; class Actinopteri; order Synbranchiformes; family Mastacembelidae; genus Mastacembelus; species Mastacembelus armatus. The sequence continues at coordinate 22,849,619 of NC_046643.1, forward strand.
CAAGCAGGGCAATGGCAGGACCTTAGTTTGGCGATGCCTGGTTTAAAGATATGTATGTACGTCCCCACACGATTCAGTGACACCACTGTGCACTGTGCAAAACAAAAACAAATAAACAAACACTCTCTTCTGTCTCTGCAGGTGTGATGAAGGATCCATCAAAGGTGAGCAGACTGAATCATGGCATCAACATAATACACAATCCATAGTGCCACATTCACCTGTGCTAACCTGTGCTCTGTCTGTAACTCTAGATGAGAGACAGTCTGTCCTTTAAATCATCAGATAGCGATGTGAGCGACATGTCAGCCATGTCCAATGCCTCTGACACCCGATCTGTTTGCAGAAACAGGTGAGTCCAGGAACCAATCACAGAGCAGCATTCATGCGTTTATGTTAGTCTTGTCAGCCTTTGTCAGTGCATGTGTTTATGTAAAATATAAATAACCTCCCGATGGATGCACAAAGCTGCTTTTATTAAATGCTTTTATTATAAATTAAACATGTATGAACTGAAATTCTGTGATGGACTGGTGACCTGTCCAGGGTGGACCCCTACCTTTCACCCAAAGAGAGCTGGGATAGGCTCCAGCAGATCCCAGAGACCCTGGTTAGGAATAAGGGGGTATACATAATGACTGGATGGATGGATGAATGAATTGAAACTACTAAGGCTGGCTACACACTAAGCTTTCTATTTTTTAAATAATAAAACTAAGTTCTGATGAATGTCAGCATGTTGTTGTTTATTTGCATTTTTGCATGCTATGTATGTTAGCATGTTTCATTAATTTAGCATGTGTTAAGTTGGTGTCTTAAATGTGTTTCCATTTTGTTTGTCTGCATGCTGTTGTTTTCTCCTCTCATTGGGTGAGACAGTCGAACAGAGGCTCTTGAGGGCCAATCAGTGGACTTGGGGGCGGGAACTGAGGGAACACAAGGAGTACAGGCAGAGGATGGAGCCATGCTGCAGAAGAGCGAATCAGTGGAGGAAGGAGAGGAGGAGTCTGAGGCTTCAAAGTAAGAGACTGACTAATGAGAAGCCTGAACAAAATTCAGAGTAGTTGCCATAGCAACGGTAGTTATGGTGCCCTCCCACCCTCCTCCAGGTGACTGTCGGGTGTTGCTGTATATGCTCCTCCAACCCAACTGCTTGACAGGTGTGGCTGTTCCTCTCTTGTCCTGCAGGGCGGCACCGGCTTCAGGGACGCCTCTTATGAAGTCATCGAGTGTTGGTGGTGAAATCTGTTCTCTGGGGAGAAACGATGACGACGAGGACGACAAGAAGCGACGCTCAAGTTTCGGAGCGAGGATGATGGGAATGGTCGGACTGGGAAAGAAGAGTCAGAGCGCCTCCCAGCTGAACCCTGAAGGTCAGTCCCAGTTTTATCCGTTAAAAGTGCTCAGATGTTTGATAAAGGATGAACAGCAAGGGACTCTTATATATCATATTATTTTTTTTCTAATTTAGGACCGTAATGTATTTTGTCATTAACCAAATTGAGATCAGATTGCTTCCTCTGCTCTGGTTGGTTGAAGATGAATAACCAAGTGCTGATCACCTTATTTTGAAACCTTCTCTCTTTGTTTGTCTGTGTCCATCCAGAGGAGAAGAAGAAGAAGGTGGTGAGACTCCCTGTCCAGAGGAGCGTAGAAACTGGTTTGGCCATTGAATTTAAATCTCGATTCACCCGACAGCCGAGTCGTGACCCAGACGCGGAGGACCCCAAACCTGGAGCGTAGGAATCACTGTTTTTAAGTTCATCACCCTTTGTTGTCTTTTTATTGTCAGACCTCTTTTTGTTCTGTTACTCTCTGTCCTCTTACTACTGCTCCTGTTTTCACTGTATTTGAAGTTGAATATTTGAAGTAATTTGTCTTCAGTATATTGAAGTGAATATCCTATCTTGGTAATATCTTTTCTCTATAATATATATTTTTTACATTTTTATTTTGTCTGTATTTTGTTTTACATTCTATTTTATTTGTTTTTCTACTGTACTTAATGTTATATGTATTTTAACTTGTTTCATACATATTTATTTATTTCCAAATCTTCAGTCTGATATTTCCAGGAGTGAAGTTGGCGTCAGACAAACAATTTACTAGCTTCCTGGAAGGGTTAGGCCCCGCCCAACTCGCTGGACGTCAGACTCTGGCCACACCCCCCATGGGTACTGACCAATCAAAATAATACTATACATTAGCACTTATGTATCAATTTTTATGCTAATACATCAAACATTATATTAAATATATTATCTTTATATTAGCTTTAAGCCTTTATTTTAAATTGTAGTTTTTATACGAACTCTACGAATTTTTTCCCCAGTTCTGTTGGATGTTTTTAAGTTTGGTTTTTCTTTATAACACTGACGTTACATGTGAAGTTACTTCAGGCTTTTTTTAAATTGTGATTTTGTGCTACATAAATGAACTGAACTTGATTAATAATTAGGCTTTAAATATGCAAGTTAAGATTTATACATTTTTACACTTACACAATAATTATGTGTTTAAATTTAATAAGTGCAATAGTACTCACCTGTGATTGGTTGGAATAAACAGATTAGGTTGTGATTGGCTAAATAACTGAGGTTATCAAACATTTAAAGTACAACAGCAGACACACTGACCCGTTTTGTTATTATTTAAAACACCTGTTATCAATGACATCATCTACCAAAGGCTACTCTGACTGGATGCTTGTTGATCAGGTGATATCCAAATTGGGATGGTGTACAGGAAGGAGCGTCTGGACGTGGAGGTGATCCGAGCTCGGGGGCTTGTGGGTAAACAAGGCAACAAGAACACGCCAGGTGAAAACACTACATAATACTACTATATACTATAGCAATGTGCAGTGCTACACATTATACAGCGTACCCCTACTACGTTGTACTTAAAAATGCAGTTTATAAACCCTTAATTAATGAGTTATAAGTCTGTAATAACAGATAAAGCATTTCTACACGTTATTAATGTAATTAAATAAAACTTGTCATGAAGAATTTATAATTAATTAATAAACAACAAATGATTATAGGAAAAAAAAGCAGATGTGTTTAAACTATACAAATGTTATCACTTTGCTCCAGTTTTTAGAACATAAACATTCTTCAGGTTAACAGTCAACTGCACAGACACTGAAGAAGCTAAAAGCAACATTGGTCAGAGCTCTGAGTTTTATAGAAACTGATTGTGTCTGTCTGTGTAGCCCCGTATGTGAAGGTGTACCTGATGGCTAACGGGAAGTGTGTGTTGAAGAGAAGAACTCGTCTGGCAAGAAAAACGCTCGACCCGCTTTATCAACAGCAGTTGCAGTTTGAAGAAAACCCAGAAGGAAAAGTACTCCAGGTAATACACACAATAGTTACTGCACAAACAAACACCAGCAGCAGAGCTGTCAGTCAGTCCAGAGACGCCCACACTAACAAGTCTAATCAGATGAAAAACAAACAAAAGGAACTATGATTTTACTGACATTGAGAACAAGAACATGTATGTGGCATACTAAATCCAGTTCAGGTTTGAAGAAGTTCAGGGTAAATAATGAAACAGGTTTAAGGATTAAGGATCTTTATCACACAGCACATTTGTTTCTCACCATCAGCACCCTGGTCACAATTCTTTTTTTCTGTTGTACTGTTGATCAACAGTGCCCTGCTACAGTCTTTTCCTTCAAAACACCTATAAATAATTGTTTTGTCAGCAGATTCAGACACTTCCACATGTCTGAATTCTCTTCTGATGATCGCCTTCAACAGAGGTAGCTTCTGAGCACCAGCAGGACAGACTGAGGATCCTTCAGCTCTCAGACCTGTTGACCAAATTTCTGTCTTCATAAATATTGAACTGTTATATCAGTAGGACACAAACCTTCAAAATGGTTCAGTTTCAGCTCTGTATGTCTACCTCTCTGTCTGCAGATCATTGTGTGGGGCGACTATGGTCGGATGGACCATAAATCCTTCATGGGCGCTGCTCAGATCCTATTGGATGATCTGGACCTGTCTAACATGGTTATAGGCTGGTTTAAACTCTTTCCTGCCACTTCTTTGGTGGATCCTGGTTTGGCCCCGTTGACCAACAAGGAGACCGAAGCCAATAAGTCGTAGCGACAGGAGATGGGACCGACTGCACTGTCATAGTAACAGGTTGGGATGAGAGGCGGGGCCTAAACATCCTCCTATGCTGCTGCATGCTGCATGATGACATCAGAACAGTGACATGTGTCACAGTGGTGTCACCAGGAGTGGGAGGGAGGCCCTGGCACAGGAAACGACCCTCCGACTGAGGACAGGGGACACAACAAAGGATGCTGGGAGAAGAATGGACAGGAGAGGCCATGCTACCTCCAGCTGCCAGCCAATCACAGCAGCTCCTCAGGAGTCACATGACTGTTAGAGGCATGTCCAGAAATGATAAAACAGGGGTGGGCGACACCTGCACTTCAGGGGCTACTGCCCTGCTTGTTTTCTAAGTATCTCTGCCCAGCCCAATTCTGATTCACTGAATCAGGTGTGTTTAGCCAATCAGAAGCTGGAAAATACAATTTCACTTCATCTTCCCCAACAGGACAGTGGCCTTTGAGGAACATGGGTTGCCCAACTCAGCCACAGACTCACCTGATAGTTTCCATGGAGACAGGAACATGGAAGTGTGGTTGAAAAAAATATTAGAACAAAAAACATCTGTTAAAAAAAGTGAAATGACTTAAGAACATCTGTAAAATAAAAGGATTCAATGTTCATTGGTTTTCTAAATATCACTTCTTTTTGATCAACTGAGATTCTGTCAGGTTCTACCAGTATCATTGACCTGTTTTATAAGGTTCTACTGGTACCACTAAGATGGTTTGAATTTATTCCCCTGACACATTTGTATGTCTGGTACTTTGCTGGTATTTTGAATGCAACACTAGTTCTACTCTTAGGCTCTCAAGTCCAATTCTAAGGAATTTCTACTTTGAGTATTTCCACTTTGTGCTACTTCATCGTTGGACATCACTACATGTCAGAGCCAAACCTTGTATTTTCTCCTGCTCTACATTTATCTGATAACTTTAGTTCCTTTTCAGAATCAGATGGATGCAACAAAATACAGTCTGATCATCAAACTTTATTGATCCCTGGTGGGAAATTCCCAAGATACCCAGCAGTATGGAAAGTACTTCAAATTAGAAGTATATAAGGTAGTTAACATCAGCTCCACCTTTACCAGCTCCAAAATTAAAGTGATCAACACAATAATCATCAATAATTAGAATCCAATAATATCAGATCCATTCATGTGAAATGGGCCATTCTGCACAATGAGTACTTTTACTTTGGATACTTCAACTACATTTGGATGATAGTACTTTTGGACTTTTACTGCAGTAATATGTTGAATGCAGGACTTTTACTGTGAACAGAGTAAAGGTCCTTTATCACAGCAGGGCCTGTTTAAAGCACCTCCAACACCATCAGGATTCAGTTTCCAGTTCCCCTCTTATATATCATATTATATATCAATATTTTAAACTTTATATTTTGTTAGTGAGATTGTTTAAAAAAATAACAGCATGTTATTGACGTAATCGCTCTGTGGGATTTGTTTTCAGGTATTTAGACATATGAAGGAGCAGCATCAGCTGAAAACCATGTTGTCACGACTGTTTTTAATAAAGTTATTTTTGAAACGCACGGCTGTTGCCACGATACGGTAAACTCTGCAGCTTTCACTTCGTTGCTAGGATACAGCGACCCGCGCCGCCATTGTTGTGAATCAGTCGGTAACGGGAGGTGTCACACCGACAGGATGGAGATCGTCCACGTTTACACGAAGCTCCGCGGGGAGTTTGGCCGACAGTGTCTCTTCTCTGACCGGCCCACGGAGCTGCTGGTAGACATACCCCCGGACCCGAGCCTGGTTCTGCAGTTCATCCGGAAAACCCCCAGAGACCAGGCCGTGCAGGCCTGCCGGGAAATGTCCGAGCACCAGGTGGGCTATACCTGCTAACACGTCACATTACGTCATGCACAGCTGTATTAAAGTCAAATCATATGACGTTTACAACATAGAGCTTCACAGCACGTGAGCTTAGCAAAGATGTGTGTGAAGATACTGTGCAGGACTAAACACACGATGAGCAGTTTCACATTAACACGACACCAGTGTTCCTAATATTCTGACCATCCTGCGCCTGCTGTGGACCACGTTCCTTAATGTGGTCCAGAACAACAGCACCTTTCACCGGGAGCCCAATAACGAGCAGAAAGTGAACGAACATGTTTCTGAACAAATGTTTTAGAGCTATACAGGTGTACCCTAAGATCGCAGCTGACATGTTGGTGTGTCCAGGTGAACACAGAGCGCTTCGAGTCAGACAGCTGTGGGATAAACCATGTGGAGGGGGGGTGGCCCAAGGATGTTGACCACGAGGAGATGGAACAAACCATCCGTTTCAGGAAGAAGGTGGAGAAAGACGAGAGCTACATCAACAGCATAATGCAGCTGGGCAGCGTAAGATCCAAGTCCACATGGACCCACTTCACCTTAGTCCACTTCAGTTTACTTTTATTGAAGCTGACTTGTATTCACTGTTCCACACGTGCTGTGTGAAAGTTTGCTGTTGGCGTGCGTCACTGTGTACTGTGTAATGTCACAATGTGATGTTGTGTGGTCCAGGTCATGGAGCACTGCATCCGACAGAACAACGCTGTGGACATCTACCAAGAGTACTTTGAGGATGAGGAGGAGGTGGAGGAAAGTCAGGAACCACCATCTGCCAAGACCGTCCAAGTCTTCAGGTACAGCTGACACCAAACCGGTTGACCGATGCTCTGACTGGCCAACTATTGTGATTGATTGATAGTTGTACTTCCTGAACTGCAGGGATCCAAACGAGGTAAAGCGCACCATCACTGGTCTGTCATGGCATCCTGATGGTGGCAGGAAGCTGGCGGCTGCCTATTCTTGCTTAGAGTTCCAGAAAGCCTCCAAAGACATGAGCATGGACTCTTATATTTGGGACGTTGGTGAGTGAGACAGACAACAGCTGGATTTAGAATTACCAGAGTCCATCTGTTCACACATGGATTTTTGTTTCAGACAACCCGAACAGGCCGGAGATGACCCTGAAGCCAGTGTCTCCACTTGTCTGTCTGGACTACAACCCTAAAGACTCCCACACTCTGGTTGGAGGCAGCTACAATGGACAGATTGGTGGGTTCAGGACCGGACTAATGAGCAGATGGTTTTCTGTGACTGACGGGTTTTACTTACCTGTAGGTGTGTTGGTTTTAGCATACTGGGACACCCGGAGAGGCAGCCAGCCTGTGGAGGTTTCCTCTCTGGAGCAGAGTCACAGAGACCCAGTTTACAATATTGTCTGGCTGCAGTCTAAGACCGGGACAGACGCCTTTTCTGCATCAACCGATGGTCAGGTAACTGATGATTGTTATGTCAAATTGACTCAGGACCAACAAAATTAGTGGAATGACCCTTTAAGGTAATCTGTGCTTATAAAATTAAAGGTCTGTCTGTGTCAGGTCCTGTGGTGGGATGTTCGCAAGTTGAGTGAGCCCACCGAACGTTTGGTTCTGGACCCAGGCAGAGAGGGGAACCTGGACCGAGCCTTAGGAGCCATCTCGCTTGAGTTTGAACCCACCATGGTTAGTTTTTATGTTTGGATCTCTAAAACCAAGATTTAGGGCACCTCCATATTGATTCTGGTTTGTCCCAGACTAAGGTTGACAAATCACTGGTTCCAGCTCCCACCTTGAGATGGGTGTCACTCCCTGGGTCTCATACCAGTTGAGTCTGTCCAGAAATGGTTTTGTTCTTTGTCTCTCACTCTTATTTGTCTTTGTCCTTTGATGTCTATCCAGCCGACTAAGTTCATGGTGGGGACAGAGCAGGGCATGGTTATCTCCTGTAACCGTAAAGCCAAGACTCCTTCTGAGAAGATTGTTTGTACGTATGACGGTCACCACGGACCCATTTATGCCCTGCAGAGGAATCCTTTCTTTCCAAAGAATTTCCTCACTGTGGGGGACTGGACAGCCCGAATCTGGTCTGAGGACATCAAGGAGTCGTCCATCATGTGGACCAAGTCAGGCACTCCCTCCCAAGATTTTTGTCATTTAGACTCAAACTTTGCTTTAAACCAGATTTTAACTGTGTTGTGTTTCTTCAGATATCAGATGTCATACCTGATGGACGCCTGCTGGAGTCCGGTCAGACCTTCTGTCTTCTTCACAGTAAAGATGGACGGAGTGCTGGACGTCTGGGATGTCCTGTTCAAACAGAATGACCCTACTCTTAGTGTTAAGGTGCTCTGATTTTCCCTGTAAACAACAAAATGTTGTTGCCTGTGGTTGATGTTAATGTTGATGTTGTCTTCAGGTCTGTGACAAGGGTTTGTACAGTCTTCGTGTCCAGGATAATGGACGTTTGGTGGCATGCGGCTCACAGCAGGGTGGAGCTACGCTGCTGGAGATCTGCTGTGGACTGTCGACGATCCAGAAGAATGAAAAGAGTCTTCTGGCTGCAGTAAGAAACAGGGAAACCATCGCTGATGTGAAATGTATAAAAATCTGACAAAGTTGATTATTATTATTCATGTTCACAATGGCCCTGTGATGGACTGGTGACCTGTCCAGAGTGTATAGGGTATAGATGATGGATGGATGTATGTTCACAATGATAAAAGTAGATGCAGAATGGAGGCTTTCTGAACACCCTCACTAACATTTAAGAATAGAGCTGCAAAGATTTATTAAATAGTTCATTTGCAGCACATTGTTTTTAGTCAAACATTTTTTGACAAATTATTGACATTTGCAAATGATTTTATGCTTTTTTTCTGTCACACTTAACACAAAATGGAATGTCTACGAGTGTGACAAAATGTAAAGAAAATTCTATTTTCCACCCTTTTAAAACAAAAACGACAGTTTTAGCAGACTGAAACCTCTTGACAGACCACTTCAACCTGCTATGTGAAAGTCATGTGACACGGGTGAACCGTCAGATTTAATCACATTTTTAAAACTACACTGTCATAACAGAATTTCCAGAAATGTAGTTGAGTTTTCCAGTAGCTCCGGGTAAAATGCTGCTGTAGTCATCAAACACCAAACTTCATGATCTGTAAAGCGATTTCAGTCGTGCAGCTGTGGAAAGAGAAGATTGTCACTGCGCTGAACTCATGTACTTGTTTCCAGATGTTTGAGCGTGAGACGAAGCGAGAGAAGATCCTGGAGGCTCGGCAGAGGGAGATCCGACTGAAGGAGAGGAGTCGGTCAGAGCAGAGCAGGGAGGAAGAGGCAGGACGAGAGGCGGGAGACGAGAGTCCTGATCAGCTCATGGCCAGAGCAGAGAAGGATTTCAATAGCATGGTGGAGACAGAGCTGAGGCGAAGGGATGAGACTCACCGGGTGCTTTTCTTTCCTTTGTCCTTAGTTGTCTCCTTCATTTCTGTGTTTTCCCCTTGAAGCACAAACATCCCAAACATGCAGGTTGAAGCCTTTTATACGGCTAACCCTAAACTATTTTTTCTGTCTTAAATATCAGACACACAGGATCTACCTCTCTTTGTATTTCAAAATGTCAACATTTAAAATTGATTTTCTAGGCATTTCTCTCCCTATATGAAAGTCAAAGTTGTGTTTTAAAGCTGTTTCTTCACTATCAGGAATAAAACGCTAACACAGACCCACAAAATCTATTTCAGTTATGATTTCATTGAATTTTTGTGACCTGAAAAAGTCAAATATAGAGATAGCAATTAAAACAACTGTGGGTGCAGAACATAAGCACACTCCTCAGGTTTTTAAACATTTATTAGACTTGTGTTTTTCCTTTGCCACCTGAAAATAACAGCAGACTCAATATCCTTGTTTTTCAGGAGAAAGGCATCTGTGAAGAAAAGGAAGTGAAGGGTGAAACAGAAACTTCAGAAACATCACAATAAATAAAACAAATAATTTTTTATTCTTTGTTGCGATGACTGAACCGTGTTTTCAGCCTTTTGTCCAAGTCGAGCTGTGGGGCAACTGTTCAGTGACTGTACAGTTTGTTCAGTAAAGCAAGTTTGCATGAAGCCAAAGAGTAAATTTTATTTCAGCATTTCTACAGGAAAACAGAAGATATTAAACTAGAAAAAACAACAGAAAGATAAATTCTAACCAGTGGTAAAAAATAAAAACATATTCCAATATTGCATTTTTTGTTTGAGGTACTTGAGTTCTTTCCCCTTACATTTCAATATGATGGAATAAAATCTTTTTACCACCCTACAGTTGTTTTGACAGTTGTCAGTCTTAAGTTGAATATTTTACAAACAAATATAATTATCAAATTAAATACCCTATATATTTTATAAATAACTTCTATAGAATAGTGTTCTTCACTCCAGGTAGCCTACAATATTTAAACATGCTAGTTATAATAACGTGTGAACGTAAGCACAGTGGATTACTGGTTAGCACTGTTGCCTCACAGCAAGAAGGTTCCTGGTTTGAAACCCATCAGGGGTCTTTCTGTGTGGAGTCTGCATGTTCTCCCTGTGCTTGTGTGGGTTTTCTCCAGGTACTCTGGTTTCCTCCCACAGTCCAAAAACATGTATGTCAGGTTGATTGGTGACTCTAAATTGCCCATAGGAGTGAGTGTGAGTGTGTGAGGTTGTTTGTCTCTATGTGGCCCTGTGATGGACTGGGGACCTGTCCAGGGTGGACCCCTGCCTTTCACCCAAAGAGAGCTGGGATAGGCTCCAGCAGGTCCCTGGGACCCTGGTTAGGACTAAGGGGGTCTAGATGATGGATGGATGGAAGCAAATCACTTTGATACTTTAGTTGAACTGTGCCGCTATTTAATTAGTTTTAATTTAAGATGTATTTGTAGTGGAATGTGGTGTAACGACCCTGTAAAACACTACAAATTCACATTTATTCCAAATTGTGGCGATGCCAAATTTCATTGTTCTGTCGCGATTTCTGCAGCATCCATGCGTTGCGACAAAGCAGCGTAATAACGTTTTGGAAAAACAATTTTATCACAGTAAGAAGCTCTTTGGTGAGTGAGTTATATGCCGAGTTCACCAAACGATACTACTAAATCACAGCAGATGTTATGGCGTGTTTTAAAAATACATATTGCCATAGATTAGTAAGAGAAAAAAAACTCAGATTTTTAAACGGAGTCTCGCTTGAAATTAATTCAAACCAGACTCATTTAGCAGATTTATCACTTCATATCGGTGTAACGACGTGATGTGATAAAACTGTTATTGGCGTAATTTTTATTTACGAAGTTATTTCTGCACCTTCGTCTTCAACAAGCAGCTAGCAGTTAGCGCGTTAGCATCCTGAGCTACGTTCCCAGCTGATGACGAAAGATCGTCGACGACGTATTTACGCAAACACGCAACGTTGAGGATCCCGGAAGCGCCTTTGCGTTGTTTATATTCTGGTCTTTGTTCCTCCAAAATGTCCAAAAAATGGCCCAAAAGCACCGAGAACCGGAGCCTGAGAGCCGTGATCGACCAGCAGCTAAGGGCCGCCGCGGAAGAGATCTTCCGGCTGTTGATGGAGCGCAGACAGGCGGCGCTGGAGAGGCTGAAGGAGCTGGTGACGGAGCGAATGGCCGCGGCCATTGAGGACATCTTCACCGCCTTCAAAGCGACCAGAGCGACCGAAAGAGAACCGGAAGAGCCCGGAGAGAGTCGCAGACCAGGACCCGAAGCAGACAGGGCAGGTCAGTGTCCGGACACCGCCTTCAACGTTCAGCCGCATCACACGGTCTTTTAGTGGATATACTGTGCAGCACAAGCAGCCTTTAGCTTCATTATACACTCCTGAAACCAGAAAATTGATCAGAGACTATTTGCATTGAAAAATCCGAACACTGCCTCAGTCCAGCAGCAGTGAGGATTTGCTGCATATCTTTCATGATAATAAACTGATCGTTTGGGGGTTCAGATGTCACCTTGAACTGTTTTTCTCTTCAGTCGATCTAAGAGTAATGTGGTTATAGAAAAGTTTAATTTTTGAATCATACAATGAAGTTGGTCAGTTTTAGAGCAGTAACATGTGCTGTGTTGCTCTCTGCAGAGTTGTGTCTGTCACTTGGTGTCAGGAGCCCCTCTCATGAAAAATGCCTGAAGCCCAATGTCTCTGTGGGCAACCAGCTGAAGGAGCCTCTGCCCAGCACATCATCCAGCCAAGAGACCATCTCTGAACACCACCATGGCTCAGCCTCACCTGACAAACCAGCCGGGGAGGATGAGGACAATGAGGAGATGATGTCACACTGCTGCAGAGCATGTGGGAAGTCCTTTGACAGAAAAGGCTTTTTGATGAAACATGTGGAGAAACATTTGAATGAGGCTGAATGTCTGTGTGGTCTGTGTGGTGAGCGTTTGGAGTCCAGCAATGGGCTTAAGTTGCACCTTCAAACTCATCGTGACAGCAGCAAGACCTGCCACATCTGTGGCAAGAAGTTCCCTTCAATTCGAGCTCAGGAGACACACCTGAGACTGCACACTGGAGAGAAGCCCTTTAACTGCCATGTCTGCAGCAAAGGCTTCAACCAGAAGGGCAACATGCTGACACACATGAGGATCCACACGGCAGAGAAGCCTTTCAAGTGCACTGTTTGCTGCCAAGAGTTTAGTCACACCAGCTCTCTGGAGCGACACATGAAAGCCCATGAAGGGCAGACACCCTTCAGCTGCACAGTTTGTGGAAAAGGATTTGCAAAGACTGCTGAGCTGAGGCGGCATACCCGGAGCCACAAGCCTGATGACCAGCTTGCCACCAGGAGCAGACGCAGGAAACCGAGTCTCACTCCTTCTCACTGCTGCAAGATCTGTGGAAATGCTTTTCACAATAAAGGTAACTTTGTGCGGCACGCTGAGACTCATTTAAATGATCCTGACTGTCATTGTGGTGTCTGTGGGGAGCAGTTTGAGTCCTCAGAGAATCTGCAGCTCCACATTCAGAGTCACAGAGAAACCAGCAGGATCTGTGACATCTGTGGCATCAGCTTCAGGGACATGGAGATTCACATGAGGACGCACACAGGCCAAAAACCCTTCAGGTGTAAAGACTGTGGGAAGGACTTCCCCAGGAAAGGTTCTCTTGAGCGACACATGAAACTGCACGCAGGTGAGAGGCCGTACATCTGTGAGTTCTGCGGAAAGACTTTTGTTGAAAACATTGTCCTAAGGAGACACATTAAAAGCCACATGGGTGGGAAGCCGAGGATTTACTCCTGCGACGTCTGCGGCAAAAAGTTCACTATGAGCCAGCATCTGGATGTGCATAAGCGGATCCACACTGGGGAGAAACCATACACGTGCAGGGTCTGTGGAAAGAACTTCCGGCAGATTGGAAACCTGGACTCCCACATGAGGATCCACACAGGTGAGAAGCCATTCATCTGCAGCCTCTGTGGGAAGAGGTTTCGCCAGAAGATCTCACTAGAGACACATGAGAGGTTTCATAAGAAGGAGAAACCATTCAGTTGTCAGGTCTGCAACAAAGGCTTCGTCCAAAAGATCGACCTAAAGAGACACATGCTGACACACACTGGTGAGAAACCCTACAGCTGCCATGTCTGTGGGAAGAGGTACCAGGAAAAACGCTCAGTGGACTCACATATGAAGGTCCACACCGGAGAACAGGTCATCAAACATTCAGCTGTGATGCCGAATCAGAAACTACAGGAAGGAATTCACACTGATTTCATCCAGCTGTGACAAACCATCTATGGACTCCTGTGTACTGGGGCAGTCACAGTAGCATGGCCTGCCAGACCCAGTTCTTTTTTAGCGAAAGAATGTGGGTCTGGACCCCCTGCCATAGAGAGGCTTTTCCTCCGGCCTCAAAAGAACCGGGCCAGTCACAGCTGTTTATCTGCAATGAGGTGGGCTTTACTCTCCAGTCGTCCAATCAGATTTAAACAAGACTTGCACATATGCACTGACTCATTCGTAAAGTTTCTCTAAGCAAGTCCCAAGTCCACAAATCTTTTTACAACTGGCGTTTGCTGTTTACTCCATTCAAAAATATGCACAGAACTGGTGATAACACTGTGTGTTCTCATGTTTTTACAACAAAAACAACCAGCTTGCGGTAGCATAGAGATGGTCTCACTGTCGCTTTGTTTCTCTGATTGGTTTACTCTGCGTCCATTGATCCGCCCCCTGGAAATTACTCTGAACTGAAGAGATTCCAAACTAATTCTTCGTATAGAATAGAAAAAGAGTTAGTCTGGCTGGCCAGCCTACAGTCAAGTGGTATTTTCTTGTTTTTAATCATTTTTGAAGGCCCCTTCTCCACCGAATAATGCCAGAGGGTGCAGGAGTTCCAATTTTAAAATTTTCAGTTTCAATTTTCCTTTTTCAGATTCACTTTTTACATTTTTCGGTTTCAATTTTCTGTTTTTCAGTTTCGTTTTATTCAGTTCTCATTTTTCCAGTTGAGTTCTGGTACAAAAACATCATGGGGACAGGTGTTACATAGCCATGTCCTCATTGGCCAGCTGCTTGGCCAGTCACTTTTCAGCACAACACCCCTGGGAACAGTAGCTGGCCAGTAAGAATGTAGTACAATAACAGCCACTCAAAAGCAGCTGGCAAATATGGATGCAGTTCTCTGACATCTACCCCAATGACATTTTGTGTGGCAGAACTGCCAGAAATGAACTGAAAAAAACAAAACAAAACTGAAAATGGAAACTGAAAATTTTAAAATTGAAATTGAAATGGAAAGGCTGAAAATTGAAAACTGAAAAAATTATTATTCACTTTCAATGTGCTCATTTCTGTTCAGCGCTTATTGTCTGAAATCTCATTCCATGTAATGTCTGTCACTCAGACAGAGGTCGCTCACTGGGACAGAAGGTGAAATGTGTCTCCTTGTGTGAAAGAGATGTAAAATATACCCATCACAGATGTTCAGAGCTGGAATTTTACTTTCTGTAACATTTATGTAGTTGGAATACCATGGTTTAAGTCTTTCAGCTTCGATTTAAAGTCAAAAATAAAAATGCGTCAGTATCAAATGATTTGCCATATATAAGTACATGTTGAAATCTGCGGAGTGCAGCTGCTTCAGCACTGAGGCATCCGGAAAACAACGCAGCATTGAAACTGTTGGGCAGTGTTTTCCTACCAAAGACTTTCTGGGAGAGGAGAGAGACTAATACAGGTAAGTAGATCCACCTGTGCCATGTGTGAATGGGCTCGAGACGAAGCGCACCTGGGGAACAGCTGATATCACTTGGTGTTGTGTCGAAGTATGTTCTCTCAAATTCCCCAACTTGAACCTGCATCTCACCGTATCGTAACCAACACCACCACAGGGTGGCGCTACAGGAAGCGTGGACATAAGGACAGGTTGTCTGGTCCTCACACGTTCAAAGGGCTGTTTGAGTGTTCTGACCTGGTTTGAGGTTTAGGTTAGACCTGGGTTTCTAATTAGGGGACTGGCGGATGTCTTCCTCACAAAAACAAAACCAAACGCGGGAGGCTCATACTGGAAACTATATTTTCAAATTAAAAGTATAAATGTTCCATTGAAAACCATCCATACATGGCTGAAACATGAGAAATCACCCTGAATATACTGTAGGCTATATGAAGTAAAAGTACATAATGAGGTTTTTTACAAAACATTAACGGAAAGATATACCCACGCATTCATGATCTATACGAATATTCTGTCCATGTATGACGTTTTGTTAGTAATTGTTTTTTTTAATCATTGAGCTGCATGTTCACAAACTATTTCGTGTGACTGTTCAGGTTTCACATGCAAAATAAATATTAAGCATAACAAAATTTTATTTAGAGTTTTATTTTGAGGTCTGCAAACGGAAGTGTGCGTGTGTGTTCAGGCGAGCTTGACACAGGCGCAGAGCTCATTCTACCTGCAGCAGCTACAGCGGAGCAGCATCTGGTCCGTCTGCAACAAAAACCGACAGAACAAAGAAGAATCACAGAAACCAGTTTTATTTTCACACAGAAAACGAACAGGTAAAATCTTCACATTTCTCTGTTTAATATTTCAGTATTTAAATCTGTGTATTTTATGTGTAAAGCCGGCTGCTGCTGCAAATGAATAAGCAAGTAGGATAAAAGTAAATATCTGTGTGATGAATATCTGTTTTACATTTTTGTGATAAATCTCCGTAATTTATCGTGTAAACGTGTTTTTGAATCATCGACTTCTTTGAGGCTGACCACCAGGCCAACGCCTCAGAGCAGCCTGATTAATGTCTGGGTTTGTTCAAATCAATAACCGATAAAATAGGGAGAAAATGTATTGATGAAATATTTAAATGAGCGCCACCGCCGTTTGTTGCCGTCAACATGCAGATTTTTCCGCGATAATCTAATCAGGACCAATATGTGAGAACGAAAGCAGCCGAAAATTAAATCGATGAAAATGTGAATGTAGTTTGGTTGCAGGAGAAGCTGCTGAGTCAGTGAAGTGATGCGGTTTATTTCAGTGGCGGAGAGACGCGATGAGCCAGTTCCTGTTTTTGACCCTCAGGAGTAATCAGATAAATATATCAGAGCTGTGGTGACACACACTCAGTTTATATTTAAATACCAGCTGTTAACATAATATTTCAACATCAGCGGGACGTGATGTATAAACGGGCCAATAGACAGTGGACAAAAACAATACAAAGTGAAGAAGCTGCAGACACTGGCGTTACTGGTTTGTTATAAAATCCACACACAGTGCAAATAAGGTCAAAAACAAAAAAATCAAATTACTGTGACTTTCTGTTTCCTTCAGTAATCTCTGCAACAGCTAAGTGTTTGTTGGATTCAGTTAAACAATGATATGCATCATATGAAAAGCTTGTTTATCCAAATTAATAAAGATCTTTGATATTTCAGTGAAATTAAGTAATTTATCTAATAATCTGTATTGCGTATATAAATTTTATATGACGATAAAACACATCAAATTATATTATTAGTATCGATGATTTATCTTCTGCGATGTGATCATCAGCAGGGTCAGGAACAGTGTTTATAGAAAGTCACCACACTCTTTTTCCCAAATGAAAATCTGTTAGAAGAAAAATTACATAAAAACTAGAATCTTGATCAATGTTTGCTTTAGTTCCATTGGTCCGTCTCATCTCTATAAGTTTCTGGACTCTTTTTGCATGTCCAGTACCAGATTTTCTTTATGTCAGATGTTACTTATCTTTTATCAGACATTTATTAGAGATTTTTCACAGAACATTATTACTCTAAGCTATTTTTTATTCTTTTCCTCCATGTTATCCCTGTTATAATCAGGATCTAGATTATAGAAAGTCTGTACAGAGAAAACCTGGGAAACAAACCTTGTGACAGTCATAGTCATTGTAAACCCAAGAAAAGAACAGGACAGTGGGGATGCTGTCATCTCTCTAAATATCTGATAGAAATGAAAATAATGAGCAGGTGGATTTTTAAAGCAATGATTGAAAACCAAACTTTTATATGAGGGCACACTTAGGGCAAGTGATTGGCCAAACCATCTGTCAGTCACGGGCTAACACTAAGTAATTTCAACCAATCAGAGCAACGAGTCACATGACGTATGTGTGCGCCAAAGATTAAACAACATATCACTGAGGACAGTCGGTGTTATGGCCGTGGACACTAACAAAATGCAGTTTCTAATACCATTAAATCAGTGAACATGTAGGTTCATATAAAAAATGAAGTTATGTAAACCTGAGTAAATGTTCTGTCTTTGTGGGACAACTGTAAAAGCTGATTTAACACAATGAAATATCTTTTTTGGTGTAGTATGTTCTGCTGTGTACTGAGGAAGCAACAGACACTAAAAATTAAATCTAACCAACTTTAAAATGAACCAAAGCTGCTTTTGGTCTGAACAGGTTTCATGAATCCATAGTGGACATGGCTGTACCAGAGCCCATAGAACAAAAGACAAATTCATCAGTGCTTCTCTGCCATCCTCTAATAACATCATCCTGGACATTTGGTTCCTGTGCTGTCAGGTTTTTGAATTTTAGGGTTGTTTTTAAGTTCAGACAGACTTTGTCATTTGAAAGTTCTGTAAGATGATTCCATATTTTTGTCATTGCGTGTCTTAAGAAAAACAGGGGGCATGCTTATGTTATTGGTAGCAGAATCCGTAAATAAATTGTTCATGGAACCAGAGTAGAAACATAAATTGCAGTTTTTTTTGTTTATGTCGCAGTTCTGATTCTTGTTGTTGCTGACAGTTTTTCTGTTATTGTCTTGTTGACAGCAGTTTTTATTCGGCTTTCTGTTAAACCACAAACGTGACCTGAGACCATGTTTCAGAAGTAAAGGTATCACAGACAGACTTGGTATCCCTTATCAGTGCATGAATACTGGTTGATTTCTGGTGCAAGAGGAATTGTCAATGTTTGGGGGTCAGTAAGGTCATAAGACAAAAGCTGAACAGCATCAGAAATGTGCTATTCACAGCTCTGCATTTTTATTCTAGATTGAATGATGATGGAGAAATCAAACAGTCAATATGACTCCTTCCTGTTCTGGAGGGAGCCAATCCCAGCCCTCGACCTGTCTGAGCTGGAGGACCTGGGTTTGATTGACAGGCAGCCAGCCAATAGCAGCAAAGGGAAAGACAAAGCAAGGGGTCAGGACGTGGAGGTAAGAAGAGCTAGTGACCTCAGAGATATCGATCTTGTCGAGTTTTTCACTTTTTACAGTCTCTGAAGGAAGACAGCGTCGACTAGGCTCTGTTTCCACTGCTCCATCAGCTTCTCTCTGCTCACAACAAATAGTTTTTTAATGCAATTGCTCTTCTCCTCTGCAGGACGAGCTCTCTGAGTTTTCCTCCTTTAACTACTGGAGAGCTCCCATTGGTGATGTGGACGCTCTGCTGGCTGATCTCAACCTGCTGCTCTGATGTCACCTGAGTCCACATCAGCTTCACCTGACCTCTTACCATGGATCAGTCTCTGTAACCCTGCCCCCATTCTGCTCTTGTTTACCAAAATAAGATTTTCATAAATCTGTCCCCCAGAAAGACAGGACCAAGGTCTGCAGAGATTGATCTTGCTTCAGATTAAACTCGAACCACTCTGCACTCACTCTCTAATCCTGAATTAGTTTTTGTTAAAACATAAAGACTGACTCATGTGTCAGCAGGGACCTGATCCATAAAGTCAGTTCAGCTCAGGATGTTTTACTTGTTAAATGTTAAAGTATTTTTTCCCCCAAAATTAGCATAAAACCATGTGAATGGAAACACATCTGCTGTTCTAAGTGGTTTTAAACCATAGTGATACAAACCTGAAGAGAATAACAATTTCACCGATTTTTAAAGATTTCTACTGCTCTTTGTTATTGTCACTTCATTGTGAAACGCTTTTGTCCCTGCCAGGCTCCTGTAGGAGTGATGACTCCAGTGGTCAGTATGTTGAACTGGTTCTCTGAAGTTACCTGAGCAGGTTACCATGGTGCATCAGAAAACCTTAGTTAAACCCAGAGAGCTGATAACATACTGATTCAGGCCCCATAACAGCTGTCACCTTTTGGTTTAACCAGGTTAGAACCTGTTCTAAGCCTGTGTTTACACTGGAACACGAAACCAGATTCTCATCAAACAACTTCCCAGTTTGAACCCATTCCTGTATGAGAACAAGAACAGATAATTATAAACACATCAGTGTAAAGATCCATTTTTGGTCAATTTGTATTAATTTCAGATATGTGTGAAATGGTTTTCATAATTGACAAAGTATTATTGTGTTAGATTAATGGTTTCAGAAGGAAACAAGTAGAGGTAAGAGAGGTTATTAATCTGCTCCTGTCTGTGCCTTTGTTTGGAACCTGAGCTGCTTGTTAATATTGTTAATGTCCATCCTGCTTATTTATTTATTTAAATGAATCACAAGAGTTAAACACCATAAAACTGGTCCCACCAGAATGTACTGTACCCCCAACAACAATAAAATTTCCTTTTGAGCTAAATTCCTTTTTTTTTCTGTCACAAATGTTTGTGAAGATTTCACACACAACAAATCATTACGAGGGGAAAAAAGTTTGTTTTACAGTTCCTAGAGTATGTCTCTGTAAATTCATGAGGTGTCAAACAAATGTTTTCAAAAAGAAAGAAAAATCATAATGTAGGAGATTGTGTGTTTGGTTTTAAGTAGACTTTAAAAATAAAGTGTTTAATTTCCCCATAATTAGTACTTAATCCCATTCTAGTTTCTTGGACAGAAAGCAAATTTTTACTTGCTCTGACAGATGATTTGTTAGAAAACATGGGAAAAGAAAAAAAAAACTTTATATTTAACTACACTAGCATAACATTTAGCAGTGAACACACAATACAGGTGTATTGTAAATTAAACAATCATATTTAGTAAAAGTAGAAAACGGACACAAAACAATAAATACAAATATAACAAAACAGAAAATGTCCAGAAACCAACAGATACAAGGGTGAAGCTATTTATATCTGTTTTTTCATATTCTTCACAATGATTAAGCTAATATGGTGTTAGACTATATTCAGATGCATTTTGTTTTATGAATAATAGATTGACCTAATAAATGACGACACAGTTATCTCCCTAACAGCTGAACATGATCTGCTTTTACCAGGTCAATACCAGAGTACTGATCTATGATTATCGCTCACTACCTGGTATTAAACTAATCAGTAATTGAATTTGCTTCACTCTTCCCCTGGTGATTTATTTTCTGTGGTCATTTTTCTGTTTAAACTGTTTCTGACACTTAACCTGATGACGGTGGAAACAAACTGCGCATATTGACATTTGATTTTAACTTTGTTTAGTTCTTGCTAGCTGAGCTGTCCCAGGCTGTAGACAGACTGACCTGAGGCCAGCTCTGGGTCCGGTACCATCTCGGGTCCGGAGACTCTGCGCTTCACTCTAACCTCAGATCAGTTCCCGCCGTTCAGGAAGCCCCGCCCACAGGGAGGTTAACGCTCACTCTGGCTTCCTCCTCCGGTGTCGCGGAGCCGCCATACTTGTACCAGAATAAACACAAAAATAAGTTTGTAAAGCCACACTCGGCAGGTGAATACCTGTCACAATTTGATTTACGTCGGGAGACGTAAAGTGGCGGGACTCCCCAAGGGAAGAAGGTAATCCTGGTTTTGATTTAAGTTGCTACCAGTCTGCATGCACACCGGCTAACGGCTAACAGAACTAGCTGGTAAACACTAGCGTTAAGGCAGACACGAAGAAGACCACGCTTCCGATTAGGACTTGCCACATAAAATAGAGATTGACGAAATAAGCTGCAATTGTGAATGTCACATTTTGCAACACTAATTAGCAAATTATCAGTCGAGCAGCTATAAAGCGTAATCATTCTGGAAACTCGTAGCGTTAGTGTGGTAACTTATATAAGCATTATTCAATAAATAAAATAGCGTTACAGTATAAAATGCATAAACAAGTGTAACATCTTTTTTTGTTATTGGCGAAGAAAAGCAGGATTAACAGCTGTAATGAAATTCATTTGAGATCTTCTGAAGTTACACTAAACTACAAAAATCTTTACGTTCAGCAATAACTCTGAACTTAACAAAGCTATATCTTATTTTGAATGTTACACTGCTAACATCCGGGTAGCTACCTGCCGCCTATGGCTAACTTGCTGCAGTAAACAAGGCCGGAGGACCCGGAGAGACCACAGGGCGCCTACTGTCTATGTTCTGCGCTTTGTGAATGAAAATTTGCACATTATCGAGCTGTTAGTCCTCATCGCACAAAGAATTTACCCCACAGAGTCCTCGCACAAGTGATAGTTTGGTGTGTTTAGGTAGCTAGCGTGCTAACATTAGCTAGGAGGAGCTGGCTCCTAACAAGACTGGACACGGTAAGTTACTCCAGTTGTTCTCCTGCGGAATAAAGCGCATTTATTTCACTCAACTGGTGATATGCTGACAACATAACCCAAAGTACTCGCTACTTTCCAGCGGAAAATCTCTGGCAAGCGGTTTAACGGTGCGAAAGCTCGATAACCGGATGTGGAAGTAGTTTTGTGTAAAATAGGAAATTTCTCTGACTTCCCCCGGAAAACCAACAACTTTATATCAAACGGTTTCCTGTCGGTGTTACGGTAAAGGTTTCTGTACAGGAGTCGACGATTTTGAACGGGTGTGGTGGTAAATAACACCACGGAGAGGGGAGATCGGGGGGACGTGGCATATGGCGGACTCTTTTCTGGCCATGAAGGCGCGTAAAATGGCTTCTCTGCCGCGGTGAGAAAATCCTCGTCCGTGTCTGTTTCACAACCACAACATCGTATATTAGCCCGAGTTCCTTTATCGGACAGGGTGTCGGGCTAGTAGCTTTAGCCACTTTTCTGTTAAAACCATTGTTGCCAATAAAGATATCAGCCGCCCAGTCATACCAGTACTGCAAGTTTACAACCCGTTACATTTTTTATTTGTGGAGTTCTTTTTTGCATAGTGTCGTATTCTGGATGTCACAAAACAAGCAGCATTTTTTAGTCCATGGCTTGCACAAAAACTTTACACTTTTCCACGAAATATTAATGAAACAAGTAGAAACCTTTGCACGAAAAATGAATAAGGTTGTGTTAATAATAAAAACGTGTTTAATTT
Source organism: Mastacembelus armatus (assembly GCF_900324485.2). Classification (NCBI taxonomy): domain Eukaryota; kingdom Metazoa; phylum Chordata; class Actinopteri; order Synbranchiformes; family Mastacembelidae; genus Mastacembelus; species Mastacembelus armatus. Next base: position 22,872,253 of record NC_046643.1, read on the forward strand.
TGTTTTGTTAAGACTAACAGCATAATTTTGTTAATTAAAGACTGTAGCAATTATATTTTTAATTTAAAAAATTAATAAACTGGTGTATATGAGTAGTAGTATTGATCCAGGGCAAACCTTGACATTTTAGTGGGAAGTATTTCAAATATACATGTTGTGTTATAACTATGCACAGGGTCTGCCCTCTACTGTTTGAAACACAGCCACTGCAAATGTATTTTGCTGTTGGGCTTATCAGGTGGAAGTTGATGTTAAAATGCCATTTTTAGAGCAGCACAAATGACAGATGTACCCTCTTCAGGACCCATCCATCCACATGTTTTCACAATATTACTTTTCTGAAAATACAACAAACCAGACCATCATATGGTTGGCATCAGTTTTTCTATGTAATATCTTTCTCTTTAGTAGGAAAACATGCTATAGTGCACAGGCATTTTGTTTGATTTGTTTAAATGTGGGTTGATAGTAAAGATGTCTGTCTGTGCCAGATGTCGCTGGTGGACCTGGGCAAGCGCCTGCTGGAGGCAGCTCGTAAAGGTCAGGACGATGAGGTCAGAAACCTGATGGCCAACGGAGCTCCATTCACCACAGACTGGGTGAGACACGACCTACCCATGAGGAACTTTTTCATGAGGAATTTTCATGAGGAACTGTGGCGAATGGGAAGTTCATTCAGCCACAGACTAATTCCTCCTAAAACCAAGACAGAGATTCAGGAAGTCTTTTGTGTCCACGCCCATAAGACACTATAATTCCATAATATAAACAATAACACATACACACCACATACACACGTGTGCATGCACACATACACACACAAACCCCCAAAAACAAATTACTTTATTACTTTTCTACATACAAGTTAATTGCTTTATTAATTACTTTATTAATTACTATCAATTTATATAATTTAAATAATATTACATTTAATAACTTTAAATGAGAATAACTGCTGTAACAATTTAATTTCCTCTTGGGGATTAATAAAGTACTTCTTCTTCTACCCCTTGACTTCACTCTGTGCTGCATTTGAAGCTGCCTGCAGGAGAATCACAATGTTTTTGCCACAGTAGCAGTATTATTGTGATAAAGGTGATATTTGTTTGTGCTGTAGCTTGGTACATCTCCCCTCCACCTGGCTGCTCAGCATGGTCATTACTCAACCGCTGATGTCCTGCTGAGGGCTGGTGTCAGCAGAGATGCCCGCACCAAAGTGGACAGGACTCCTCTGCATATGGCCGCTGCTGAGGGGCACACAGTCATCGTCGAGCTGCTGGTCCGGGTGAGAAACCCTCACAGTTAGTGATATGGTGATGATCCTTTAGGACTGAGAGTCTCATGTAATAGAAAGACAACACCTTAGTGTGGGTTTGTGACCTGTGACCTTTAGCTTTCCAGTCATTATAAGTGTTAATTGTGTTATTATTTTAGTTATAATTTTCATCGACAAGTTTTCACTGACAAAAATGAGACGATAACTAAATAAAAATTGATGATGACAAAAACTATAATTAAAATATATTGACATTTTCATTATCTAATTGGCCCAAATGTAAACATATGTCAAAACAATGCAGAAAAGGCAATTTGATGCATCTTAATTCAGCCATCCTTAACTGTGATACCTCAATGAATGAGAAGATATTAACCGAATAAAAATATTTAACTCTTTACATTGAAAACTCAAGTTCATTTGTGAATGTACATATGTTTTGTGTCTTAGACCACAGTTTGTTTTTTTTTTTTTGCTTAGTTTAGCTTTTTTCCCTTTGTCCTTCATGTTCTTCTGTAAGGGCTGTGTTAGAAGTTTGTTTAGGCTTAGTAAACCTACATAGTAAACCACAAGTTGTTGTCATCCAAAAATTAACATAACACTTTCTGTGTCAAAGAACATTTGAACACATGTACACAAGCACAACATCGACACAACACTGCTGTCCCTGCTGAAATTGTGGCTTGAATGGACAGAAGTCAGTTGGTCTGGAAAAAAAAAAAAAAAACTACAAACCATAAAGTTTTCACATTTGTGATGAGTAAAACACTGTCTTCTTCTGCATGCACTTTCAGAGCGGTGCTGACATCAACGCCAAAGACATGTTGAAGATGACGGCTCTGCACTGGGCAGCACAGCATGGACATCACAGCGTGGCCGAGACCCTCATCAAACATGGAGCTGATGTGCACGCGCTCAGTAAATTCGACAAGACGCCATTTGACATCGCTGTCGACATCCAGAACACCGAGCTGATGCTGCTGCTGCAGGTGAGATGCAACTTCTGGCAGAATGCTCAAACATCTGCAAGGTCAGGAAGTACATTTAAATGCTCTGTGTTCAGGTCCTGAGTCTGTATTAAATAATATGGGATTAAAAATGTCTGTGAAGCATTTATTAATATAAGGATAAATATATTATTTGTGAGACTTTTGTTCTATGTAGCTAGGATGGTATTTTTACTGTGTGTAATGATTCACATATACCACCTTCTTATGCAACCCTACCAAAGCTTTTTGCCCCCCACCCATGAAAAAATTTCTAGTTCCGCCACTGACCGGTATGGTAGTAGTGAAGAAGCTGGTACTCTTTTTTTGTTTTACTTTTTTGACATTGCTTGAAGGAATACAGACATGAAATTGTACTGATGAATTGATATGACCCTTGCTTTTTTTCTCTCCTTTGTTCATGTTTTTGTTTTGCTTGTTTTCTGTGTCTGTCACAAATATTAAAAAAACATTGAGGGTTAATGTAGATGATGTAAAGGACCAGTAGATGACTGAAGTGTTTGTGTTGGTCACTGAAAGAAACAGTGAAATAACTGATGTGAAACATTGTCACCAGATTTATTCTTACATGTGTGCTGTATGTGTGCAGGAGGGAATGCAGAACCAGGTCAATATGAACCAGGTGAATATGAATCAGATGAGTATGAATGTGGAGACCAGCACCACCACCAACCAGCCGCAGTTCATCATCCAGGGGATACCTGCTATACAGGGGGGTGTGGTCAACTTGGCTGAATTGCTGAACAAGGCCAATGCAGGTATGAACACACACCTACATGCACACCGTTTTAAGCGCTGAAGTTGGCAAAATGTACGTTTTTTTTTTATTTTTACTGTTTTAATGTCTCAGGGGACTCAGAGGAGGCGATGGCAGCCAGTGCTCTGGACTCCAACATCCAGCATGCAGCTGTCGTCAATGAGGGTGGTCAGAGGGTCATCACCATAGTAACAGACCAACATGGCAACCTGCAGACCACGGGAACGATGGCACAGCCCTTCTTTGTGACCATGCAGCATGGACAGCAGAGTATGACACACAAACACTTTCTGAGGTCTATGGCGGTGTTGGTTCTGGTGCTGACTATTGATTTGTATTTATTTTCAGTGCTGGCTGTGCCAGCCAACACAGTGACAGAGGAGGTGGTGACAGAGGATCCTCAGCCTCCACCCTCCAGGAAGAGGAAGCTGGAGGTGACCAACAACCATAATGACACAGGAGAGACGGTGAGAGGACATCGGGCTTATTACTTTGGCACAAGTAGAGATGTTAGAGGCAGTGGAAGTGACCCTGAATCAGTGTTTTTGTTAACTCTGGCTATACTGTGCCAAAAAAACAAAAGAAAACTGCATCTGTGGATGCCATGTATGTCTGCCCATTGAGCATGCAGCTTCTGTGGTTCGAGTCTGGTCATGGACATTTGTTGTAGGTCTCAAACGCTCTTTCTTTCTGTCACCATTTAATGTCTTTCTCTGTGACCAACCTCTGAAATTGAGGCAAAAATGCACCAAAAATAAGGAAAACCACAAAATCTGAGGCTGTGCAGAATCCGGAAGCAACAGGCTTTTTGTATTTTAAAAGTTTCTCAAACTGTAATTGATCTGTTACTGATATTTTCTACTCCTGCCTTTCACCCAACGAGAACTAGGGTAGGCTCCAGCAGATCCCTGTGACCCTAAATAGGAATAAGCCTGTATAGCACTTGGATAGCAGATAACGTTCAGAGATTGGAAATATGAACTTTTTGGTATTTCTGCTTTAAAAAAAAAAATAACTGAAAACAGTTGTTGCTGATTAATGTTCTCTACCTTCATTATTTGCTGATGAACCGACAATCGACTTTGATACATTCTCCTACAGGAACTGCTACAGAGGCAGCTTCAGGAGGCCAACAGGAAGGCTCAGGAGTACCGACAGCAGCTGCTACGTAAGGAACAGGAGGCCGAAGAGTACCGCATCAAGCTGGAGGCCATGGCCCAGAGTCAGGCAAACACCACGAAGGCCACCACCGTGACTGGTGTCAGTACCCCTGCCAATGCAGCCCCCAGCCCTGAGGAAGTAGTGGGAGGGGAGGACGAGGAGGAAGGGGCTGCCTCCGTGGTTGAGGAGGAGGGAGAAATGGTGGTGCTGCAGGAAGGAGGCATCATCATGGAGGGGGAGGAGGGTCAGGTGACGCTGGTGGAGACAGGGGGAGACGCAACCGAGGTCAGCTCGTAATGGAGCTGGGGGTGCAGAACGGGTGACATACCAACAAAGACATCTAAACAGGACTGGGTTGGTTTGACTTGTGCAAGTTTGCATCCTATTTAAGAGTGAGACACGGGAAAAAAAACAGGACAATTTCAGGTGTGCACCATTTTGAATACCCTAAAGATTTGATGCAACCGAGAGACAAAATGGCTTACCCAAAAACAGAAGAGACAAATATGACTAAACCTTCATAGTGGATTTGTCAGTCACGCGCCATTGTGAATCCCCAAAAGATTGGCTAACAGTATATCTGAGAGGAAGAACAAAATGTAAAGACAAAACAGTAGGAACAGGAAGACTGACTGATGGAGGCCACACAAACATCATGGAGAAAGTTAGTTGTGCACCATATTGATTTGATGATTGATCACATACAACAAGCAAAATGGCTTACCCACAAAAATAAAATAGACGAGTAAACAAATGCACAGATTGAATCCTTGAATGATTCACGTTAACACTTAAGAAACTAAGACAAAGGGGCTTCTCCAAAATGATGAAATAATATGAAGATGATGACGGACTAAGAGCAGAAGAAACACAAGTTTAATAGTGCACCATCACTAATCCTGGAAGTATGTGATAACAGTATGCTGGAGAGATGAAGCAAAATGACAGCTGGAAGAGAAAATGGACTGAAACAAGCAAACACGACAATGCATTTCAGCTGTGCACCATTTTGAGTTCCCACCACTTGTTCTCTAATTGAAATACATATTTAAGTGGGATGCAAAACAGCTGCTGCAGAAAGGATTAGTGGTGTATGAATGGATCAAAGGGGAAAAGGATAAATGAACTCAGGAGGGAGATTTAACCTTCGATTGAAGGCACGTGTACTTTTTGTTAGTGATCCCAAACCAAATCAAACCTTGGCGTTTGGGAGACAGTCCTTTTCGTTATGCAGTCCTATCGGGTTCCTTAACATTGCTTTAATGATTCCCCATCAGACGAAAACTAAGAGTAGGTTTTTGTATAATGTAGGGATTACTCATACTGCAGGAATTTAGTTTTAGTTTATTTTAAGATCTTTCTCTTAACCTCTGGACACAGATGGTCACCCCGCTATAATCATTATTATCCCTTTATTTCTGTTTCAAATTCCTGAAGTGTGTTTGATGCCTCGTAACTATGATAAATCCTTTTATAAAACGAAGTTAATTAAACCCAGCTCTCGTTTGCACTATTTTGCTTCCCCAAAAGAGTGCAGACAGAATGGCCAAACAGAGGTGTGAAAGCAAAGAAAAATTTTCTGTATGTTCATTTTTGGACACTACAAGAACTCACTTTGTTTTTTGTTGTTTGGGTTTTTTTATATTTGTGGCAGTTACTTTTGCATAATATTTGGGCCACCAAACTAAGTTCCTATTTGCTTCCAAAAAGTACTCCAAATGAAACAAGGAAACCGAATAGTGCAGTGAAGTGATGAGACATTTATTTTGGAGATTAAGCATTGACATCTGTGTCTGAATATAGAAAAACAAATTTTCAAACACATAGTTTGCAGAGTTCCAACTGAACTGAACCAGATCGATCAACCTTTAATCCATTTAGTAATTATGGCAATTATTCTTCAACACCAACTTTGTTTTTCATCAGCAGGTGGTTTTAAATCAGCAGGGTCCATCTGCGCTGACAAGACACAATTTCACACCTGTATTCAAGACTGCTCAAAATAATTTTTATTATTGATTTGTTTCTGATTATTTAGACTATAAAGTCTGACATGTCTTCAAATGTCTTGATTTGTCAGTTTAAAATCCAGACATACTTAGTTTACTATCATAGTAAACCAAGAAAGCCTTCAAGTATTCACATTAAGGAAGCTGGAAGCAGTACATTTTTGATATTTTGGTTTAAAACTCTTATAACAATTATCCAAGTTAATAACTAATCAATTAATTGAATAATCGTTGAAATTCCATTTGGTTGAAGATAATCACTGATGATTTTAGCATGTGTGCTGATACAACAGAAAACTGCGTCATATTTTTGACCTTTGGAACGTCATGGTCTTCATCCTGCACATTTTTCCCCTTTAAGTCCACATTGTGTATATTTTTACCTTCCTGTTGAGCATTTACAACTTTTAGGCTGATTTCCATTCTCGTTTTGAGCAGCTTTCACTTCATTTCTTTGAAATTTGAAAGTCATTTTGTCTGGTAATGAAAACAAGTGTTGCTGTGTTTTAATACACTGAGATTTATAAAAGTCAAACACTATAACTGCTGCAATTAGTTTTCATTTTTTGGTTGATCTGTATGTTATCTTAATGGATAACTGATTAGTTGTTTAGCTAATAATATGTTTGAAATTAGTATTAATTGTATGTCACAATTTCCAAAAGCTCAGTTGGACATATTCAATCCCAGAGTTTAATCAAACCTGGAAAAACTCACCTTTAGAAGCACTGTTTACTTTTGCTTAAGAAATTACCTAAATAGTTAAAAATGATATTCACACCTGAGCAGGTAGACCAGGTGTATTTTTACATAGTTGATAGGGGTTATCAGAATAGTAATTGTTATAGCTCCAGACTGGTGAGTTCTTGGTTAATATTAATTTTATTCATGTAAAAGTTCCAGGAAATTGTGAAAAGTTAAGGTTAGAGTTACCTAAGACCTAGCGGGATGTCATCACCCTGGGTTGTTTTTACTCAATCAATCAAAAAATTTGTTTGTGACAGAATAAGCAGCACATTGGAACAAGGGAAGTGTTTTTGACTTAAACATTGAAAATAGTTATTTTGCTGTTAATCTGTGATTCTGTTTCAAATCTACATCTCTGACCTTTCCACTAGAACTGGTTACAGATTACAGATATTAAACATTTTCTTTTATTTAGCAACATAACTTTACAAAAATATATCAGCTCAACACTGATGTGAGGGACCATTTAGGAGATTTTATATGAGCTGAAAGCAGCAACTGCCTGGAAGAAAGTGAGTTTAAAAATGTGCCGTAAAGGCTCAGAAACAGGTTGAAGTTGGCATTTTGTAGTTGAAGATGAAACATCAGAAATCAACAGTGAGATCCTTTAGAAAACTTGTGTTGCTCCTGTCCTGGTTCAGTCCAGTTTGGCCTCACAGGGTAAAATGAGGTCTCTGTCACAGCTTTGTAAACCCACCTGTGTCCTGTCTGCATTTTGTCATGCACTTCTCTTCTGCTGGTCAGTAATTCTGCATCATTTGAGTTGAGTGTAGTTATTTTTCTAAGCTCAGTGAAGCCAACCTTTTTTATGTACATATAAAGTTGTATTTTTGTAACTGTACCTGAATGCTTCAACATGATGATGGTGATAGCTGCCTGCATTGGTAATCTGAAATATAAACACTTGTTTTGTTTTTTTAATAAGAGCTTGTGTTTTTAATGCTGCCGCACACTCAACGCTGCACTAGTCTTTTCACGTATCAGTCTGATCACACCTGAAATTTGTATTTATGAGTTTTAAGCCAACAACAATGGACATGCAATACCAGATATTACTCACCCAGCAGCAGCTTGTTGTTTTTAATGGTTTTTGGACTTTTATGTTTTGTAGAACAAATTACACTCAATAGTCAATTTATTAGAAACCCGTGTCAGACTGATGAGTCTAATCCAACAGTCCTGCAGTAAAATCCTCCTTCAGGAAGATGATAATGTTTAGTTTGTGTTTCGCAGCTGAAACCTGTGAACGATTATTTTACAGTTTATGCTGCTGTTAGACTGGACTGTTATGCCATGTTTCTGTTATTTAGTACTTAGTCTCCTTAGTATAATTGTAGTGAAACGCCTCTCTGTGTAATGTGTACTGATACTGTATCTTTAATTTGGAACCATTTTAAACGTACATTTTTACAGTGTGGTATTAGTATTTCTACTATATTTTGATGGAGATAGCAGGATTAGTGTATTGGGTTTAAACAACTACACTTCCCATGAGGCTTTGTCAGGCTACCAGTGGCCTTGGGATCTCCTCGCCCAATTCGTGGATTATGGCCGATCTACCCTGATTGACATGACCATCGTCCAATTAGAGAGGGCAGATTGACGCGCGGCCAACCCTGTGCTTCGGGGGGCGGGACCTGAATGGAGGGGCGGGGCGGGAGGTATCATGGAGGATCAGTAGACAAACTGGCCGCCAGAGGAGTCAGCGACCGCTTTGATCCCCGGACTTTCTCAACTGTTTACCGAGCGTTGTAATCATCGCACACCACGCAATGGACATGAAGAAGCGGGTCACCTTAGAGCTTCGGAACCGGAGCCCGGCGGAGGTGAGTCGCTTTCATTTTAATAACATTTTAATCATACTAAAAGGTGATGTGCGACCGGAGCTTAGCTGCTCTGCCTCGGCCATCACATGGAGTCCGCTACTGACAAGATCGCACCTTTGCTGTCGGAAACTCGGTTCGTTAAACGTTTTACCGATGAAGTTAGGTCTCATCAGCCGCCGCACCTGGTGAGAGCAGAGGTCCCAGATGGATGTAGAAGCATCTCACGCCTCGGACGGACCGACCGCCCCCTCCGCTCCGGTGAAATCCAATGTCCGGGAGGGTGAAATTATGAAACGCAGCAACGGTTCTGATCGTTGAACACATCCCACCGGTTCACTAGATCCCGTTCAACCGAAAGCGCCTTCACGAATACCGACGTGCAAGTTGGACTCTGAATCGTTGACCGGCTGCTTTGACGGCGACGCACTGGCGACGAAAGCAGACTTAGCACGCGGGTGTTCGGTCGGTGTTATCGGTGTTTTCGGGCTTTGGTCCCGAAAAGCTACGACGACGTCGCTCGGTGCTTGTTCGTCAGCGAGCGGACATTTTAAATTTCCTGTGGCTTCACCGTATATTCCGACATTTTGTGAGTCTTCACGTCGTTAAAGTGGGTTTAGAAGTAAAAGTGTCGATGACGCTGAGGCTCGGTCGGTATTTTGGTGCGACCCTGTCCGGTGGCGGACCCAACGGAGGTCGGCCGCAGGCTTTTTGAGCCGGGGCTCGGTAACGCGTTACCTCCTATCGATGAATATTTGATTGAATGGGAAACAAACCGTGGGACTGTGGTGCACTTATTGTCCGCCACCGTGTAAAGAGGATTACTGGTGTTTGGATTAAAGTGCCGTAACGAGTGAAACAGATTACCGACAACTGTTGATTTCTACAAAATAATGTACCTGGTTAGACCCACGTGTCACATCACCTCCGTTACTTGTTTACTTTCATATGGCGCGTATTAAACACTTGAAATGGGTGTAACTCGGTGTAAACGCAGAAACGTCCCCGGTTTGGTCGGTGTTATTTGGATCCTTTCGGTGTGGGTAGATACGTTATATAACAGGACTGCTCACGGACCAACTTTCGGTTAAAAACGGTCCGGTTCGTATTAACTGGTCCTGTAGGTAACATACTTGTACTTCTGTAGTTGTGAGGACATTCGTAGACATAATGCATTGCCTAGACTCTAACTCTACACATCACAACTAAATGCCTAATCTTAATCCTAAAACCAAGCCTTAACAGGACTCTGAAAAAAGTGAGGACCTGGAAAATGCCCTCACTTTGATAGAAATATGCTCAAAATGATACTCACAAAGATAGCAATACAAGTACACACAGTGCATGGTGCTGATGTTACATAAGCACAGGAACCAGCCTGCACTGCTGGGAGCAGCAGGTGAATAGTAACCCACTAATCACCTCAGTCCATTCCAGTAAAGACACATCAGTTGCTGGATTTAGTTTGTCCTGACCAACAGAGAAACTCCCCAGACCTCCTCAGGCCAGACTGTGGGACCAAGAAATATTTGGTGTTTTCAGTTGAAAACTGAGAAACCGCTGTGTTTTTCTGTTAATTTACTTATGTAAACAGCACTAACTATATTTTCAGCTAGAAATTGTTAATGATCCATCTACTTAATAGTTTCTCAATTTATCAATACATTTTTTTTTTTGTCTCAATGCTTAGAGTGAACTGGAAATCCACAGAGACATTTAGTTTACTGTCACTGAACCTCAGACCACAGAGTTTGTGGCGTTTTGTTTAAAAAAAGGTTATTAATGGAAAACTAGTATTAAATTGGTTGTAGATTAGTTTTGATCTATTAATTGGCTGGTAAATTAAGCACAGTTTTCAGTATTGTTAGTTGAACATAAAGTCACATACGTAAACACAGTGTGATGTATTAAATATAATTAAACATGCCTTTATCCTCTGCTTCAGATCGTGGAGCTGGTGGTCGATAATAGTCGCTCTGCAGATGGCGAGGTTGAAGGTCTGACGGATGAGTTTACAGAGCTCCAGTTCCTCAGTATGGTCAACGTTGCTCTCACCTCGCTGGCCAAACTGCCTTCACTGCCCAAGCTGCGCAAGGTAAGACACACACCGAACGCTGGGCAGGGTTATTCACATCCTTTGTGGTTCATTTTCAGATTACCACCGTTTGTGTTTGAATCAGCCAATGTTGAGTTGGATAGTCAGTATTGTTAATTTTTCATTTTCGAGGCTTGCTGTGGATTTCCTGATGCTGCGGCTGTTTGAACTTTTCTGTGTTTCTTAAGTTGGAGCTGAGCAACAACAACCTGTCTGGTTCTTTGGAGACTCTGTGTGAGAAATGTCCCAACCTGACCTACCTCAACCTGAGTGGGAACAAGATCAAAGAGTTGAGCAAAGTGGAGCCACTGGTCCGAACACACCCACACACACAAGTTTCAGTATGTGTTTGTAGCTGTTAACATTCTAACATGATTCCTTCTGCTGCAGCAAAACCTAAAGAGCCTGCAAAGTCTAGACCTGTTCAACTGTGAGATCACGACTCTGGAGGACTACAGGGAGAGTGTGTTCGAGTTGCTGCCTCAGATCACCTACTTGGATGGCTTCGACCAGGAGGACAACGAGGCCCCTGACTCAGAGGCCGAGGAAGAAGGTGTGATGCTGAGTTGGTTTTAATTTGTGGCTGACAAACATTATAAACAAAGCCGTACCTCATCTCCGTCTGACCGTCATCTCTGTTCATAGACGAGGATGGGGCAGGGCTTGCCGGTGACTATGATGACGAGGAAGACGAAGAGGAGGATGAGGACGGCTCAGAGGGAGGAGAGGTGCGGCTGCCTTGGGCTCTGTCCTTTACTGTTAGATTCTAAATCTTTTGTCTTGCTGAGGAAACGAGAGGCTAATTTACAAACACTGTTGGTCTGAGGTTAGCTCTAAACCCATGGCAATGAAACTTTTATGGTGGTGATTGTAATGTTTGAAACAAAGTCTGCACTGAGCTGGTTTATGGGTTAACCTCACGTGTGATTGTGTTCTGGACCAGGTTCTGAGCCAAAGTGGCTGCCTCTGAAACACGACCCTGATCAGAACAAATAGACGTTGTGAGCAGAAGTGGGTGAAAACTTTTTGCCCTTTCTTGGAATGATAAGGTTCTTTGCAGGAATTTGTATTGAAGGTTGAGTCTGTACAGCATCTCTCGTTCACAGATATGATCTGTGGTTATTTTATGTTCTGCTGTTTTTGTGTGAAAGAAAATTTAAAAATAAATTGGATCTGGCATTTTCTCTTCCTATTTTTCTAACCGATGCAAACGAGCTGTCAGTCGGCCTGATGGAGATCAGCCTGGCCACAGTGATATTCATGTGATTAATTAGAACTTCGTTGGTGTCGCCCCATCTCAAACGAGCTGTCTTTTATTTTGAAAGTGTGAAGCTGAAGTTAAGTTTTTCTCTCCTGTTTGGCTTAGGAGGAGGATGAGGATGAGGAAGACTACGCAGAAGAGGAGGAAGGTGAGAATTTCATCGTCTGTGTGTATTTTGATTGATATTCCTTATTTGAAAAATGGTCAGTGCTTACTAAATAATTATGGAACTACAGAATGACAGACCTCAAATTAAGTTGTTTCCATCTGAAATCTGCATCTCGATCACTGATCACTGCATCTCGAACACTGATCCTGTTAAAACATTTCAACACTGTTTATGGAGGAGTTCTGATTGTTTGGGATCCTATAGATCTCCTCTGATTGGCCTGTTTTCTTTGTGTGCAGAGGGTCAGGTGGGTGTTCAGGGACAGAAGAGGAAGCGAGATGTGGAGGATGAAGGTGAGGATGAGGAGGAGGAGGAAGACGACTAGTCCTCCGGCCCAGCATTGTCTGAGTGTTGTCCTGTTCTGCTTCTGTCCGGACCCGACTTCCGCCAGACAGCAAGAATTTACAGGGACAGCAACAGGAACAGTGTGGTCTGACATAGTTCCTTTCAGTCTGTGATAGAGTATCATGTCTTTATTTTTAGATAATATATAAGATTTACAGAGTGAGAAGATTTTATCTGAACATTACCTTTTGAGGAATCAACATCTCCCTTTAAAACCTGGTTCAGGATCAAAGCTTCTGTGTGTCTGGTAAGTTTGCCTCCTCTCCATCCTCTGAACTCTGATCCTCGTCTTGGGCATTTGGCACAAAACCTGAAGTCCTCGTCTGGATCAGCTCCTCATCGCACCCATTTTTGACCAGGTGTCACTTCCATAGCTGCCACCTTCCTCTAACCCTAACCCTTATAATAGTCTGTCACTGTCCAAACTTCAGGGACTGACACGGTTCCCGCTCAGAAAGATTTCTGCAGTACCGATTACAAGACTTGACTTGGTCAGTTTGTCCCGGGTCCATCCGACACATAGCTGTTCTGACGTCTGTAGTTTCTGACTGACTCTGTCTAAACGCTGAGATTACTGAATAGTCATTTATTTTTGAAATTATGCTGAACTCATATGCTGCTGTAACTTCCTCTGCACTGTTTCCTTAGGAACCCTGCCGCTGCCACAATATTAAGATAAGCTGATTGGTAGATCACGTTTAGAGTAGCTGAAACTGACAGACCTGCTCCACTGCGACTTGTGTTGAAATTAGCTATTAGAGCTAGCAGATGAGCTAGTCAGTACGTCCACTATTCACCCTGCCAGCATCTCATTTGTCTGGTCTTGTAGTCTTTCCTGGGCTCCAGTTGTTTGCTTTCTGTGAGCTGGAACCGAGGTCCTCAACCTCCACAGCTTTTCATGTCCAAAGATGCAGCTTCAGAAACGTCTGCAGCTATCCATTGTACACACACCTGAAACTTCATCAGTGTAGCTGAGCTCATTCATGAAATTCCCAATGTGTGTTGCATTTGTTGAAGGGATTCTGCAGGAACCTGATTTTTCTCCTGGGTTAGCAGTTTTCAGTTTGAACTAAAAACAAGTGGCTTGTCATGCTTCAGGCTCCGTCTCCTACTCCTGGAGACAGTTCACCTTCACACAGGTCCAAGCTGCATCCACGTGCTTCTCGTCAGCTCATCAGAGATTTTTCTGCAAAGGTTTGGACATTTTGATTGTAAACCTCACAGAATGAAGACCTGGATCAGGTGTACTGGGTAAATTAAAGATCCAGGAACTTTTATTTTGACATGTCCACGCTAGCAGCAAAGTGGAACCAGTCCATGGTCCCAGCTTTTTTAAAAGTGATGTCAGTGAGCTGTCAATCACATGCATCCCTTTAATGTAAATCAATGAAAAGTTCCTGACTCGTGTTTAGACTTCCTGTTACCATCCGGTGTCTTTCATTTCCTGTCCTAGATCTACCTGTGAACACCTGAACACACTGTGGGTATAACAACTTCTCCTTTATGAGCTGGTAAAAGTCATCTGAACATACTGTTACAGCTGAGCGGTGTGCAGTGGATGATGGGACACTGAGGATGTGACAGCTGTCTTCCAGAGTATTGTTGACCTGTGTGAAGGTGGCGGGGCCTGAAACAGGGTACACCTGTAGAGTCTGCCTCAGGTGTCAGTGCTGCATTGGGGTTCTGCACCTTTTCCTGCTTTCTCCTGCTGCAATTCACAGTTACAAACCTGAGCTGGTGGGAAATAAATGGAGCAATGACAAAAAAAAAAAAGATAAAGTACCAGTACCAACAACAAACAGTGATCATGTTCAAATGGAGAAAAGTATAAAAATGTCAAACATTTGTGGGGGAAATTTAAAGGGAAAGTTTTGTTAAATTAGTTAATATTGATTGGTTTTATTTTCAGTTTATTTGACAGATCGTCAGGTTTGTTCCTGAGGAAGCAGCAGGACTCAGACTTTTATCCAAACTGATGTAAAGTTATAGCTTTTCGCTCATTTTTGCTCTTAAAAGCAACATAAACCTTTTAACTAACAGACGTGGCTCATCCTGAGCAGCTCTGAGAGAGAAGAACTGAGGCAACTATTTCAGGTTTTTAAGATCTTTGCTTCTGAGTCAAAGTCTGGAGCTTCTGGATCACAGCTGTTCTGGCTCACAGACTTGAAGGTCCCTTTAGTAGCTGTTCTGAAGCTTTTAGATGGTTTTTGTCAGCAGGAGTTTGAGCTGTTATTACGGTTTTCTTCATGTTGGTTTAAAAGCTGACGTTCAAAAACAGGAGCTAACAAAAGGACATCGGCTGATATGACCGAAAGCTCTTGAACCACTAAAACTAGAAAGGATTTTCTACTTAAGTTAATTTGAAGTTTAAATTTTTATAAAATTTCAAGAAAATTAGCAAACTATCGAAGAGAAGGCCAAATATTTTGGGTTTCCAGCTTCTCTGCAGAGCAGATTTGTTGTTTACTGTCCCAATAAAGCGAATCTTGGGCTCACTAAACGGTTAATCCATCCACTGAGAGGTTAATCTTGAGTAACGGGTGTTCGTTGGTGGGTGTTCCATGAACTCATCTGTGAATGTGAACCAGGTGCGATGTGTTGTTTGTAGGAGTGTAAAGATGAAAGGTCCAGCCTGTCACACCTGCCAAGGTTACTGACCTTTCCCTGGTTTTTAAGGCAATACTGTAAATACACTGAGCTCAGATTCAGCTTTTTTTATTTTTCAAGACTTTACTAATTTTACAGATTTGTTTCTGGCAGTGAGGTGACAGTTGACCCACAATTGACCTTTGACCCCAGCTCACTCTGTCAGCTGTTAGTGTCTGTCCACTGTCTGCAGGGAAAACTGTGTTTGACTTTCTGTGGTGTAACCAAAACAATACTGAGAGGTTTTCAATAAAAATACTAAAGGAAGAGAAAGTTCGAGTTTTTTTTTGTTTTTTTTTTTCCCCCCTCATGTTGAGATGACACCCAACTTCTGTTTCCAGGTGATGTGTGTGACAATTGACTGTTTTGTTTAAACTCTTTCCTTATTGTTTAAGATGAGATAATTCTTTCTTATTCTTTAATATCTTTAGTTGTTTTACTCTGATCACTCAGCAGTAACTGACAAATCTGTTCTCTTCAGGATATATTTAAAGAAATATGATTTAAGTGTTTATTTCCATAAATTGTCCAATATCTCACCTTGTGACACACTGAAATGAATAAGTTGTGATTTTTCCACCTCAGCCAGGTGTGAAGACTTTTTCATTCGTGTTTCCCTCCAGCTGCTGCAGATCTTAGACTTCCTGAAACCAGCCTGCATCTGCTGCAATGTTAAAATCGCCAACAAGGAAGAAGGTGAGGGGTTAAAATCCAACACTGAAACAGCAGCAGAAATACTAAAGATGAAGAGAATCAAACAAAAGATAGTCAGAAAGGAGAAATGAGATGGAAAAATGAGGACATGAGTTAAAGAAAAATAGGATGGAGGAAAAGCAAACATTTATAAAATTAATTTAAAATCAAGTTTCCAAACTGAAACTACACAATAGAGTAAATAAATTTTACAAAAAGGAATAAAAATGAAATGAAAACCTTTAAAAGTTTGAGTTCCAGTGAAATAGTAAATTTGATGTATTTGTCCTGCAGGGGGCACTGTTATCTTTCTGCTCAAAACTATTTTAGGATTTCAGAACATAAGAATTAATTTAATAAGACACGCAAGTAAATATTTAGGTAATTAAAGGACCATTCTGCTATTTACATGAAACAAACCTGCAGAAACATCACAGGTGACATATCCTTATCTCAAACACATCCTGAAATCGATTTTACTGCACTTTGTTTCCGGATATAGATACACAAACAAATAAATTACACATTATTTAAAGATGGAAAAGGCAAACTGTGTTTAAAGCACACATGAGGAACTTTCATGAAAACATGGACTTTAAATGCTGGTCTGCTGGTTATCGTCATTTTTAGGCTCCTTCTCCTCCTTTAGTACTGAAGTAATAGTTGAAGGTGTGTGTGTCTGTGTTACCTCCTCTTTCTTCTTCTGCACTTAGAGTTTAAACAAAGTGGTAAATTGTTAATGGGTACAGCAGCTGTGACATCTCCCACCCCTGTCAGCCATGGTCCCCCAAGAGCCAGGACTCAGCTGCTGTGATTGGTTGGTAAGTGACAGCTGATAGCATGGCATCACTTTCTGGTGACAAGATGTTCATTAATTATTTATTTGTAAATTTAAGCATTGATCATTAAGAGGAAACAAGATCATCTAGAAGTAATTTATTTTCTAATTTTCATGTCTGTTGTCTCACTGTTGTTTCTTTTATATATTTTATAAGGACCAATTTGTGTCTGAAATAGACTGATTGATTGAATCAATCTTTGTCCATTTTGGGCACATGTACATATTTACAAAAATACTTCACAGTTAGATCCCTCTGTTGTTTGAGAGCAGGCGCCAGTCATGGATTTCCTGTAAATCTGAGTGCTCACCTGCCCACAGCACCCACGTGGTCTCACCTGGTTTCTGACAACAGGAGTGGAGTGTGTGCATCACATGTTGACATCAGACCTGAAAATTATTGTTTCTTGTTGAACTAAACTTTCACCAGGTTTAGACTCGACTCACATCCTGATGTTTCAGTCAAAAAATTGCATATATTCCACATTGGCATCATCGAAAATCTTCCCGCCAGATGTTCACTTATGAACTGCATGTGTGTCAGTGTCATCCAGCAATGCGGCTTTTCCCGCTAAGTGCCACAGACAGTAACATCTGTAACCATGGTAATTGGACACAACAAAGATGGCAGCTTAAATGCTTATATATTAAAAATGAAACTAAAATGCCACTAACTAGACAAAAAAAATATTTTGACTAAAACTAGACAAAAACACAAATTAAAAATGATAAATTTTAGCTAAAACTGCCAAATATGTTTAACAAAAGACTAAATTTAAATTTAAAAGCAGGAGCATTAGTTATGTGTGGAGACAAGTTAGTATCTTGTTCCCACACTGAATGATGTCGACAGGAGATATGTGCAGAGGAGGGAGACATTAAAACAACCACATGGATTCTGATCTGATTGACCTGACTGTTCTGACTGTTCTGCACACTCACACATCGGATCTAGGACCACATATACAAGTGGCTCAGATCTGATCGGAGAACAGCTGGTTTGGACTTCACACTGTGGAAACATCAGGGCTGAGAAACTCCAGCTGTGATGTGGATGCAGCTTTAGATGGAGTCTGCAGATGTTTCCCCATTGATGATTAATTGTTGTCATTTTTCCACTTTTACCTGGAAATTATCACATATGTTCTCTGCAGTTTTTTGATGATTAGTGTTTCACTTACTGAGGTGAAGCTCACCTGGACTATGGTACCACGTAAAGCTGGAGTGATTTTCTCAACATTCCCTCCTTCATTACATGCCTTGCATTGAATTTGAATCCCCTTCCCAACTGGTTCTCCTCTTGCTCCTGGTGCTCTTCTTCTTCCTGCTGCGCTCAGTGTGTCGAGCTGCAGCTCATCACTTGTTCAGTGTGTTTTAAAGGATCACTTCAGGGTTTGATGCTCCCCTCCACATTCAGAAGCAAATTTTGACTTAGTGGAAATTGACTGAGTGGAGCTGTAAGGTTAGAGAAACATGGTGGTTTTGGTTAATTGTGAATAAACAGTTTGTGTAGCAAAGTTTCTCTGTAGCAAATACCCTCACGTTTGTGCACAAGCCTGAAAATAATTTGTAGTAGGTGTGGCCAGATTGGCTGTGAGGTAGGAGGCAGATTCAGGAAACATTTTCCTCTTGCCATGACATATTTATTTCTCTAGGGTGTTCCCATAGGTGCATAAACATCAAAAATATTTCCAAAAAAATTGAATAAATAACTGTTTACCTACAGACCACTGAACTACCACAACTCAAAGTAGTGTACACATAGTTGCACCCTACTGTTCTCTCCCCTACAGTTAGCTTTTGACTGCTTTTATAGTCTCTCTCCTCTGCAGCAATTATCTCCTGGGCATACCATCTAGCCTTTGCCACATCTCTCCTGAAAACACATTAAAATATATTCCATTAGATAAAATCTCTCTTGTTCTTTTACCTCTATTCTGCAGATAATTACCCATAACCACCCAAATTACCCACTAATGACCTGAAATACCCCTAAAACAATGTTCCAAAGGTAACCCTTCTTCCCTTCTCACTTGGTCCCAACTGATGACATCACCAATGACATCATCCAGGGTATAAATACAGGAAATACCTGGCTGCATGCTCCTTTTGATTTCTGCCACCTGAGGTAAATATGAAAAACAGCAGTACAATTTCCAATAAATATTGTGTTACCCAGTAATGTTACTTGTGAATGTGAGCATTAACCCAAATGATGGTAAAACTATGGCCAACTATAACAAACATAGACAGACTCGGGATATCTGCTGGCTACAGATGAAGCTATGGCTCAACACACAATTAGCACGTATGGTTGACAAAAAATTTCCCAAAAGATATGTTCATCTGGTGACATCTGGTGTGCTCCCACTCACTTTGTGACATAATTGGAATAAAAGAAGTTGCTGATTTCAGTCAACAACAGAATTGGAGCAGTAGAAGAGCTTTTGGTCCTGAAAAGAGTAAATCAGGCCTGTAGCTGCAGCTTCTGATGACAGTTGTTGGTGGTGACGCTGAAACTAAATTCTGTGTTGTGGAGCAATGTGGAACCTGTCATGTTTGTGTGAGTCTGGTGTCTGTGAAACCAGAGCTCCATTTTCCTGAAACCAGAAAACCGTTTCATGTTGGTGGAGTCAGTACAGGTAAGATGGAAAACAAAACATGTTTTGCATTTGACAAACGTAAATCAACAACTTTCTTACAATGTTGATTGGAAATGTGTTTGCTGCAGTTCAGTTTAAAATAATTTCTGGAGACAAAGAGAAAAGGGTGGAGGAGGGGAGGAATAAATGAGGTCGAGGCTTCGCACAGACGCTGTAGGGCTCTGACTCATAATGAATACACACCATCCCCCAACACACTGTATAATCCTCCCAGTTTGAGCCGTAACACTGACCTGGTCCACACCGGACATGTGTGTATGTGTGTGTGTGTGTGTGTGTTTATAAAATATGTAATTCGCCCCACCCCCTTGTAAAGAGAATAACTAGAACAGAAGCATCAGACAGCGGACAAGCGAGCATTACAACACACATGGAGGGAGGGAGGGGGGGGGGGTAAATAATTTATTGAGCTGTGATGTGAACACAAATCTGCTTCCACCGTTTTTATCTCTGTAAATAACCCAGTTACTCACACACTTCAATTCTTCTGCATTCACTGTCTGATTTCAGTGTCTTCAGCAGACTGGGCCCGGACCGACCCCTGAGCGCCTTAGGCTGAAATAGGGTTTCGAGTCCCCAGAGACCCCTCAGTTTATGCCAGTCCTTCCACTCTGGTAGGTGAGTTCATTAGTCCTGTCACTGTGTTTAATTAGAGGTAGTAGCTGCTGATTCAGTCTGTGTGTTACTGAGTCCAGATCCCATCCAGAGACTGACAGCACCAATGAATGTGGTGTCCTCAGTGTAATGTGTGTGAGTCCAGAACCTGGTTCAGCTTATGGGTCTGAGCCGTAGACCTCCATTGTTGTCCAAAAACTATTAAAAAAACAGCAGGGAGCCACACCGCTGACCTGGCTCCCATGGTTCTTCCTCACCAACAATGGGAGGCCCGTCTTTTTCCAAAAACCAGCTCCAGACATTGCTGTGAGCAGAGAGAAGCTGGAGGAGCAGTGGAACCAGAGACCAGTCGATTCTTTGTTCCTTCAGATTCAGTAAAAAAATGATAGCTGTTCGGGAGATGATTTTCAAAACTTTAGTTGTAGAAAAGTTGTACACTAATATTTCTACTTTTACTTTAGTAAACACCTGATTCCAGAAGTGGAAAAGAACTTGGATTGTGTACTATTAATACCACTGTGCAAATTTACTTTCTCTCTAAGCGTACTTAGGCTAAAACAAAACCAATATCAAAAGCAGAAGTACTAAAAATGGAAATTATACTCATATATATGCAGTACCTGCGAGTATTATAAATGACTTCATGCACATCCTGCTGAAAAAAAACTGAGTTTCTACTGATTTCTGCTGCTCCCTCTTGGTGCCAAGCTAACCCTGAAAGCGACAGCACAAACAGGACAAATCTCTAAACCTGCTCCTGTACCCTGATCTGTGGTTTCCAGATGCAACAGATTAGTCACCAAGAGCAGCTCACGCATGCATACACGTGCACTCATGCGTTAGTGCCAGTGTTGTTGTGTGTTGTGGAGGTTGTGCTGCCCTACATCTGCTCTTCATCACAGCTCACTGACCCTAGTCCCCCAATACTGGGCTGTCGGCCAATGACACAGCTGCGTAATGCAGCATGTGACCAGAATTTGGAGTGAGAATCCTAGATTCCAGAAACCCAGTTCAGTTCCCTCACTCAGTCACTCATTTACTCAGCCCAAACTCAGGCAGCCACACCCTGCAAACACTGCAGGTTGACAGTAATTCCTCATCTATAAAATTCAGAGTATTGGACTGTGGGATCCATGTTTTTGTCATTTGATTGAGAAATGGATGTTTTCATTCGTGGGTGGCAGTGTTGCAGTGGTGTCAGACTGTGTCCATTGAGCAGTAGATGGTGGGTCTGAACTCCGGTGGACCTGGGGCCTTTCTGTGTGGAGTCTGCATGTTGTCCCTGTGTCTGTGTGGGTTTTCTCCTCCCACAGTCCATACTCATGCAGGTCAGGATTAGGGTCTGAACCCAAGTGGACCCGGGGCCTTTCTGTGTGGAGTCTGCATGTTGTCCCTGTGTCTGTGTGGGTTTTCTCCTCCCACAGTCCAAACACATGCAGGTCAGGATTAGGGTCTGAACCCAGTTGGACCCGGGGCCTTTCTGTGTGGAGTCTGCATGTTGTCCCTGTGTCTGTGTGGGTTTTCTCCTCCCACAGTCCGAACACATGCAGGTTAGGATTAGGGTCTGAACCCAGTTAGACCCGGGGCCTTTCTGTGTGGAGTCTGCATGTTGTCCCTGTGTCTGTGTGGGTTTTCTCCTCCCACAGTCCAAACACATGCAGGTTAGGATTAGGGTCTGAACCCAGTTGGACCCGGGGCCTTTCCGTGTGGAGTCTGCATGTTGTCCCTGTGTCTGTGTGGGTTTTCTCCTCCCACAGTCCAAACACATGCAGGTTTGGTTGGTTGGGGACTCTAAATTGCCTGCAGGTGTGAATGTGAATGTGTCTGTCTCTGTGTGTCAGCCCTGTGATTGGCTGCTGACCTGTCCAGGGGGTGACCTGCCTCTCACCCACTGCATGCTGGGATTGGATGATGGGTGACTTATGATCTGTTTATGACTGACTTTTTTTTTTGTCTCGATCCAAATTTTTATTAGTTGATGACCAGAAGACTTAAAATTATATCTATAGATAGCTGCAGATAAATAGGACTTTAATATCACATTAGTGTTTTAGTAGTTATTTTTAGCAAAACAAGAAATTAACCAGTGACTGGGTTGACCTTTTCCAGATAAGTTTAGCTTGATTCAGTGGACCAGCTGAAATAATTTTACTCCCCTGCAGTTTCTTTTATTTTTCATGTGAAGATGAAGTCTGGATGATCAACATGGCACATTAAGGGTTTTTATATGTCATTTAATAATGCATTACTGTGTACAGTTATTCAAACTACATCATTCAAAACATATAAACCTTTAGTGAAATTTTAAAATGCAAAACAAAATATTTAAAATAACTTGTCTAATAAAGTGAACAATGGACTCAGGACTGTTTAAATGTGCACAAACTGTTGAATAAATAAAATAAATCAATTTGTTCAACATCTTTTCACCAACATCACTCACAATACAATGGAACCATAATAGGCAGTGTCAGTGCCTTTTTCTGTGGAGTTCTTCTAAATATACAGAAATGTGTAAAAAGAGAAAAACTAATGGACAAACAAAGGTGAATTTAACATTAGTGACTTTTAAACAGACAGTTTATTTGTTCATTTATCAGCTAAAAGCTGTTGATGCATCTTCAGGTCTTTGTCATCCATATTTTCAAAAAAAGTGCATGTTTTAATAGAGAAACATAAACTCTATTGTGTCATTTGTCCGTGATTGATTAAAATATCACTAATTTGTGAGTCTATAAAATGTTTCCTTGAATTAGTTTGCTCAATCTGATAAACTGACAGATTTATTTTTTGCCAAAATACAAATTAGTACACAGCTACTTTAATGGTTTCAGCACTTTATGTACTAGAAATAGTTTTTAGATGATTTCAGGACATACATGTTTCTGTAAAGTTACCAACATGTTCAATTCAAAGTACAATTCATCATGAAATGTGTTTTATTTAATGCATAAAATTTATTTTCCATGTTCATTTTGTCATTTGTTATGTATATTTCATGATTTATGTCTGAGATGTGGAAATTTCGTCATGCATGCAAGTCAAAGACATTTCACAACTTCACATTTATAATTTCCACTGTGAAAAGTTCCTTTAGTGCAGATCTTCATAAAAATTCTTTAAAAATGCAAAACCATTTATTTACATTATGCTTTTAAAAAGAAGTGATTTTTTTTTTTTTTTAAACTCATGGCTGCTCAGATACAATGTCCAAGCTTTATTTGGTAAAATGCAGCATAGCTGTCAGCTGACATAATGGTTTAATATGGGTCTTTTGGGTATTTTTTAATGTTTAATCATGTGACCTGTTGAATTTTTAAATCATGAGGATTTTAGTTTCTGTTTGCATATATTTTACCACACAGTGGCCTGTGGTGCTCCTGGGAAAAAATGCCTATTGCACATCTTGTTTTTGCGTGTTCCAGCTGTGAAGTGTTGGAGAATCGGATCTTTTTCTATTATTGCTTATATTCTCTTCATTGTATAGAACATTAAAATCCCTGCTTTTTGTTAATGTGAATCAAAATCTTTTGAGGCTTAAAAATACCAATGAGCTGAGATGTTTTGTGTGGGATATACAGAGCTACAACTAAACCAGAGACCAACAATTTATAGTTGATTAACATCGATGTCACAGAAGACCAAATATATACTGACCAGTAAATCTGGTTCTTAATAATTATTAGAAATTAGTTTTTGCCTTTTAAAAAAAAAAAAAAAAGACATTTAATGTAAACTCCTCCCACTGTGCCCAGAGAAAACATAGTGCTCTTCATGTTTCTGTTATATTGAAAAAGGTTCTATCATATAAATGTTGACATCTTTCCTTGGAAAAAATGGCTTTGAATGACAAACTGTGTATCTTTTCAAAACCACAAATATCTCTTGTAAAGTTCATTGGAGGAAAAAACTTTTCATTCAAAAAAAAAGACAAATTAGAAAAATGTGCAGCACTATTACAAAAGTATAAAAGGACATGCCTCTCCATCAAAAGTGGATTTACCTAAACTTAATGTGACACATTTGTCACACAGACTTTTGGGAATAAAATGGGCAGCAGCCATGAGAAGGCAATCTGACTAGTGACAGTCTAGTGCATGGTGGAGGATTAAAGTCATTAAACCTACTGGGAAGAACTGGAGATTGCTGGTTTCAAAGGAGTCCACATTTGATTCAGTGTTCACATGCACCCCCACTGTCTGTGGAGTAAGAAATGAAAAATAACAAATAGAATTAATTCTGCACATCCTGTCTGCTTTGTGTATTTAAAGCTGAAAAACATTGCTACTTTAATTGAGAAAATTCAATAATTGATTATTGATGCTTAAAAAAAATCCTCATTAGGTTGTCTTGGACTTGTCATCTTCAGGTGATGTTGGTGAGGCAGGTGTGTCATCCTCTTCTGAAGCTGGCAACTTAGCAGCCACTGCCGCTGTTGATGTCATCTTCTCATAGGTCCTCCTGTGCTGGCGTCGCAGTGTCTGGCTCTGCAGCTCCTTCACCTCCTGCAGCACTTGCTGCGCTTCTTTCCACGATGACACGGCCTCCTCCAGCAGGCGCTCAGCCTCGGCACGCCTCCACTCCACCTCTAGGTGCTCCTCTGAGAGAAGAGAGGCAGGCAAGGCAGGTGGAGGAGGTAACAGGAGGTGTTTGTCAGGTGTTCTGGGATGCGAGGACTCAAAGGATTCAGACAGACTCAGGGAGTTCTTCTGACAGGGCAACTCCTTGCTGCTCAGCACATGAGGGGAGTCGGTGTCACTGCCTCGTATTGAATCAGATGATCTAACCTGAGAAGAGCTTGATCCTATAATAAATAGAGATGATTTGGGTGACTTCTCTACAGGATAGTCGTCCTCTTTGACACCAGAGGAGCTGGATGGTCCTTTGAGTTTTGGTGAAAGGACTGTGTTGGATCTTTTTGACCGAGGCGAGTCGGTGGAGGTGAGGCAAGATGAATCTTTCAGTCGAGGAGAGTCACTTGTTTTGGAGGCAGGTGACTGGGATCCCCTGGAGTGAGGTGACTCAGTCCCTTTGGAACGACTTCTCTTCGCTTTGGATCGAGGAGATTCTCTTCCTCTCAGGCGAGGAGAGTCTTTGCCTCGGAGACGAGGAGAGTCGCTGCTCCTGCTCCTCGGAGAGCCAGACGACCTGCTGAAAACCAGTGTAATACTACTAATTATTCTTAGCGTCATACCGCAGTGTTTAAATATTGGATGGTTATTTAACAATTACAATCCTGTTAAACTCTATGTATAACGAGACCTTCAATCTCCCAAATAGCCAAAACAGTCTCCAGTGTCTGATCCTACATCCTTGCCATTTAAGATAGGAACATCCAAAATATGCAAAATGTAAATAAGGTAATACATGACTTATATCTAGATCTCTGTAGGTGCTCTGAAGGCCTGGTCAGATCACCCAGAAATGTTGAACAGGGTTCTGGTGAAGTTGAGTGCAGCACATTGATGAAAACACATCTACAATGCATCTGAAAATGAATAAAGATTCGGCTGATGTGTGCTCCAAAAGGAAAAAAGATCTTTGACCAAGTTACCGTCCTGCTGCCGCTTAATGTCAACACCATGTGTAACCAATGCATTGTTTCCAAAAACCCAGTTTATGATGTCTTCTGGAGTCCTTTACTTGATTTGATTTGAGAAGATTTGTAGCACTCGACTTTACGAGACTGGCATGCTTTTTAATATTAGTGAAAGTGTTAAAACCAACCTGGAGTGAGGGGAGTCGGAGCCCCGCAGGTGGTGGAGCCGAGGAGAGTCAATGCCCTTCAGGTAAGGTGAGCTCTCTCCTTGTTCTTGTTCTGCTTTGGCTTTCTGTAGCTCCTGTCAATCACAACACACCATGTTAATCATAACTGTCTTTATAACCGTTTTTGCTTCTGTAATGACTCATGTTTTTTATCACACGAAGATAATCAACAGATGTAGTCCAACCTGCAGTCTCATCTCCTCCAGCAGCTCCTGAGCTCTCTGCATTCTCTGAGCAATGAGGCTGTGCAGCTGACCAACTGGTGGGACTGAAGCACCACCCCCTGACTCCTCTTCTCTTGGACAACGACGAAGAACAGAGCGCAACTCCGAACGAATCATTGCTGGTCTGAAGAAGGAAAGAAACAAATGATAGAGTATAGGTATTCATATTATGACAACATATTAGTCAGTCTACATTCCAGTCTTTCTGTAGTTACCAAGGAAATGAGACTGCAGATGCAAGTGGCCAGAAATTAGTTTTGTTTCAAGGTTTCTGCCTTCATCCTTGGAAACAGGACAACATGGACATCAAGGAGACTGGAGATAAACTACTTCTCAACCATGTCAAAATGATTGAGCGAAGATGGTGCGAGCATCAGGATTCCTTAGAGGTGTTAGAGGATGCATCTGACAGACTCACTAGAGGAATTATATATGTTGTCTGGCCTGGGACTGTCTTGGTATTCCCCCGAAAAGCACCAACAGTGAGTCCTTGCTCTCTAAGGATTACCTCAGGGCAGACACAGCACAGTACAGCAGACACGCATGCTGTTGGGAATGGATTGGGGGAGTGGAGCTGTGTTGTGATAGTTTGTTTAATTGTCATGTGTTTGTGTACCTGGACGAGAGGACTTCATCCATGGAGGCACACCGACTCCGGCCCAGCATGCTAAACCTTTTGCCTGGCTGTGGTGTTCGAGACTGAGCCTGGAGGACCTGACAGAGAACATATGGTTAAGGTACGTTGTTTTTATTGATGGTTCACTGATAAATGGGGGCATTCCGGTTGAAATATAATGAATGACTCCCATGAGTTTTTTGGGCTTACGCTGAGCGCACCAGATGACACAATAAGTATACAACATTGCAAATTACCACCCTGCAAAAACTCTGAGAATATTATATACTGTGTATCTGTGCTGTACCAAGAAGACATTTGAATTAATTGAAAAATTGAAATTACTTTTGCCAAAGAAACATCAAATTTAGAGCAAACTGTTGCTTTAAAATAAACAAACTATAGATTTATCTAGTAAATCAGCAACTACAGGCAAAAGCATTTGCAGGGTGCTACAAAAGTTTGTTTAAAAAAAAGACTGAATTGTACTCACCAACAAAATTACAATTAGTAGTAACTGAAGCTATGATCTACATTCCTTAAAAAGTTTACCTACTTGTACCTGCTGGGTTTTGTGGACCTTGGATGCCTCCAGGTGGGACTGCTTGCCCCAAGAGCGCTCACTCCCCCTGGGCAGACTGCCAGTCTTCACTCTGGGCTCCTTAGAGGTCATCCTGAGCTTTGAGACATCTGTGCCTGCCCGTTGACGGCCACCGACTGCCCGAGATCCAGCTACTGCCACGTGTTCATCCCCCCTCTGCTGGTTGACCCGGAAGCTGTTCTCCCAGGAGTCCTGAGAGTTACCATTGTAGTCAGGGGAGAAACCATCTTCCTCAGCGACCAGGTCAAGCATCAACATACCATGAGAGGAGGTGGATGCCTGGGGTGAGTAAGATGATATGATTTTACTGAAGACTATGTCAATACTGGTATTTCCTTAAAGAAACCATGAGTGAATAAAAATCAGAGTAATGAGAGAGTGCAGTACCACGGCCATTAGGTGTCCTCTGCTTGGCAGCCGGCGGCCATGAGGGATCTTTGCTCGGTCTCTGGTGGGATGAACCAGTACACTGTCCTCCTCAATGGTCACCTGGACACAAACAGGTGAACTAACCACTAACCTTTCTGTAACTTTGAGGAATTTTTCATACACGATATTATTAGCACTAACCATAAGCTTTATTAATATTTTGTGGCAGTAAATAAACCTTTAATAAGGTATCTGGCATCTCAGCAAGATTTACTACAAATAAATGTCCCAGACCTCATCTAAAACTCTGTTCTTGGCTTTAATGATTGCCACATTGAGGGCGTTCACCCAGGATTCCTTTTCCTCCGGACTCACTGCCAGAAACACAAGGTTAGGAACCTGCAAAAAGAAAAAAAGCGTTGCTATGTTGGATACAAAGACAGTATGTTTGTACCTGTCTAGGTTAACCAACCAGGCGTAAACAAACTAAAAGAAATGATCAGGCAGCCGCAGACAACCTTCAAAATGCTGGTGAGTTTTTTTGAGTTGGCTTGTTTAGTTAGTGTTCAGGCTAGCAAACTATAAATAAAGTATTTTTGTGGTACCTGCTGTGTATCTCCTGTACTTTACTGTGCTTTAGTTACAGCAGGACAGTGTTGCTAGTGGTGTTAATGTTTATTGTAGGTAGTGTACATTGTGTCAACGGAAGACCTTTGAACTGTTTGAGATCCCTCTGTGAATTATCAGAAATAGAAATCAGTGAATGTCGTTTGGTTTGATGGTTTACATATTTTGATGTGAGCCCTGTGTGGTGGCTGTAATAAACTGCAGCAGATTAAAACAGTCAGGGGGTGGGTGAAAGAAGGAATTTGGACTCTGCAGGGATTATTCGTCCTCTGACAGACTAATGGGATTCTGAAGAATAAGCCTTTTCAGAAGAGAGAAAACCAACACAGCTTGGGCTGTTACTGCAGTTGAGGCAGAGTGGGTGGGTGCTGTTCAATCAGGTCCACCTATCCGAAAAAGATGTGGTGGAAAATCCACCAATGACATGGCATCATGAGTCAGCAGGGGCAGTGTAATCTCTTAGCATAAAGGACGGACATGAGTGGAGGATGATGAAGAATAAAGACAGAAACTCTGAAAAGTGACACAAACTGAAAGCTGACAGTTTAGGTGGGAACATATCTCACCGTGTTTCCCGGCTGTCGGCAGCGCAGCAGAGTGAAGCGACTGTGGTTTTTCTTGCTACGACTCTTTGCTTTCCTCAGCTCCTCGGAACGATCATAATCAGCCAGGTGAAACACTTCCTGAGCTTTATGCTCGTCTTTCACCTGGAAAGAAAAAAGACATGACCTCAACATCTAACACAGATTTACAGAAACAAAAAATAAATATTTCTATAATATCTCAGTTATTCTTACAATAGTCTTATATAAAGGTAGAACAAATTTTATAAATCCTGGAGAAGACTCCAGAGGTCCTTGAGGTTGTCAAGTCCTTGAGGGTTTGAGTAGTGGTCTGCAATGTTCCAGATGTCCTTAAAGAATTTCTAGGTGACAATGGAGAATCCAAAGGGTCTCTATGAGGAGTTTCTTGAATTCTTGAAGGGGTTCCACAGGTCCTGGCAAAGGTTATACAGCTTGTTGTGAAGGATCAAGTGGTCTTAACAAAGTCGTATAGGTCTTTTGGCAGGGCCCAGAGGCTCTTTCCAGAAGTCCTTATATAGGTTTTAGATGTTTCTGAGAAAGCACCTGTGGTCCATGGGGATATTCCAGTGTAAATAGTCTGAGTGGAAATAGTCCCTATGATTCTTGATGATGCAGCAGAGCCTGTTGGAGAGTTTCTCCAAGTGCTTGAATATGATACACTGATCTTGAGGAGGCGTTAGAAGTCTTTGGACAAGAACCAGAGATCACTGAGGAAGATTAAGGATCTGGTAGGAGGTCCAGGTGCTTGTAAAGGCTAATCTTTAACCCTCAGGGGTCGACGAATGTGCCAGCACGTTTTGTGGCAGTGATTAATGGAGCTCTAGGGGACCTTGTAGTATTTCCAGTTATTCTTAAACAGTTTGTAGATGTCCCTGAGAAGATTCTAGCAGTAAATGAGGAGGTCACAGGATTTATTGAGGTTTCAGAACTTCCTCAGCATGTTCTAAGGTCCTTCATGAGATTTTAGAGATCCTGTTTTGGAGATGCTTTCAGCGTGGACAGAGCCATCTGTCTCCTGATGTGTGACAGGGACATGCTGCAGTTTCACTGACTGACTCAGTAAAATTATCACACTGAGTAAAATGGCTGCGTTTGCTTTCCATGTTTCATTCATCAGACGCTTTCACCTCATTCAACTTTAATTTGCTTAAGTTCAGCTGAGAAACAGCTTTTACTGTGTGTATACTGAGAAAGTACTGCTCATACTTCTGGTGCTACTACATCTGCTGAAAACACTACTACAACATTTTGATGCCACTTTTACTGCTAAAGTACTCACACTAGTAGTATGCTAGTACTACTATTACTGCTACCACATGTTCAATCTGCTTCTGTTTTCAGATTACCTTTGCTCCCACTGAGCTTACTACTGCTAAAGCTGCTAGTATTGGAAGCTGCTCTACTACAACTATTACACCACTTCCATAACTACAAGTATATGGACCACTGATTAACTACAGTGGTGTGAAAAAGTGTTGGCCCCCTTCCTGATTTATTTTTTTGCATGTTTGTCACACTTTGTTTCAGATCATCAAACAAATTTAAATATTAGTCAAAGATAACACAAGTGAACACATCATGCAGTTTTTAAATGAAGGTTTTTATTATTAAGGGAAAACAAAATCCAAAACTGCGTGGCCCTGAATGAAAAAGTGTTTGCCCCCTAAACCTAATAACTGGTTGGGCCAGCCTTAGCAGCAACAACTGCAATCAAGTGTTTGCGATAACTTGCAATGAGTCTGTTACAGTGCTGTGTGAATTTTGGCCCACTCATCTTTGCCAAATAGTTGTAATTCAGCCACATTGAAGGGTTTTCGAGCATGAACCGCCTTTTTAAGGTCATGCCACAGCATCTCAATCGGATTCAGTTCAGGATTTTGACTAGTCTTCATTTTGTTTTCCTTCAGCCATTCAGAGGTGGAATCGCTGGTGTGTTTTCGATTATTGTCCTGCTGCAGAACCCAATTTCTCTTCAGCTTGAGGTCATGAACAGATGGCCGGACATTCTCCTTCAGGATTTTTTGGTAGACAGCAGAATTCATGGTTCCATTTATCACAGCAAGTATTCCAGGTCCTGAAGCAGCAAAACAGCCCCAGACCATCACACTACCACCACCATATTTTACTGTTGGTATGATGTTCTTTTTCTGAAATGCAGTGTTACTTTTACGCCAGACGTAATGGGACACACACCTTCCAAAAAGTTCAACATTTGTCTCGTCAGTCCACAGAGTATTTTCCCAAAAGTCTTGCAGATCATCAAGATATTTTCTGGCAAAACTGAGACGAGCCTTTATGTTCTTCTTGCTCAGCAGTGGTTTTTGTGTTGGAACTGAACCATGCAGACCATTTTTTCCCAGTCTCTTTCTTATGGTGGAGTCATGAACAGTGACCTTAACTGAGGCAAGTGAGGCCTGCAGTTCTTTGGATGTTGTTGTGGGGTCTTTTGTGACCTCTTGGATGAGTCATCGCTGCGCTCTTGGGGTAATTTTGGTTGGCCGGCCACTCCTGTGAAGGTTCTCCACTGCTCCATGTTTTCACCATTTGTAGATAATGGCTCTCACTGTGGTTCGCTGCAGTCTCAAAGTTTTGGAAATGGCTTTATAACCTTTTCCAGACTGATAGATCTCAATTACCTTCTTTCTCATTCGTTTTTTAATTTCTTTGGATCTTTGCATGATGTCTAGCTTTTGAGGATCTTTTGGTCTACTTCACTTTGGCAGACAGGTCCTATTTAAGTGATTTCTTGATTGTGAACAGGTGTGGCAGTAATCAGGCCTGGGTGTGGCTAGAGGAATTGAACTCAGGTGTGATAAACCACAGCTAAGTTATGTTTTAATGGGGGGGGGGAACCTACAGGATGTTCAACTGTGCCCAAAAGTCAGCAGGTGAGAGCACCAGAGAACACGATTGTGTCTGATCTGTCATTGATTAGTTAAGACAAAGTGGATGATGTCAGAAGAGACAGGAAGAAGGTGGATTGAGCAGAAATAACAACCAGCTCAGGTTTTTCTGTGGAAACCACTTATTTTTGTTATTGTGTTAGTGTATCAGCAGTGTGCTCTTGTCTAAACGGTCAGAATGTTCTTCATGTTTTTGTCCTTTGGGGCTGCAAAAAAACAAAACTATATATATATATATATATATTTATTATTTGTGTGAAATATTTGTCAAAAAACATCAAATATGAAGATAAATTTTCTTTTTGCAGCACCAGCTGCTTTGATAAGTGTCCCTTCAATCTGAATCATGTTGTTAAAATTAGAATCAATCATCAGCTGTGAAACATCCATCAGTCAATATGATCAATACAAGCCACAAACAGCATTGAACCTTTTCAGAATTTTGCTTAAATAATTACTGCTAATATCTGTAACTTCATTATACTACATTTCTGTTTCATAATGTTCTGAAACTGCTTTTAAAGTTTTTTTTTTAATGTAGTTATGCTGCTATAGGCCTAGACTCCCCGAGGACCATCAGTGCACTGAGTTCCCATAATCCCCTCCCCTCCCTTCCCCTCTCTTCCCCTCCTCCCCCCTCACATGTATATTCCACCATCGAATGTCACTAACCTTGTGCTCTCTCCCTCTCTCTCTGTTCTCTCTCTGTACCTTCTGCAGGTGTTCCTGGTCCTGGAGCTGTATATTGCTGATGTGCAGTTACTGGCCCCACCAACCTGCAGTGTCTATTTGTTATTTATTGTGCTGTTCTTTTCTCTCTGCTCTATCCACTCACCCCAACCGGTCGAGGCAGATGGCCGCCCAAACTGAGCCTGGTTCTGCTGGAGGTTTTTTCTTTTGTTAAAAGGAGTTTTTCCTCTCCACTGTCGCCAAGTGTTGTTCATAAGGGATTTGTTGGGTTTTTTGTTTTGTAAAGTGCCTTGAGATAATTTGTATTGTGATTTGGCACTATCCAAATAAAACTGAATTGAAAAAAAAAAAACTGAATTGATACAGCAGCCGTGAAACATCTGGCACCTTCATCTTCCCCTCCTCTCCACCCTTATCTGGAAATGAAAATTACAGAGACCAGGATGGGAACAAAAACTAGATCCAGGAAACCATGAGAAACCACAAGAGAAAAGCTTTGAAACAAACAAGGCAGTAAAATGAAAGGAAACCGTCATCACTGAAACTCAAAGCCTGTAAATCAATCGATTTGAGAGTGTGAAGAAAATGGTCCATATTTCTCTTCTTTGACTTTTTCAGTCGACTATCAGCTGATAAATGTTTTTTAAAACACAAAATCCATGTGGCTGATAGATTTTTATTTTCTTAAAAGTACTTCGATATAAAACATATATGTTTAAAGTCTTTCCAGATTAAAGACACACCAACTTGTTTCTAGATGAGTCTTGAAGGTTTTCACTGGTACCAAACCTTGTTTAAATCAAAACAGCTTTTCAGACAGAAGAGCAGATGCTCTGCACACTAACATGTTGGTGTTAATCAGAAGATTCAGGTATGTTTGGATTGAAAGCCTATAGATGAAAATATTCGTGTTTTATATGTATGTAGAAAATGTTTCACTGAGCAGAGCTGTGATGACTCCTACTCTCCCTGTGCTTCACTGAAGTTCATCCTGTGCATGAATCATCATTCTTCATTATCATCCTCATGTCCAGGCCTGTGTCTCTGCAGAACTAAAAATACAGAGCAGTGTGTTTTTATGCCTGACTCAGCGTTTGGACACTTGCGTAAGACCCTTATATAACAGATGAACACTCAGCAGTTCAGGATCCAAGTAGACCTGCTGCTAACATGCACACCTGCCTCTGTAAGGTATTTAGGGACCCCCCAACACTCTGAACAACAAAGTTCACATCAGCACAGGTGCTGCTCTGCCTCACCCACCAAGTAGTGAACAGCTGATCAACGTGAAGCTGCAGGAGGCAGAGCTGAAACATCTGAGCTGATGTATCTAACAGGAGACATGGTGGGGCTGTTGGCAGGTAGGCACTGTCGGACCAGAGGAACCTTTTCATCTTTCAGGAAGTTCCCCTTTTTTGGACAGGTTTTTTTTTTTTGGACTTTTAGCTCCTACTCTGGAGTAGTTCCTTTTCCATACAGTAAGACCATGAGTGATGCAAGTTTACATTGATTAATCAAAAACACTGGGCCAATGCAGTAGCAGGCTCCATTTGTAAAATTTAATTTAGGTTGAATAGACAAATATATAAAATAAAAAAAAACTGCCAAAAATGGACCTACACCATTGTCTGGGCTGCCTACGAGATAGAACAAATTCAGACAGACCTTTAAGGATCAAAGCAAAATATGAACATTTTCTTAAGCCATCCATCCATCCATCCATTTATGCTGCTTTATCTGGGGTCAGGTCGGGGGCAGTGGTCTATGCAGAGATGCAGAGACTTTCCAGGGCCAGGCGAGACATAGTTTCTTCAGTTTGTCCTGGGTCTTCCCCAGGGCCTCCTCCCGGTGGGGCATGCCCGGAACACATCCCCTGCGTCGTTAAATGACTTGCGCAGAAGTGTCGTTGCTATGGCAACCATCAGCCAGTCTACATTACTACAGCTTTCCTACTGGGGCCAGAGGTGGATCTACAGGGGCAAGGGGGGGTAGCTGGCCCCCCAACTGTAGGGTTAGCCCCCCAGCTGCTCCCCACACTGGTTTTGATCTTTTTGTCTAAGATTGTGTGGGATGTGTTTATTAATATATATGTGAAAATAAACAGATCGTAAAAATAGATTTGTGAATCTTCTGTTCAATTTATTTATAGAATTGTATTTTTAATATATATAAGAATTAGGGTTAACCCTAACCATATATACCACCTTCTAATGCCACCTTACCATAATGTTTTGCCACCCCATAAATTTCTAGATCTGCCACTGACTTGTGTGAATGTGCTGGAGCTGTTTTTTGAAAAAAGACAGGCCTCCCATTGTTGGTGAGGAAGAACCATGTGAGCCAGGTCAGCGGTGTGGCTCCCTGCTGTGTTTTTAATAGTTTTTGGACAATAATGGAGGTCTACAGCACAGACTGATAAGGTGAACCAGGTTCTGGATTCACACACATTACGCTGAGGACACCACATTCATTGGTGCTGTCAGTCTCTGGATGGGATCTGGACTCGATATCAAACATAATCACTGGCTACTGCCTTTAAAATCGCTTCTCTCCTGCCCTGTTCTCTCTTAATCTACAGAGGTGAAAACAGAAGGTGACAGCAGCATCAGGATTGTCTACTTCAAAATCTCTGCGTTGCTATAGAGTAAAAGTCCAGCATCACAGCCCAATTCTTCTGTCTCTGCCTGAAAATCACAAATTGTCCACAACACAAAACTACCCACAATCCTCTCTGTTCTGGCCAGCACGCTGACCTCAGCAAATGCACTTGGTCTCACCTCCTTGTCAGAGATGTAGAGCTGGTCTCCTCTCAGTACCACATAGCGGCTCCTCCACAGCTCCCTGAAAATTCCACGGCCATAGAACTTCCTGATCCAGCCCACCTTCTCCGGCAGCTGGACCGTTTGCTGAGCCAGATCCTGAATGCCCTGAAACATCCAAGAAACAAGTCAAAGAGGAACTCCTGGACCCAGCGAACACAGAAACACTAAGGGGAAGGTCTGAGGGAGCAGAACAACCAGAACTTTTTTCAGTTTTGTCTTGGTCAGGTGGTTCGGATGCTGCAGACACATAATTTTATAAATACTGTTGTACAGCTGAGGACAGTAAGAAGAAACATGAATAATTAGTGAGATGAAAGAAACTGACGTCAGCCATATTCACAAACAAACTGTTTTCTGTCTGTAAACACGATGATTTCACTGTGGTTCCGGCCCCTGCGTTTAGCAGATCCTTTCTGCAATTTTACTAAGGCTGAACTTTAGGAAATCTGCAGCAGAAACATTAGTCGAATGATTTTGTCAGTGAAAGTGAAAACCGGGGGGTCGGAGCAGTGACTGAGATGTTTGTCATTATTCAATCACAGAAAATGCGATTTGACCCAACGAATCACAGATAAAAGGTGAAATCACGCGCGTGCTTGTGCTGCATGAGTGCTGCTCTTTCCAGTGGAAAGGAATAAATGAATGTGATGTGTACTCAGGTGAGGTCCTTTCAGAACCCCCGAACATGCAGTCGCCTCCCTCTGAGATGGACGGGCCGGACCACTAAAATCCTGAATTAAAAAATCCGTGCGTAAACGGACAGAAACATGGTACCTACTCGTCTGCTCGGGTTGCTTCTCTTCATCCTCCCTCCTCTGTCTCTGGTCACATCAACGGGATACAGGTTCGACCCGGCCCGGCGTGAGCTAGTGCCCAGCCCCGGTAGCTCGGTGCCCGGTCAATCTTGGCGCCGTTGCCGGTGAATCCGTTGAGTCCGCGTACACGTCTCGATCCTCAGATCCGCGTCTGTCTGAACCGAGGCTGCATCCTCCCTCTGCGCGTGCACGTGGAAACAGCTGCTGTCTCAGCTGCACACGGGCACGCGTCCTTATGTACTGTGTATTCGGGTAAATGGGGCCCGACAGCCCCGCATCAAATGAGTGAATAAACACGACTGTAAACTATTCAAGAGAAAAGCTCTCAGAATCTATAAAAATGATAATAATACTTTAAAATAAGATGCTAATAGAAGCCCACGATTAGTTCAATTCAGATGTAAGTCATCCTCTTAATTTCCTGTGGTTTCATGGTCAAGTGTATAAGGTAATGCCAGTTAGAATTCAGCTCAAGGATTTATAATTAAAATGACATTCGCAATTGTATTGCAGTGTACATGTTGCCAAAATGAAAGAAAATTAAAATGTTTTAATTTTCATTGAGGTTGCAGGATTATACAGCATTTGGATAAAGGCAGCAGTAATATGTCAAATGAGCATTAAATAAAACAGCTGCAGAAATTAAACACCTTTTTCTTTGTTCTTTCAGGTTGTTTTTGATCTCCTAGGAAGAACTTAATGAGGTTGTATTGACCTGGAGCAACCAGTTACAATTATGATAGTTTATGTCATGCCAATCAGTACCTGTACTTTTATGTTAGGTTCCCCCACTTTCTGTGTCCCCTAATGTTTTCCCCCAACTTCCTGGTCTGTCATGCTTTATCTTAGGTCCTAGTTCCCTTATTTTATTGCTCCTTGATCAACCTGGAAGTTGTTCCGATCCGCCGTGATAAGGGACATTCCAAAGCTCTTGTTTCTGTTCTGAGCAGCCAGGAGACTGCCTGATTTATCTGAGGATAAGTCCCTGCCCTGTCATCAACAGACAAAAGGAAAAAATAATTTGTAATACATCACAACTGTCAAATATCGCAGAATATTATACACTCTAATTCTAATTCAAATTTTGTGTTATTTAAAACGTAAACTTCATAAACTGATATCAGGTTTATTTCAATGCAATATCCAAAATATTTCGGTTAAATATCCATAGATCATCTAAAATTATTTTTATTGATCTACCAAATTTATTGTGATTACCTTTCCAGTAATAGAAAAAAATCATGTGCTTTATGTCTTTAACGTCTGTTGGCCACCTGAATGTCTCCTGCTTTAAGTGTAACAATATAAAATATCTAATTTGCAGCAGCTATGATTTTAAAGTTTGCAGTGTCTAGTTTGTTCTTTTTAATGAAGAGTTGTAGTTTGTGTAGCTGCTGTGTGGGTTAACGTCGTGTTTGTGTAGCTGCTGAGGCTCATGTAGCCGCTTAGCGTCAATTATCGTGTCGGTATTTCCGCTGGTGCCGCGACTGCGTGAGCTGAGCAGCAGAGTTTAATCCCGCATGTTTTTTTGGCCTCGCACAAACGGAAGGTGAAGCGGCGGCTATGCTGATTAGCATTAGCAGTTTCGTTGGTAAGTGTTGGCGCCAAGGCGGCCTGAGCTCCGACACGCAAACTTTGGTGGGAAGCATATACCTGTATTTACTGAAGTGCTGCCGTTTAGCGCAATGTTGTGTTTTTCTTTACTTGGGGCTTTAGGATGTCGGACCAGTTGCTGCCTTTTGTGCAAGCGGTGCCACGGCGTTTAGACGCCTACGGAGAAGCGCAGCGAAGCCTGTTGGAGATTCTGTGTGGCCTTGAAAGTTGTTGGACAAACACTGAAACCAAACTACTGGTTCTGACGGTGGAAACGGTGAGTACATAATGCATATTCCTGTATCCGAACCTTTACAGTTCTTCAGTGTTCACATTTGGACACAATGCCTGCCTGGACCTCTTTAAATACAGGCTCAGAGTCAATGTTTGTGGTCCATAAGTCCAAAGTGAGACACTATTAAAACACAAACGACCCTGTTTCCAGCTGGGTAAGGTAGATAACTAGCTGTGAATGAATGAATTAATTAAAATTGACCTTTGTCCTTAGACTGTGTAGTGCACCAAACTCATTTGGCACGTTAACCTTTATTTAACTTACATTATAAGAGTTGTTTTAGAAATGTTCTAGTTTTATATTTTTGTGAATTTGCATTGTCCAGCCTTTTTTAGGTCAACTTTTAGCCTGTGTAGTGTCACCAAACTTATTTGGCACATTATCAGTGTCCTGTTATTTTCTACATCCCTTGGTTTTGAAGAATTTGTGATAATTTGTGTGAGCTGTTTTTGTGAAAAACATAATAGCTTGACTTTTAGCCTGTATAGTAGCACCAGGTGCAGTCTGTACATCAGCAACATTATGTTATGGTACAAAACAGTAAGTTTAATTTTTTTCTCCTGTCAAATAAAAATTCTCCTTTTTTTTTTTTTCCTTCTTCCAAGCCAAGTGTTGTACAATCAAAGGTGAATATGTCCTAGCTATGAAGCAAAAGGATGGAAAGGTATAAGCCTGTGTAGTTCAGCTCAAGCTGCACCATTTAAATGGAGGCGTTGTTGGGGGGCACAGGAAGTTTGTAGACTGACAAGACAAACTGAATTTAATTTTACTCAAACTTCATATTAACATTCAATAGCTTTATGAATCTTAGATATTGACACTTCATATATATAGCTTCATCAATTTTGTTTGTTTTTTCAATTTTAATGTTTTGGTGGTGCTTTTAGTGTTTCTCTGTTCTTTGTACAGCACTTCGGAGGCTTTATGTTAATAAATGTGCTAAATAAAGTGGGTTGGATGTTCACAAGCAGAGGTGATTAATCAGTTGGCTGATTATTTTTAACAATTGGGATCAGCCTATGGTTGAGCATATTTAACTGATTAACAAACAGGCTCATCTGTGGGCAGCCCAGTGTTGTGGCACCTGCCCCCTTGTCAATCACACTGTATAATGACAACTGTAGACTGAGTAACTTTGGAAGGATGAAAAGAAAAATATAGGAGAAAACAGTAAAAAATCCTCAAAGCAAATACTTTGCCTCAAGTATTTGTTTAATTACTATCCATCCATCTTCTTCCGCTTATCTGGGGCCGGGTCGCGGGGGCAGTAGCCTAAGCAGGGATACCCAGAACATTCCGGTTCTACAGGTCATTGTCTACAGGTCAGATATGTAGGGAAATTGGATTTTTCCAAGTCAGTCTGCTGACATGGCATGGTATCCATGGTGCCCTCCTGTGGCTGAATTTGGGTATTACAGGCATTAGAGGCTGAGGGCTGAAGGGGGCTGAGGGCTAAGCCCAGCTCAGCAGCTAGGCGTTGTGTGAAGTGAAAAGCAAGCAAAATAGTATATGCTAAAGAAAATAAATATATGCTAAAGAAAACAATAAATATATATGAGAGGAGGTAAATCAAATCTATGAGATGATGTGAATCAGATGAAAAAGAAGAGTTTAAAAATGTGTAAGGTTGTCGCATATAAAATCCATCTATTTCAGACCTGCATTTTGACTAGTATCTCACAAGAGTGAATCTGTTTTCTTTTGAAATGAAAATAGTGGCTGTGTGTGCGCGTGTGTGCGTGCGTGTGCCATAAAGAAGCCAAATATGGATGGATGGCTACAGGTCAGATGTGGTTGCAAGTCATGCTGTGCTGGCAGTGGATAACTGCCCTCCTGTGGTAGAATTGGACATTGCAGGAGTTAGGGTAATCAGAATCAGTTTTATTGCCAGGTACAGCAAAAAACACTTTACAGGACTAGGAATTTGTCTTGGTGTCTGGAGCAAGCATATATGCAGGAGTATGTACATAGTTTTATAATAAACTAGAAAGAATAAAGAATAAAAATAAAATGAATACTATGGTATATACAGAAAAGTGAAGAGTGCGTGAAGTGTAGTGCACTTTAAGTGTGTTAAAGTGTCTTTGCCTGTGGCTGTGGCTGCAGCAAACCAGACCGTGATGGAGGATGTCAGGATGGATTCGAT
This sequence comes from Mastacembelus armatus, assembly GCF_900324485.2. Classification (NCBI taxonomy): domain Eukaryota; kingdom Metazoa; phylum Chordata; class Actinopteri; order Synbranchiformes; family Mastacembelidae; genus Mastacembelus; species Mastacembelus armatus. The sequence goes on from NC_046643.1 coordinate 22,912,409, forward strand.
GGTGGCAGTGTAAATGTTCACCAGCATCTTTGAAGGGAGGTGAAACTTCTTCAGCTGCCGTAGGAAGTAGATCCTCTGCTGAGCCTTCTTGGTGAGGGAGCTGATGTTATGCTCCCATTTGAGCTCCTGGGTGATGGTGTCGCCCAGGAAGCAGCAGGACTCGACAGAGGTCACCGGGGTATTGTAGATGGTGAGGGGGTGGAGGGGGGCTGGGTCCTTCCTGAAGTCCACAACCATCTCCACTGTTTTGAAGGAGTTTATAATATAATAATATTTATAATATTTAAGACAACTGCAATATACCATACTTGAGTAATAATACAAACTGTATAATCTTCAAATTTTTTAAAATTTACTGCCCACTTCACATGGTTTATTTATCATAAAATATGTTTGTTTGAGAAAGCTTACTGCCTGAGTTTCAGCTGACTTTGATGATGTTGACCTTTTGTTGTGTTTCTGCCATATTTTTCACCATTAACTGAATGCTTATTTTCAGTGCTCTTGTCCAATGTCCTGTCTTTGGCTGGTTATACACAGATCTATTCAGCAATTGGAAGTGAAGTGTCTGAGTGGCTGACATGAACAGAAAAGATATCAACACTGCTTAGAAGTCATTTTATTTATCTGTCACCATTTTTTGACATTTGGATGTTTTAAGATTTTCTAAATGTGCCTTATTGAAATAACACCCAAACAAGTAGTAATAAACTTATGATTTGGATTTTGGTTTGTTGGTGGACGTCAATAGACTCCAGGTCATGTGAGCTCTTGCTCAATAGCTTCCCGGTCATGTGACCTGATGACTGCAAGCCATGCCCATCTTAGAGGCCTCGTCTGTCCCCACCAGACACACCTCGAATAGTTTAAATATGTGACTTCTTTGACTTTTACATATTTATTTTTGTTAATATTGAGACTTTGAGTCATGTGAGCTTTTGCTCAATAGCTTCACGGTCATGTGACATGATGACTCCAAACTATGCCCATCTTATAGGCCTTGTCTGTCCCTACCAGACACACCTTGAATATTTTAAATATGTTACTTATTTGATTTTTTATGAATTTTTTTGTTTAATTTTGAGGCTTTGATTTTCGATCAATAGCCTCCAGGTCATGTGAGGTTTTTTTCAATTGCTTTCCGGTACTATTGATACAGGTATAAATTATGAATGTTGACATTTCAGTCTTGGTGAAAATCGCCCAGATAATTCTCATAGACTATCATATAAATTTGTTTTTCAAACTTTAGATGCTGCAATGTATTCTGTATGGATTCCGGAAGGGCTTGCACTAATGTGCTTTCATCATATGTAACCGGTGTTACAATTCGCGGGAGTAGCAAGCTAGCGGGATTCACGGTCAACATAGCTAACATTACCTTATTACAGAGCAATATGATCAAATCATTAAAAGAAATACCATTAAGTTATTGTAGTAATCTGGATAAATTGGTAACTAAACAATCAGGACAATCCCGACCAAATTTAAACACAAAACAAGTATCTATAAAGGGGGGAACTGTATAATCGGGGTTTTTCGCAGAGCTGGTATGAGCGGAAAACATGGCTAACGGGCTGTGAAGTAGCTAACGCTTTGTTTTACTACCCCTGCATTCTGTTTCATCCTGATGGAGGCACCGGCACGGACACCACATGGACAACGACAGGTGTGTTTTGCTTTTAGAGCCAAAAATGTCTCTGAGGGTGAACCAATAAATAGCAACCCACTGCTGATGATCACTGGTATGTTCATTCATTGTAGAGCCAAATTATTATTCAACACATCGACAATGAACTCCAGGATGTAGCTGTCCACAAAATACTGTGACTATGTAGCTGATGGAGAAAATTTTGGGTTGAGTCCATCTAGCGATTACTCTGGTTGTATTCATATATGCAGGGATCAGAAAAAACAAATTGTTCAGTGCAGTGTGACAATGTGTAGTTTGCTAGCTGTTCATTTAATGGGTCACCCTAGCCATCATGGCAACCTGAGAGATTTGTCAGGAGCCGCCACTGAGTCAGAGATGATTAATGTCCATGGCCTGCACATTTTATTGCTTTTTTCAATTTACAGAACTATCAATGTGCATGAGAAATACCATATATAATATATTAATGTTTTTGGTGCACTTTAATTTTGTGCTATGCACCGAATTGAAAAAAAAAATAGTTGCACCATTGCAACCATGTGCAACCTTGTTCTGGGTGCAAATAATTTTTATTTGAGAGCCTCAGTCTTTAGTTAAGCAAAAACTTGTTCAGAAATGTTTTATTTGCATTACTGATTGCAATAGATTGGGAGCGGTGAGTGTCTATTGACAGTCAACAGTGAGTGACAGTAGTCACGAGGCGATGACTTTGGCCGGACATCCCTGACCTTTCCAGTTATTGCAGTCATGTTCCAGGGACTGACTTGCACACAGACTGTTAGCTAGCTGCTAGCATTACGACAGAGCTGCCTGACACTACCAGCTACTTCCAAACATCAATTTGTAGCCAAACATAAATGAAGGGGTTTCTTCATTAAAGAATAACTTAATATTCTTTGTTATTATGGACAAACTCACCTGAAAAAGGCAGTTATCAAAAAAACTGTACCAGTAAAAATGAGTATGTATTTATCTATGGTTTTTCATAAATTAAAGTTGACTGTTTTGTTTTTGTAAACTCTTGCATGAGTCAAATCATGTATGAGTATTTATTTTGTAAAAATATACAGATAAATGTGTGTATTCTAGCTCCCTATAATCAGGACATGAAGCTCTATGTAGACAGGCCAAATGAGCATCAACAGTAATTTTTAGTAAAATATGAGATAAACTTTATTTTTCCCTGAAAGTAAACGTATATATTTTTGTTATTTCAGAAAATAAATAAAAAAAAAAACATTGTTGAAAGGCGTGGAGTCTGGCGGTGAACTTCACCCACAACGATGGAGGCCCCACCCCCTCAGGTTCCAGCCAATCACAGCGCAGCGCTGGACACTTTGAGTGACGGAGACGCTGGGGCAGAGACGCTGACGTTCGGAGAAGAAGTTTGTTGTTTGCCAAGAAGATGCTGTGTTTGGACATTTGTAAGAAGGTTAGTGTCGTGTTTGTTGAAGTTTCCGTGTTGTTGGACATTTTTACAAGCATTAGTATCGTGTCTGAAGCGGGACAGGCTAATGTGGCCTGATTAGCGTCAATAAGTTGGAAGCAACATTTCAAAGCACTGACGGCGCCTGTTTCCAGCTGTTGTAAGGTAAGACAAGGAGCTATAATTGTTAAATTAATTGTTATTAAATAATAATAATGTTCGTTTGGTTTCCTAACTTTTGTGAATTTTTATAGTTCAGCCTTTATTGAGTCACCTTTTATCCTGTGTTGTCACCAAATTCATTTGGCATATCATCAGTGTCCTATTATTTATTTAATGCTGCTTTTCTATTACACAGTTTTAGCCCTTCTCATCTCGACTCGTGTTAGATAATTTTCCAGTACAACTGAGTACTGGACCGTCATAGCGGGGCGGTGCGGTGCTTCCTTTAGGGCCGCGGTGTTTTTGGAGCAGCGTTAGCAATTTGCTAACGATGCTAAATGGAAAACAAACTCTAGTTTTTAAGATGGCGGGTTTGACTCGGGCGTGGCGCTCAGGACTCCAGTGACGTCACTCCCTGTCCAATCGGTGACCCGCAGTCTGGTGACGTACCTGCTCTCAGGTACTGTCCCATAATGGAAAACCAAAGATAAACAGTCTGGTCGAGCCGAGTAGTGCTGGTAGAAAAGCTGTTTGTTTTTTTAAATATAATAGCTTTTAGCCTGTGTAGTAGCACCAGGTGCAGCCTGGGCATCAGCAACGTCATGTTGCTTATAGCACAAACCAGTAAGTGGAAAACTATAGAATATTTTCCCCCCAATAAATATTTTTCAAAGTTATGTTGAAGTTTTTGTCCCAAACCACGTGTTGTATGATGAAAATGGAATGGGTACTAGCAGTGAAGCAGAAGGATGAAAATGTGTCAGACCATGGAGTCTTTCAAAAAGCATCTTAAAACATTTTTACTTCAAAAAGCATTTTAGTTTGAATGCTGTATTGTTTTGCTGTATGTGTGGTTTTAATCAAGTTGTAGCTCTTTGAGATTTTGGTATCAATGTAAAGTGCAGTATAAATAAAATGGAGGTATTATTGGGTAGCACAGGATGTTTTACCTTGAGTGACTTGAACAGGTACTTTAAAAAGTAGTCGTACATACGATGTACACTGACAAGACAAACTGAATTACTGTTTTACTCAAACTAATAACATTCAGTACCTTTGTGAACTTTTAGGTATTTGAGCATGTTCACAAGCAGATGTCGACTGATAGCCATTTTTAACATGGATCAGCCTATTGCTGAGCATATTAAGCTGATTAACAGACAGGCTCATGTGTGGGCAGCCCAGTGTTGTTGTGGGACCTGTGGGATGCTGCCCCTTGACAGTCACATTGTAAAATGACAGGTGGAGGCTAACTAACTTTAGAAAAAAATGAGACGACACATTATGCTTCAACCCAATAATTGTATTTCCAGATAAATCACCAAAGATTGTCTGGATAATTTGAATAACATCTGACAAAACTTATACCAAATATAACCTTAAAGTCTCACGATTCAAATGGTATAAAGCTATATAGGATTGAATTATCACAGTGACTACAGTTTCTTAGCAGGGGTGATTTTAGACCCTTTTTAGATGTAGATAGAAATACTTTATTCATCCCAAACTGAGAAATTCCACTGTTGCAGCACTAATTTACAGGCACTTGACATAAACACAAATTTCACAAGAAAAGAAAACAGTATAAGAAGTTATTTAAAAAGATAGAATATATAAATTATATACAATATACAGTATATAAGAGTGCAAATTTAAACAGAAAACCTGTGCAAATATTGCCAGGGGGTGTGCTCAAACACACCTAAATTTTGTTTCAGCACACCTAAATAAACTGACCCATGAAATTAAAAATTCTGATTTACTGTTCATTTTTTTATTTTAATGGAAATTTATCTCTTGTGCAGTTTAAGCAAAGTGTCTCTCAGATAGAAAGGTACTGGCGAAGGACATGATCCACGGGAGCCAAAGGTATTTCTGATTGACATAAGTGGATGAAAGAACATCCACTGTAGTTTGGTTTTGTGGTCTTTCTGTGTATTTTATTCCTTGGCATTTAAGTGTGGTGACCTCAAATGAAAAATTAGGATTAATAGATGTAGTGCAAGGATTTTGAGTTTTACGACTTTTTAACTCCACTGCAAATGTATAGAAAGTATAACTTCAGTGTATTAACTGATCTGCTCTTTTGTTTGATTTCTGTAGGTTATTTTGAACTCTACTGCTTTTCTTTTTTAAAGCAGTGTGTATTTGTATTTCTTGCTTGATGCTTTTTTCCCCTGGCTATTTAAGGAGGAATGCCATTAACATCAACATCCACAAGAATCCACAGCCAAGTTTACACAGCAGCCACAACCAGCCTGGAGTTCCATGCTCACCCAGGCACAAGCGTCCACAGCCAGACTTAAACAGCATCAACAACCAGCCATACCTCCAGCCACAACCATCCTGGAGCTCCATGCTCACCCAGCAGGAGTCCTCTACAGGCAGGCTTACCCAGCAGCCAGCAGTCCACTGATCCACGCTCACCTAGCCACAAGCATCCACAGCCAGCTTTACACAGTAGCAATCTACATCCTAGATCACCATGGGCACTCACGTAGAAGCATCCATTGCCCAAGCACCATGGTCTCTCAGGTACAAGCATTCATTACCAGCCTTGTAGACAGCAGCACCAAACAGTCTAAAGGCCAATGCTCAACCGGCAGCAGGCCTCCACAGGCAGGCTTACCCAGCACCCAGCAGTCTACTGCTCCACGCTCTCCCAGCCGCAAGCATCGACAGCCAGCTTTCCACAGTAGCAGTCTTCATCCTAGAGCACCAAGGGCACTCAGGTACAAGCATGCATTACCAGCCTTGTAGACAGCAGCACCAACCAGTCTACTGCCCAATGTTCAACCGGCAACAGGCCTCCACAGGCAGGCTTACCCAGCAGCCAGCAGTCCATTGCTCCATGCTCACCCAGCTACAAGCATCCACAGCCAACCTTGCATAGCAGCAATCTTCATCCTAGAGCACCACGGGCACTCGGGTACAAGCATTCATTACCAGCCTTGCAGACAGCAGCGCCAACCAGTCTACAGCCCAATGTTCAACCGGCAACAGGCCTCCACAGGCAGGCTTACCCAGCAGTGAGCAGTCCACTGCTCTGCGCTCTCCGAGCCCCAGGCATCCACAGCCAGCTTCACACAGCAGCATGGTCACCTAGCCACAAGAATCAACAGCCATCTTTCCACAGTAGCAGTCTTCATCCTAGAGCACCATGGGCACTCAGGTACAAGCATCCATTACCAGAGCACCATGGTCACTCAGGTACAAGCATTCATTATCAGCCTTGTAGACAGCAGCACCAACCACTCTATAGCCCATTGCTCAACCGGCAGCAAGCCTCCACAGGCAGGCTCACCCAGCAGCCAGCAGTCTACTGCTCCACGCTCTTCTAGCCACAAGCATCCACAGCCAGCCTTGCACAGCAGCAATCTTTATCCTATAGCACTATGGTTACTCAGGTACCAGCATTCATTATCAGCCTTGTTGACAGCAGCACCAACCAGTCTACAGCCCAATGTTCAACCGGGAGCAGGCCTCCACAGGCAGGCTTACCCAGGAGTGAGCAGTCCACTGCTCTGCGCTCTCCGAGCCCCAAGCATCCACAGCCAGCTTCACACAGCAGCATGGTCACCTAGCCACAAGAATCAACAGCCATCTTTCCAAAGTAGCAGTCTTCATCCTACAGCACCATGGGCACTCAGGTACAAGCATCCATTACCAGAGCACCATGGCCACTCAGGTACAAGCATTCATTATAAGCCTTGTAGACAGCAGCACCAACCACTCTATAGCCCATTGCTCAACCGGCAGCAAGCCTCCACAGGCAGGCTCACCCAGCAGCCAGCAGTCTACTGCTCCACGCTCTTCTAGCCACAAGCATCCACAGCCAGCCTTGCACAGCAGCAATCTTTATCCTATAGCACCATGGTTACTCAGGTACCAGCATTCATTATCAGCCTTGTTGACAGCAGCACCAACCAGTCTACAGCCCAATGTTCAACCGGCAGCAGGCCTCCACAGGCAGGCTTACCCAGCAGTGAGCAGTCCACTGCTCTGCGCTCTCCGAGCCCCAAGCATCCACAGCCAGCTTCACACAGCAGCATGGTCACCTAGCCACAAGAATCAACAGTCAGCTTTCCACAGTAGCAGTCTTCATCCTACAGCACCACGGGCACTCAGGTACAAGCATCCATTACCAGAGCACCATGGCCACTCAGGTACAAGCATTCATTATAAGCCTTGTAGGCAGCAGCACCAACCACTGTATAGCCCATTGCTCAACCGGCAGCAAGCCTCCACAGGCAGGCTCACCCAGCAGCCAGCAGTCTACTGCTCCACGCTCTCCTAGCCACAAGCATCCACAGCCAGCCTTGCGCAGCAGCAATCTTTATCCTATAGCACCATGGTTACTCAGGTACCAGCATTCATTACCAGCTTTGTAGACAGCAGCACCAACCACTCTATAGCCCAATGTTCAACCGGCAGCAGGCCTCCACAGGCAGGCTTACCCAGCAGTCAGCAGTCCACTGCTCTGCGCTCTCCCAGCCCCAAGCATCCACTGCCAGCTTTCCACAGTAGCAGTCTTCATCCTACAGCACCACGGGCACTCAGGTATAAGCATTCATTACCAGCCTTGTAGACAGCAGCACCAACCAGTTTACAGCCCAGTGCTCAACCGGCAGCCGGCCTCCAAAGGCAGGCTTACCCAGCAGTCAGCAGTCCATTGCTCCGTGCTCACCCAGCCCCAAGCATACACAGCCAGCTTTACACAGCAGCATGCTCACCTAACCACAAGAATCAACAGCCAGCTTTACATAGTAGCAATATTCATTCTGGAGCACTATGGTCACTCAGGTACAAGCATCCATTACCAGAGCACCATGGCCACTCAGTTACCAGCATTCATTATCAGCCTTGTAAACAGTAGCACCAAGCAGTCTGCAGCCCAGTGTTCAACCGGCAGCAGTCCTCCACAGGCAGGCTTACCCAGCAGCCAGCAGTCCATTGCTCCATGCTCACCCATCCCCGAGCATCCACTGCCAGCTTTCCAAAGTAGCAATCTTCATCCTAGAACACCACAGGCACTCAGGTACAAGCATTCATTACCAGCCTTGTTGAAAGCAGCACCAACCAGTCTACAGCCTAATGCTCAACCGGCATCAGGCCTCCACAGGCAGGCTTACCCAGCAGTCAGCAGTCCACTGCTCTGCGCTCTCCTAGCCCCAAGCATCCACTGCCAGCTTTCCACAGTAGCAGTCTTCATCCTAGAGCACCACGGGCACTCAGGTACAAGCATCCTTTACCAGAGCACCATTGCCATTCAGGTACAAGCATTCATTACTAGCCTTGTAGACATCAGCACCAACCACTCTATAGCCCATTGCTCAACCTGCAGCAGGCGTCCACAGGCACAGGCTTACCCAGCAGCCAGCAGTTTACTGCTCCACGCTCACCCAGCCCCAAGCATCCACTGCCAGCTTTACACAGCAGCATGGTCACCTAGCCACAAGAATCATCAGCCAGATTTACACACTAGCAATCTTCATTCTATAGTATTATTGCCACTCAGGTACACACACTCATTTTCAGCCTTTTAGACAGAAGCACCAACCACTCTACAGCCCAATGCTCAACCGGCAGCAGGCCTCCACAGGCAGGCTTATCCAGCAGTCAGCAGTCCACTGCTCCACACTCTCCCAGACACCAGATTTCACAGCCAACTTTACACAGTAGCAATCTTCATTCTAGAGCACCATGGTCAAACAGGTACAAGCATTCATTACCAGCCTTGCAGACAGAAGCACCAACCAGTCCACAGCCCAATGCTTAACCGGCAGCAGGCCTCCACAGGCAGGCTTACCCAGCAGCCAGCAGTCTACTGCTCCATGCTCTCCCAGCCCCAAGCATCCACAGCCAACCTTGCAGAGCAGCAATATTTTCTGTAGAGTACCATGGTCACTCAGATACAAGCATCCATTACCATCCTTGTAGACAGCAGCACCAGCAAGCCTACAGCCCAATACTCACCCGGCAGCAAACCTCCACAGTCAGGCTTACCCAGCAGCCAGCAGTCAGCAGTCCACTGCTCTGCGCTCACCCAGCCAGAAGCATCTACAGCCAACCTTGCACAGTGGCAATCTTCATCCTAGAGCACTATGTTCAATCAGGTACAAGCATCAATTACCAGAGCACCATTGCCACTCAGGTACAAACAGTCATTACCAGCCTTGTACATAGCAGCACCAACCAGTCTGCAGCCCAATGTTCAACCGGCAGCAGGCCTCCAGAGGCAGGCTTACCCAGCAGCCAGCAGTCTACTGCTCCACGCTCTCCCAGCCACAAGCATCCACAGCTAGCTTTACACAGTAGCAATCTTCATCTTAGAGCACCATGGACACTCAGGTACAAGCATTTATTACCAGCCTTGTAGACAGCACCACCAGCAAGCCTACAGCCCAATGCTCAACCGGCAGCAGGCCTCCACAGTCAGGATTACCCAGCAGTCGGCAGTCCACTGCTCCACACTCTCCCAGCCCCAAGCATCTTCAGCCAGCTTTCCACAGTAGCAATCTACATCCTAGAGCACCATGGTCACTCGGGTGCAAGCATTTATTACCAGCCTTGTAGACAGCAGCACCAACCAGTCTACAGCCCAATGCTCAACCGGCAGCAGGCCTCCACAGTCAGGCTTACCCAGCAGTCGGCAGTCCACTGCTCTGCACTCACCCAGCCAGAAGCATCTACAGCCACCCTTGCACAGCGGCAATCTTCATCCTAGAGCACCATGGTCACTCAGGTACAAGTAGCCGTTACCAGCCTTGTAGACAGCAGCACCAACCAGTCTATAGTCCAATGCTCAACCTTCAGCAGGCCTCCACAGGCAGGCTTACACAGAAGTCAGCAGTCCACTGCTCTCCACGCTCTCTCAGCCCCAATTATCCAGTCAACTTTACATATTAAATGTCTTCATTCCTAGAGCACTATGGGCACTTAGATACAAGCATCCATTACCAGAGCACCAAGGTCACTCAGGTACAAGCAGTTGTTACCAGCCTTGTTGACAGCAGCACCAACTAGTCTACAGCCCAATGCTCAACCTTCAGCAGGCCTCCACAGGCAGGCTTACCCAGCAGTCAGCAGTCCAGTGCTCTACGCTCTCCCAGCCCCAAGCATCCGCAGCCAGCTTTTCAGAGCAGCAATCTTCATCCTAAAGCACCTTTGTCACTCAGGTACAAGTGTATATTACCAGAGCACCACGGCCACTCAGGTACAAGCATTTATTACTAGCCTTGTAGACAGCAGCACCAACCACTCTATAGCCCAATGCTCAACCGGCAGCAGGCGTCCACAGGCACAGGCTTACCCAGCAGCCAGCAGTTCACTGCTCCACGCTCACCCAGCCACAAGAATCCACAACCATCTTTACATAGCAGCATGCTCACCTAGCCACAAGAATCAACAGTCAGCTTTACACAGTATCAATCTTCATCCTATAGCACTATGGCCACTCAGGTACAAGCATCCATTACTAGAGCACCATGGCCACTCAGGCATTCATTATCAGACTTGTAGACAACAGCACCAACCACTCTATAGCCCAATGCTCAACCTGCAGCAGGCCTCCACAGGCAGGCTTACCCAGCAGTCAGCAGTCCACTGCTCCACGCTCTCCCAGCCGCAAGCATCGACAGCCAGTTCTACACAGTAGCAAACTTCATCCTACAGCACCATGGTCACTCAGATATAAGCATTTATTACCAGCCTTGTAGATAGCAGCACCAACTACCCTACAGCCCAATGCTCAACCTGCAGCAGGCCTCCACAGGCAGGCTTACCCAGCAGTCGGCAGTCCACTGCTCTGCGCTCACCCAGCCACAAGCATCCACAGGCAACCTTGCACAGCAGCAATCTTCAGCCTGTAGCCCCATGCTCAACCAGCTGCAGTCCTCCACAGGCAGGCTTACCCAACAGCCACCAGTCCACTGCTCCATGCTCACCCAGGCACAAGCATCCACAGCAGTAAACTTGATTCTAGAGCACTATGGTCATTTAAATACAAGCATCCATTACCAGTCTTTTATACAGCAGCAATAATCAGCCTATTGACCCGTGGTCACTCCTCCACAGTTCAGAAGTTGCTTGCAATTCTATCTTCATACAGACAGAAATATTCTTTATTACACATGAACACCAGCAACAAGTAGCCAAGAGATTCGTGATCACCGAGTAGCAGACCTCCACAACCAGGCTCACCCAGCAGCCATCGGTCCACTGCTCCACGCTCACCCAGCCACCAGTAATCACAGCAGCAATCTTGGTCCTAGAGCAGCATGGTCGCTCAGGTACAAATATCCATTAACACCCTTCTAAACAGCAGCAGCTACCAGCCTATGGACCCTTGACTGAGGCACAAACATCCATTCCCATCCTTCTACACAACAGCAACAATCAATCTATTGACTAACATTCAGTCAAGTACCAACATCCATTACCTGCGTTGCACACAACAGAAACAATCCATTTGTACACTAATTGTCAGTCATTTACAACATTGTATTACCAATTTTGTACATTAGTAACAATTTATTTCATAATGGTACAAACATCTATTACCAGCCTTGTCTACAACAGCAACAATCAGCCTGTGGAGTATTGTGCACTCAAGTAGGAACATTCATTACCATCCTTGTACAGAACAGCAACAAGAAGCCCATGGACCCATCGTCACTTGTCCACAAGTTGCCTGGAGTTCTATGTTCATAGACAGAAGTATTGATTATGCTCCATGCTCACCCAGCCACAAGCATCGACAGCCAGCCTTACAGAGCAGCAATCTTCATCCAAGATCATCATGGTCACTCAGGTACAATCATCCATTACCAGCCTTATACACATCAGAAACAATCAACCTATGGAGTAAGGGTCCCTGAGGTACAAACAACTATAACCAGGCTTTTATATAACAGCAACAGTCTATGCAGTAATGGTCACTCAGGTATATTTATTACTAGTGTTTTATACAGCAGCAACAATGAACCTATGGATCCATGGTGACTGAGGTACAAACATCCATTCCCATCCTTGTACACAGCAGCAACGATCAATTTATGGATTAATAATCACTCAGATTTGAGCATCCATTACCAACCTGTAGACAGCAGCAACAATCAGCCTATGCACCCATGGTGACTGAAGTACAAACATTCATTACCATCCTTGTACAGAGCAGCAACAGGAAGCCTATGGACCCATGGTCACTCATCCACAAGTTGCCTGGAGTTCTATGTTCATAGACAGAAGAATCCATTATGCTCCACGCTCACCCAGCCACAAGCATCGACAGCCAGCCTTACAGAGCAGCAATCTTCATCCAATATCACCATTGTCACTCAGGAACAAAAATCCAGGTACAAACATCCATTACCAGCCTTGTACACATCAGAAACAATCAACCTATGGAGTAATTGTCACTCAGGTACAAACATCAATTACCAGTTTTTTATGTAGCAGCAACAATCAGCCTATTGACCTAATGTCACTCATCCACAAGTCAGAAAGTGCTTGAAGCTCCATCTTCATACAGACAGCTGTCATACTATACAACTGTTTATTACAACCCTGTCCCTCACCAGCCTTGTATTCAAGAGGCAACAGTCAGTGTTTGGACTAATGGTGACTGAGGTACTAACATCAATTACAAGCCCTTTTACTCAGTAGCAACAAGCAGCCTATGAAGTTATGGTTACTCAGGTACAAACATCCATTATCAGCATTGTACTCAGCAGCAAGAATCAGTATGCACTAATGTTCACTCAAGTACAAACGTCTGTTACCAGCCTTGTACACAGCAGCAACAATCAGCTAATGGAACCATGGACACTTATATACAAACATCTGTTACCAGCCTTGTATACAGCAGCAACAATCAGCCTGTGGACCCATGGTGGCTGAGGTACTAACATCCATTACAGCCCTGTATTCAGCAGAAATAAGCAGCCTACTGAGTAATGGTCACTAAGGCCAAAACATCCATTACCAGCCTTGTACACAGCATCAACAATCAACCTATGATATAACAATCAGTCAAGCATAAAAATACGTTACCAGTCTTGAATACGGCAGCAACAATAAGCTTATGGATCTATGGTTACTCAGGTACAAACATCAATTACCAGCTTTGTACTCAGCAGCAACATCCAACCAAAGGAGTTATACTCAGTCAAATAAAAACTTCTACCAGCCTTGTACACACCAGCAACAGTTAACCTACCAGAAATGTTTATTGACTAATGGTGAGTCAAGCAGAAACATCCATTACCAGCCTTATATTCAACAGCAACAACCAACCTATGGACTAACAGTTAGTCAAGCTTAAACATTACCAGACTTGTACAGAGGAGCAACAATCAAACTGTGGACTGGCAGTCAGTCAAGCACCCATTTCCAGCCTTGTACAGAGCAGCGGCAATCAGTTTTTGGACTAATGGTGAGTCAAGCCGAAACATCCATTATCAGTCTTGTATTCAGCAGCAACAACCAACCTACGGAGCAATAGTCAGTCAAGCATAAACATTACCAGACTTGTACAGAAGAGCAACAATCAAACTGTGGATTGGCAGTCAGTCAAGCACCCATTTCCAGCCTTGTACAGAGCAGCAGCAATCAGTTTTTGGACTAATGGTGAGTCAAGCACAAACATCCATTACCAGCCTTGTACACAGCAGCAACAAGCAGCCTATGAGCCTATGGACCCATGTTGGCTGAGATACAAATGTTCATTCTCATCCTTGTACACATCAGCAACATTCAACCTATGATATAATAATCACTCAGATTCAAGCATTCATTACCAGCCTTGTATTCAGCAGCAAAAATAAACTTATTAAATGACAGCCAGTCAAGCTAAAACGTCCAATGCCAGCCTTGTGCAAAGCAGTAATAAGCAGTTTATAAAACCATGGTCACTCAGGTACAAATACCCATTACCAGTGTTGTACTCAGCGGCAACAATCAGTCTTTAGACTAATGGTTACTCGGGTACTAACATGCACTTCCAGCCATGTACCCCAAAGCAATAATCAATGGTTGGAGTAATAACTGAAGTACATACATCCATTGTCACTTTTATAATCAGCAGCAACAAAACCAATGGAGTAGTAGTCAGTCAAGTAAAAGCATCTATTACCAGCCTTGTATACAGCAGCAGCAGCAGTTAGTCTACAAGCTCATGTTCTTTCTGATATAAACGTCTTTTACCAGCTTTGTATTCAGCAGCAATAATCAACTTATGGACTAATGTTAAGTGAAGCACAAACATCCATTACCAGCCTTGTACTAAGCAGCAACAAGCAACCTATGGATCCACGGTCACTCAGGTACAAACATCCATTACCAGCCTTGTATTCAGCAGCAACTATGAAACTATGTAGTACCAGCAAAATAAAAATATTCAAGTTTAACCTCATATACAACAGTAAAAATCAATATATGGAGTAATAGTCAGTCAAGCATAAAATATTCATTAACTATCTTGTACATGGTGTTACTGAACATTGTATGGATTATCACTCAGATACAAGCACTCATTACCTGTCTTATATACAGCAGCAGTAATCAAGTAATAGTCAGTCAGCTACAATCATTCATTACCAGTCTTGTACACATTTACAACAAGCAGCCTATGGATTAATGGTGAGTCAAGCAAAAACATCTATTACCCGCCTTGTAGTCAGCAGCAATAAGCAGCCTATGGATTAATAGTGAGTCAAGCACAAACATATATTACTAGGTTTGTACTCACTAGAAACGTTCAACCTATGGATTAATTTTCAATAAACTACAAACATCCATTACCAGCCCTGTACACAACAGAAGTAATTTGTTTGTACACTGATAATCAGTCAAATCCAAGGATCTATTACCAGTTCTGTACACATCAGTAGCAATCTATGCCATAATGGGCACTCAGATACAAAAATTCATTACCAGCCTTATATACAGCAGTCACAATCAGTCTTTGGAGTATTGGGCACTCAAGTAGAAACATCCATTACCAGCCTTGTACACAGCAGGAACAATCAGCCTTTGGACCCATAGTCACTGAAATTCAAACATCTATTACCAGCCTTGTACACAGCAGGACCGATCAATCTATGGACCCATGGTCACTCTGATATAAACACTCAATACCAGCCTCATGCACAGCAGCAGCAATCTATATATTAATGCTCACTAAGGTACAAGCATTGTTTACCAGCTTTGTATACAGCTGCAACAGTTATGCTATAGGTTAATGGGTAATCAGGTACAAAGATTTATTACCATGCTTTTACATAGTAGCATCAATGAGCCTATGGACCCATGGTGACTAACATACAAACATCCATTACCATCCTAGTTCACAGCATCAACAATGAATTTATGGAAAAATAATCACTGAAGTTCAAGCATTCATTACCAGCCTTGTACACAGCAACAATAATCAGCCTATGAAGTAATGGTTATTCAGTACAAACATCCATTAGCAGTTTTATACACACCAGCAACAAACAATCTTTGGAGTAATGGTCACTCAGGTACAAATGTCCATTATCAGCCTTGCACACAGCAGCAACAAGAATCCTACAGACCCATAGTCACTCATCCAAAAGTCGCCTGTAGTTCTAAGTTCATAAGGACACAAATATTCATTATGCTATATGCTCACCCAGGTAGCACCAAATGAAAGCTTATTGGTTGTTGAATCAACACAGGGCAGTTGCATCACTGTAGATATAAATAATGAGGACCTATAAGGGAACTAAGAAAAGAGCTCATATTTCAACAAGGGTGTGAGGTGTTTGGGTGATTCCAGGACCAGATGAAAGCTTATTTGTTGTTGAATCAACGCAGGGCAGTTGCATCAGTGTAGACTCAAGTAATGAGGAGCTATAAGGCAAGCAACTAAAAACAGCTTATAGGTGAAGAATAATTTGAGGTGAGAGTGTGATTCTTTGAATAAATGTAAGGTTGTAGATTGTTTGATAAATACAGTATTAGCATTAGTGTTAATAAAGTTGATAAAGACATATATATATATATATATATATATATATAGTAAAAAGGGAATTTAAAGAATTTCCAGTTTGATATGAACGACAGAAGTAAACAACATTGAAATGTTGATTTTAAGTTCTGTATTGTAACTTATGAAATGAAAATGTGGAATTTGGTAGTGGTAATTGGAATTTCCAGATTGAGTTATGAAATGAAAATGTGGAATTTGGCAGTGGTAATTGGAATTTCCAGATTGTGAGTTTTATGAAATGAAAATGTGGAATTTTGCAGCTGTAGTTGGAATTTCTAGATTGTGAGTTATGAAATGAAAATGTGGAATTTGGCAGCTGTAATTGGAATTTCCAGATTGTGAGTTATGAAATGAAAATGTGGAATTTGGCAGCGGTAATTGGAATTTCCAGATTGTGAGTTATGAAATGAAAATGTGGAATTTGGCAGCGGTAATTGGAATTTCCAGATTGTGAGTTATGAAATGAAAATGTGGAATTTGGCAGCGGTAATTGGAATTTCCAGATTGTGAGTTATGAAATGAAAATGTGGAATTTGGCAGCTGTAATTGGAATTTCCAGATTGTGAGTTATGAAATGAAAATGTGGAATTTGGCAGCGGTAATTGGAATTTCCAGATTGTGAGTTATGAAATGAAAATGTGGAATTTGGCAGCGGTAATTGGAATTTCCAGATTGTGAGTTATGAAATGAAAATGTGGAATTTGGCAGCGGTAATTGGAATTTCCAGATTGTGAGTTATGAAATGAAAATGTGGAATTTGGCAGCGGTAATTGGAATTTCCAGATTGTGAGTTATGAAATGAAAATGTGGAATTTGGCAGCTGTAATTGGAATTTCCAGATTGTGAGTTATGAAATGAAAATGTGGAAATTGATAGCAGCAATTTTAATTTCCAGACTGTAAGTTATGAAATGAAAATATGGAATCTGGCAGCAGTCATTGTAAGGTCTGGATTGTAAGTTATTAAATGAAAGTGTGGAATCTGGTAGCTGTATTTGGAATATCCAGATTGTAAGTCATGAAATGAAAATGTGGAATTCTTAAGCAGTAATTGGAATTTCCAGATTGTAGTTTTGTAAATGGCAAATTGGAATTTGGCAGCGGTAAATCAGATTTCCAGATTGTGAGTTATGAAATGAAAATGTAAAGAAAAGGTGGATTAGATAACAGCTGATGATTTCATTCAGTACATCTTTTTCACAGTAGTTGTTTTGACTATTCATAAGAGGATTAGTAGTTTCCTATGGCCATAGTAGGGAATGTGAGCTGGAATTAGACCATGAGGAGACAGGTTAGTTTTATTCTACTGATGATGTGTTGTTGCAATAGTAATGCTTATGGGCCGAACAACAGTGCAGAGTACCTGGCCTTTTTGGAGTCTCTTGTGGGGCTGCTGAAAGGTGCTCCTACCGAGGACTCCATAATTCTGTTGGGGGACTTCAATGGTAACGTGGGCAGCGACAGTGACACCTGGAGGGGCGTGATTGGGCGGAACAGCCTCCCCC
The DNA here is from genome assembly GCF_900324485.2 of Mastacembelus armatus. Taxonomy (NCBI): domain Eukaryota; kingdom Metazoa; phylum Chordata; class Actinopteri; order Synbranchiformes; family Mastacembelidae; genus Mastacembelus; species Mastacembelus armatus. Next base: position 22,930,170 of record NC_046643.1, read on the forward strand.
ATATGAACCCAAGTGGTGTTCTGTTGTTGGGCTTATGTGCTAGTCACAGTTTGTCCATAGCAAACACCATGTTCAAGCATAAAGATGTCCATCAGTGTACATGGCACCAGGACACCCTAGACTGGCCAGAGGTGTCAATGATAAAGTTTTCAGTCATGTCATCTGATCTTTGGCTGTATGTCTTGAACACTTGGGTGAAGAGAGGGGCAGAGCTGTCAACTGATCACCTGGTAGTGAGTTGGATCTGCTGACTGAGGAGTTAGCGGGACAGACTTGGCAGGCCCAAATATACTGTGAGGGTTTGTTGGGAATGTTTGGCCAAACTTGCTGTCAGAGAGGTCTTTAACTCACACCTCCAAGAGAGCTTCTACCAGATCCTTGGGGAGGTTGGGGACATTGAGTCCAAAAGCACCATGTTTTCCACCTGTATTGTCAATGTGACGACTAGGAGCTGTGGCCATAAGGTTTCGGGTGCCTGTCGTGGTGGCAATCCCCGAACCCAGTAGTGGACACTGGTGGTAAGGGATGCCATCAAGCTGAAAGAGTCTTACCAAGCTTGGTTGGCTTGTGGGACTCCCAAAGCAGCTGACATGTACTGGAGGACTAAGCGTGCTGCAGCCCAGGCAGTGACAGCGGCAAAAACTCGGATATGGGAGGAGTTCGGTGAGGCCATGGAGGACTATATGTCGGTCCTGAAAAAATTTTGGCAAACCGTCTGGCACTTCAGGAGGGGGAAGCAATGCTGTACCAACAGTGTTTACAGTGAAAATAGGGAGCTGCTGATCTTGACTGGGAATATTGTCAGAAGGTGGAAGGAATATTTTGAGGATTTCCACAATCCTGTCAACACATCTTCCATAAGGGAAACAGAGGTCGGGGATTTGGAGGCTGATCCATCCATCACCCAAGCCGAAGTCACTGAGGTAGTTTGGCAGCTCCTCAGTGGCAAAGCACCAGGAGTGGATGAGATCTGCCCCAAGTACCTAAAGTCTCTGGATGTTGTTGGGCTGTCATGGTTGACACGCCTGTGCAACATTGTGTGGCATTCACAGACAGTACCCCTGCCCTGGCAAACTTAGGTAGTGGTTCATCTTTTTAAGGAGAAACAATGCATTTTCCATTCTGGGTGTGGAATACTGGACAAATGGTACATACTCTGAAGGTTGCTCAAGGATTCATGGGAGTTTGACCAACCAGTCCACATATGTTTTGTGGAACTGGAGAAGGCATTCGACTGGGTCCCTTGTGACATTCTGTGGGACGTGCTCCAGGAGTATGGGGTCTGGGGCCCTTTGCTGAGGGCTATCCAGTTTTTGTACAAGCAGAGCAAGAGCTTGGTTCACAATGGCAGTAGTAAGTGAGACCTTTTGTCAGTGCAGTGTTAGGGGGTTAGGCTTAGGTGTAGTTGTTCTATCTCGATGACTGGGTTTGGGTTAGGGTTAGGGGCAGGGTCAGGGTTAGTGTCAGTGTTAGGTTTAGGGTTAGGGGACTGTCTTATTTTCCCAGTCTAGAGCCCACACTGAGACCCTGTCTGGGATTTGCACGGTCCTTCTCCGGTATTGGCCGGCGTCTACCACAGCTCATTGAGGCCTCCTGGAAATCTAGTGTTTAGTTTTTTAATCCAATTATTTTCTATTTGTCTTCTTTCTTTTTTTGACCAAAACAAATTATGTTGTAGACATGTAATTCTCAAATTTTTTAGGTTATGTTGTAAAAAGTGTTGTACCAAGTGTGTTTTTGTTTCTTTTTTGTTTTTGATGTTGTATCTATGTTGGGTTAATCGCACTCGAATTGAGTTTCCAGTCTCTCCAACATATTTTTTACCACATCTTTGGGTAGGAGTGGTATGTAACTCAGATTTTTTTGTATGTATTGATTTATGTGGTTCAGATTCACTTTTTCATTAATTGAGAGTCCGTTAGGGCTATTGATCAAGGGGACTCTAATCTCAGCCTGTGGGAAGATAGCTTTGGCCCTCCCAACTGCTCTTTGAATTTGTTTTTTTGTTGTCTCTTTAAATTTTTGTTCTCGATTATTCAATCCAAACCTCAAGATAACCTTTTCAACCTTGGTTGTGATTGTAGTTTTATTAAGTATAGCCTCCGCATGCCTGAATGTGGCACCCGGATAGCTGTCTATCTGTAAATCTGGGATCTGATACTCTGAGATTCTGCTGAGGTTCGAGTCTCCCATGATGATCCACTTTTTCCGGGCACAGAGTGTCCAGTCAACCATCTTGCGACTGGTACTCATGTGCCGTATGGGTCGAAGGGTTGAAATCTCCCAGGGCTGGCTCTGGTCCAGCCTTGGAGTGGAAGTGTACCCTATTTTAGGGTCTCCCATTAGTTTTGTGTTGTCAACTGGTCATGCTTCTTTTTCCCTTTTTAGTGGAGTAGGAGTCAGGATTGGGCATGAATTATGCACAAGCAATATCCTCTCATGTGCCTCTCTTTGCCTGTCCCCATGTAAATCCGGTTTTGACAGTCCCAATGGGTCCTGCCTGCATGTTTGTTGTTGTTGGTCTGTCCCTATTTCGTCTATTACTTCCAAATCTATCAAGAATTTCTCAACCACACAGGAATTATGTTGTTGTTTTAGTCCCCTCTGTGTTCTCTTATTTCCAATTCTTTGGGGTAAAGAGATGGATGAAAAATCCATAGGTGTGTCAATACTAGTTGGAGTAGCCGTAGGGCACCCCCCCGGAATGGAGGGGAACTCCCCCCGACCACTCCCTGGGCCCCCACACCCGGAGGAGTCGAAGCTCCTCTAGATGGAGGGATAAATTTCCTCAGTGTAGTTTCTGGATTTTCCTCAAATGGGGTTTGAGTTCCCAATTCTGTTCTCAGAATGGAAGAAATGGAATCCACCTCCAAATCTGACTGGTCTGCGACCAGTAGACACATCAGGTTGTCGACTTGATCCATAGTTTTGTCTTGGAGTCTATCTTCCATATTCCGTCTGGCCCATTTTTGGGCAACTGTGTAGGCCTGCTGCCAATCCCCTGTCATCATGGAGGAAAGTTCCTCCATTATTGTTTCAATGCCCCTCGTGTAGTGTTCCTCCAAGATTAACTGGGTGGTATAGCCCCAATTTTTGGCGTTTCCCACCAGCAGTTCTCTTGTCTCTGGTGTGGGCAACGCTGGGGCTATAATGTTTGTGAGGTATTGAACCAGGTGTTTGATGGTGGGTGGCTCCATTTTGGTTGACACATTGTTTACATGGTGTACCATGCGGATCAGTTTGTAGATTCCCCTGATCATTTTGCTAAATGTGGTTGTTGGTTTGATGTAATTTGTGTTTTTGTCATCTCCAGTCCTTTTATTTGGATTATTATGTGTTGTTTTTACCACCTCTGCATATGTGCGGGTGGTCCGTTTCGGGGATTGGGGTCCACTTCTTTGTGGTCTTTCCTCCCCGTTTCCCTGTTGATTGTTTGTCCAATATGATTGTTTCCTGTTTGTTTTGTAAGTTTGTAGTGTATTGTGGGTGAACCCACTTCCCACACCCTTATTGTTTTCATTGTGTATTTTAATACATCTACGTGGAGTCAATTGTTGTCTCCGGTAGCGTACTGGTATCCAATCATCTTCCATTATTCAAACCGTTGCAACGTTTCGATACTACTTTGGTATCTTCTTCAGGCTCGGATTGAATAAATTTGACACTGTTAATGTGAATGCTTTCCTATTGTAGAGATGTATACTCTTCGAGAGTCAGGAGTAAAATGAGCTCTCTCCCCTGCTCCGCCTCTATTTATACTATTGGGTGTTACTTGTTTTTAATGTTTCCTTTTTCCAATGTGTTTTTAAACTGAATCTATGGTTTTTACTTTTCCATCCAAACTCATATATTAATCCTATGAGATGAACTTTAAGTTACCTTGTTTTATCTTTGACTGTGTATCTTTTTAGGTTTTATTCCCAATCATTTTATCTTTTTATGTTTGACTTTTGTAAATGAATTCCTTGTTGCCATTTTAATCCTTTCCATGAATTTTTTAGTTCTTGGCTAAATTGTCCTTTTGAATTATGAGCTTTAATTATTTTTGTAGTGATATACAATGTATTTCAAATAATTTTTATATACTATTTGTTGTTTTATATTCTCCTTAGGAAAAAAACTATTTTTATTTGTTTTCATGGTTAGGGTTAGGGCTAGAAAGGGAGACAAACCAGAATATAAGGAGGGTTAGGGTCAGAAGGGGAGACATAAAAATTAGGGTTAGGGTCAGGGTCAGTGTCAGGGTTAGGGTTAGGGTTAGGGTTTAGGGTTTAGGGTTAGGGTTAGGGTTAGGGTTAGGGTTTAGGGTTAGGGTTAGGGTTAGGTATAGAGGGTGAAAGTCACGATGACTCTCATTAGAATGACTCTCATTTGCATAGTGGCTGTGATTGGTCAGAAGGAAGTTTGAAAATCAGCAGACAGTGAGCTCAGAGGACAGGCAGGCGGAGTTGCATGTGAATAGCAGGCACTGTGTGAATTGAAAACAAGCACAACAATATGTACTGGGCAGAAAAAATGAATAAAAAATATATATATATGAGAGGAAGTAAATCAAATGAATGAGATGAAGTAAATCAGATGAAAAAGAAGAGTTTAAAAAATGTGTAAGCTTGTGGCATGTAAAATCCATCTATTTCAGACTTGCATTTTGCCTAATATCTCACAAGAGTCCATTTGTTTTTGTTTGCTTTGTTTTGTTTTATGACATGGAAAGGTGATGCTGTGGCGGCAGGCCCGTTTGTCAGAGCCTGCTAGAATCTGCAGATTGTAGCAAGATCTGACAAGGCCATCTGCCTGCCCTGTGGCATCATTGGGCATGGCAAGGGTTAGGGCTGAGGGTTAAGGGCTGAGGGTTAAGGGCTGAGGGTTAGGGCTGAGGGTTAAGGGCTGAGGGTTAGGGCTGAGGGTTAGTGGCTGATAATGTGTGTGTGTGTGAGACTGTGAGTAGACGGAGTGCATGGTGTGTGAAAATGGGCAGAAGGGAGTTTGAAAATGCTGAGAAGTGAGTTTGAATGATGAGAGAAGCAGACTGTAGTTACTGCTGTGTGCGAGACAGGCCGACTCCAGTCATTGAGGTGGTCAGTTTGATTTTTTTGGCAGAGATAAATGTGTCAAAACGCATAAGTTAGTGTGGAAGTGTTTGTGTGTCATGCAGAAGCCAAATCTGCAGAGAAATTGAGAGCTGTGGCTGTGAAAATGGTCTACAGGTCAGATATGTAGGGAAATTGGATTTTTGCAAGTCATGCTTCTGACATGGCATGGTATCCTGCTGCCCTCCTGTGGCTGCATTTGGGTATTGCAGGGGTTAGAGGATGAGGGCTGAAGGGGGCTGAGGGCTAAGCCCAGCTCAGCAGCTAGGCATTGTGTGAAGTGAAAAGCAAGTAAAATAAGAATATATACTGAGAAAAAAATTAATACATATATATAAATATATATATATGCGAGGAAGTAAATCAAATCCATGAGATGAAGTGAATCAGAAGAAAAAGAATAGTTTAACAATTGTGTAAGCTGCTGGTATCAAAACTCCATCTATTTCAGACTTGCATTTTGCCTAATATCTCACAAGAGTCCATTTGTTTTTGTTTGCTTTGTTTTGTTTTATGACATGAAAAGGTGATGCTGTGGTGGCAGGCCCATTTGTCAGAGCCTGCTAGAATCTGCAGATTGTAGCAAGATCTGACAAGGCCATCTGCCTGCCCTGTGGCATCATTGGGCATGGCAAGGGTTAGGGCTGAGGGTTAAGGGCTGAGGGTTAAGGGCTGAGGGTTAGTGGCTGATAATGTGTGTGTGTGTGTGTGTGTGTGTGTGTGTGTGTGAGACTGTGAGTAGACGGAGTGCATGGTGTGTGAAAATGGGCAGAAGGGAGTTTGAAAATGCTGAGAAGTGAGTGAAAATGGAGAGAATTGAGTTTGAATGATGAGAGAAGCAGACTGTAGTTACTGCTGTGTGAGAGCCAGGGTTGGGGTTAAGGGATGAGGGCTGAGGGTTAACCCCAGCTCAGCAGCTAGGTATAGAGGGTGAAAGTCACGATGACTCTCATTAGAATGACTCTCATTTGCATAGTGGCTGTGATTGGTCAGAAGGAAGTTTGAAAATCAGCAGACAGGGAGCTCAGAGGCCAGGCAGGCGGAGTTGCATGTGAATAGCAGGCACTGTGTGAATTGAAAACAAGCACAACAATATGTACTGGGCAGAAAAAAATGAATAAAAAATATATATATATGAGAGGAAGTAAATCAAATGAATGAGATGAAGTAAATCAGATGAAAAAGAAGAGTTTAAAAAATGTGTAAGCTTGTGGCATGTAAAATCCATCTATTTCAGACTTGCATTTTGCCTAATATCTCACAAGAGTCCATTTGTTTTTGTTTGCTTTGTTTTGTTTTATGACATGGAAAGGTGATGCTGTGGCGGCAGGCCCGTTTGTCAGAGCCTGCTAGAATCTGCAGATTGTAGCAAGATCTGACAAGGCCATCTGCCTGCCCTGTGGCATCATTGGGCATGGCAAGGGTTAGGGCTGAGGGTTAAGGGCTGAGGGTTAAGGGCTGAGGGTTAGGGCTGAGGGTTAGTGGCTGATAATGTGTGTGTGTGTGAGACTGTGAGTAGACGGAGTGCATGGTGTGTGAAAATGGGCAGAAGGGAGTTTGAAAATGCTGAGAAGTGAGTTTGAATGATGAGAGAAGCAGACTGTAGTTACTGCTGTGTGAGAGCTAGGGTTGGGGTTAAGGGATGAGGGCTGAGGGTTAACCCCAGCTCAGCAGCTAGGTATAGAGGGTGAAAGTCACGATGACTCTCATTAGAATGACTCTCATTTGCATAGTGGCTGTGATTGGTCAGAAGGAAGTTTGAAAATCAGCAGACAGGGAGCTCAGAGGCCAGGCAGGCGGAGTTGCATGTGAATAGCAGGCACTGTGTGAATTGAAAAGCAGCAAAAGAAGTATATGTACTGAAGAAAAAATGAATTAAAAAAATGTCAGATGAAATCAATGAAATCCATGAGATGAAGTAAATCAGCCGAAAAAGAAGAGTTTAAAAAATGTGTAAGCTTGTGGCATGTAAAAATCCATCTATTTCAGACTTGCATTTTGACTAGTATCTCACAAGAGTCCATTTGTTTTGAGTAAAAGTGAGTGAAAATGGATAGAAGTGAGTTTGAATGATGAGAGAAGCAGAATTTAAATCATTGCTGTGTGAGAGCCAGGGTTGGGGTTAAGGGATGAGGGCTGAGGGTTAACCCCAGCTCAGCAGCCCCCCCGTGGCAGCATTGGGCATTGCAAGGGTTAGGGCTGAGGGTTAGTGGCTGAGGGTTAAGGGCTGAGGGTTAGGGTTAGGGTTAGGGTTAGGGTTAGGGTTTAAAATGCCTCTTTGGGCCTGGGTGCACAGGCCTATGGGGGCTCATCAGAGTCAGCCTTAACCTGTACCAACCTCAAGTGAATAAAACAAATCTCCTGCAAATGATGCAGCCAATCCTTAGATGAACCCCTAAAATAATAAAAAAAATAATTGTTGTAAAATTGAACCATTTTAAAAGAAATTATTTATGAGAAAACTAGATTATGTCAAATATCTCAGCTTATTTAATGGGCTAAGTCTGTAGGGAAATCCCTACTGGGAATCGAACCCTGTACCTCACATACACCATGTCTCTGTCCCAACCTCTAATCCAGAGGCCATCTAGTTATGACTCTATGTTTGTGAACCACTGTCATTGCCTCTATACTATTGGTTCTGGTTAGAATAAAACCAAATTTAAATCCTAGAGGGGAATAAAAGTAGAATTAGGGTTAGGCTTGAGAGGTTTTTTTTTGGGGGGGGGGAGGTAGAATTTAAAATAATACTTGGGGTTTGGTGAAGGATGGGTTTAAAATAAGATTTAAAATTAAGGTTAAGGTTAGGGTTAGGGTTAGGGGTAAGGCTGAAATTAAGATAGTGGTTAAAATCCGGTTAGGGTTAGGCTTAAAGATGAATTTTAGCATTTAAAAGTGAGGTTAGGGTTAGGGTTATAATTGGGTTTACAGTTTAAGTAAGTTTAGGGTTAGGGTTAGGGTTAGGGTTAGTGTTAGGGTTAGGGTTAGGGTTAGGGTTAAGAGTAGGGTTAGGGTTCAATTTGTTTTTATTAAAACTTCTATGCACGGGCCTACTGTCAAGAAACTGGATAGTAGAGGGGAAAGAGAGCTGCATCCTCCACCCAGAAGAACCGGGTTCGAACCCAAGGCCCAGCGCCAGCCACCCCCAAGGAACATGGGCCCGAGCAGAGGCAAGAAGAACATTGGACCAACTTGATTAAGTTATAAATAAATAAAAATCTCCAAATCAAAATAACTATATGGTTGTTTATTTTGTATAAATTTTATTTGACTTGGCTGTAAAAGAGGAGAGCCATTGCAAACCTACTATAATCAAACAAAACAAGAAGGGGTAGAAGGGGAAGGGGGAACAGGGGGAGCGGGGAATCATGAAAAAGAAGGTAGAAGAAGGGGGGGGGGGGGTTTGTGGAAAGGAAGGAGATGGGGTCAAATACTGCCAACAAAAACAAAATGATATGACCAAACAGAACCAGTGTATGACTAACCAGGGAGAAGTCCAGAGTAAGATCTTGCTGGGGGCTAAATTCAATAGTATTCTAAGATTTATAATTTTTAATTAATTAATTTATTTATTATTTATTCTTATTAAATTTGCTGTTATAGGATGCCCCTTGAGTACCTAAGTGCTGAATGTTAGTAAGTGCCACAAGAAAAACTCTCAAAATCATGAAACACAAACAAAATCATGCAAAATGTTTTTAATATAATCAAAAGAAACCTATAATATATGAAATAACCAAGTAGTCAGGGAGCCCCTAATAAAATACATATAAATCCATCCATAATGACAAACAATTAATTATATAAGCCCAAAGTAAACAAGATTCTGATTAATGGACTAAACCCCGAAGTCATTCACTATATAATGTTCTCTGCAATAGAGAATAATCTCAAGACAAGAGTCAGTGTGTCCAAGATGGATTCAAAATCGAATTCCTTTGGTTAATTACAAAAAAAAGGAGAATAGGGAGTGAAGTAAAAGGGAGAAGGGGGAGGGGAAGGGGGGGTCCGAGAAATGGGGAAATTTTTGGTTCAAAATAAATTCTGGTTAGAATTTCCTCAATTCCAAAATTAGAATAACAGTTGGGGCCTAACAAAAACTAAAAGAACAAAATAGTGGAGTGGGGGGGGGGGGGAGGTTTCAAAGGAGTAGGGGATATTGGTCCAAAGTAACTTCCGGTTAGAATTTCTTTGGCTCCAATATTAGGGTTGAAGCCTGATAAATTAATAAGGGAGATGAGGAGAAAGCAAAAAGAATTTCAAAGGCACACGGTCCAAAGTAAATTCAGGTTAGAGTTTCTTTGGCACCGATCCCTAAATTAGGGTTAAGGCCTGATGAAAACTGAAAGGGACGGGAAGTGAAGTACAAGGGGATGGAGAAATTTAGGTCCAAAGCAAATTCTGGTTAGAATTTCTTCAGCTCCATTCCCAAGGTTAAGGTAAAGGAAAATATAAAACTAAAAAGGGTGAGGGGGGGGAAATTTGAGGAAAAGAGGGGGTTTAGGGTTAGGGCCGGGGAAGGAAAAGGTTAGGGTTAGGATAATATAAAGGTAGGGAAATAAGGAAACATCCTTATTAAGAGGGGGGGGGGGGGTTTTTAAAGGGAGTGAGAGGGGGGTTAGGGTTAGGGCCGGGGAAGGAAAAGGTTAGGGTTAGGATAATATATAGGTACGGAGATAAAGAAACAACCTTATTAAAGGGGGGGGGGAGGGGAAATAGAGGGAATGAGAGGGGAAGGAATGATGGAAGGGGGAACGTGTGGGGAGGGAAGAGGAAAGGGAGAAAAAAAGGCAAGTAGGGAAGAAAAGGGGAAGGGAAAAGTGAACACTAGGAGAAAAAACTTTTGGATGAATGAATGATCAAAACTTTGCTCTACATTTCCTCTGCTCCGTAGTCCAAGGTCCATCGGTCCCGACTCCTGGTTCTAAAAGCTGTTAAAATTAAAATCCGACATGTGTGCCTATAACTTAAGACATTTGTACTAATTTTAGGGGACACCATTGCTGTGGCTAAGGTCCACTATTGTTCCCTAAAAATTTCATACAATTAGTAGAAATTAAAAGTACAAAATTAGAAAAGGGGAGAGACAAAATGGAGTCCTAAGCCCAAAGTTTTAATCGCTGCACAAACAGGAAGCGAAAAATTGGAATTCCATTTTTAGTAAGGTGAAGGATTCAGGCGTTGTCCTTTTAATGGTCATTTTTGACTTTTATTGGACCCGTCATCATCTGTTCCATCTCACCTAGCAGAAGTGGCATCGGAGGGGTCCAAGTAGGATTTCTCTTTATAATGCCATTCCAATCTGGAATTTAGTATTACTTGGGCTAAATCTCCTATGTTCTCTCCCCTTTGGATAGGTGAATTCTGTTGCAATGGCTGTAGATACAAACAGAATAAACTATTTTAATTAGTATAGTTAAGTATAAAAAGAGTATTTAATAATAAGTAGGAATGTGGGAAATAAATTCTACATAAAAATTAAAATATCAAAATCTACTTAAGGAAATATACTAGAGCTTGTAATTATTTTGTATTATATATTGAGGCATCTTCCAATCTATTGACCAACCGGGCACAATGAGAATATAAAAAGGAAAAAGACTGAAGGACCCACCTGGAAGAAGAAGGAGAAAGTTCAGCTCCAATCGCCGTCCGGGTCTGCTCCATTGGAGGTGTACCAGAAATCCTGCTTCATATAAATGTCTGAATCCAGTCATTAAAAATTGAAATAGTCTTGGACTGTGGTTGATTCTCTTCTCCTGTGTAAAGGAAAGGTTTTTCTCTTGGCCTTTCCGGCCTGTGAGTGTAATAGTTCTATGTTCGCTCCTTACCTTATTCGGAAAAGGACCGGGTTAGGTCGTTCCAAGGTAAGGAAAAAACAAACATAGCTGTATTCTTTCAGTCAAAGTCCATATCAGTGATCCAGGCTGGAGAACATGACATTCTTTGCTCCCCTCCTTCAGGTAGGGCCCAACGCCAGTAGTATGAGTAAACTAAAATTGAATAAAATCTCCTATTTGAATTAAACAATTCTTAGGATTAGTATAAAAATGAATATAAAATTCACAATGTGTCCGGCGAGTCAATTCCCCCCCCTGTTCCCCCTTCCCCCTTCTACCCTTCTTGTTGTTTGTGATTAGAGTAGGTTTGGCAATGGCTCTCCTCTTTTAACAGCCAAGTCAAATAAAATTTTATACAAAATACAACATATATTTTATTTTGATTTGGAGATTTTATTTTATTAAAACTAATCAAGTTGGTCCAATGTTCTTCTTGCCTCTGCTCGGGCCCATGTTCCTTGGGGTGGCTGCGCGGGGGGCCTTGGGTTCGAACCGGTTCTTCTGGTGGAGGATGCAGCTCTCTTTCCCCTCTACTATCCAGTTCTTGACAGTAGGGCCCCGTGCATAGAAGTTTAATAAAACCAAATTGAACCCTAACCCTACTCTTAACCCTAACCCTAACCCTAACCAATAACCCTAACCCTAAACCCGAACCCAATCGACTGGCGAAAACGTCAGGGAACTATTGAC